>NC_080406.1:7500-667187 GCF_030265065.1 Corythoichthys intestinalis
TTCTCTCTCTATTTCTTTCCATCTCCAATTTTTTCTCTCTCTCTCTCTCTCTCCTTCCTTCTCACGCTCTCTCTCCTTTTCTTTTGCTGCCACTCTTTATCTCTCTCTCTTTCTCTCTCTCTCTCTCCTTCTCTTAATTTTTTTCTTTGTCTCTCTCTTTCTCTCCTTCTTTCTTACACACACACTCTCTCTCTCTCTCTCTCTCTCTCTCTCTCTCTATTTTTCTCTGTGTCTCTTTCGCACACACTTAGGTCGAGGTTTCTTTCCCCCAGTCCAATTTTTCTCTTAAAAATCAGTATAATTTCGTTAATAGGTCCCGTTAACCGTGGGGCGTTCTCCTACCTGGTCGGTAAGTATCGGGTTGCGCGCACTAGGGGAAGTACGTGGTTTCTACGGATGGAACCGGGCGGTGAGCGCTAAACGCTACCGCCTGATCAACACGGGGGCGAGGCGACTTCTTGGCCCAACTCTGTTAGATTGACGAGTATGTTGTCGAGTTCATTTTAAGGAAGAAACCGTCCCGTTGATCGGGACCGAACCGTGGCCCCGGACGGGCGATTCCTGTGCGTCGACTGATGTCGCCAAAGTAAGAAGGGGGTCACAGTGACTAGCGAGGGTCAGTCGCATTGCCTTTGGTACTCCACACACCGGGTAGTCGTAAGACGTACCGGGGATGCCATCGAGATAGAGTGTACTCACCTAACCCGCCAGAACCCCGGACGACTGTTTCCCTTTGAAGTCTTGCGGCGACATCGACTGACGTTTGGGACCTAGTCAAGGTCCTCCCGTCCCGTGAGTCCTGTGATATTCTGGTTTTTTCCGATCGGTAAGCCGTTGCGGGCTAGTTGGTTTTAGCCGCGGTGCGGTGCGGTCGGGTCTGGTCTACTCCCCCTTTGCTGATCGCGACGGCCCCCCTCTTTTTGGCTACCTCCGGGCAATTGATATACTTAATTGGATATATTGTAAACAAACAAACCCCCCCCCCCCCTTCCCCCCCACTAAACATAAAAGTCCTAGGGAAATAAATTGAACTAAACTTAATCTGAGCTAGGGCCCTCTTTGGGTCTCGGTAGAACAACCTTCCCCATCCTCTTCCACTAAACTTAACTGGAGGGCGCTATCCGATTTGGAATAGGGCACTTGACCCCGTGAGCTAAACTTAACGAGGTACGTGTGGAAACCCCTCGGTGGCCTGTGGAACCACCCTTCCTTTCAACTAACCCCAACGAAGAGTCTTGCCCACATTTTGGTCTCGGTAGGCCCTTCCCTGTTCTCTTCCACTAAACTCAACAAAAGGACTTTGTCCACTTTAGAATCGGACACCTAATCCCACCCCCGTGAACTAAACTCAATTCACCCCTCCTTTCCAGTTTCCTAACAAGGGACTGGGCACGATTAGAAAGGAGTCATTTGCCCCCACCACTCGGACCAACCCTAACGGGATGACTCCGGAAACCCTTCGGGGGTCTGCCATACCGGCCTTTGATTGAAATAACACTAACGTTTCCATACTCTCTCTTCTTTCCTTCTTTTTCTTCCAATTCCTTGGATGTCTGACCTAATGTAGCTCGCTGATATTTGAAAGGGTGGGTATACGTTGGATTTAAACAAAAAAAGTTTTTTTCAGGAGACGGAGTGGTGCGGCTTTCGTGCGGAATAATTAATCTTGAATTTTTTATCAGTTTCGAAATACCCTCGGAAATTGACTCGGTTAATTTTGTTATATGTATGTATACACATACAAGTACATAATCTATATATAATTCTTTTTCTCGTTCTTGTTGGTTTGTTTTTATTCATATTTTTTCAATACAATTGGTGCTGGTATTCCGGCGTTTTTGAAGGGGCCCTCTCTTGCCCTGGTGATAATTCGGTTGTGTTTTTGAGTGTACTTTTCTTTGTTCGTTCAATAAGGATTGTTGATTCCCGTTTGTTAATTAATAAATATGTTTGCTTAACAACTTTGGACGTTTGGCCGTGTTGTTTGAAAAATGGACAAATGACTCTCGGAGACCGTATGTTTTTCCCAAGAACAGGTTTTAGACGGTGTGGCTCCCAATCAGGACAATGGGACTCTTCTATGACCTATAGTAAGTAGTTGTAATTTGTTTTCTTTCCCACCGGAGGGCGCCAGTGTACGTGTTTTGCCCCGAGGGGAGATTAGTTTATCACCAATACTTTAATAATTTACTTTTTATTATACTGGTGAGCTAATAGGAATTATTGGGGTTAATATTGGGGGTTTTTGGGCTACTGGATGAATTTAGGGATTAATTTTAATTGTTTATTTGGGACGTAAATAAACGTTACAGGTAGATAGCGCCGTTTCGGTCGCCGCTACGATGACGTAGCAACGCCTGATTGGCTTAGAAAATAGCCATGTGGGAGTCGGGGCGGAAGTAAGCACGCGTCTATGCAAGTCAATGGCTGGCTGCTCAATGGAGTAAAACACGGAAGTGCCGTCGTTCAACTTTTGACATACGTAACAGAAGGAAGGAAGGAAAGTTCCATTTTGGGCTGCCTGACTGGCCTATGGAAGTGGGGAGAAATCATGTTTTAAAATTAACTTTGCGCGATTAGTCGGACATAAGGAGTTTTGGTACAGAGATGCCGCGCACGGCTACTACAATTCCCGTGAGGCTTTGCGCGGCCTGTGGCCGACCAACCGGAAGCGCCCCGAGGGGCTGGATTACTAACGGCGCGATCTCCATTCGTCCTGTCACGTTCGTGTCGGCCCGCCGTGCGCCAGGGAGACAAGGGAAATGGCGGTGCCAGACTTTGCGAAACCGGCGACCTTTGTGGCCCGGGTGAATCCGATCGCGGTGAAAAAAGCGATCGCTGGAAATTCAAGTGGAAACACACGAACGCGGAAGTGCGTTAGCCGAGTCGATGCTCGGATCGCGGACACAATGGTCAGATCTTCCTAGCGCGAAGGCCTTGTTGTGCTACGGAGTGAAATCACGCGGGCCGTTAACGTCTATTTGCGAATTCGCGCGACGTAAGAAGCCATGTGTAAAAAACATAAATGCCGTGGAGGGCGACTACATCTCCCAGAGGGCTTTGCGAGAATGTAGTCCAGGCGACCGGAAATGACGCGAAGAGCCCGACCGTCGGGGGCACGATTCTTTCCGAACGGATACGAAGATGTGCCGCTGTATGAGACATAAACATGGTAAAAAAGCGACGACTGGTGTCGAACAGAGGCAATTGTAATTGCCCTAAAAAATGAAATACAAAAACACGTATACTGTCAAAACAAGAACACGGGAAATCCAGTGAGAGGCTTCCGCGGCGATCCGAACGCGAGGACGGACGAACGAACCGCTGGGGTGCTGGATAGACACCGTTCGGTTCGAGTTTGAAACGATGTGCCGCGGGGACGCCCGTGAAGGCGACTACATCTCCCGTGAAACCTTGCGGCTTCCGACGTCGGCCACCGGAGGTGGGCGGGGAAAGTCAAGTGGCGTGAGGGCGTTCTTTCCCGAAGTTCTCCGATGCGACCGAACTATTTAACGTGCGACTAGAGGTACTTAGCTCGGAGCCCCTTGGACGACAAGTGGTCGTACAAAAAAACGAGGTGAGTACACTACTAAATGAAAACGGAAATAATGACATATTGGTGCGTATTAGTCACGGCTGCGGCCACGTATTTTAGCAAGGTCCGTGCGGACTCGTGCACTTGCCCGAGGGCGGGCAAAAATGGCGGGGATGGTCAATTATGGCGGGACGCCAGTCAGGTGAGTTGGGGAACGAATAGAACTCCCGCAAAATGCGCGGGGAGATGGAAATAATTTTTTTAACTTCTAACTGGACATATTAGGCCCCCTTTTTTTTCTCATACTGGGGGACACCGTAGCAATGTGCGGTGGGGATGCTTGTTTTAGGAGGAATGAACGGTGGTCCTGCTACTTGAAATAGGTGAAGTCTACCGTGAAGTTGCACATAAGTCGAGCGGCTATTGTATTATGGGACTAGAGTCGGAATACTGAAGGGCGCCGACAGTTGAACTGTGGGAGGCTAGAGAAGGAATTTATGGGGGGAACGAGCTAAAGTCCTATTTGGCGTGACGTTTTATCGCTTCGTCTAAGACCGAGGTCCTGCTCTGCTCTGCTGCCCGGTGGGAGAAAGTCGGTGAACCTACGCCGTCGACGACCGGGACCGGAAGGCGGTCCGCGAAGGGCGAAGCAGTCGAATCCCGACGCGAGAGGCCACGGTTACGGGCGACGCCGCCGCTGAAGTGCCGTGACTCGGCGAGAGAAAATTGATGAAAACAAGACTGCGAATACACGGTAAGTCTGGTGACGACTCCCCGCCGCCTTCGTCCGGTTGCGCGGCGGCCGGGGCACCCGGAAGGGACCGATTCTGAATAGACACGTGTGCCTGTCCAGTACTACTTTCTCTGTGTGTGAGTGTGTGCGTACGTGCGCGTGTGTGTGCACGGACCTCGAACAGGTCCGCCGCCGGTATTTCTCTCGCGCGCGCGCGCACGCTGCCAAAAGAAGGGCTGCAAAGGCCGTAGGCCGCGACCGGAACGGGCTCCGGTCACGAGACCGCCCGCGGGCGTGCTGAACCGAGCAAAGTGCCGAAAAAACCGTTCCCAAAAAGGAAAACTGCTGACGCAGCGCTCCAGGAAACAAAGGCGAAGGGGGTCCGGGACCCTAGGCGGTCCGGGTAATCCCACGCTGAACTCCGACGAACCATGCGGGTACTCCGATAGTATAGTGGACGGGTCCGGGAGTTGATCGTCCCGGACGGGGCCCCCCCACACGAGGCTGTCCAGTGAATAAATGGCCCGAAACAGTCGAGGACTGTGGGGACCGCTGCTGACGACGCAGGTCCACTTTACCCAGCTCCGTTAAGAACCGCACCGAACCCGGACGGGGTCGTCGTAGTTTCAAAACTTTCATGGAGGTGAATGTCTCCGGGTGGGGCTTATGGTTTTTCTTCTTTCGACGCCGAGCGGATCGCTCCCACTACGTTGGGAGACGAGGGACGGTCACGCTCGAATGCTAGCGCGCTAACGCTTGCTTCTGGGATATGAATGGGGGCCTGCGGGCCCCATTTTACACGTGTGGGTGTGTGTGTGTGTGTGTATATATATGTATGTGTGTATATATATATATATATATATATAGATGTATGTATGATTTTTTACATAAGTCACGTGCGGTCGTGTGATCGCACGCGCGGTACTTACGGTAAGTCATCCCTGATATCCATGTGGATTTTCGGTTGATTTTGCTACAGTCTGTGGGCAGGGGGGTTCTCTCCCACCCTGGTGACGCCGCCGACACGGTTGTGCGCGCGCTAGCGCGCGCGCTTGGTTTTTAGCTCTATTTGTACTTATTTCTTTGATTTTGGCTGCTTCCTCTCTATCTCTCTTTTTTTCTCTCTCTATTTCTTTCCATCTCCAATTTTTTCTCTCTCTCTCTCTCTCTCCTTCCTTCTCACGCTCTCTCTCCTTTTCTTTTGCTGCCACTCTTTATCTCTCTCTCTTTCTCTCTCTCTCTCTCCTTCTCTTAATTTTTTTCTTTGTCTCTCTCTTTCTCTCCTTCTTTCTTACACACACACTCTCTCTCTCTCTCTCTCTCTCTCTCTCTCTCTATTTTTCTCTGTGTCTCTTTCGCACACACTTAGGTCGAGGTTTCTTTCCCCCAGTCCAATTTTTCTCTTAAAAATCAGTATAATTTCGGTAATAGGTCCCGTTAACCGTGGGGCGTTCTCCTACCTGGTCGGTAAGTATCGGGTTGCGCGCACTAGGGGAAGTACGTGGTTTCTACGGATGGAACCGGGCGGTGAGCGCTAAACGCTACCGCCTGATCAACACGGGGGCGAGGCGACTTCTTGGCCCAACTCTGTTAGATTGACGAGTATGTTGTCGAGTTCATTTTAAGGAAGAAACCGTCCCGTTGATCGGGACCGAACCGTGGCCCCGGACGGGCGATTCCTGTGCGTCGACTGATGTCGCCAAAGTAAGAAGGGGGTCACAGTGACTAGCGAGGGTCAGTCGCATTGCCTTTGGTACTCCACACACCGGGTAGTCGTAAGACGTACCGGGGATGCCATCGAGATAGAGTGTACTCACCTAACCCGCCAGAACCCCGGACGACTGTTTCCCTTTGAAGTCTTGCGGCGACATCGACTGACGTTTGGGACCTAGTCAAGGTCCTCCCGTCCCGTGAGTCCTGTGATATTCTGGTTTTTTCCGATCGGTAAGCCGTTGCGGGCTAGTTGGTTTTAGCCGCGGTGCGGTGCGGTCGGGTCTGGTCTACTCCCCCTTTGCTGATCGCGACGGCCCCCCTCTTTTTGGCTACCTCCGGGCAATTGATATACTTAATTGGATATATTGTAAACAAACAAACCCCCCCCCCCCCTTCCCCCCCACTAAACATAAAAGTCCTAGGGAAATAAATTGAACTAAACTTAATCTGAGCTAGGGCCCTCTTTGGGTCTCGGTAGAACAACCTTCCCCATCCTCTTCCACTAAACTTAACTGGAGGGCGCTATCCGATTTGGAATAGGGCACTTGACCCCGTGAGCTAAACTTAACGAGGTACGTGTGGAAACCCCTCGGTGGCCTGTGGAACCACCCTTCCTTTCAACTAACCCCAACGAAGAGTCTTGCCCACATTTTGGTCTCGGTAGGCCCTTCCCTGTTCTCTTCCACTAAACTCAACAAAAGGACTTTGTCCACTTTAGAATCGGACACCTAATCCCACCCCCGTGAACTAAACTCAATTCACCCCTCCTTTCCAGTTTCCTAACAAGGGACTGGGCACGATTAGAAAGGAGTCATTTGCCCCCACCACTCGGACCAACCCTAACGGGATGACTCCGGAAACCCTTCGGGGGTCTGCCATACCGGCCTTTGATTGAAATAACACTAACGTTTCCATACTCTCTCTTCTTTCCTTCTTTTTCTTCCAATTCCTTGGATGTCTGACCTAATGTAGCTCGCTGATATTTGAAAGGGTGGGTATACGTTGGATTTAAACAAAAAAAGTTTTTTTCAGGAGACGGAGTGGTGCGGCTTTCGTGCGGAATAATTAATCTTGAATTTTTTATCAGTTTCGAAATACCCTCGGAAATTGACTCGGTTAATTTTGTTATATGTATGTATACACATACAAGTACATAATCTATATATAATTCTTTTTCTCGTTCTTGTTGGTTTGTTTTTATTCATATTTTTTCAATACAATTGGTGCTGGTATTCCGGCGTTTTTGAAGGGGCCCTCTCTTGCCCTGGTGATAATTCGGTTGTGTTTTTGAGTGTACTTTTCTTTGTTCGTTCAATAAGGATTGTTGATTCCCGTTTGTTAATTAATAAATATGTTTGCTTAACAACTTTGGACGTTTGGCCGTGTTGTTTGAAAAATGGACAAATGACTCTCGGAGACCGTATGTTTTTCCCAAGAACAGGTTTTAGACGGTGTGGCTCCCAATCAGGACAATGGGACTCTTCTATGACCTATAGTAAGTAGTTGTAATTTGTTTTCTTTCCCACCGGAGGGCGCCAGTGTACGTGTTTTGCCCCGAGGGGAGATTAGTTTATCACCAATACTTTAATAATTTACTTTTTATTATACTGGTGAGCTAATAGGAATTATTGGGGTTAATATTGGGGGTTTTTGGGCTACTGGATGAATTTAGGGATTAATTTTAATTGTTTATTTGGGACGTAAATAAACGTTACAGGTAGATAGCGCCGTTTCGGTCGCCGCTACGATGACGTAGCAACGCCTGATTGGCTTAGAAAATAGCCATGTGGGAGTCGGGGCGGAAGTAAGCACGCGTCTATGCAAGTCAATGGCTGGCTGCTCAATGGAGTAAAACACGGAAGTGCCGTCGTTCAACTTTTGACATACGTAACAGAAGGAAGGAAGGAAAGTTCCATTTTGGGCTGCCTGACTGGCCTATGGAAGTGGGGAGAAATCATGTTTTAAAATTAACTTTGCGCGATTAGTCGGACATAAGGAGTTTTGGTACAGAGATGCCGCGCACGGCTACTACAATTCCCGTGAGGCTTTGCGCGGCCTGTGGCCGACCAACCGGAAGCGCCCCGAGGGGCTGGATTACTAACGGCGCGATCTCCATTCGTCCTGTCACGTTCGTGTCGGCCCGCCGTGCGCCAGGGAGACAAGGGAAATGGCGGTGCCAGACTTTGCGAAACCGGCGACCTTTGTGGCCCGGGTGAATCCGATCGCGGTGAAAAAAGCGATCGCTGGAAATTCAAGTGGAAACACACGAACGCGGAAGTGCGTTAGCCGAGTCGATGCTCGGATCGCGGACACAATGGTCAGATCTTCCTAGCGCGAAGGCCTTGTTGTGCTACGGAGTGAAATCACGCGGGCCGTTAACGTCTATTTGCGAATTCGCGCGACGTAAGAAGCCATGTGTAAAAAACATAAATGCCGTGGAGGGCGACTACATCTCCCAGAGGGCTTTGCGAGAATGTAGTCCAGGCGACCGGAAATGACGCGAAGAGCCCGACCGTCGGGGGCACGATTCTTTCCGAACGGATACGAAGATGTGCCGCTGTATGAGACATAAACATGGTAAAAAAGCGACGACTGGTGTCGAACAGAGGCAATTGTAATTGCCCTAAAAAATGAAATACAAAAACACGTATACTGTCAAAACAAGAACACGGGAAATCCAGTGAGAGGCTTCCGCGGCGATCCGAACGCGAGGACGGACGAACGAACCGCTGGGGTGCTGGATAGACACCGTTCGGTTCGAGTTTGAAACGATGTGCCGCGGGGACGCCCGTGAAGGCGACTACATCTCCCGTGAAACCTTGCGGCTTCCGACGTCGGCCACCGGAGGTGGGCGGGGAAAGTCAAGTGGCGTGAGGGCGTTCTTTCCCGAAGTTCTCCGATGCGACCGAACTATTTAACGAGCGACTAGAGGTGCTTAGCTCGGAGCCCCTTGGACGACAAGTGGTCGTACAAAAAAACGAGGTGAGTACACTACTAAATGAAAACGGAAATAATGACATATTGGTGCGTATTAGTCACGGCTGCGGCCACGTATTTTAGCAAGGTCCGTACGGACTCGTGCACTTGCCCGAAGGTGGGCAAAAATGGCGGGGATGGTCAATTATGGCGGGACGCCAGTTAGGTGAGTTGGGGAACGAATAGTACTCCCGCAAAATGCGCGGGTAGATGAAAATAATTTTTTTAACTTCTAACTGGACATATTAGGCCCCCCCCCCTTTTTTTTCTCATACTGGGGGACACCGTAGCAATGTACGGTGGGGATGCTTGTTTTAGGAGGAATGAACGGTGGTCCTGCTACTTGAAATAGGTGAAGTCTACCGTGAAGTTGCACATAAGTCGAGCGGCTATTGTATTATGGGACTAGAGTCGGACTACTGAAGGGCGCCGACAGTTGAACTGTGGGAGGCTAGAGAAGGAATTTATGGGGGGAACGGGCTAAAGTCCTATTTGGCGTGACGTTTTATCGCTTCGTCTAAGACCGAGGTCCTGCTCTGCTCTGCTGCCCGGTGGGAGAAAGTCGGTGAACCTACGCCGTCGACGACCGGGACCGGAAGGCGGTCCGCGAAGGGCGAAGCAGTCGAATCCCGACGCGAGAGGCCACGGTTACGGGCGACGCCGCCGCTGAAGTGCCGTGACTCGGCGAGAGAAAATTGATGAAAACAAGACTGCGAATACACGGTAAGTCTGGTGACGACTCCCCGCCGCCTTCGTCCGGTTGCGCGGCGGCCGGGGCACCCGGAAGGGACCGATTCTGAATAGACACGTGTGCCTGTCCAGTACTACTTTCTCTGTGTGTGAGTGTGTGCGTACGTGCGCGTGTGTGTGCACGGACCTCGAACAGGTCCGCCGCCGGTATTTCTCTCGCGCGCGCGCGCACGCTGCCAAAAGAAGGGCTGCAAAGGCCGTAGGCCGCGACCGGAACGGGCTCCGGTCACGAGACCGCCCGCGGGCGTGCTGAACCGAGCAAAGTGCCGAAAAAACCGTTCCCAAAAAGGAAAACTGCTGACGCAGCGCTCCAGGAAACAAAGGCGAAGGGGGTCCGGGACCCTAGGCGGTCCGGGTAATCCCACGCTGAACTCCGACGAACCATGCGGGTACTCCGATAGTATAGTGGACGGGTCCGGGAGTTGATCGTCCCGGACGGGGCCCCCCCACACGAGGCTGTCCAGTGAATAAATGGCCCGAAACAGTCGAGGACTGTGGGGACCGCTGCTGACGACGCAGGTCCACTTTACCCAGCTCCGTTAAGAACCGCACCGAACCCGGACGGGGTCGTCGTAGTTTCAAAACTTTCAGGGAGGTGAATGTCTCCGGGTGGGGCTTATGGTTTTTCTTCTGTCGACGCCGAGCGGATCGCTCCCTCTACGTTGGGAGACGAGGGACGGTCACGCTCGAATGCTAGCGCGCTAACGCTTGCTTCTGGGATATGAATGGGGGCCTGCGGGCCCCATTTTACACGTGTGGGTGTGTGTGTGTGTGTGTGTGTATATATATGTATGTGTGTATATATATATATATATATATAGATGTATGTATGATTTTTTACATAAGTCACGTGCGGTCGTGTGATCGCACGCGCGGTACTTACGGTAAGTCATCCCTGATATCCATGTGGATTTTCGGTTGATTTTGCTACAGTCTGTGGGCAGGGGGGTTCTCTCCCACCCTGGTGACGCCGCCGACACGGATGTGCGCGCGCTAGCGCGCGCGTTTGGTTTTTAGCTCTATTTGTACTTATTTCTTTGATTTTGGCTGCTTCCTCTCTATCTCTCTTTTTTTCTCTCTCTATTTCTTTCCATCTCCCATATTTTTTCTCTTTCTCTCTCTCTCTCTCTCTCTCCTTCCTTCTCACGCTCTCTCTCCTTTTCTTTTGCTGCCACTCTTTATCTCTCTCTCTTTCTCTCTCTCTCTCTCCTTCTCTTAATTTTTTTCTTTGTCTCTCTCTTTCTCTCCTTCTTTCTTACACACACACTCTCTCTCTCTCTCTCTCTCTCTCTCTCTCTCTATTTTTCTCTGTGTCTCTTTCGCACACACTTAGGTCGAGGTTTCTTTCCCCCAGTCCAGTTTTTCTCTTAAAAATCAGTATAATTTCGGTAATAGGTCCCGATAACCGTGGGGCGTTCTTCTACCTGGTCGGTAAGTATCGGGTTGCGCGCACTAGGGGACGTACGTGGTTTCTACGGATGGAACCGGGCGGTGAGCGCTAAACGCTACCGCCTGATCAACACGGGGGCGAGGCGACTTTTTGGCCCAACTCTGTTAGATTGACGAGTATGTTGTCGAGTTCATTTTAAGGAAGAAACCGTCCCGTTGATCGGGACCGAACCGTGGCCCCGGACGGGCGATTCCTGTGCGTCGACTGATGTCGTCAAAGTAAGAAGGGGGTCACAGTGACTAGCGAGGGTCAGTCGCATTGCCTTTGGTACTCCACACACCGGGTAGTCGTAAGACGTACCGGGGATGCCATCGAGATAGAGTGTACTCACCTAACCCGCCAGAACCCCGGACGACTGTTTCCCTTTGAAGTCTTGCGGCGACATCGACTGACGTTTGGGACCTAGTCAAGGTCCTCCCGTCCCGTGAGTCCTGTGATATTCTGGTTTTTTCCGATCGGTAAGCCGTTGCGGGCTAGTTGGTTTTAGCCGCGGTGCGGTGCGGTCGGGTCTGGTCTACTCCCCCTTTGCTGATCGCGACGGCCCCCCTCTTTTTGGCTACCTCCGGGCAATTGATATACTTAATTGGATTTATTGTAAACAAACAAACCCCCCCCCCCCCCTTTCCCCCCCACTAAACATAAAAGTCCTAGGGAAATAAATTGAACTAAACTTAATCTGAGCTAGGGCCCTCTTTGGGTCTCGGTAGAACAACCTTCCCCATCCTCTTCCACTAAACTTAACTGGAGGGCGCTATCCGATTTGGAATAGGGCACTTGACCCCGTGAGCTAAACTTAACGAGGTACGTGTGGAAACCCCTCGGTGGCCTGTGGAACCACCCTTCCTTTCAACTAACCCCAACGAAGAGTCTTGCCCACATTTTGGTCTCGGTAGGCCCTTCCCTGTTCTCTTCCACTAAACTCAACAAAAGGACTTTGTCCACTTTAGAATCGGACACCCCCGTGAACTAAACTCAATTCACCCCTCCTTTCCAGTTTCCTAACAAGGGACTGGGCACGATTAGAAAGGAGTCATTTGCCCCCACCACTCGGACCAACCCTAACGGGATGACTCCGGAAACCCTTCGGGGGTCTGCCATACCGGCCTTTGATTGAAATAACACTAACGTTTCCATACTCTCTCTTCTTTCCTTCTTTTTCTTCCAATTCCTTGGATGTCTGACCTAATGTAGCTCGCTGATATTTGAAAGGGTGGGTATACGTTGGATTTAAACAAAAAAAGTTTTTTTCAGGAGACGGAGTGGTGCGGCTTTCGTGCGGAATAATTAATCTTGAATTTTTTATCAGTTTCGAAATACCCTCGGAAATTGACTCGGTTAATTTTGTTATATGTATGTATACACATACAAGTACATAATCTATATATAATTCTTTTTCTCGTTCTTGTTGGTTTGTTTTTATTCATATTTTTTCAATACAATTGGTGCTGGTATTCCGGCGTTTTTGAAGGGGCCCTCTCTTGCCCTGGTGATAATTCGGTTGTGTTTTTGAGTGTACTTTTCTTTGTTCGTTCAATAAGGATTGTTGATTCCCGTTTGTTAATTAATAAATATGTTTGCTTAACAACTTTGGACGTTTGGCCGTGTTGTTTGAAAAATGGACAAATGACTCTCGGAGACCGTATGTTTTTCCCAAGAACAGGTTTTAGACGGTGTGGCTCCCAATCAGGACAATGGGACTCTTCTATGACCTATAGTAAGTAGTTGTAATTTGTTTTCTTTCCCACCGGAGGGCGCCAGTGTACGTGTTTTGCCCCGAGGGGAGATTAGTTTATCACCAATACTTTAATAATTTACTTTTTATTATACTGGTGAGCTAATAGGAATTATTGGGGTTAATATTGGGGGTTTTTGGGCTACTGGATGAATTTAGGGATTAATTTTAATTGTTTATTTGGGACGTAAATAAACGTTACAGGTAGATAGCGCCGTTTCGGTCGCCGCTACGATGACGTAGCAACGCCTGATTGGCTTAGAAAATAGCCATGTGGGAGTCGGGGCGGAAGTAAGCACGCGTCTATGCAAGTCAATGGCTGGCTGCTCAATGGAGTAAAACACGGAAGTGCCGTCGTTCAACTTTTGACATACGTAACAGAAGGAAGGAAGGAAAGTTCCATTTTGGGCTGCCGGACTGGCCTATGGAAGTGGGGAGAAATCATGTTTTAAAATTAACTTTGCGCGATTAGTCGGACATAAGGAGTTTTGGTACAGAGATGCCGCGCACGGCTACTACAATTCCCGTGAGGCTTTGCGCGGCCTGTGGCCGACCAACCGGAAGCGCCCCGAGGGGCTGGATTACTAACGGCGCGATCTCCATTCGTCCTGTCACGTTCGTGTCGGCCCGCCGTGCGCCAGGGAGACAAGGGAAATGGCGGTGTCAGACTTTGCGAAACCGGCGACCTTTGTGGCCCGGGTGAATCCGATCGCGGTGAAAAAAGCGATCGCTGGAAATTCAAGTGGAAACACACGAACGCGGAAGTGCGTTAGCCGAGTCGATGCTCGGATCGCGGACACAATGGTCAGATCTTCCTAGCGCGAAGGCCTTGTTGTGCTACGGAGTGAAATCACGCGGGCCGTTAACGTCTATTTGCGAATTCGCGCGACGTAAGAAGCCATGTGTAAAAAACATAAATGCCGTGGAGGGCGACTACATCTCCCAGAGGGCTTTGCGAGAATGTAGTCCAGGCGACCGGAAATGACGCGAAGAGCCCGACCGTCGGGGGCACGATTCTTTCCGAACGGATACGAAGATGTGCCGCTGTATGAGACATAAACATGGTAAAAAAGCGACGACTGGTGTCGAACAGAGGCAATTGTAATTGCCCTAAAAAATGAAATACAAAAACACGTATACTGTCAAAACAAGAACACGGGAAATCCAGTGAGAGGCTTCCGCGGCGATCCGAACGCGAGGACGGACGAACGAACCGCTGGGGTGCTGGATAGACACCGTTCGGTTCGAGTTTGAAACGATGTGCCGCGGGGACGCCCGTGAAGGCGACTACATCTCCCGTGAAACCTTGCGGCTTCCGACGTCGGCCACCGGAGGTGGGCGGGGAAAGTCAAGTGGCGTGAGGGCGTTCTTTCCCGAAGTTCTCCGATGCGACCGAACTATTTGGCGTGCGACTGGAGGTGCTTGGCTCGGGGCCCCTTGGACGACAAGTGGTCGTGCAGAAGAGCGAGGTGAGTACACTACTGGATGAAGACGGAGGTGATGACATATTGGTGCGTATTGGTCACGGCTGCGGCCACGTGTTTTGGCGGGGTCCGTGCGGACTCGTGCACTTGCCCGAGGGCGGGCAAAAATGGCGGGGATGGTCAATTATGGCGGGACGCCAGTCAGGTGAGTTGGGGAACGAATAGAACTCCCGCAAAATGCGCGGGGAGATGGAAATAATTTTTTTAACTTCTAACTGGACATATTAGGCCCCCTTTTTTTTCTCATACTGGGGGACACCGTAGCAATGTGCGGTGGGGATGCTTGTTTTAGGAGGAATGAACGGTGGTCCTGCTACTTGAAATAGGTGAAGTCTACCGGGAAGTTGCACATAAGTCGAGCGGCTATTGTATTATGGGACTAGAGTCGGAATACTGAAGGGCGCCGACAGTTGAACTGTGGGAGGCTAGAGAAGGAATTTATGGGGGGAACGGGCTAAAGTCCTATTTGGCGTGACGTTTTATCGCTTCGTCTAAGACCGAGGTCCTGCTCTGCTCTGCTGCCCGGTGGGAGAAAGTCGGTGAACCTACGCCGTCGACGACCGGGACCGGAAGGCGGTCCGCGAAGGGCGAAGCAGTCGAATCCCGACGCGAGAGGCCACGGTTACGGGCGACGCCGCCGCTGAAGTGCCGTGACTCGGCGAGAGAAAATTGATGAAAACAAGACTGCGAATACACGGTAAGTCTGGTGACGACTCCCCGCCGCCTTCGTCCGGTTGCGCGGCGGCCGGGGCACCCGGAAGGGACCGATTCTGAATAGACACGTGTGCCTGTCCAGTACTACTTTCTCTGTGTGTGAGTGTGTGCGTACGTGCGCGTGTGTGTGCACGGACCTCGAACAGGTCCGCCGCCGGTATTTCTCTCGCGCGCGCGCGCACGCTGCCAAAAGAAGGGCTGCAAAGGCCGTAGGCCGCGACCGGAACGGGCTCCGGTCACGAGACCGCCCGCGGGCGTGCTGAACCGAGCAAAGTGCCGAAAAAACCGTTCCCAAAAAGGAAAACTGCTGACGCAGCGCTCCAGGAAACAAAGGCGAAGGGGGTCCGGGACCCTAGGCGGTCCGGGTAATCCCACGCTGAACTCCGACGAACCATGCGGGTACTCCGATAGTATAGTGGACGGGTCCGGGAGTTGATCGTCCCGGACGGGGCCCCCCCACACGAGGCTGTCCAGTGAATAAATGGCCCGAAACAGTCGAGGACTGTGGGGACCGCTGCTGACGACGCAGGTCCACTTTACCCAGCTCCGTTAAGAACCGCACCGAACCCGGACGGGGTCGTCGTAGTTTCAAAACTTTCAGGGAGGTGAATGTCTCCGGGTGGGGCTTATGGTTTTTCTTCTGTCGACGCCGAGCGGATCGCTCCCTCTACGTTGGGAGACGAGGGACGGTCACGCTCGAATGCTAGCGCGCTAACGCTTGCTTCTGGGATATGAATGGGGGCCTGCGGGCCCCATTTTACACGTGTGGGTGTGTGTGTGTGTGTGTGTGTATATATATGTATGTGTGTATATATATATATATATATATAGATGTATGTATGATTTTTTACATAAGTCACGTGCGGTCGTGTGATCGCACGCGCGGTACTTACGGTAAGTCATCCCTGATATCCATGTGGATTTTCGGTTGATTTTGCTACAGTCTGTGGGCAGGGGGGTTCTCTCCCACCCTGGTGACGCCGCCGACACGGATGTGCGCGCGCTAGCGCGCGCGTTTGGTTTTTAGCTCTATTTGTACTTATTTCTTTGATTTTGGCTGCTTCCTCTCTATCTCTCTTTTTTTCTCTCTCTATTTCTTTCCATCTCCCATATTTTTTCTCTTTCTCTCTCTCTCTCTCTCTCTCCTTCCTTCTCACGCTCTCTCTCCTTTTCTTTTGCTGCCACTCTTTATCTCTCTCTCTTTCTCTCTCTCTCTCTCCTTCTCTTAATTTTTTTCTTTGTCTCTCTCTTTCTCTCCTTCTTTCTTACACACACACTCTCTCTCTCTCTCTCTCTCTCTCTCTCTCTCTATTTTTCTCTGTGTCTCTTTCGCACACACTTAGGTCGAGGTTTCTTTCCCCCAGTCCAGTTTTTCTCTTAAAAATCAGTATAATTTCGGTAATAGGTCCCGATAACCGTGGGGCGTTCTTCTACCTGGTCGGTAAGTATCGGGTTGCGCGCACTAGGGGACGTACGTGGTTTCTACGGATGGAACCGGGCGGTGAGCGCTAAACGCTACCGCCTGATCAACACGGGGGCGAGGCGACTTTTTGGCCCAACTCTGTTAGATTGACGAGTATGTTGTCGAGTTCATTTTAAGGAAGAAACCGTCCCGTTGATCGGGACCGAACCGTGGCCCCGGACGGGCGATTCCTGTGCGTCGACTGATGTCGTCAAAGTAAGAAGGGGGTCACAGTGACTAGCGAGGGTCAGTCGCATTGCCTTTGGTACTCCACACACCGGGTAGTCGTAAGACGTACCGGGGATGCCATCGAGATAGAGTGTACTCACCTAACCCGCCAGAACCCCGGACGACTGTTTCCCTTTGAAGTCTTGCGGCGACATCGACTGACGTTTGGGACCTAGTCAAGGTCCTCCCGTCCCGTGAGTCCTGTGATATTCTGGTTTTTTCCGATCGGTAAGCCGTTGCGGGCTAGTTGGTTTTAGCCGCGGTGCGGTGCGGTCGGGTCTGGTCTACTCCCCCTTTGCTGATCGCGACGGCCCCCCTCTTTTTGGCAAAAAAGAAAGCAAAGACACCGCCGCTGAAGTGCCGTGACTCGGCGAGAGAAAATTGATAAAAACAAGACTGCGAATACACGGTAAGTCTGGTGACGGCTCCCCGCCGCCTTCGTCCGGTTGCGCGGCGGCCGGAGCACCCGGAAGGGACCGATTCTGAATAGACACGTGTGCCTGTCCAGTACTACTTTCTCTGTGTGTGAGTGTGTGCGTACGTGCGCGTGTGTGCACGGACCTCGAACAGGTCCGCCGCCGGTATTTCTCTCGCGCGCGCACGCTGCCAAAAGAAGGGCTGCAAAGGCCGTAGGCCGCGACCGGAACGGGCTCCGGTCACGAGACCGCCCGCGGGCGTGCTGAACCGAGCAAAGTGCCGAAAAAACCGTTCCCAAAAAGGAAAACTGCTGACGCAGCGCTCCAGGAAACAAAGGCGAAGGGGGTCCGGGACCCTAGGCGGTCCGGGTAATCCCACGCTGAACTCCGACGAACCATGCGGGTACTCCGATAGTATAGTGGACGGGTCCGGGAGTTGATCGTCCCGGACGGGGCCCCCCCACACGAGGCTGTCCAGTGAATAAATGGCCCGAAACAGTCGAGGACTGTGGGGACCGCTGCTGACGACGCAGGTCCACTTTACCCAGCTCCGTTAAGAACCGCACCGAACCCGGACGGGGTCGTCGTAGTTTCAAAACTTTCATGGAGGTGAATGTCTCCGGGTGGGGCTTATGGTTTTTCTTCTTTCGACGCCGAGCGGATCGCTCCCTCTACGTTGGGAGACGAGGGACGGTCACGCTCGAATGCTAGCGCGCTAACGCTTGCTTCTGGGATATGAATGGGGGCCTGCGGGCCCCATTTTACACGTGTGGGTGTGTGTGTGTGTGTGTATATATATGTATGTGTGTATATATATATATATATATATATAGATGTATGTATGATTTTTTACATAAGTCACGTGCGGTCGTGTGATCGCACGCGCGGTACTTACGGTAAGTCATCCCTGATATCCATGTGGATTTTCGGTTGATTTTGCTACAGTCTGTGGGCAGGGGGGTTCTCTCCCACCCTGGTGACGCCGCCGACACGGTTGTGCGCGCGCTAGCACGCGCGCTTGGTTTTTAGCTCTATTTGTACTTATTTCTTTGATTTTGGCTGCTTCCTCTCTATCTCTCTTTTTTTCTCTCTCTATTTCTTTCCATCTCCAATTTTTTCTCTCTCTCTCTCTCTCTCCTTCCTTCTCACGCTCTCTCTCCTTTTCTTTTGCTGCCACTCTTTATCTCTCTCTCTTTCTCTCTCTCTCTCTCCTTCTCTTAATTTTTTTCTTTGTCTCTCTCTTTCTCTCCTTCTTTCTTACACACACACTCTCTCTCTCTCTCTCTCTCTCTCTCTCTCTCTATTTTTCTCTGTGTCTCTTTCGCACACACTTAGGTCGAGGTTTCTTTCCCCCAGTCCAATTTTTCTCTTAAAAATCAGTATAATTTCGGTAATAGGTCCCGTTAACCGTGGGGCGTTCTCCTACCTGGTCGGTAAGTATCGGGTTGCGCGCACTAGGGGAAGTACGTGGTTTCTACGGATGGAACCGGGCGGTGAGCGCTAAACGCTACCGCCTGATCAACACGGGGGCGAGGCGACTTCTTGGCCCAACTCTGTTAGACTGACGAGTATGTTGTCGAGTTCATTTTAAGGAAGAAACCGTCCCGTTGATCGGGACCGAACCGTGGCCCCGGACGGGCGATTCCTGTGCGTCGACTGATGTCGCCAAAGTAAGAAGGGGGTCACAGTGACTAGCGAGGGTCAGTCGCATTGCCTTTGGTACTCCACACACCGGGTAGTCGTAAGACGTACCGGGGATGCCATCGAGATAGAGTGTACTCACCTAACCCTAAACCCTAACCCTAACCCTAACCCTAACCCTAACCCTAACCTAACCCTAACCCTAACCCTAACCCTAACCCTAACCTAACCCTAACCCTAACCCTACAGTTCTTTGTATGTTCTAAAACTAACCCTAGCTATACTTAACCCTAGTTTCTACTCTAACCCTGACCCTAGGCTCTATTCTAAACATAACCCTAGGCTACACTTAGCCCTAGTTTCTATTCTAACCCTAACCCTAGGTTCTATTCTAAACTTAACCCTAGACTATGTTCTAAACCTAATCCTAGACTCTAATCTACACCTAACCCTAGGACTATTCTAAACCTGACCCTAGCTACACTTAAACCTAGTTTCTACTCTAAACCTAACCCTAGATTCTATTCTAAACGTAACCCTAGACTCTATTCTAAACCTAACCCTAGATTCTATTCTAAACTTAACCCTAGACTCTATTCTAACCCTAATTTATCTTAATATACTTACCTTATACTTACCTGATGGAGAAAAGCCCTAGAAAAAGAAGAAAAACAATTAAAAACAATTATAAACATAAATCATTAAAAATAATAAATTAAAATTCATTTAACATTAATTCATAAACTGACATGACATTTAAAACCATTAAAATACATTACAATTAGTTAAAAACATTACACACTAAAAATAGAGAAAAATAAAATAAGTGAAAAATACAGCATTACAACCAACAGTATAAAAGCAGCAAACACATTGAAGACAATCATTTGAAGCTGAACCAGCATAGAGAGAACAACATATATTTGACTTACCTGTACAGATTGCACCAGTCCTGAGGAAGGCATTGACTTGCCGAAACGTCGACGACGGTGCAGAATTCATTACTACTACATTAAAAACAAATAAATAAGACAATTTGATCAGGAATAAAAAGACAATTAAAAACTAATTAAAATCATTAAAAATAAGATAAAATACACAATTAAAAACACATTTAAGACAAATTGATCAGGTGCAAATACACAATTAAAACCTATTTAAAAACGGTTAAGAATCACAAATAAAAACAATTAAAAATCAAACATTAAAAAACACACACATAAAAACAATTTATAACTACATTTACAGACACAAAACAAAACAAATGGAGGACAAACAATGGACCAAAGTCCAATACGGTAAGCGTGGCCGGCTGGCCCGCTACCAGACGACCATGGAAGGGATGGACCGTGCACTACCCTCCTCAAATCGGAGGGATCAATTCACTCACCTAAACCCTAACCTAACCCTAACCTAACCCTAAACCCTAACCCTAACCTAACCCTAACCCAGACCCCAAATAAATAAAGTGAAGTGAAGAAATAAATGAAGTGAAATAAATAAAACAGTGAAATAAAATAAATGAAGTGAAAACATTGAAATAGAAGCATTTTAATGACATTTAATGGTATTTCATTTTCACTCTTTGTCCTCCATACAACAAAGGCAAAAAGCCACTTTCTACCATGCTAGAAAGCTAGCCTGTCTGATATTGTCAATTCCCCCAGGCCCACAAATAGGCAAAACCACCACTTTCTACCATGCTAGGAAGCTAGCCAGCCTGAGATTTGATTAATTTTAGGCCAGTGGTGGGCAAACTATTTTACAAAGGGGCCACAGTGAGTGCGGGTTTTTGTTGCAACCCATTAAGAGGACACATTCTCACCAACCTGCCGTTTTACAAGTGCAATCTGGCGCTTTTCATTTCTGAAACCTCATGGGTTATACTATCTGTGCTAGTTCAGTGGGAACGAAGACCAGGACCCACTGCGGCCCTTGAGGACCGGTTTGCCCACCCTTCTCCAGGCTCACAAATGGACAACACCCACTTTCTACCATGTTAGGAAGCGAGCCTGCATACTTATGCCTCAAAGGCACAAAAAAAAGGCAAAAGCAGGCAGTTTCTACCGCGCTACCCAGCATGACACAGATGGACAACACCCACTTTCTACCATGTTAGGAAGCGAGCCTGCATACTTATGCCTCAAAGGCACAAAAAAAGGCAAAAGCAGGCAGTTTCTACCGCGCTACCCAGCATGACAGAATTCCCTCTAGGCTGATAAATTTGAAAAAGCAGCCACTTTCTACCACGCTAGGAAGCATGACAACCAATTCCCTCTAGGCTCACAAATGGCCAAAAACACACTGTCTACCGTACTAGCCAAGACACTTTGAATTCACTTTAGGCTCACAAATGGCAAAAACTGACACTTTCTACCACGCTAGGAAGCCAGCCAGCATGACACTGAATTCCCTTTAGGCCAGGGGTGTCCAAACGTTTTGCGAAGGGGGCCAGATTTGGTGTGGTAAAAATGGGGGGGGCCGAACTTGGCTGATGTCCTTTACGTAGAACGGGTAGCCAACGTCGGTCCTTGAGGGCCCCTATCCAGCTTGTTTTTGTGAGGAGCAGCATTTAGTGTGTAAACAACTTTATATGCTGGTAGCAGGTACTGCTGACCAATTAATTAAGTCTGTGTGCGGGCCAGACGTTATTTATTTTATGACAGAGGCTGGGGGCCAGATGAAATTTGACCACGGGCCGCATTTGGCCCCCGGGCCGGACTTTGGACATGTGTGCTTTAGGCTCACAAATGGCCACTTTCTACCATGCTAGCCAGGATACTTTGAATTCACTTTAGGCTAACAAATGGCAAAAACTGCTACTTTCTACCATGCTAGGAAGCTAGCCAGCATGACACCAAATTCCCTTTAGGCTCACCAAGGGCAAAAGCAGCCCCTTTCTACCACACGGGGAAGTTAGCCAGCATAGCACAAAATTCCCTCTATGCTCACAAATTGGCAAAAACAGCCACTTTCTATAATGCCAGCTTGATACTTTAAATTCCCTTTAGGCTCACAAATGACAAAAACAGCCACTTTCTAACACGCTAGGAAGCTAGCCAGCATTGCTCACTACTTCAGCCAACAATTGCACACCTACAAATAATGAAGGCATTTTTTAGTCTCCTACATAGTCATTTCTAATCCAAATTCCATCCCCTGCCAATTTCCACACGCTGGAGCAACTATGTCGCTTGGCTGGCCTGGGAACGCCTTGGAATCCCGCCGGAGGAGCTGGCTGGGGAGAGGGAAGTCTGGGCATCCCTGCTAAAACTGCTGCCCCCGCGACCCGACCAACTACTTTTGACTATGCTAGAAAGATAGCAGCCAACAATCACCCACCTTTTTGCAAATGATGAAATTTTTACCATCTACACAAGCAGCTACTACTAATTATATTTTGTAAGCTATTGCAAATCCAACAGACTCATTAGGAAACTCAATTTTTAAAAAAATAAATAAGTTATTCACCCATCACAACACCCCCCCCCCCCCCAAAAAAATGGGAACCGTCCCAGTTCAAAACAGTAATATAGTCAATTGGTATATTTCTTGGAAAATGCTACTTAATAAATTAGCGTTTGGTGCCACCCGCATCCATCTATATTCTCAAACCTACCCCAAATGTTGCCCGTTCAAATTTGCCCTATGTGGTGCAAAATGGGCTGTTGCATGAGCGGGGCTGATCCCCATAGAAGACTGGGCAACGATTAAGGTCCTGATGCCCTGGACCACCACACCCGCGTGCTTTGTCCCTATAAGCGGGACGCAAGGGGGCCGCATACTTACCGCCTACACAGAACAGGTCGTTTGTTAACACCGCTAGGTTACCCCGACCTGACCGGATAGGCTTGAAGAGCAGGAAGTCTGGCAGCACATCCCAGGCTTTAAACACAAGTTTAAACATACAATTGGTCACATAGGTCAAAAACAGTTGAGACTCACCTGCAGCTGTTGGCCCTTGGCTTCTCTCCCACACGACTGAAGGGAGATGAGTCAAGGCAGCTTATATGGTGCCCAGGTGACTGTTGATTGGGTAATTGGCATCATGTGAGACTTATCATGTGACTTGGTGCATTCAGGCAGTGTGGGGAAAACCAGCACAGGGCTAAAAATTGGTCATCTTTACCCTGGTTACACATAATTTAACAGACCTAACCTAATCATTCTTTTTATCCATTGCATTGCAGACTTCAAGTGAATCCAGTAGGAAAACATTCCACTACCCTCTGACAAGAAAGGACGTCGAATTTTTAAACATATAATATTACTGTTCCTTCTACTTCTTTGCTTGTCTTTTTAATAATGCTTTACAACCCGAAAGCCAATAATTACACTAGTGGCGTGTTTATTTTCAAATATACATTTATAAAATGATTCTTTTTAATCTGATACATTACAGATTAAGAACATGGCTACCACGTCACTTTCTGCATTGAAAAAGCTACTGACTTCAAACAGTGCTTCAGTAAAAGAACTACAAACGTTCGTATTGAGATCATTTTTTTCCCTACACTTATATATTAGTTGAATTTATATTATCCTTGAAAGGTGGAAAGGCGCTATACAAGTATAACACCATTTACCATTATTCCAGACTAATAAGACTACAAACATGGCCAGCATGCTGATTTTAAAAGAACTACAAACATGGCCATGATAAAAATGAAATTTAAAAGAACTACAAACACGGCCACAACTTGTGCTACACACAAAAACTTCAAAACAACTACAAACATGTTCACATGGCCACCTTGCTGACATGGAAAAGAACTACAAAGATGGGTTTAGTTGACAGATAGATAGCTCTAAACAGTACCTCACAGTCATAAAAATAGATGATATGGCGATGTCTCCTGTTGGTCAGCAGTGCCAAGCACCTACCCCAAAAATCAACGTACAACAAATTATAAACATATGAACTTTTGGGTCTAGTAAGAGGAGTGGTCACATACAGTCAGAGTCATACGTCACTCATGAAGTAAAACCTACAATATTTTCTTCATATCGTGTGTGTGTGTGTGTGCGTGTGCGTGTGTGTGTGTTTGAAAATGATTCCATAAATGGCTGGTTAACATTTTTTTTTTCCTTTCTAAAAATCACATGTGCGTATGTTGCCGGTTTTGCATGGATCCGCCCGGCAAATGCAAAGGTGCAGCAAATTCACCTGCAATTACGCGGTTCCACCACCAGATGACGCATTTATCTCAATTCAATTGGATTGTCTAAAACTCTTTTTAACTATGTTACATGTATTACACCATTGAACCAGTAGAGGGCGTAATTCAAACTCTCTTTCAACCGGCCAGTCAGTCGATGGATGAACCGGGGAGAGTGTTCACCCAACCCATAGCTCCCGAAGTAGCTTCGCAGAAGTGTCAGCTCGTATGCCTAAAACAAAATTACTTGCATAAATGACCACGTGAAGCAGCCACTTGCAGATTGTGTATGTACAAGTGAATAAAGTAATATGACCATATATTAAATAGGCACATGCCATGTAGACATATTTTGTTGAACCAGTGAAATATATCCTGGTGCACTGCAAATCAGTACTCAGACACGTGCCCTAGTGAAATATGTATGGCCATGCCCATGAGGCGAGATGGCTGAAGACGTTTTTTTAAAGGGATCCTCGATCTTTAAGACATGTAGGCTCTAATAAACCACAATTATTCTCTTGTACTAAAATATGTTGTTAGAAACACATAAAATGTTACATCAATGGCAATATTTTATAATATTTAGTACATATTTTGACCGATAGTTGGCGCCATGTTTTGCGGGCTCGGAGTGATGACGTAATTAGGACATTTCCAATTGTGTAATGCTGCTTAAACTTGCTAAGTAAAATTCCACGATGTACTGCTTTTGGATGCAATTTCCAGTCAAATGGAAACAAGAGGAGTGATGTGAGTCTCCACAGATTTCCTACTGACAAGAAGAGGAGAAAGGTTTGGGAAAATGCCTGTAGACTGACAAAACTTCCCAAAGACCCAAGACTTTGTTCTCGCCATTTTCCTCCTACCGCGTTCGAGGTTTTTAGTCGACGACAACTTATGGAAGAGCTCACCGGAGCGGGTGGATATAAGGGGAAACTAAAATCAAATGCCGTTCCAACTATTTTCCCTCCCAAGAAGCCTTAACGCACTCGGATAGCGACTGAAATGCGTGCAATAAAGCGCCAAAGACAAGAAAATGCTGGCCACTCTGTTCAGCAGGCGAGCCGCTCCTGTAGCTACAGCGGTAGGCGAACCTTCGGGCATACCGTAAGTCACAGAGGAAGCTAATAGTTCACCTCTACTGTCAGTTCATCAGGCAGTATGTGGGTCTGTTCAGTATTCACCTAATTTGAGTGAGATGAGCGGCCACTCCAACTAATCCAGACACGTCCGATGCAGCGAGACAGTGGCCAGCGGATGCGCGTCAAGCACTTAATATAAACCACCCTTACGTAGCTAAACGTGAGTTGGATGTACAAGACATGGAGGACACTCGATCCAGATGACAAATTTAATGAGGACAGTCAGCCACAACACGACTCCGATCCTATCACGTGTGCATTCATAGTTTTATTACGTTCAGTGAGAGTTCATAGTCATGAAAATTAAAATGCACGAATGACAAGGTGTGTTCAAACTTTTGGCCTCAAAATGCACGAATGACTAGATCTGTTCAAACTTTTGGTCTGTACTGTATGTAAAGCACACGACAGCTCTGGATGCTAACAATCTACATTATTATATTGAAATAAGTTTGATCACGCATTAGCTCACCTTGAAGATCTGCCAACAAACACCAGAGTTCTCAACACCATACGCTCTCTCACTCCTTTGTCATTGAGACGCACTTGCCGCAAGTACATCACCAGTTTTGTCCAACTCTTGTATTATCAGGTATTTCCTGTTCTGCATTTTGCCTTTGTTGCTCGTCTTGTGAACGACCGAGAGTGCTGTCCCGCTCTTCACTTTTCCGCTCTGGTTCAAATTGGAAGGGCAGAACCGACGACATGTTGGGGTAGCTAACAAGTGACACGCTGGAAGTACGGCAGCGGGCCCGGTGACGTAACTGCACTGCGACGTTAAGAAGAATGGCGACCTATCACTTAAAATAATTTTACAAATTTTATTAAAACGAAAAAAAGAGGGGTTTTAATGTCAATTAACCCATTTATCTTTATAGAATTACTTGTTTTCAAGATCGAGGCTTCCTTTAAGTAGCTAACAACTGAAGGTGAGGCGTGCCTGCCCTAGACAAGACATTCATTATTAATTCCCAACCCCCAGCCAATTTTGATTAGTGCCAACAATCTTCTTTGTCAGTGTAATCCACAAAAGTAGCCATACTATACAAATGCTGAACTTTTAATATCAATTTATTGATCACACATTACATGAATGCTCTGTCAATCTCCATTTGCATGTTTATAACGACCATACCAAGCCTGCAGTTAGACAAGCCTTACAGTTCATTTTTCAATCAGACGTGTTGACCGCTTCCGTTATTACCACTAAACAATTAGAAAAACATTTCACACTGAAAAGCAAAACATTGACCACCCCCCCTCCTGTCGTGAAATGTGCAACAAGACAGCTCCGGATGAGCGTGTTCGTCTGCTGAGCACGTGCGTCACCGGAGGGACGTCAGCGGAATCCTAGTCCGGGACCCGACAAGCTGCCCGTCCGTGTCCCGGCTCGGTCTACTCGCCAGGGCTTTCTGCATAAAGCGACTGAAGACGAGGCCCGACGGCGGCGGCGGTGCCTCCTCGGACGGAGAGGGCCCGCTGTTGGCGTTGATGTCCAGCTCGGATGGGTTTGGCTACAACGCAGAATTTGGATGTTAATTGGCCTCATATCAGACGGGGAAGCCTTGAAAAACTTGCCTATTTGAGCCGCGTGCCCCCTCTTATTCTTCATGCGCAGCGCCTCTTTGATACGCTCCACTTCCTGTTGGTAACGCTTGCGGTCTCTGGCCGCCGCTTCCTTGGCGGCCTTCAGGGAATCTTCAAGAGATTTCACCCTCTCGGCCGTTGCCCGAAGACGTTTCTCCAGCTTGGGTAGCTCGCAGCGAAGGTCGGCGTTGTCTCCTACCAGCTATCAAAGAGTCACCCTTGTTTTTAAGACATTGGAGCTCCATTGTTTAAATTCTGCGACATGAGGTGCACATGCATTACCACCATAGGCAAAGGGTAAAATGCGGCCGCACGTAGGCCTAGAACACAGAGCGTTATGAGTAAATGGGTGCTAATGTAAAGCACACTGGGCATGGCAAAAACCTGTAGAAAAATTCACATAGTCTCCATTTACCATTTGAACACGCTGTCTCCAACAATAGTGCAAGAAATAAAAATATGTCACATATTTCGCTACTGTATCCATCCATCCATCTTCCGCTTGCTCCGGGGTGGGGGTGCGGGGACAGCAGCTTTAACCGGGAAGCCCAGACTTCCCTCTCCCCTGCCACTTCAACCAGCTCCTCCGGCGGGATCCCAAGGCGTTCCAAGGCCAGCCGAGATACATAGTCTCTCCAGCGTGTCCTGGGTCGTCCCCGGGGCCTCCCGCTGGTGGGACGTGCCCGGAACACCTCTTCAGGGAGGCGTCCAGGAGGCATCCGAACCAGATGCCCGAGCCACCTCAACTGGCTCCTCTCAACGCGGAGGAGTAGCGGCTCGACGCCGAGTTCCTCCCGGATGACCGAGCTTCTCACCTTATCTCTAAGGGAGAGCCCGGACACCCTGCAAAGGAAACTCATCTCGGCCGCTTGTATCCGGGATCTTGTTCTTTCGGTCACAACCCACAGCTCGTGACCATAGGTGAGGGTAGGAATGTAGATCGACTGGTCAATCGAGAGCTTTGCCTTTCGGCTCAGCTCCTTCTTCACCACTACGGACCGGTGCAGCGTCCGCATTACTGCAGACGCTGCACCGATCCGCATTACTGCAGACGCTGCACCGATCCGCCTGTCGATCTCTTGCTCCCTCCTACCCTCACTTGTGAACAAGACCCCAAGATACTTGAACTCCTCCACTTGTGGCAGGATCTCATCCCCGACCCGGAGAGGGCACTCCACCCTTTTCCAACTGAGGACCATGGTCTCGGATTTGGAGGTACTGATCTTCATCCCAACCGCTTTACACTAGGCCGCGAACCGTTTCAGTGAGAGTTGGAGGTCACGGCTTGATGAAGCCAACAGCACCACATCATCTGCAAAAAGCAGAGATTCAATGCTGAGGTTACCAAACCCGACCCCCTCTAAGCTTCGGCTGCGCCTAGATATTCTGTCCATAAGAGTTATGAACAGAATCAGTGACAAAGGGCAGCCTTGGCGGAGTCCAACCCTCACTGGGAACGAATTTGACTTACTGCCGGCAATGCGGACCAAACTCTGACACCGGTCGTACAAGGACCGAACAGCCCGTACCAAGGGGCTCGGTACCCCGTACTCCCGGAGCACCCCCACAGGAATCCCCGAGGCACACGGTCGAACGCCTTCTCCAGATCTGTTCAGTTTATTCCGTTTTACGGCCCCCTGAATAGGGCTCGTCACTCAGCACGAATGGATCACTCGCCATGCATTTTTCGTTTTTTATTGAGTACAGCAGCACACAGTAGATCACAGCAGTGCACAGCAGGTAATAACCTAAAGTAAACCATGAATATCATAAACAAACTGTATCGGTACATAATGTACAAATTAAACAAACAATATATTCTTAACATGATTTTACTGCAACACATTGGCTTTAGAATTACGTATTCCTATCATCATCAGTGTTTATCATTTTCCATGTTAAATATATGCAAATATGAAATTATAATTTATTATGGTAATTATGGTAAATATATCAGATATTTTACGTACATGTATTTTGCTTCATCAATTCATCTACTAATTATAATGTAACCCGTTTTTAAGTAAAGGAGCTAGCACTGTCCAATAGCACAGACTGGTGGCTGTCAGTGGAACTACACATACTAAGATGAAATTGCGTGAGTGGAAGAGAATGCCCACAACCAAACCAGGAAGTTGAGCGTCGGTGTTGGCAGAGTATTAACGTAAATCAACAATCATCAGCACGCACACAATGTGGCAATGGAGTTAGGAGAGTACCAGGATTGAGGCATTGACATCGCCCCATTTGTAAGTGAACTATCTTACATTGCCTATGCTATTGTTCAACGCTAGTATACCGTAGGTGATTTCTCAATGGCTCACAGTGAACTACCGTTGTGGCGTCGCGCACACTAATCAAAGTAGATGTTTAAAGAGAGTGATTGATCAAACAGGCATCTAACATAAATGACATCAATTTAATGCATAAACAAAGTGGCTTACCAGTGGGGTCATGCTGGTGACAAGTGCTGTTGATTTGTGCTGCAATCAGACGCAGGTGTGCACTAATATGCGTCACCATAGCGGTCACCTGCCAGTGGCGACCCCGCCCCCCTTCTGACACCCGAGTTAAATCCAACAAGATCCACAAAACACATGTAGACTGGTTGGGCGAACTCCCATGCACCCTCGAGGACCCTGCAGAGGGTGTAGAACTGGTCCACTGTTCCACGGCCGGGACGAAAACCACACTCCTCCTCCTGAATCAGAGATTTGACTTCCCGATGGACCCTCCTCTCCAGCACCCCTGAATAGACTTTACTGGGGAGGCTGAGGACTGTGATCCCTCTATAATTGGAACACACCCTCCGGTCCCCCTTCTTAAAAAGGGGAACCACCACCCCGGTCTGCCAATCCAGAGGCACTGTCCCCGATGTCCTCGCGATGTTGTAGAGGCGTGTCAGCTACGACAGCCCCACAACATCCAGAGCCTTTAGGAACTCCGGGCGGATCTCATCGTCCCCCGGGGTCTTGTCACCGAGGAGCTTTCCAACCACCTCGGTGACTTCAACCCCAGAAATCGGAGAGCCCACCTCGGAGTCCCCAGACTCTGCTTCCTCAAAGGAAGGCGTGTCGGTGGAATTGAGGAGGGCTTCGAAGTATTCTCCCCACCGACTCACGATGTCCTGAGTCGAGGTCAACAGTACCCCATCTTCACTATACACAGTGTTAATGGTGCACTGCTTTCCTCTTCTCAGACGCCGGACGGTGGACCAGAATTTCCTCAAAGCCGTCCGGAAGTAGTTTTCCATGACCTCACCGAACTCCTCCCATGTCCGAGTTTTTGCCTCGGCGACCGCCGTAGCTGCTCCCCGCTTGGCCAGCCGGTACCTGTCAGCTGCCTCCGGGGTCCCACAGACCAAAAAGGCCCGATAGGCCTCCTTCTTCAGCTTGACGGCATCCCTTACCGCTGGTGTCCACCAGCGGGTTCGGGGATTGCCGCCACGACAAGCACCAACCACCTTACGGCCACAGCTCCGATCGGCCGCCTCAACAATGGAGGTGCGGAACATGGCCCACTCGGACTCGATGTCCCCCACCTCTCCCGGAACAACGGAGAATTAGTGTCGGAGGTGGGTGTTGCTCTTTACTGTAGTCTTTTCATTTTTGCATTCTCTGGGAATCCAAATGAAAGCGAGGACTTCGACAAGTGGACAAATAAGAAACTTTGCATGTGTTGGATTGGAAAGGAAAGATCCAAGTGTCTCACCTGCTTATGGACTTTACCGAGCTGTTCCAAGGTGTTTTCCAGAAAGACGATCCTTTGCCTCTGGGCCAGGCTGCCTCCGCCCTCGTCGCCGTCACCTTCCGGGCACTGCGGCGAGTCGCAATGTGAGCTCATTCAGCCGGAGGAGAAAAAGTCGCCCCGCGCCGAGTGAGAGCGGGCGGCCCCGGGAACGCCAGCGAATGATGTGTGACTCACGCTGAAACGAGCACCGATGTCCCGGATGAATAATTTCCTCAGCTCGGTGAGAGTCTGCAGTTCTTTAAGCTTTGGGCAAAAGCGATAAAGGCTGAGAAAGGATACACTACGACAGAGACGTAAGATCGGGTCAGGTCAGCAAGTCCACAAACCACTGTCTCCTCTAGACCCCGAAGGTCCTCCTTGGCTTGCCGTCTTTTTTCCTCCAGCGAGCTGAACGTCAGAGAAGGGGCCGCAATTAAGCCAAGGCGGCGAGTCATCCACAACAAATCAAAGCCTGCGTCAGCTTTTGGACCTACGTGAGCTTTTGAAGCTTCTGCTCTCTGTCGCAAGCCTCACGCGTCAACATGTCCAAGTCTGCTCGTAGCTGTCGGACGTCCAGCTGCAAGGTCTCGTTCAAACTGCCGGAAAGAGCCGAAAGAAAATTGAGCGTGCGCGCACGCAGCAGCTAACGGGAGGCCGAATCACGGTGCATTGCCTACTCTCGGAGTTGCTTGTTGTCTCTGCGCCGGTGCTCGATCTCGTCCCGCAAGCGCGACAGCTGCTTTTGGTGGGCTTCTCTGTGGTTTTCCATCTGCTCCTCCAAAGTTTTCTGCCCAGATGAGAACGCGTTGCAACTAATGCGGCCTCAGGCTTCGGGCCTCTTTGTCACTCCTTAGAATTTTGACGACTGCCTTCCCACGAGGCGACCAATGATAATTCTGACTCCTCAAATTACTAGGGGTTGGACCATTTTTTACTTTGTCTTAAAGTTAGCACATACTGTATTTGGGGTACGGATTAGATACTGCGGCTGAGATAAACACAGATTAGGAAAAAGCAAAAATGAAAAAGACCCTTCTAACTAGAGATGTCCCGATCGATCGGGTCCGATCACGTCATTTTCAAAGTATCGGAATCGGCAAAAAAATATCGGCCATGCCTTTTTTAAATGTTTTTTTTTTTTTTTTAATTAAATCATTTTCTAATTGTATTTAACGTTACAAACATAATATGTTACACTCATCTAGAGTCTTAGTTTAGGCATAAGGTAGGGCTATCAAATTTAACCTATAACGCCGGTAATTAATTATTTTTTAAATTTATCGCGTTAAAATATTTAACGCAATTAATGCATGCGCTGCACGACCCACTCACGCATTGTCGCGCTCAATCTGTAATGGCACCGTTTTACCTATATAGAGAGATAAAAGGCAGCGTGTAATGAGTAGAGTGAATTTTGGCAGCCTTTGGAGCCTTTAATTGGCTAAAGCCTTACAATCCCTCTCCCTACGATTAGAAATATCATGGCAAGCAATGTGGGGAAGCAAGGTAGCAATTCTTTTTCTTAACACCTTAAGTTATTTCCCAACGCAGAGAAGATATATGAATTGGTAGCACTACGCACAGTCATGGTTCCACTTCCCATCATGCATTTGGGAGTGGCTACAGTATCATTTACTGATAGCTCAACAAATACACTAGATGGCAATATTTAGTCACAATATACAAAGTCACAAGTCTTTCTATCCGTGGATCCCTCTCACTGAAAGAATGTTAATAATGTAAATGGCATCTTGAGGATTTATTGTCATAATAAACAAATACAGTACTTATGTATCGTATGTTGAATGTATATATTCGTCCGAGTTTTATTCATTTTTTTCTTAATGCGTTGCCAAAATGTATATGATCTGAATGATTGGAATTGAATCGGGAGCACACAAAAAAAACAATCGGATCGGGAAATATCGGGATCGGCAGATACTCAAACTAAAACGATCGGCTCGGGAGCAAAAAAAAAACATGATCGGAACAACCCTACTTCTAACTCTATATTGCCATTCCTGGTTGAACTTGACCCCATAACTAAACACGCAGACAAATACGCCTCGTCTACTTCAAACTGCTCTACATAAGCGTCGATGCCAACACTCATCACCCACGTACAGTATGTGCCGCTGCGCTTTAAGGCACGAACGCCTCAAATGCAGAGACATAGACCGACCGGGATAGTTGCAGCAGCCGCACCTTTTTAACGCCCTGTGGATAGCGCCTGTGCGCGAGCCATACCGATGAATCGAGAGAGGAGACCAGGGGCGGACTGGTAATCTGTGGGTTCTGGAGGATCACAGAACGGCCGGTGCCCTGGACGGCCGGCGGCCGCCATTCATATACATCACTGTTTTTATCCCCCCTAGACTCTCATTATCTACATCTCGCATCCAATCCGACAGGTGGCAGCAATGCGCCTGGCTGTTCATCGCCAGTCTGATAGAAGAACAAAGAAAACACAAAGTACCCTTCATTGGTTCTTTGTAGAATCAAACTAGCGACGAGCGGTAATGCACAATATGGATGGTGGTGGCAAAAGTAAGAAAAAAAGGGTGGCTCGGAGAACTTAGGTTAGGGTGAAAAAAAACAAAGAAACAGGAGAGCAAAGCATTAAAATGTCTTAAGTTGACAAATATTTTCGCAGGCAGCAGTCTGGCTGCAACGGCCACGTCGGGTAACAGCAGCCTAGCCCCCGGCAATGGTGAGAGGGGTAGCGGGCGCCGCTCTGACGTGCAGCCAAGACAGGGAGAGAGAAAAGAGGGAGGGTTGAAATGATAAGCTGGTGGAAGTTCCCCAGACAAGCGCAGGGCAAGTAAAAAGGGATGAAGAGGGTCACTTGCTCGGTATACCGGCAGGTGTTATCCACCAGGTAGCTACATTTTAAATGACAATTAAAGGGTTAGTGGCTTAGTGCCAGCTAGTCCATTTGCAATCGTGTCAAGTTACAGTATGCTAGTCCTACTATCACTCTCCTAAGGAAAAATATTTTAGCTGTAAAACAACGTATGCACACGCAGCAGCAATATTAATTCATATGAAATATAACAAAATATTAATAAAATGGTTTTACTTTAAAGTTTAGTAAGTTAAATTGGTATGATATTTTTTTTTAATCATGTATATATCGTTTTGTTTTCTGGTTAATACTTTCCAATGAAGGTTATGTATTCAGGATTTGTCTTGAAATGTTTATTGTATTTTCATTGAAATGTATTATTTGTATGGCAAGATTAATTGTGGCAGGGGTCTCCAAACCGGTCCTCAAGGGCCGCTGTGGGGCCTGGTTTTTGTTTCAACCGATCGAGTACCGACAGTTTAACCAATGAAGTTTCTGCTAAAACAAGCAGCACCTGACTGCACTTGTAAAACACCAGATTGGTGCATAGGTGTTGTCTTGTTTTGTTGGAATGAAATCCTGCGCCCGCTGCGGCGCTATGTGGAGTAGTTTGGAGACCACTGAATTATGGCATGAACAATGAAATCATTTTATAGACAGAGATATATTATAATAAATTAGATACATAAAACTTGCTTTGAAAAATAAATTCTTTCATTTGTTTTTTCAGGTTGATCATAGAGCTAGTACAGAAAATGAACCCAACTCCAGTTCAGCCTTGCAGTACTTTGAGCGCCCCAAGTCAGACAGTCACAGTCTAGACACATTTTCTTCATTTTCTCTCAAAGTGCACGAAATTGATGCATTTGGGCATGCCCCCGGACCCCTAGGGGGTCTGTGTTTCCCTTCGTATAGCGATTCTTGTGGGCTGGGCCGAGCCAAAGTCCAGGGCTGCTTTTTAGTCCCAGTCCGCCCCTGGAGGAGACTGCAACTCTATCAAGACGCGCCAGTTTGTTCCTTGTGCCGACAGTACATGCTAGCGTAGTGGTGCTTAAACTACAAGGGACTAAGGCACAGGTGTCAAACCGATTCCAGAAAGGGCCAAGTGGGTGCAGGTTTGCTTTCCAACCAATGAAGAGGACACCTTTTCACCAATCAGATCTTTTACATGTGTAGTCAGTTCAACTTTGTCAGGTGCTGCTTGTTTCATTAGGAAGTTCATTGGTTAAACTCTCTGCACGGTATCGGTTGGAACAAAATCCAGCACCCCTTGGCCCTTTCTGGAATCGGTTTGACATCTGTGGACTAAGGTGTTTCAAAAAAAAAAAGGCATGAATATCTACATACGTTTTGAAATAATTAAAAAACGATGTTGGGTGGAGAAGAACAAAAGGACGATACGGCGCGACAGGTCCGGTCGTTGTTGTATTAGTGGCACCGATGTCAACGATGGCGTGGCCCGGTCGTTGTCATATTAGTGGCACCGTTTCGCCGAAGCCCGAGCTATGCAGTACCTTTGTGTCTGCGGCGTCCTTCAATTGCGTCCTGTGTTTCTTCTCTTTGTCCAACACGTTCAGCTGCTGTAAATGATCTGCACAGCCAGACAACAACATTGAAGTCGCACACCGCCCGACACCACGTCCATTCGGTAATTCGTAACTCTGGTAAGAGTTGCAACCGTTCATTCGCAACTATTCCGTTATCCATTCGGCAACCGTTCTCATCGAGAGACTTTGTATGATGACAATAAAGCTGTTCCGATTCTCGTTTAACTTCTAATTGTCCAAATCCTTGGAATTGCAACGTCACAACAGGTAACATTTTCAGATTTGGCTCCTCATTCACTAAAACGAGCTTGAAATGAAGAGTCACACCATACCATACCATCATCTTTCGCTTGCTCCGAGGTCGGGTCGCGGGGGCAGCAGTTTTAGCAGGGAAGCCCACACTTCCCTCTCCTCAGCCACTTAAACCAGCTCCTCCAGCGGGATCCCAAGGCGTTCCCAGGCCAGCCGAGAGACATAGTCTCTCCAGCGTGTCCCGGGTCTTCCCCGGGGTCTCCCGCCGGTGGGACATGCCCGGAATACCTCTCCAAGGAGGCATCCAGGAGGCATCCTAACCAGATGCCTGAGCCACCTCAGCTGGCTCCTCGCATCGCGGAGGAGTAGCGGCTCGATGCAGAGTCCCTCCCGGATGAGCGAGCTTCTCACCCTATCTCTGAGGGAGAGCCCGGACACCCTGCTGAGAAATTCTCATTTCGGCCGCTCGTATCCGGCATCTTGTTCTTTCAGTCACGACGCACAGCTCGTGACCATAGGTGAGGGTAGGAACACAGATCGACTGGTAAATCGAGAGCTTCGCCTTTCGGCTTAGCTTCTTCTTCACCACTACGGACCGGTGCAGAGTCCGCATTACTGCAGACGCTGCACCGATCCGCCTGTCGATCTCCCGCTCCCTCCTACCCTCGCTCGTGAACAAGACCGCATGGTACATGAACTCCTCAACTTGGGCCAGGATGAAGGGTAATTTCCCGCTAAAATACAGATGAGGGGAACGGCTTTGGAATTGTTTTGTGTTTGACCACAACAGAAGTGGAGCCCATTTACACATTCCGCAAAAGTGGTCATCGTCCAGCCAGGTGTCAGTCAGAAACCTTTACAATCGTCTCCAAAGTTGCTCACCTGTTCATATGAGTTTGAAAACTTTGGAGATGATAAAGAGTTGGTTACTTGACAATGAAGCACACAAGACATGATGAACTCTGACCTCGAGCATGAAGTTTAGCCACTTCTTCCATGAGAGTGTCTTGACTTTCCTCCAGCTGTCGTTTGCTTTCTTCCATCTTCTGAAGGTCACTCGTTAAGGAGGCCAACTTCAGCTGCAGCTACAAACGGCACCAGAAGACGCGTGTACAGCTTAGGTGCACGATAGTTATTGGCCAGTTAGTTCTAGGGGTGGGAACCTCGCGATACGATAACGATGACATGGCTAATGTCGATACATTGGTCAGGAAATCATTGTGGGATATTCTACAAAACAAGCCTTCTATTTTTGAATTGGCATGCCATTATCACTGATAGACGTCCAATCCTGCTGGAGCTGGGAGCGTGGCAGCGAATGTATGAATGTCCCATCCCTCCTACTTCAAACGGACTGGGCGTATATAGCAGTTATTGGTAACCAATGAGTTTAATTTGGTCGCATTTTAGCCCAGGCTGTTCATTTTTAGTCACTTCCTGTTGATTTGGGGGCATTTATGGGTCGGTTTATTTGGGGTTACAGAACAGGAAGTGACCCAAGACTCTCCCCAAATAAATAGGCAGTGATTCAAACTCAACAGAAAGTGACCTGTAAATCTCCTAAAACGAACAACGAGTGACCAGTAAGTGCCACGACGATATATCGATTCTTGGCAGGAGCATATCGATAACCTTTCGGGATACAAAGTATATCGCCATTTTGATATTTTGTCACACTCCTAGTTAGTTCACAGAAAAAAATAATAACTACGGGCGTGGGACGTTCCCTCCCAAATAGGGTTAGGAAAGAGATTCCCTTCAAGCTGACGGCAGAACTGCTGCCGTGGCAACCAGATAACAAAACTACCAGTTAACCTTGACGCAAAGGACATGGAATATTGCTACCAATGACCTTTCCCTGCTCTGCGTCATGTTGAAACATGCAACACACGCAGCAGGGAATGGTGACAGCTAAAGACTGGGAAGCAAAGGGACTTTTTTGGGTGATTTTTTTTTTTCCCCCCATTTCATTCATTGGGTGAAATTTTCTACCAAGAAGAGCCCAGTTGCCTTTATGCACCTTTGTCAGATGAGCGGAGTGACCGAGAACAGCTAACTTTTCATCTGGCGCATCCCCGAGACGCTGGAAAAGTACTACGCCGGCAAAACAGAAGTGACTTATTATCAGGCGCTGCCGATCGTGACCGATATTGGCAATAAAGAAGAGTCCGATTTGTGCGGACAGCGTCCGAGCGGGCCGGGGTGTGCAAAGGCGAACCTGCGAGACTGCCAGACGTCCGGCGCTGAGCTCCCTGCCGTCGGCTTCCATCTTGGCGAAGTTCTGCGCCAGCTCCGCCTCCTGCCGTTTACTGCGACTCGCCAGCGCCTTCACCTCCGACTTGGTCTTGGTGATGAAGAGACGAGCCACGGTGAACTCGTCCTCCGCCGTCCCACTCGTCTCGGTAGCCTAAAAATATTCACCGATGAGCCAACGCTCGATATGAGCGAGCGCGCTCCGGTTGCGCGTATTTTCCATTGATTACAAATGAAATCACGCAATGGTGTCAACTTTTGAGCGCTACCGCTTTGAGTTCGGTAGTTCCGAGAGCTCCGCCGATGTCGCCCAAATCTTTCAGCAAGAGAGCCAGCATGTCGGCCGATCTCTTCTTGTGGTGACAGCTTAGGTCCTGCAGTGCCACCAGTTCCCGCTGGACTTCCTCCAAACTAACCTGAAGCACACAGAGCGTACCTGTCCGTTACAGGGATAGAATACTTTTCCATTCAAGGATTTTTATTGTATCTTTGGATTTTTCAACTTGCTCTTATAACGACAACATCGTTGCAAAAGCACAAGAGTGAAAACAAAAACAGGCACTGAATGCGGTTCCATTTCTTGTAGCTCCGTTTCCATATAGTCCAATATGGGCCGTGATTATATCTTGCCCCTGAAAAATCTGTTGAGAGCGCCGATTCAAATTAAGATCATAAAAAAAGAGTAAGCAATGCGTAAAGACAAGAAACACGGGACTAGTCAAGACAAAAACGGACGTCTGCGTTTGGCCAATTCTACGTGGTAGGTAGAAATGTGCCGGTTACCGGTTTCAAGGTGTATCGTGGTATGAAAACGTCACGATTTCAAAACCACTGAAATTTTCCCTCATACCGTTCCTACGGTCTGGGTTAGGGTTGAGCACCGTGAGTCGATTGTGTGGGGAGGGTAGCGCAGTGCTCCACTATCTAAGAAGAATGGGTTTAGGCTCACCTAAACCAAATTTGATTTAGAATATTTCAGTTATTTTTTTTTTAACATTTATTTATTTGAACTTAATGCTGTACTTATGTTCCAATTAAGTTTAAGTACCAAACGCAAGCTGGACAGTTTGACACTACTTAGCAGTAAGGAGGACGAGAGGCTGTGTAAGAGGATGAAGCACAAAAACATACTGTAGCATATATTCTTTAGAATTAAAAGCCCGATCCTTTTCACCTGATTCCAATCCTCTGAAAAATGGCGCGATCGGCACATCCGAATTAAAATACTGTTCATTGGAAAAAGGTTGTTGTTTTTTTAACCCAGTAATCTCATTTTAGAGCTGTAATTTCAATACCGTGATATTTTTGCTCAAGGTTATCATACCGTCAGAATCTCATTTCGGCACATGTTAATTGCAAAGATTTACTGCGACTTACAGTTTTGTGGGCAAGCTCCTCGTTGACTTGTTGGTTGCAGTGCCTCTGGCTCTCCACCTCCTGGCACTTGTGGTCATAGTTGAGCGCAAGTTCCTCCAAAGCCTGAAGCACTTCCTTCACTTCATCTTTGGCCGCCTGGTTGTCCCTGCGCAGACGGGACATTTCCTCCTGTGTACGCTGGCAGTCCTGATGCTTTGCCGCCAACAGCTGGAAGAAGCGCACCGGCCGGGGCGCGTGATCTTTACCCGAGCGAGATCGGGAAAAGCGGGTCGACGCGTGCAGACTCACCTCATCCTGATGGCTCAGCTGCCGCTCGAAAGTCTCCAGCCTCTGACTATGATGGTCCAGTTCCTCATCCTGATCCGTGAAGGGGTCGCGGGGTCAGCCGCAGCCGCTTTCCTCTCCCGGTCTGACGCAAACTGACCTTATCGTCGAGCCGCCGGTACAGGTCGGCAATGAGCGTCTCGTATCGCGTCTTCTCCTCTTCCGAGAGAGGAAGAGGGGGCGGCGCCAAGCCGTCCGTCGGCGCCGAGCCGTCTGTTTGTGCGTCGCCGCCTTTGCCGCTAGAGTGCTGCTCCGCCACGGGCACTGACTCACCTGGAGACGTAACACGGACAGTGCGGGAACGTTCTCGGGTCTCGCCCGGCGGCCTATCTTAGGAGCGCCGGTCGGCCTTTGTCCTCGAACGCGGACGGGACGGAGAAAAAGCAACGTAGGCTCTCCTGACCTTTTCTCCAGCGTTTCAACTCGCTCTCTAGTTTCCGGACGGTGACGCAGAGACTGCGAGTCTTCTCTTTCTCCTTCTCATACTTCTTCTTCCATTCTTCGGCCGTCAGTTCCAGGTTAACCGACACGGTGTTCTTGATGGTCTTTGCCCTGAAGCACAGCGAGGAGGGATTCTTGGGAGTCGTCTTTGACTAACGCCGGCGAAGGACGTCGTAGTGTCCACCTCTGTCCAAACATGAGCGTGGACTTTGTTTCCGCCTCGTTGTAAGCAGATGGCGAGCAACAGATAATGATGGTGGTGCGGCAGTTTCCTCCAAGAGAGTCTTGCAGGATTCGGGTCATTTTGCTGTCTCGATAGGGTACGTGACTTTTCTGGCGGGGAAAAAAAAACACGCACACACACACACACACACACACATGAAAACATCACTTCCCATGATGTGAGCCAAGAAGGTTTCCAAGAATTAAGGCCCATGCTGGAAGCCAAAGGTACTAATGTTGGCACTAACACTTGCAGCTAGTGCCGCCAGATTAGGAACTACCGGATCTGCTGTCAGCAGTCGCAGTCGTGCAAGCGGTCTACGCTAGACGGCTTCATTCGGGGTTCAAAGCGTATAGTCGCAATATTATGGCACAGATAACGGTATGGTGGTAGAGAGGCCAGGGACACGCAGGAGAAACCAAACTTTTCCTCAATGGCTTCTGTTGTTTTCCCACAGATTTTTGTTCAAAAGACATCCTCAAATAGATATCAGCGCGCCCTTCTGGTCAAAGGTCCTTGTGAGATTGCTTCTTTTCTCACTCGGATCACCCTCAGCACCACAACACCGTTTTTGCCGTGACTTTGTGTGTATGCATTCCTTTTCTCTTTTGATCATTGTATAGCACTCTAAAGTTTTTAAAATTGCTCACTCATTTGATATGGTATATGAGACACATATACTGTACATACTGTACCATATACTTCCACATTATTCACAGATCTTCTTGATGAGGGGTATTACGGTGCAAACACTACAACCTAGTGGTTAGAGCAGTTTCTCACAGCCTATATATTCCACCAGTTGGAATAGGAATTTAGTAAACTTGAGAACAATAAACTGATACGACGGGGTATCCGGTTTTACAGGCGAGCGGTACGGCTGTATCGATAGCAAACTAACCAATCGACAGTAAATAGCCAGTAAACCTTAAATGTATCGATAGTAGAACAAGGACTCGGCTATGGAGAGAGGATGGACCTCTTCTTGCTCCATTACTCCACTGCATTTTTACGGACTGTAATTTCGCCTGCGAATTCCCATTTGCAGTTCTGGGGTTCCTGTCTATCCGTCCTGGGAGTGGATCTCTCCTGACTGTGGTACTCCCCGAGGTTTCTCATTTTTCTCCCAAATTGACTCTGGAGTTTTTGGAGTTTTTCCTTGCCGACATGGAGGGTCTTAAGGATAGGGGATGCCCAGGACTTGAACTGTATCTATTCATCTTTGTTGCTTCATTTCTAATTGTGTATCATATTGCCTCTGTAAAGCCCTTTGAGACATCTATTGTGATTGAGGGCTATACAAATAAAATTGAAAAGAGGAATAATCGGTTATCAGCGCCCATACCACTGCTATGCTAATTCCGCTCTGCCTTCCACACTACTCGACCCCACGGATCACTGCACTTGGAGTGAGCCGCCACACATCATATAATATGGACAGCCGCCACTCACAGTCGTGGTTGCCTCAACTTCCCGTCATGCATTTCAATCCTGACGGATGTGTCATAACTACGCGAGAGCAAACTAAACCACAGTCGCGCATGCTAAAACAATGGACAAAGAGCACAAGCATATGGCGGAAGTGGTGAATGACAGCGATTGATTTTCAATGCGCCAGGAAAACAAAAGTGGGACTTTGAACAGACGACGGCAGCCAGATTTGTATGGGACAGAGATCGTGAGTTTTTAACCCTGAAAAAAAAAACCACTACAATGGTGAAGAGGGCAGCTGGAGATATTGTTTCCACGAAACGCAGTCTACTTAATCATGAACATGTGGATCAGTTGATCTTCTTCAAGTAGAATCTGCCCTTCAAAAAAGATATGGACAGTGTTGAGGAATAAAAATGTGGAAGCACAGGCATAAGTGAATGACTTTGCTGTGTATAAGGTGAAAATAATGATTATTGACCTATCTAGCTAAAACGCCATGTTTTTATTCCCCCATTTATAGAAGAGGTAAAGACTAATAACACTATGCTTTATTTATTTATTATGATACCACTAGTAGGTTTAATTCTTTTTTTCTAGAGCTCCTGCATATAATTTTAGTTTGTAAGTTGTTTACATTGAAATGTTGCACTTAAATTACTGACCTCTTGTGTGCAAAACACCACATACATATATAATACAAAAGACTGAATTACTGCACTTTATTGTCGTCTGTCACTGGAGTTTTATTTTATTATCAATGCCATCCAACAAAATGATGGTCATCTCGTTAGCCTTATTTTTTTTCATGTCTAAAAAATAAACATACATTGGTATGAACTTTTGTTGCTCAACTTTGCTTGTAGAAATTTGTTTTTTTTTAATCCGCTTAAAATACTGTTAGAACAAACAACAAATGTTTACTATGGTATCGTTTTCACACTGTATCGAACCGTATCGTTCTTAAACTGTCGTATCGAATCGCTCTGGCTTCTAAATGTTTTTGTAATCGAATCGTAACCTGTGTATCTAGATACAAACATATAGAATCGGCTTCATGCCAGAGATTCCCAACCCTAGAATTTAGGCATGAGAAAAAAACTACTTAGTTATTTTGATCTTATTTGACTTTTTTTCTTTTGTCAACAGTCAGTCAAAATTTCCTGAGGGCTGCATCAAGTCTTGCGTTGGCCAACACTCACCTCCAGGGCCATTTTTCAGCATTGTACAGGAGAGAAGGAAAAGAGGAAAGACTGACCGTTCCCTCGCTAAGCGCGGCAATGACGTTCCCTAGAGCGGACAGAGACTTGTTGATGTTCTTGGCTTCGTCCAGGACGGCGCCCTCAGCTCCAGTCTTGCTGACCTGGATGACGAGGCGGCAGATAGGTAGACCCGACGCCACCTAAGACGGCCATCGAGCGTGCGACGAGAAGCTGAAGCGGACCTTTTCGCTGCCCGCCAGGTCCACCAGGTAAAGTTTTCCTGACAGTTTGGTCTCCGTCTCCACGTTCTCCTGCTTGATATTGATCAGGAATATGCTGTGACTGCGAGAGCTGTGTTCGTTCATGTCTGGCGACACAAAACGTCAAGCGGGACGAGCGTCGCGTCACCTCTCTTGTCCCGCGACAAACCAGAGAAGCAACCGAGAGCTTTTACTTGTTACGGCCACATGGCGATTGGCTTTGCCTTCGTCGATGACGTCCATCACCTCCTCTGGACTGGAAACAAAACGCTCCGTGCATCCCTGTTGATCAGTAGGCACACAAACAAACAAAAGGAAGGTAGGCAGGTGCGACCGGAAGAAGAAAAGTCTTTACCTTGACAAATGGAACCCTGTTTTTGTCCTCGTGGACAGCCAGGTTGGTTTTCGACACTGAAATATAATAAAGACAGACGCACATCACACAAACCACGGCTTGTGTCAGTCCTATATACACAAAAGGCAATGAACTACACGTTATTACTATATTTCTCATCATCTTCGCTATGCAGAGGCGTCGCGTCCCATTAGGCATACGCAGGCAATTGCCTAGGGCCCCCAGCCAGCAGGGGCCCCCAGAGGGCCAACAGATTTGGCACACAAAGATTTAGCACACTCAGCTTCACCACACTGTCGTAGCTACAAGTATTGGGAGTGATTAATTCCCATGGAACCATTTGGCAGATTAACTATCAATTCTGTTATCGGTTCCAGTTAGCATATATGTCTATGCAAGTCCAATTAGTTTTAACACTGTATGTATGTGAATGGTGTTATACAGAGTTATATAGCGCCTCTCGACCTTTCAAGGTACTCAAAGCTCCATACACTACATTGCCATGTATCTACACGTGACACAGCACCGAAAGTTATGCGGGGTCCAGTATCTTGCTCAAGGATATTTTGGAGAGTTAATCAGGGTGGAGAATCAATTCCACAATCTCTGGATTGAGGGGCAACTACTCCACCACTGAGCCACGCCATTCTTATCGTATGAGCTTAAGGTTATTCACCAAATACTCAACGAAGAGCCCATGCTGGAATATTTTACATTGTTTTCACAGGCCAACTCATTATTCATGTGACTACTTAAAGAAATGGTGATTTTTCCAAGAAAGTCTATTAATGGGTCTATCGTAATCCTCGTTGAATACTCTATAAGAAAAATATAACATATATGCATCTAAAATAATCCTAACCGATTTTATTAGCAATTTTACTACTCCTTTTAGCAAGGTTCCTTGGTTATGCGGTATGCCGCTGCGTACGTTCCCATAGCAACCAGTCCTGTTATTGTCCTACGTCACAAGCGCTGAATATTCTGAGAACGAGAATAGGCGTAAGCGTAAGGTACGCATTTTCAGCAGAGGATGGCCACCCCACCTGAGGATTAATCTGTGCGTCCATGAACGAATGTAAGTATTTCCTCTTCATGCCATAAAGTTCTTATGATAAGTTAGAGCCGTTATCAGCGCGACCGTTTCGTGTTTTTCCTGTTACGTCGGCTGGTTGATCCCACTCGTTCTCACTGCGTCGAGGAGAGCGTTCTTTACATTATATTCGCATTGCACATTTGCTTTAAGAGGGAAGGTGTTAGTTTAGCATTTTAAAATGATGTTGTACATTCATGAGTGTAAAGTGCTTAGTTTTCGCCACTTTTATGGCCAAGATGACCGCACGCAGCGGGCACTCGAACCCCCGTGTTCATTTTACTGCGCAAATATGTATGTGTGTCACGTGACTCAGATCGAGAGTGGGTGGCGACCGGGCCTTTTTTTAATTGGCAAAATAAAGAGGAGTTATCCATCCGGAAATGAAAAAAGAAAAAAAAAGCAGAAGAGGAGAAAAGGAAGCAAGACAGTGGTGAGTGTACTATGTTACTGTAGTTTTATGTCCTAATGTAGTAGAAGCCGGGCACTTTGAGTGTCCTAAAAAGCACTCTATGAGACTGAGACATTATTATACTTTTATTAAATATGCTATTGCTCCAAGTCCAACTGTCCCCCTTACTTGCACACGCTCAAAGGGCCCCATGTTGCTTGTTGCCTGGGGCCCCCTGGGACCCTTGCTACGCCTCTGTCGCCATGCAATACATTTCAGAGTATTTATTTCATGCAAAAAAAATGGATGTGCTCTTGCATTACTTATATTGATTTTTATTTCATCCATATATGTGTTATAGTAGTGTTTCAAACCCTATTTTTTATGTCATGCAAACTAGGATCAAACAATTGATATTTCTAGCGATACTGTTTTATTTCATGCAAATATGTGATCACACATCGAGTATTTCAAAGAGTATCGTTTTACTTCCTGCAAAAAAGGGGATATTTTTGCAATTTCATAAGTCAAGGTGCTCACCGTCCAGCAAGTCTCGGATTTTATCCAAATAGATTTCAAAGTAGGAGACCTGTAGATAAAAGCATTGGAAGTTATGCACTACATTAAATTCATTCCTAAATTGGTCAATTGCCGTGAGATGAAGCTATCATGAATTTAGCAGAATGGCAGCGCAGTACACTATTTTCCTTTCTCAAAGGACTTTCCCGTCATCCGCGATCGGAACGATCTCGGAATGTTCTCGTCAGTATTGTCAGATTCGGTCGTATAAATGCGGCTGACCTATGTGCTTGAGAAACCACGTGTGATACTTTTACAGTTCAGGAAATAGTTAGCTAGCTGACGAGCATGAAATCTAAACGTGCAGAAGTCAGCTACAGAGAGGTTAGGGTGCAGCCCGCCTCCAAAAGGCGTAGCCTGCGGGCTAAGGAGCTGCAACGATGACTTCACCTTGATGTGGAATTCCAGGTTCTCGTCCATGGAATAGATGTGCTCAAAAATGTCGCTGGCGATGCGAGGAATGATTCCCATCAGCCGAGTGTCGTGAAGCTGCCCCTGTGTGCGTGCCACCCCAAAAAAAAAAAAAAAAACACATTTAGAGGCTCCGACCAACCGCTAGGCCTCGCCTGGCCTCACTCACTCACTTCCATGGTGTGAGTCTTTCCTGACGATGTCTGTCCATACGCAAAGATGGTTCCGTTGTAGCCTCCCAACACATCTGAAACCCAGAAGCGCCCAGTCGGTTTCAGCGAGTCTTCTGTCACGCTCTCATTCATACGTTTTGTCCCTTTGCTCAAGTCGGACTGTCAGAGTGACCCAGTCGGTCTCACCTTTGACAATGTGGCGGGCGCACATTTCGTAAACTTGGACCTGCTCGCTGTTCGGAGCCAGAACTCTGTCAAAAACGTAGGGCTTCCCCTGAAAAGCGGAAAAAAAGCATCTCACCACACCATCACTGCATGCTTGTCGCGAAGACAGCATTTGACCGTCAGTTATGTTTCGTCTTCATTTGTTTACATCTTAAATGACTCGATTGACTGAGTAAAACAATCGGAAAGGTGCATTCGTTTGTTTAAATATATTTGATTTACTGTGTCACATTACATTGGAAATTCCTTCCTTCTGGTAAAACGCATGCAGCGCATCAGAATACAGCACTCTTTTGTTTATTTTTGCCTCTGAATGCCTAATGCATGGGTGTCACAACTATTCCAAATAGGGCCGCAGTGGGTGCTGGATTTCATTCCAACAAAACAAGAGGACACCTTTTCACCAATCTGGTGTCTTACAAGTGTAACCAGTTGATTGCAGTCAGGTGCTGCTTGTTTTAGCAGAAACTTCATTGGTCAACTGTCTGTGCTCGATTGATAGGAACAAAAACCAGGACCCACAGCGGCACTTGAGGACCGGTTTGGACACCCCTGGCCTAATGTGAGCAAAACGAGTCAAGTCGCAGCAGTTTATACTTTTTTTGTCAAGATAGTCCATGAGATCATTTGTTGCTTTTTTATTTTATTTTTTAATTCCTACACGTCAGTAGCACTTGTGGTTAGTTCTTGTCGATTTATTACCTTACCAATACTGACTGCCCTTACCAATACTGACGGCTTGTGTCCCTTCCCTAATGGACCGCTGAAAAACGGGGACAATTGTCACGGCGGGGCCTGTGGTCAAACACTGCTGGACTCAAATGCAATTTGAGCCGTAGGTTTCAAATCAACGAATAGTTTATCGTCTTCGCCAAGTGACAACAGGCCAGCTTGAAAATCCAAAAAGCAATCTTCAGCAGCGTAGATAAAACTTTACTGAGCGTAATATTTGCTGCGCTTCGGAGCTTCCGACGCCTGAACTCTGTCCAGGAGACGTGAATGGTTTCAACTCATTTATTGCCTACATAAAACACGCACACCATGCCAGCTGGTCAGTCTCACAGGCCTGTCCATATCGTCCAATAGATGATACAAAATTGTTAGCTATGCGGACACAAGCTCATAGCAGCTCATCAATGCTATGCAACTTACTTCATCGATGACATACTCAATACTTTCGACACTTGCGGTTCACCCAGCTCTTACTGGTCACTGCACGGGCACTATTGAGCCCTCTAATGTGAACAAATGGAATCACACAAAACCAAAATAACTCGGTGGCGGTTTTAGGGGTGGGGCACTGGCCCCACCTCTAATTTGAATTGCCCCTGAAGTGCCCCTGTTCCCATTTTAGCCCCAAGCATGGCAATCTGTGAAATCTTCTTTTCTGAAGTGAGAGAGAATGTCATTTCTAGAGAAGGCCTGAACGATATGCTTATGGTTTGAACATCGTCATGGCGTTGTGCAGACGCGCAATACTGGCATCTCAAGGACGTGTGATAATAATTTTTCTTTTTGAACACGCAAACTTGTTTTTCCGCTTCATGCTTGTACAGCGCCACAGCCTCTCCCCCTCCCAACTGCTCAGCAATGCGACCAAACTGTTGTTCTTAGTCACCAGTGCAGCTGGAGTTTAGTATTTAAAGTTAACGATGATTGACATGTTTGTAGCTCTAATCTGGCCAGAGAAGACTTGGTAGCTCTACGATCAAAGGCATAAATGTGTTGATCATCGTTAAGCTTGTTACACATGACCCGTAGCCCCGTCTGAAGTGTGTTGTGGCAACGCATTCATTGTGTAAGTGAGAGGCTGTTCTCGGCAGCATGAGGACTCACTCAATGAAGCATTTAATAAAGACAAGCAATTTTTTACCTTATTCTTGTTCAAAAATAATTCACATTATGAAGGTGGCATGCAATGCTTTTCTAAGGGGTCTTGCACCATCCCCAAAATAAACGTGCACGGTATGCTGATTGAACACTCCAAATTGTCCGAAGGTGTGAGTGCGTGCGTGTGTGTGAATGGTTCCGTGTCTATGTGTGCCCTGTGACTGGCTGGCAATCCGTTAATTTTTCCAGTATCGTTCAGGCCTATCCCAAACAGAGCTATTTGAGCAATCTGGTCAAAATTCTTCTAGTTTTAATATCGCAATGTACCACAAAGCCCCAAAAAACGGAAATGATAGATATTTTCAATCTCGTTCAAGCCTATTCTAGCGTATGTTAAATATGAATACTGCTTTTCAAATAAATTGTTTTTCCAATGTATTGTATCCTTACTTGCACAAAGTATGAGTAAATACTAATTGTTACAAACTTTACTGGTTTATCTCAGATTGACAGTGTCAAGCATGGATGTTTTGACCGTTACATGCAGGATAATATGCGTATTGCCTTGTTGACCAAAGCAAACACTGAACAAAGATGACAGCGACGCTTGGTCCCTGAGGGTTACATGTGGCTCGTGTTTCCGAAAAATCCTAGAACCGCCACTGCTCCGTTACATGAAAACTGTGTCGACTCGTAGCTCCTTGCTTCTTTCCAAACAAGAGTAATGCACTGGCACCAGACGAGGAACAAGAGGGGCAAATAGGAACTCGGGCTTATGACACGCAGACCTGAGTGGGGTGGGCACTCATGTCATTAGGGGAGGCAAGACAGGACTGACGTTGTAAACAGAGGAACCCACTATAATAAAACAGGAAGTGAACTAACATCAATGAATGCCACCGCTGTGACCATTTTGTGATGCTGCAAGTCTTTTCTCAAATTCTCAATCATCCAGGTAGAACTAAAAGCATCAAGATCAGTTTTTTTGGTCAAATCTTTCAGCTCATTTTGCTTGGCGCAATTTGATTGAGACATAAAACGCAGTCATGCCCGCTGCTCGCCTGTTGTAGCGGCAACAAATGAGACGAACAAAGACGAGTCGGCTCCGAGCCGATCGATAAAGAGAAATGCGCAGGTGCGGTGGGGAAGCTCGCTGCTGCGCTGACCGCTCCCCGGCTGTCGCTATGGCAACTAGAGCTCACGGGCGTGTGTGTGTGTGTCCGTCTTTGTACAGAAGGAATCTAATCATTAGACTCACCGCTACCACCACAGTGTCGTCACCGTTAAATTTGGGGCTGCTTTTATCCCCGCGGCTCGTCTCCGCGTCGTTCAGCGGCCGGAAGCGACACATCACCTTCACCCCGCACAAGCCGTCGCACGACGACATCCTCGCTGCGCGCCAACTGACTGCCTGCCTGCCTGCCTTCCTTCCTACCTGGAGGCTGGATGGAAACTAGCAAAGCGAGGGTGTCGTGGGCATGCGCACAGTACCCCCACCTCACTGCAAGGAGTTGGGAGAGGAGGTCCTCTCGCAGTCGCGACGTCCAGATATCTCTGAAATTAGTGCGCTGTCATCTTATTTAGATGCATACAGGAAAAACGTAGTAGAATATGCCTTAAGAAAATACTTCAACATAATATTACTGTATAAAAAAATGGGGGTATAGCGGTATGAAATGTCGTCTTGTTAGCTCAAACTGCTGTGTCCAGCCACTGTAACTCATGCTGCTCTCTGTGAACTCTCCTCAGCCGGAACGCGCGCGGCTCTTAAGTGTCCGTGTCACGTGACTGTGACGTAGCCGGTAACGCGCTCGGCCAAATGCACACACAAGTTCCGTGGGTGAATTATGTTATGTAATAAAGGGTCACCACACAGGTCCCCCCAGGATTCACCCACACAGGACGCCAGGCGCAACCCGAATCAACAGAACGCAACGGATGGGTTGCGCGGCCAGGGCGTCTGTGGAAAACGACCAAACAGATGGTCAGGCGGCCGTCCAGGATGCCAGATGCGGGACAAGCGAGCAGAACAGTCTGAAGGACGTCCAGGATGCCAGGCGGCGGATGACCAAAAATGACGATCGGGAGGACGTCCAGGACGCCAGGCGGTGGACGACCGACCAGGACGATCAGACGGCCGTCCAGGACGAGGGGCGCGTCGTGCAGCACCGCCCAGGCGAGGCCGGAGAAGCGGATGAGAGAGAGGAGAGAGGCGGCACGCGTTGCTCAGCTGTGGTCGGAGACGAGACAGCAACGTCGGCGTCGGGAAGTGCCAGAGCGGAAGCGCGCGATGGTGGCACGGTTACCGGGACAGAAGTACGGCTGCGAGGAACCGGGGCGAAAGCGCCGCCTTCTTTGGCGGGAACGTCGGGCAGCAGGGCTCTCGAGGCGGCCACCTCGGTCGTCTTTGAAGTCAATTTGTATGACGGTTCAAAAAGTCTGAGGAGGTGCGCCTTGAGCCCCGTAAACTTGTCCACCTTCGGCGGATAAACCAAGAAGCGCTGTGCTTTGACCGCCACTGAGTACCCGAGCGAGGCCACCACGTGGTAGAAGCGCACGGTATCGTCGGAAATACCACGGAGGATGAACTGCTCCTCCGCGAATGCGTGCGGCTGCAGAAGACTCGTTGAACATAGCTAGCTCGAGAAAGCTAGAGTCCGCCATTGCTTAAAGTGTTCAAAAATGCCTCTGAGACTTCAACGAGGTACGTCGGTGCACCATTGTAGCGGTATGAAATGTTAAGAGTCTTGTTAGCTCAAATTACTGTGTCCAGCCACTGTAACTGCCACCTGCTGGTTCAAAACTGTTAGTACAATTTTCTTTTCAGGCTGAACCATCTGTGTATATTTGCCAAAACACAATGAAATAATATGTAACATGTTAAACATAGGGTGAATCACTTTGTGGACACAACAAAATACTCAAATAACTATTTTCATTTTAACTGTGTGCCACATCATGCCTAGAGTTACGTTGTGTTAGGTTTGTGCCCTAATGTGTCTTATCATGTGATTATCCATTGATTTCACCTGTTGTGCTGTTTTCCACCACCCTGCCTTTGCGTTCTTGCCTCTTTTTTCCCCCCAGCATTTGGGTCCTCCATGCCCCCCCCCCTCCACACCGTGAAAGGAAAACACATGCCAAAAGTATTTTGAGTCAATGAAAAGGTAAAAAAAAAAAAAAAAAAAACTCCAAAACAATAAGTAATCGCTGCTTTTAACCGCTGTGGGCATGCGTGCACAAGCACACTGCGCATTGGTAGCAGATTTTGCAATGTGGGATATTTTGGCACAATGCACAAGTATGTTCAAATTTGTCAGCAGTTTCGTCATGGCTGTCACCAAAATAGTAAATGAGCATCGCGTGAAGCATCAATGAAAATGGAGCCCATAGGGTAGGTAGTGTTTGTAGAATTCCTACCTGTTCTTCTGCTGGTGGGTCCAAATCGCTGTCTAAAATACTGACAGGTTTACCTCTGAAAAATGTGTGTCCACTTTTGGCAAAAACTGTGCTTGCTTTTCATCATTTTCCCCCTTTCGTTTCGCTTTCCCGGTTGACTTTTGATGTTTGAGTTACCTGTTCTAATGACCTCGTTCCCCCTACTCTAGTGGCTGTTAACGTTTTAACCCAGAATACATCTGATAACAATTATACATTTGCACCTTGTAAATTGAAATATGAAAGTAAAATGATTATAAGCAAAATGAATGAATAGAATTGTTTACTTTAACGACATCGGTCTGTCAAGTTAAACAGTATACACAGTGAAATACTGTGATCCCTCGGTAATTTGCGCCTTCAGTCCATCGTGGATTTTTTTTTTTTCAATTAAAAAATACATTATTTTGTAGAGCTGTTCCGATCCAATCACAGTCTCTCACTCTCCCTCCTGCTGCTGTTCTTGGTCAGGCAGTGTTGAGGAGTTGCTTGTTGGAGTTCACGATGATTGACAGGCATTAAGGTTTGATCTTGCCAGAGAAGCTTGGAAGCCGAAACAAGGGGAGGTACCATCAACCGCGAAAAACGAGGAATCAATGTACTGTGGTACCTCTACATATGAATTTAATTCATTCCGGGACCTGGTTTGTATGTCGAAAGGGTCGTCCGCCGAGCGGGATTTTCCCATAGGAAAACATTATAATTTGATTAATTCGTTCCACAGTCCAAAAACCTACACCATATCCTTAACAAATACTGCAGGTATAATTAAGTCTCTGTGATGCAAGCATACTCAAGGCCTATAAGTTATTCTTCAGTGTCTCGGGGAATAAAGCTGTTATTTAAGACAACTCATCCGACAGATTTTGGAAGAAAACTGGCCAGGGAAGGTGTGGTGCTGAAATCATGCTTTATTAAAACAAAAACAAAAAACACTCAAGGAGGACCAAGAAAAGAAAAATCTCCCACAACGGACGGCGTCACCGCGGCCAGTCGACACGCGATTCAACGCCGACCAAAAGTTACAAACACACAAACACTAATGAGCCGTCCTCCGAGAGACGGCGCCGCTCCCGCCCCCGGATTTTCATCGGACTAGGCCCCGGGGACTGTCCCGCGTCGGCCGGCCGGGAGCGGCGCTCCTAAGTCAAAGGGGAGAGCGCAGGCCACTCGCGCTCTCCGCCGGTCATCGAATAATTGGTCGGTCCCAGCGCAAGCGAGACCCTCGCCGGCACCGCTCACGCGAGGGTGACGCGAGCGGCGCTCGGGGTCTCGCCGTCGTGGGAAACTGTTATAGCGACATGAGTCAAAAACCACCGGTTTCTTTTGGCCGGTGAGTATACTTCGGCGGGGAGACGCTCCACCCGCCGAGGCCATCTTAGACGTCAACGTAGTGTTGAGGCGCATGGTTTTGGTTTCCGCGCTAGCTTGGCGGGGTATTCGTTCCGCGTGGGACTTTCTCCCGCTAAAGCGCATTTGCTTTCACTTCATATTCTTGTTATAAATAACAATGCATACATTCGGCATAACCGTCAAATCCGGCTATATACATTATGTACATGTCACTGCAAAAGTGTCATCGCGTTCCAAAAAAATCCGAGACGCTAGTTTGGCAATCGATCAATGAACGTCAAGTTTGGTACAAAAAAAGGTTCCTATTTACAAGAAGCTAAATTAGTGTCAATTCTTGTTGCCTATTTACTAAACGCTGAACAAGGATGGGACTGCATGGGGGAAGGAAGGGTAATGTACCTACACGTGTTTTTTCTCTCTCTCTCACTCTCTCTCTCTCTTTCCCTACATCTACCGGAAGTGAATGTTGACAGTCACCGAGGCGGAGTCCGACTCATTGGAAAGTGGGAGTGCGCACACTTTGCCGGAGCTCTCGTTCACCGGCACGGCTCTGTGAGACGGAAGAGGTTTCTACGCGCACGACTTGGCTCCTCGTCTCGGTGGAGCCTACGCGCACGATTTGGCTCCTCGTCTCGGTGGAGCTAAAAGCAGCGGAGCGCGTCGACGTAGCCGTCGCCTGGACGGAAGAGGTGGAGAATGCTTCGGCTTTTTCTTCCAGACGAATCATGTTCTGCGTCGCTTCTTCCGCGCCGACTGCTAGAATGCAAAGAACACGTTTGTTTGACTCTTTTGAAGATGTTGACATTTTTGTAACTACTTACCGATGACATTGAGGGCAGAAGTGGACGAACAACGTCCCAGCTGGTTTTTGGCCTCGACGGTGTATTTCCCGCTGTGCGCCGGCGTCGCTCCACGTATCTCCAATGAGTACGCGCCGTCGGCGCGGCTCATCGTCACGCCGGACGTGGCCGACAGCTGCGTGAGACAAAAGCCACGTGAAGAACACTGAGGTGACCGTCACGGTTCGAGCGGAGACGTAGGCAAATACTCACGGGTGAGTTGTCTTTGAACCACTGCACGTCCGGGAAAGGTTCTCCGGCAATCTCGCAGGTGAATTTCACATTCTGCCCCTCTTCCACATTTTGGGATCGGGGTTGTACCAGGAACTGAGGTGGCGCTCCACTTTCCATCTGCTCCGAGTCCACAGAGTGCAGTGACGTCTTTCCCGGAGTCGGTGACGTCGCTCCTATCGATGCTTTAATTTGACTGGCGGAAGGAGGCGGGGATTTGGCACTGGGGGACTTTGGGGACATGGGCGACTTGACTCTCAGAGGGGACTTGATACCCTCCGGTGATTTGATCCGCTGTGGAGTTTTGACAGGTTCTGGCGACTTGATGCGCTGTGGTGTTTTGACAGGTTCTGGCGACTTGATGCGCTGTGGTGTTTTGACAGGTTCTGGCGACTTGATGCGCTGTGGTGTTTTGACAGGTTCTGGCGACTTGATGCGCTGTGGTGTTTTGACAGGTTCTGGCGACTTGATGCGCTGTGGTGTTTTGACAGGTGCTGGCGACTTGATGCGCTGTGGTGTTTTGACAGGTTCTGGCGACTCGATCGACTCGGGGGACTTGATCCGCTGCGGGATTTTGACAGGTTCGGGGGACTGGATCGGCCACGCGGTTTCCACAGGCTCTGGGGACTCGGGAGAGGCGACTCTCGGGGAGACCGTGGCCGTTTGCCCGGACTCGAATTTTCGAACGGTCAGAGTAAAATTGGCTTCCTGTCTGCCGGCTACATTTTCCGCAATTACAGTGTAGTTTCCTTCGTCTGACACCAGCGCAGAAGAAATCTCAAAGGAGGAGCCGTACTGCGTGGAGACAATGTGGTGACGGCTGGAGGAGCCCAGCGCCACTCCCTCTCGAAGCCATGCTACAGAAGGAGCTGGGTCACCTTCCACATCGCAGCTGAATCTGGCGAGATCTCCCTCCTTAACGCTCAGAGACTGCGGTTTGTTCAGGATCCGAGCGGGGCGCGCCTCTTCCCTAAGCCCCCAGGTTTGAGTCGCCGATTCCTTGACGGCCGTCGACGAGATGTGGTACACCTCGGTTTGGGTCACGTCCGCCGGACGGCAGGATGGCGGCTCCTCGTCCCCGCGGGCGTGAAAGAAGGCCGCGTATTTTTCCGCGACGTCTAAAGTGGCAGAGTCCGAAATCTCCCCTTTGATGTTCCCGCAGACCACGGTGTAGGTTCCCGCGTCTTCGATCGTGCAGTCGTTGATCTGGAGCGTAAGAAGTCCACCGACGTTGCTCGTGCGGTGTTTGGCACTCGGCACAATGTCTTTGCCGTTATGACACCACCTGACCCTGGGCTCCGGTTTGGCTTGGACGTTGAGGGTGAAGCGAGCGTCAGAACCAGAGGCCACCCGATGAGAACGCAAGCGGATGCTAATGCGCGGGGCGTGGTCCAGGCTGAAGGGAGCCTCTCGCGTTCTCTCCACAGAACGTCGCTCTGACCTGAGCGTCTGCTTTCTCTCCTCGTACCTGGAGAGAAAATCCACCGCTGGCAAAGCCGACTCCGATTTGGCCGCCTTTTGGAAGCGAGGAGCATCCGTCTCCACTTCGGGGAGCTTCTTCACAGCTTTGGGAATATATTCCGTGGCGTAAAATGTCAGATGCTCAGACCGGGCGCCCTCCGAAGTTTTTGCCACGACGACGCTAGTGTCCTTTTTCAAACTTCGAGTCTTCTCCTCCACCTCTATACGTTTGAGTTCACTCCTGTAGGAGGTGATTCTCTGAGCGGTGGCGTGAGGTCGCAGCAGCTCCTGATCTTCTCTGTCTTCGTATACTCTTTGCTTCTGTCGGGGAGGTTTGTACGTGGCTTTGTCGTGGCGCTGCCGCAGGTCCACGAAGCTCGGGCCGGCTTCGTATTTGGACGGAATTCGGTAGGAATCGTACCTCGGCGCGGCTTCTGCCTCCTCCTCGGCGCTAACTCTCATAGGCGAAAGGGGGCGCAGCGCCGATAGCTCGAAGCGGACGGGGCTGAGACTGGGCGGAGACGCCGAGTAACCCAGCTCCAGCTCTCCCTCCAGACGAAGCCTCTCCTCCTCAGTCCTCTTAATGGACAGGTATTCGTCAACCGGCAGCAGCAGTTCCTCGTCCGACAGGTCGCCCAGCGACCTTCTTCTGATCCGGCGGTATAAGTCTGTCTCTGGGGAAGGCGTGCGGCGCCTGGACGGCCTCACCGTCTCCAAATCGTCCTGAGTTGTGGACGGGATTCGCCACTTTGGCTTGTAGTGGTCTTTGATCCTGACGGGAACCTGGTAAAAGTGCTCCCACCTGGAGAGACGAATACGTTTCATCCTCTTGTGTTTGATTTTCTCCAGAGGCTCTGGGAACTCGTACTGGTCCCTGAGTTTCTTGTACCACTTCATGTCGGAGAGCGGCCGGAAGTGTTTGATCTCAACATCCTCCTCCAGCGCGGCCGGGTCAGAGGGCCGCGGCGTGGGCACGTCGTAGGGCATGCGCAGTCGCTTCTCATCAGCCCGTTTCTTCCTCTCCTCTTTTTCTCTCTGTATTTCGGCCTCCGTCTTTTGGCTCTTTTTGGTGGTCACTGCGGGTTTAAACATGGTCGCCGCTTCTCTGACCGCCTGCACTGCCGCCGGCGGTAGTGGGAGAACGACGGTGTCCGTCAAAATTTGATGCAACCTCACTTTTTTATCCAGCTCTTCCTTTTGCGACATGGCTCCGTCCTCTTTTTCGCCGCTGTCACGATCTCTCTTGACACGCGTGACGCGTTCCACTCTGAGCGTCGCCTGGCAACTAGCGGATCCTGCCGAATTGGTGGCGGTCACTCTGTATAGGCCCGAGTCTTCGGGCAGAGTGTCTCTCACGTGTAGGATGAAATAATCCAAGCCTTCGTGGACGAGTTCGATAGACGGTCCGAAGGCCACGGGCGCGCCGTCCTTTTCCCACTTGAGCGAGGGGCGCCCAGAAACTCGGATCTCGAAGCGAACGTCCTGGCCTTCCTTGCACTCCACGTTGGCGAGAAGACGTTTGAACATGGGCCTGAGGGTGAGGTCTGCCGGTTTGGGTCGAGGAACCACCGTGAGGCGGGCCTTGCAGCTGTCGTCGCCGTACCTGTTCCGGGCCGTGACGCTGTATTCGGCGTCGTCGTCGTCGTCCACACCGTGAACGATGAGCTGGTACAGGCCTTTGTCACTGAGGAAGGTATACTTTTTGTCATCCTCTCCCAGAATCAGCTTTTGCCCGGATTTGTGCCACGTCACCCGGGGCTCGGGGTGAACGGTGACGGTCACGCCAAAGCGAACGTCTTCGCCCGCATACGCCGTATGGTTAACTAGCGGTAGAGTGAACTCCGGCGGCTTCTGAAGCATTCTGGCAGCGTCGATTCGCCGCTTCGTTCTCTTGACCGCGCGAGTTGTGAAGAAGTGACGGTACGACCTGACGCCGTTGACAAACAACTCGCCGTAGACGCTGTCTTCGCCGTACTCGTTGACCACCTTGCACCTGTACGTGCCGTCGTCAGCTCTGGTCACTCCGGCAATGGCGAGGGTGGCCGTGCCGTCCTCGTAATGGATGGCGTACTTGTCGCTAGCTTCCAGCTGCCTGACGCCGCAGTACCAGGTGACTTCGGTGGCGCTGTCGTAGTTGTCGATATTGCAAACGAACTTGACGTCGTCGCCCTCCCCCGCCACCGAATGTCCCACCTGACCGCCGACCGGTCCGTGCTCAAACGGGGCGATCTTGACCTTCGCCACGAGCACGCCGCGCTGGGACCTCACGGAGCCACCGCTGGCTACGCGAGCGGCGGAAACCACCGTGTTCCATTCCTTCTTGACCATGGTCTGGTAGTATCTCTTGTGTCTGCCGCTCGGGATGTTTCTCCCGCTCAAGTTTTCCGCAGGGGCGGACAGCCACGGGTGCGCCAGAGCCTCGGCGGCAGTCATGCGATGTTTGCGCTCTTTTGTCATCAATCGATCCGTGAAGTCCAACGCTTCCACGCTGACTTGTTGGAAGGACTCGTCATCGTAGCCGTAAGCCGCGTTTGAAATGTTGTCAATCGTCTGCTGGTGGGTTTCGGCGGCAAACGGATTGAGCCCGCAGAGGAGCACGTAAGCGAGGACGCCGACCGACCACATGTCGGTCACGGTGCTCACCGTGTCGCACCGGTGGATCTCGGGGGCGGCGTACTCGGCTGTGGTGTACTGGATCTTGATTTGGTCTCCGGGTGTCAGGTGCCTGGACTGGCCCAACTCAATGATTTTGACACTCGAGCCGGTCCTGGTCGCGTACACGACGTTTTCGGGTCGGATATCAAAATGTCCGTAGCTCTGAGCGTGCAGGAATTGGAGAGCCGAGCAAATCTGCCGAACATAATTGGCAATTTCTCGTTCGTTCAGCTCAAAGTCTGTTGCGTTGAGGCGCTCGAAGATGTCCACGCCCGAGACGAAGTCGTAGATCATCACCAGCTCCTCGGGGCTCTCGAAGGACTCGTGGAGAAGGAGGAAGTTGGTGTGTTTGGCCAGGTTGAGCGTGGCGATTTCCTTCTTGACGACGGCCTGATCGGCACCTCTGACTTTGACGAATTTGGCCATGTAGGTCTTCTCGGTGCTGATGTTCACGCAACGGTGGACAATGCCAAAATGACCTCTTCCCAGTTCTTCTGCAATTGCAAATTTGGCATGCAGATTTTTTGCATCAGTGTGCGGCGCTTTGCTTTTGGGAACCCGTCCCGTGTCGTCGACCTCCCTGTCGTATAGCAGCACTCTGGATTTGTCCTCTTTGGTCATGACAGGTCCGCTGGTCTCAGACGGAGCGCTCTGTCCGAATTTGTTCTCAGCGATGACTCTAAACTGGTAGCCGGTTCCTCCGAAAAGACCTACGACCGTGTAGCGGGTGTCGCGAGATTGAGCGACGCGCTCCCACCGCTCAGATGTGGTGGGGCACTTCTCGATGACGTAGCTGATGACTTTGCTGCCGCCGTCGTTCGCGGGAGCGACCCAGTTAAGGGCGACTGAGTCTCTGGAGACGTCACTGGCTTTGATGCCCCGCGGAGGATCGGGCACGTCCGCCACGTCCAGCTCAACCGTCTGCTGATCAATACCGAATCGGTTTTTGGCGCAGACGATGTAGAATCCTGCATCCTTTTTCTCCACGCCGTTGGGGAAAACCAGGGAAGTGAAGGATCGTGTAACGATGACTTGGTAGTGACCGTTGCTGTCGATGAGGTCTTGTCCCTTCTGCCACGTGATGACGGGATCTGGCTTGCCGCCAAAGGGTATCTTAATGTTGACCATTTCTCCACGCAGGGCAGGAATGGCTTCTTTGTCCTTCAGGTTCTTGGGAAGGTTGATCTTGGCAGGAACTGGTCACAGACAAAAACACGTAGTCAATGTGAAGAAAATTGTTGTTAAGAGGCAGATGCAGTGCATTTAGAAATATAGATTTGTGATACGTGCTTACCTTCGACATCCAGAGAAACCGTAGCACATATGGACCCGCCTTGGTTAGTGGCCCTGATCTGGTACACTGTAGAGTCTTCCTCATCAGCCTCGGCGACAACCAATTGGTGGTAACCTCCCTTGAATTCCTGAATTTTGATTTTTTTTCCATCCGAATGGATCTCCTTCCCTCGTCGGAACCATTTGATCACCGGTTTGGGTTGTCCCGTAATCTTGCAGACCAGGGTCGCGTTGCACTTGTACTTGACGCTCATGTTCCTCAGCTCCTCCTTAAAAGCGGGCGCTCGAACATCGACGGCTGCGGCGGGAACGATACTCCTACTGTCCTCGCTGTAGTCACTTTGTCCTCCGAGGTTCTCGCACTTCACCCGGAACATGTATTCCGAACCCTCTGACAAATGTTTGACGGAGAAGACCGTCTGTTTGATCTCATCTGTGGTCACGGGCGTCCATTCGCCCCATTCCTGCTTATCCTTCTTTTTCTTCATCTCAAGGCAATAGCTCTTGATTTTGGAGCCGCCGTCGCTGAGCGGAGGGTTCCAGGAAAGCACGCAGGAATCCTTGGTGATTCCAGAAACAACGATGGCCTGAGGCTGTGATGGTTTCTCTGTGGAACCCCCCCACCCAAAAGAACAACAACATTTTGTCAGTAAAGCAGGTGACACTCTGATGGTGCTATTTTGCCAACCACAAACACACCCAAATGGCTTTTGATGACGATGGCCGAGGTGAGTTCCAGGGGCTCGCTGTTTCCGTAGCGATTCTGGGCGTAGACACGGAAGAAATACCCGGAGCTGTCGGTAAGGTTGGGCACCCGACAAGACGATCCGTTAACGGACGACGACACTAGTTCCCATTGGCTTCCTTCTTTGTCTTCGCGCTTCTCCACAATGTAGTTGGTAATCATGCAGCCGCCATCGTCCTTGGGGGGCTTCCAGCCGATGATCACGGAGTTCTTCAGGAGGGCCTCCAGAACAATGGGACCCTGAGGCACGTCAGGCTTGTCTGCAAAACAAACGGCGATGGTTGTAAAAGGCACGCCTAGTAACTCACAGAGGTGCAACGACGACGTACCGTAGATTTCGACATTGAAGGCGGTGTCGGCCCGGCCGAAGTGGTTGTGTAGTCGAATCCTGTATTTTCCTCCGTGGACTCTGCGCTGCACATTCTTGATAATGAGGTGGGTATAATGCTCGGTGGTCTCGATAGTAATGTCCTCAGAGTTCTCCAGGGTCTTTGCTTCTTGGAGCCACATAATCTTGGGCACGGGGCGGCCAACGTAGACAGCGTGGATGCGCAGCGTGGTTCCCAGGCCGGCGTAATAGGTGCTCTTCAGCGGGTATTCAGCGCTGAAGGCCGGAGCGGCTTCCAGTACCAGGGTTCCCGTGCTTTCTGCTTCTCCAGCATCGTTGCTGGCTTTACAGGTGTACGCTCCCTCGTCCTCTTGTCGATCGGTCATGATGGAAAGAGAGTGGTTGCGGCCGTCGGAGCTCATCTCATATTTGCGCGATTCTGCAATCTCCTTGCCCGCGTGGTACCACTTGATCTCGGGAACGGGCCTGCCGATAATCTGGCACTTCATGACTGCGGGCTGCCCCAGCTTTTCGGTGACTTCGTCCATTTCCTTTCTCAGACTCGGTTTTGTTTCCGCTGTGTCGGCGAAGCGAGATATGTTAACGGGCGGCTAAAGACGGACGGCACCGTCTCGACCACGGGGATACGCACCACTCAGTTTGGTCTTGACGCAAGCAGCGGTCCGACGCGGTCTGCTCATTCCGGTCTCGTTTTCGGCGAATACTCTGAACTCGTATTCGGTGGATTCGGCCAGAGCGCGCATGGTGAACTCCTGTTCTTTCAGCCTCTGCTTGTTGCATTTCTGCCAGCTACTTTCAGTGGACTTCCTACATTCCACCCAGTATCCCAGGACCTCTTTTCCACCGTCACACTCTGGAGCTTGCCAGCCAATGCTTATCAAGTTGTTAGTCACTTGCGTTGTATGAATTTCACCCGGCTGGCTCGGCTTATCTGCAAGGCACCGTTGAGAAATGTGAGGTCTGAGGTCTCGAAATATTCTTTATACGTTTTGGAGGGCGGGTCTTTGTTTTATGGTTAATCGTTCAAATCGATACTTTGATTCAGACTCACCAAACGGATCTTTGCACGTGACGGCGTCCGAGACGGGTCCGGCTTCACTCTCACCGATATCGTTGACGGCAACGACGCGGAAATGATAGTCCGAGTCTGCTGTGAGTCCAGACAGTGTAAACATGGTGGAGAGAATCCTGGCGGAGTGACGGGACCATTGCTCGGAAGACACCTCCTTGTACTCCACGTAGTAACCCGTGATAGAAGAACCTCCATCGTCCTTTGGTCTGGACCAGGCCAGTGCCACGGTGTTCTTGGTAGCATCCATGATCTCGGGCGGTGCGCCGGAAGGTTCCGGCGGGCCTGTTTCGCACAGGATATATTAACAGCTCATCAGAGATGAGTCACTTCTAGTATGGGATGGTGGATGTATGTGTGTGTGTGCCAGGAGGGTGCGGGGTGAATAGACTACTTACAAAGCAAAGTCTTGGGCACCAGGGGCTCCTCCGACTTGAGAGAGGGACCGATGCCAAAAGTGTTCTCGGCAGTAACCTTAAAGTGGTATTCTGTTCCTTCCTTTAGGCCTTTGACAACTAAGTGAGTATCAGTCACCCTGCCGTCCACGGTGTACCAGGCGTTTCTGGTCACCTCTCTTCTTTCAACTATGTAACCCAGTATCTCGGCACCGCCGTCATCGGCGGGCGCCTTCCAGGACAATTTCACCGAGTTTGCCTGGATTTCCTCAAAGGCCAACGGTCCCACCGGAGCGCTAGGGCGACCTATGACATTGACCTTGATTTGGGCCTTCTTCTTGCCAACTTTATTCTCCAGAAGGAGCTCGTAAAGACCGGAGTCATTCCTCTCGGCTCCTTTGATCACCAGTTCGCTGGTGTCCTCAGTGTGAGCAATCATAGCCCTGCTCGACACCACCTCGGTGTCCTTGGACCACGAGCATTTAGGGTGAGGTTTTCCCCTGACGGGGACGGAGAGCCGGACCACTCCACCGTAGCGGACCACGTACACGTCTTTGTATTTCAACTCCAGTTCATAATCGGGAGATTCTGTCGGAGCCAAGCCAAAAAGAATACGTTTACTTTTAACAAGCTTCCCTTAAAACGACGTGTTCCGACGGCGCTTTGCTCGCTCGCTCACCCGACATCTCTGTGACAGCCACGGTTCCGGGAACTTCCGCTGCCTCGCCGCAACCGCCGGCATTACAGGCCAGTACTCGGAATTTGAACTGGTCTCCTTGCGGCATGTTGGTCAACGTGTATTCGCAAATCAGAGATGGCGTGGTATTGCATTTGAGCCACGCAACGGTGCCCGCCTTCTGCATCTCAATCAGGTAGCCATCTACTTTTGCGTCGCCCTCATCGTCGGGCGGACTCCAAGCCAATGATACGGACGACTTGGTGGTTTCTGTAATACGAGGATTCTGCGGGCAACCGGGTGGATCTGGCCAGGAAAGAAATATATTCAGCTTTTACGCCGCGCACCATATTTTGCCACCATGGAAATACCTTTACCCTACTTGCACCTGTGCCGACAGTCAATTTCCTGATCTATTTATTCAATTACACAGGAAGGTTTTTGCGGTCGCTCACCAATGGGATCCGATGCCACAGCTGGTTTGGAAGGCAAACTCGGTTTGCTGATTCCACGGGCGTTGATAGCCAAGATTCTGTGTTCGTACTCCAGGCCTTCAATTAGCTCTGTCGAGCGATATCTGGTCATGGTGACGGGATTCTTGTTGGCACGCACCCATCTGTCAGACCTGACTTCTTTGCGCTCAATGATGTAACCGGAAACCTCCAGTCCACCGTCCTCATCCGGCGGGTTCCACGCGACGGTCATGCCGTCACGTGAAACATCAAAGACAGTGGGTCGTCCGGGAGAGCCAGACACATCTGTGAAAGATGGAAAGCGCGTTGGATTCTGTCCACGATTCATAACGGATAAGTTGACAGACCGGGGCGCGTATAAGTGTTACGGAAGTACGCACGCGAAATATTAAATCGGGAGCCAGATTTCACTTTTCCGGCTATTTGCGTACCAAGAAATGTTTTGGCCAGCATGATTGCTATCATGTATTATTTTGAATAAACTGATCCTTGTGTAACTGCAACATTTGTATTGTTTGTTTTGGTCATTTGTGGATCAGTAGACAGGTACAGGGGTTTGTCCGTTAGCCTGACGGTCAGCGGTTTAATCCTGGCTCCGCCCGCCCGCCCGTCCGCCGTACTAAATTGCTCCCAGCGGTGCTGCCTATCAGTATATGAATGTGCGCAAGAATGGACGACCGTGAGCCTGTCAAGTCCCAAAACGGGCAGCGTTTATGGCAATAAAGAAGAAGACCTTACTTTTCAAGCTCCTGCAGGTGACAATCTCAGACTGCAAGAATTCTCCCACGCCGTAGCGATTGATGGCGGCCGCGCGGAAGACGTACTCGTCTCCTTCAATCAGGTTCTCAAATTTGAAGGTTGGACGGCTGACGGAGTCGCAAACGGGCACCCAGCCCGGTCGGTGGGCGTCTCGTTGCTCCACAACGTAACCGCTGACGGGAGCCCCGCCGTCCCTGAGAGGGGGATCCCAGCTACACGTGACCACGGTGGCGTCGATCTCATCGAATCGGATCGGTCCTTTAGGCTCGTCCGGTTTAGCTAGAAGATGATAGGTCATTGGTCCTTCAGAGCAAGTCTTTTCTGTACTTTGTCTTGCACGTTTGACAAATGAAAGGTTTCCTTACAGAGAACGACAACTTTGATGACCTCTGTGGTGACACCGACGGCGTTCTTAACCTCCAGGGCGTAGTCGCCAGTGTCGTTGATGGTTGCGTCAGACACGGTGAGTTTGGAAAACTTGCCACTGCTCTGGATCTTGACACGCTCTGTGATTTTGATCCTATTGTCTTCAAAGAACCAGAAGCAAGACGGGGGAGGCCTGCCGACAATCGGCAGCTCCAGCTCCAGGGTCTTGCCGGCCAGAACGTGAATAGTTTTCTGGGGGAGACTGCTGAAATCCACTGCGGGCATCACTGGCCAAAATAAATGAAAGGGTTACAAATGGCCAAACAAAGGCTAAAAAAAAAAAAAGAAAATGTTTCACGGCAAGACACCCCACCTCTTTGTTCCTGCACAGTCACAGGCGTAACTAGCTCCTTAGCTTCACTGGCACCTCGGCTGTTAACGGCTTTGATTCGGAACAAATATTGTTCTTTCTCGTTCAGCTTTTGGACGGTGTGTTCAAAGTCGGTCAGCTTGAGCGAGGCCACCTTCATCCATTTGTCAGTGCCGAACTTGCAGGCCTCCACCACGTAAGCGGTCACTCTGCTGCCTCCGTCGTGCTCGGGCTTCTCCCAGGCCAAGGAAACGCTACTTTTGGTGATGTCCGTCACCTCCAGTTTGTGCGGCGGGTGAGGAACCTCACAAACCAGGACCACATCCGGTGTCTCTCGAGGCTCGCCGATGCCATAAATGTTTTCCGGGAGGACTCGGAAGTAGTACAGCATGCCCTCCAACAGGCCATCCATCCTAAAGGAGGTCTTGCCGCACTTGGAAGTCACCGTTTTGTAGGCTCTCATGGAGGCCTCGCGCCTTTCGATAATGTAATTATTGACTGGAGCGCCGCCATCCACGCTCGGCGCATCCCAAGAGATGGTGGCGGATTCCTTAGTCAGTTCCTTGATCTTGATTGGTCCCGTTGGTCCCGGTGTGTCTGGAAGGATTCAAAGTTTGCTATTCAGTTTCCTAAATAGTCCAAATCTTGACCTAGGGATAGGAACTTACCGTAGACTTTGACCACAACAAAGACTTCCTGTTTCCCAGCAGAGTTCTCAGCAACCAGTGTGTATTTTCCAGCATCATATCGGTGGACCTTATCAATGATAAGCGTGGTCGACTTGCGAGTGACCTCGATGAAGCCCCGGTTGTTCAGATCCACACCAGGCTTACTCCAAGTGATCGTCGGAGCGGGGCGCCCGCTAATATTGACAGATAGGCGCAGAGAGCCACCGGCACGCAGGCAAATGGTCTTCTTCAAGTCGTCGGGCAGCTCAAAGTCAGGTGTTTCTATCGGACGAAGGTAATGCCAAATGAGTTTGTTGAGCTACTTGACAGTCATTGGTACGCAAATGGTGTAACTGGAAAGTTTGCGGGTCATTTTCTCTGGCTATTACAGAATGGGCGACATACCAATCCTCTCCACTGGCTCGGTCTCAGGACAGTGCTCGCTGAAGTCTCCGGTACCGTTGATGTTGATGCCGGCCACTCTGAAACGATACTTCTTGCCTGAGCAAAGTCCCGTCACCGTGTGTTCCGAGGTACGCAACGTTTTCTCGTGGGCTCTGGTCCACTCCTCCATTCCGGCTTCCTGCATTTCCAGTAAGTAGCCCAGAACGTCGGCTCCTCCGTCCTCCACGGGACGAGACCAAGCCAAGGCGATGCTGTCGGCGTGGGTGTCGGTGATGCGAGGCACGGATGGGGGAGAGGGGGTGCCTGTGATAAGAGAACAGAAAGCTTAAAAGAATAGAATAGAACAGAACAGAACAGAACAGAAGAGCCCTTTATTGTCATTATACAGTTGCATAATGAAATTGTGGAGCATCCCCCTTTTCAGTGCAGGACAAGTCAAAATTTCTAAAGTGGCTCGCAAGAATAAAAGTATAAAATTGTCGTCAGCAGTTGAGAATGTTAGGATACCTATTTGGCGTGTCCAGTAAATCTGCCTACTATTCTTTGGCAGGGTACTCACATGTTGGCACTCTGCAGACAACGTAGAGAGAAACCTCGCCAGGTTCACTCTCTCCAGCCTTGTTTATGGCCGTCACCCTGAACTGGTAGATGTTCCCTTCGGTCAGACCGGACACTTTCAGCGTCGTGTCCAAGTGCGCTCCGCTTCTGTTCACCTTCACCCAGCGGGCACTCTTTTTCTCCCGCCTCTCAACCAGGTAGTGGATCAATGGGCTGCCGCCGTCGCTCTCGGGCTTCAGCCACTCAATGGTCGCGAAGTCCTTTCCGGACACCAGAATCTCAGGTGCTCCAGGTGGACTTGGTACAGCTAAAGAAAAACCCATTTGTTCAAGGTTAGAGGCTGAGTTTATAATCTGTCGAAATGCTGGGAGGCACCTCGATGGCTTATTGAAATTTGGATTTCGAGCTGCACAGTCACGGAGAACGCTGGACACTACTACTTTTCAATGCTAGAAATGTTTTGCCGTACGGGGGAGTTTAAAGTAGTCCCTTTGTCGTTGTTCATATTGTGAGGCTCATTGAACAGCTGGACAGAAAAGCTGTGCATGGTTGACTGACAGAGAGAAGAGAGATGGATAATCAGGTTATACGGGTAGTCTCCGGGTTATGAATGAGTTCCGTTCCTACGCTGGCGACGGAACCCAAATTTCCGCGCAAGTCTGAATGAACATTTAAGTACCCCTACAAAATAACTATCCAAAAAGTCCAAAACTGTTGTGTTTTGTTTAATGATGGAGGGTACACTGCCCTCTGGTCTGGTTGGACTGTCGCCTTGTATTATTGAGAAGTAGACTCAGACGTCTGGTATGGATAAAGGATAGCTGCGCTCTGGTTTGGCCCACATAGGTTGTTTCAGCAAATATATGTTTGTGTATGCATTTGTTATTAGGTTTACAGCTACAGTTTATGGAGTTACATGTGAGCAGTTTGCTATGAGAGTTGCAAATACAGTAGCAAGACTCTTTAGCTGCCCAGATAGTCACTCTGGACAATGTAAGTGTAGCCTCCAGCACCACAGTTAAAAACCTAGGAGTTTTATTTGACCCTGACTTATCGTTTAAAGCACACATTAAACAAACCTGTAGAACGGCTTTCTTTCACCTGCGCAACATCGCCAAAATTAGAAATATTTTATCTAAAAGCGATACAGAAAAATTCATTCACGCGTTCGTTACATCGAGATTGGATTACTGTAACTCCCTACTTGCAGCTTGTCCTAAAAGTTCTCTAAAAGGTCTTCAGCTAGTCCAAAACGCAGCAGCAAGACTTTTAACAGGAACCAATAGAAGAGAGCCCATCACCCCTGTGCTCCAGGCACTTCACTGGCTTCCAGTCGAGTTTAGAATTAAATTTAAAATACTCCTTCTTACATTTAAGACCATTAATGGGTTGGGGCCATCTTATCTCACCGATGCTCTGGTTCCATACCGCCCCAACAGAACACTCCGATCTCAGAATGCAGGTCTACTGGTAGTTCCCAGGGTTTATAAAAGTACTGTCGGAGCTAGAGCCTTTAGCCACCAAGCTCCTGTTTTGTGGAATCAGCTTCCAGCTAGTATTAAAGAAGCCGAGACAGTCTGCACATTTAAGATTAGATTAAAAATGTTCCTATTCGACAAAGCATATGGTTAGGCTAGTTGAAGTCGGAGTAGACTCACAGTTTAGTCTAAGCTGCACTAGAAGCTATAATGCTGGGGGAAGTACAGCCGCTGAGTTCTATCTCCTTTTCTTACTCTACCTACCACTTGTCTTACTTTATTTCTATTTTCCAATGTTAATATCTAGTTGTCTAGTCTCTTCATCACTAGTCACCCGGTGTCCCCTTTCCTCCCTCCCCTCTGGGGAGGGGCTATTTTTCAGCTGCAGCCTCCTGACTGTCCAGACCCCTGGCTGGATAGACGTCCTTGCTGCTACCCCCGTCTCATCTGGCTAGATGGACCCCTTCTTGCTCCTTTACTCCACTGCATTTTTACGGACTGTAATTTCACCTACTAATTCCCATTAGCAGTTCTGGGGTTCCTGTCTATCCGTCCTGGGAGTGGATCTCTCCTGACTGTGGTACTCCCCGAGGTTTCTCATTTTTCTCCCAATTGACTCTGGAGTTTTTGGAGTTTTTCCTTGCCGGCATGGAGGGTCTTAAGGATAGGGGATACCCAGGACTTGAACTGTATCTATTCATCCTTGTTGCTTCATTTCTAATTGTGTATCATATTGCCTCTGTAAAGTCCTTTGAGACACCTATTGTGATTGAGGGCTATACAAATAAAATTGAATTGAATTGAATAGCATTCGTAGCATTTAAGGTTGCAGACTTTCATGCGGCAAATTAGGCTAATTTAATCTACTAAATTCACATATTGATCAGATTAGATGGACGTTTGAACACCAATTGTGTGTTTTTTTTGTTAGAATGTGTGTCCTTTTAAACATAAGTATACATACTGTATGTGTCTTACAGCTTAACAAATTGTCAAAAGTGAAGGAAGTAAAAAACTTCAAAAAGCACAATTGCCTTGTTTGCTGTCTGTAAAGCTGACTTCACGTTTAGTGAGGACAGAACACGTCATATAACTAAAGGTAAAAAAAAAAAAAAAATTTTAAGATACTGTGAGGTAGAATAAGGTACTGCTTATGCGACTAAAAAAACAAAACAAAACAAAAAACACTCCGGCGTCGTAAAGTCGAAATCACGAAAGTCGAGTACGTCGTAACCCGGGGACTACCTGTACATGCTATACCACTACAAGTAGCGTGAAAAAAGTCATTGCGTTAGTAACGAGCAACATCTAAACGTAAGAGATGCACCAAAAAACCAACAGGAGAGTATTAAAGGCTACAGGAAATAACGGGGTAGCACGGGGCGGGGTCATCAGTGGGCAGTGCTACTTATGTGTGGTAGAGAACTCGTATTGTGTCTTATCGCCTCTAAAAATGGGTGCGTTAATACCAACTGCGTTCTTGTCGCTAGTGCCAGCGCAAGCAACGACATCCTAATACGTGTCTAACGAAATGTGTTGAAGAATGTACCCAGTCTTTCATGCACGTCAGTCATCCGGTGAAGGGAAAAGAAGAGTATGTCATGGACAAAGCTCGGACGGAGGCACTCACTGAAAGTGTTTCTAGCGACCACAGGCTCTGAGATAAGGGGGACTCCAGCGCCATACTTGTTGATGCCACGGACCCTGAACAAGTATTCTGTGTTCTTGAAGAGGCCAGTGATGTTGCAGGTCAGCTCCTTGCACTCAGCGTTCATGAAGACCCAGTTGAGTCTGTTGGTGTCTCTCCTCTCCACGAGGTAGTGAGAGACCTCATCGCCACCGTCTTCCAGAGGAGGCTTCCAGCTGAGCTTGCACGACTCCTCAGTAAGCTTGCTGATCTGGACGCTGCCTTCGCATACTCCTGGAGTGTCTAGAAACATTGTGTCGTGAGTCACGTCCTTGTACAGAGAAGGAATTTCATAAGAAGTGGAAAGCGCTCCCGCTTACCTAGTACTTTGACATTGACCTCAGCTGTTTTGGTCCCGCTCACGTTCTTCACAGTGAGAATATACTTTCCGGTATCATCTCTGTCACAGAACTTGATGACAGCCATTGCACGGTTGGGCGTGTATTGCAAGTGGTACTTCTCGCATAAGTCCAGTTCCCTGTTGCCCTTGGACCAGGAAGCTTTGGGCTCAGGCCTGCCACCCACCGTCGCGTCCAGAACCAGATCTGATCCCGCTCTCACCAAAACAACTTCAGACAATAGCTTGCCATCCAGCTGAGCCTTTGGCGGTTCTGTCAAGATATCAAAACCCATTGGCACAAGTTACATCTGCATGTAAGGTATGTACATAGGACGGCGTTTTGGCGATAGGCGTCTGCTCTCATACCACAAAGGAATAGCTTACCATAGTCGGTCTTGCACTGCACCGATCCCGTGGACTCGGACGGGGTGCTGAAGACCTGGTTGGAGTTCTTGGCGATGACTCTGAATTCGTACGGTTCTCCTTCTCCCAGGGCGGTAACAGTGTAGAAAGTGTCGGTCACATTCGTGTAGTTACACTTCAGCCAGCGGCCCTCGCCGGTCAAGGTGTATGGCTTCCGTTCGATAACATAGCCTACAATTGGACTGCCGCCATCATTCAGAGGAGCCAACCATTTGAGCGAGACCGTCGTCCTCGTCACTTTTGTCACCTCTGGCTTACTCGGCGGATCTAGAAACATAGGCGTTAGCTCGCATTAGCGATGGGTCTGGAGGTGGTCAATGTTATGTGTGAGCAACACTCACCAACGGGATTTTGGGTGACCGCTCCTTTGGAGGCTTCGCTGGCTTTGCTCAGACCAGCGCTGTTCATGGCATAAACTCGGAACTGGTACTCCAGGCCTTCGACGAGGTCTTCCGCCTTGTAAAAGCACTCAAAGCACGGGATCTTATTCTGCCTTACCCACAGAATATTGTTTTTCTCCTTCTTCTCAATCCAGTAACCGGTGACTTTGCTGCCGCCATCGTGATAGGGCTCTTCCCACTTCAATGTCATGGCATTGGCAGAAATGCTACAGATTGTCGGCCTCGTCGGGGGCCCGGGTGGCGCTACAAAAGTCAAGACGATCCATTTATTCGCAGCTTTTGGGATCAATAAAAGATGTCTCTGAGGTTCAGGACGTGTACTTACTGTAAGGGTGCTCTGCAATAATGGTCTCGGACTCAGTGGGCTTGCTTACGCCAAACCTGTTCTCAGCAGAAACCCTAAAGGTATACTGCATGTACTTGGTGAGATGACTGACGTGGAGAGATGTCCGCTTCACGCTGGAGTTGATTAGCTGCCAGGCGGTGGAGCCAGATTCTCGCTTCTCCACGATGTAGTTGGTAACGTCCGTACCGCCGTCGTCTTCCGGCGCTTCCCAGCTGACGACGCAGGATTCAGAAGTGATGTTTGAGACTTCTATAGGACCTGCTGGCGGAGCGGGTTTCCCCGTAACATTTACGTCTACGGCAAAGGTCTTGGTTCCGGCGACGTTCTCCAGAGTAAGGTAGTATTTTCCACCGTCGCCCCTCATGGCATCCTTGACCGATATGCTTGCTTTGTCTTTAGTCACTTGAATGGAAACTCTTTCAGAGTTCTTCAGCCTCATCTCCTCCAGCCTCCAGGTCACCTTGGGAGCGGGTCTCCCGCTAATGGGAACTTCGATTCTGAAGGTGCTGCCGGATCTACAGGTGATCAGTTGGTTGGTGATGTCACTCAGGTCGGCCGCCGGTTCGACACGAGGCTCTCTGACCGTCACCGGGGCCGGCGTTTCCCTGGGTCGGCTGAGGCCAGACTCATTCTTGGCTCTCACACGGACGTGATATTCGTCGCCCTTGTTGAGCTTCTCGATGACGTAGGAGAGGTTCTTGGTGTTGCCGATCACGACCCATTTATCCGTACCCCTGGCCCTGGCCTCCACGATGTAAGACTGGATACGGCTTCCGCCGTCATGCTCCGGCTTCAGCCAGCTCAGCGACAGCGAGCTGTCGGTGGTGTCTACGACGTCTAACCTCTTTGGCGGCGCCGGCTCGGCGGTGGCCACGACAGGTTCCGTTATCTCAAACGCTTCGCCAACACCGTGCTGGTTCTCTGCGGAGACCCTGAAGAAGTAAGGAACGCCCTCCAGGAGGTCCTGGATCTTCATTACGTTCTGAGTGCATTTGCCCCCAGACTGCTGCCAAGTACGACGGGTCGCCTCCCGCCTCTCGACAATATAGTGGTGGATTCGTGCTCCGCCGTCATTGAGCGGCGGCTCCCACGTGAGTGTGACCGAGCCTCTGGACACCTCTTGGAAGGCTAAAGCCTGAGGAGCTCCGGGAGTATCCAGTACTTTCACAGTAAAAGTAATGGCCTTGCTACCGCTGCTGTTCTCCATATTCACGGTGTATTTACCAGAATCATTTCTTGTGCACTTTTCCAGTTGTAGAGTACTACTTCCCTCAACACTTGTGACCTCTGACATCACTCCTAGTTCTCCTTCCTCTTTCAGCCAAGTGGCAACGGGGACAGGCTTCCCCCTGAACTGGACACTCAGTTTGACTGTGCCTCCGGCTTTGACGATATGTGTTTGCTTGAAGCTAGCATCAATATCCACCTGCGGCAGTGCTAGTCTCTCGACGGCCTGAGCCGGTTCCATAGTTACCGCGTCCTCGCCTTTTCCCACTTGATTTACAGCCGCGATGCGGAACTTGTAGTCAATCCCGCTACGTAGACCGGTCACCGTGTACCCGGTTTCTGTCACGAGCTCTTCATTGACCCTCTTCCAGTCAGCTTCCTCGCCCTCCAGCACGTCAACGATGTAGCCCAGGATATCGGAGCCCCCGTCGTCAGCGGGCCTGCTCCATTCTAGACTGATGGAAGAATTGGTGGAGTCCGATACACAGACCACAGACGGCGCACACGGGATATCCTTTGGCTCAACGGCCTTAATGGGCAAGGAGATATTGCTGGGATCGCCGATACCGGCATCGTTCACGGCCATGACCCGAAACTCGTACTCCGTATTCTCAGTGAGGTGAAGCACTTTGTGAGCACATTCTGTGATGGGTTTCTTGGAAAGCACCTTATAGAAGCGGACAGTCTTCTTCTCTCGTTTTTCCAGAACGTAGTACTGAATGGGGTTCCCTCCGTCTGATGTTGGAGGAGTCCAGGTCAAAGTGATGCTTTCCCCCGTGACCTCGGTAGCATCTGGCGTGCCCGGAGAATCGGGGGTAGCTGAGGAGGAATTGTGAACAGAATGAGCAAATTATCGTGTTCGTCTGAATCAAACGAAATGACTTACTGTATTGCAGCTGTGCAATAATAGGGCAGGATTCCAAGGGTCTACCGACACCAAACTTGTTCACGGCGGAGATTCTGAACTGGTACTCATTGATCTTCATGAGTTTTGTTGCAGAGAAGGTGCACTCGCGACAGTCATCGGACACTAATGCCCAAGAGATCTTGGATGTCTCACGCTTCTCGACAATGTAATGGGAAATTTCTGAGCAGCCGTCGTTCTCCGGCGGATTCCATGACAGACTGCACCTGCCCTCTGAGATGTTGCTAAACGTGATCGGTCCTACCGGTTCTCCGGGCGTATCTGCGTCACACAAACAAGTTACACTTCATAAGTGTCTGGCAAAGACATACTGGAGACAGAGCGAGACAAGGCCATACCTTGTACTTTAACTAGAAGATCCTCCTTTTTGCTGCCAGATCCGTTGGTGGCTTCGACAGTGTAGAGACCGCGGTGGGTGCGGTCAGCATCTCTGATGAACAGAGTGCTGTATCCAGCAACGGTGATGATATCCATCATCTTTTTGGTGATTTCCACACCGTCCCTGTACCAGACCACCTTGGGAACAGGCCGTCCAGTGATAGCCACCTTCACCCTGATGTTTTCACCCGCCGTGACCGTCAAACCCTCAAAATATTCCGGGCCAAACTCGATGTGAGGGGCAGCTGGTTTTTGGAGGAAGGACAGGCCGTGACAACAAGAGGCTCATTTCCCATCTTAACACGGGTTGTTAGCATGACTTACCATTCTCGCTTCTGACCACAATCAAGCCTGACGAGTTGGACGGGGGGCTGACCACACCCATGGAATTTCTGGCAATGATCCTGAACTCGTAGCGCTCGTTCATCGTCAGGCCGGTCACAGTGTGCTGGCAGTCGTGGACGTCGGTCAAGTTAGCCTTGAACCAACGACCCTCTCCCTGTCGTTTCTCAATGTTGTAGGAGGTGACCTTGCTACCCCCGTCGCGTTTGGGCGCCTCCCATTTGAGCGTGATGGAGTCACCGGTCACGTCAGTGTAGTCCGGCTGGCCGGGAGGATCTGACCGACACAAACAGAGCTTTAAATTTGTCTGGCAAAAGAGCTTTCGGGACAGTCGGTTGTCCAATAAATTGCGTCGCGAGATAGCGGCCGGCCGGCGAAGGGACTCTGAGTTCAAACTCACCGACGGGACTGACTGCCATAACGGGCTTGCTGGCTTCACTCGTCCGGCCGCAGCCAGCATCGTTCTGCGCGTACACCCGGAAGGAGTACTCCAGGCCTTCGATGAGATCCGGAACCCTGTAATCGCTTTCCTTGATGAGCGCCACGTTCACCTTCTGCCACATGATGCTGTTCTTTTCCCTTTTCTCCACGTGGAAGCCCTGGATAGGAGTGCCGCCATCATACGTGGGCTTCTCCCACTGGATGGTCATGCCATCGTTGGTGACGTTATATACGAAGGGCTTGCCAGGCGGGCCCGGGGGCCTGAATTGGTGCTTGGCAATGACCAGCTGAGAGAGCAAAGGTTCACTGGCACCGTATCTGTTTTCGGCGCACACTCTAAACTGATATTGGGCCCCCTTGATCAGGTTGGGAACTTTGAATTGCGTTTCCTCCACACTGGAACAAGCCATCTTCCAGTCAGCCTGAGAGGTGTCCCGCTTCTCCACAGTATAGCAAGCGATGTCTCCGCCGCCGTCATCGTTGGGCTCATCCCAGGAGATCAGGATGCTTTCTGCTCTTACTTCGTCGAGGCGTATGGGCCCGATGGGCTTGGACGGTGGACCCAGAGTCATGACGTGGATGTGGAAGGACTTCCTGTTGATTTTGTTGTCAAGAGTCAGGGTGTATTTACCCTCGTTTTCTTTCTTCACATTCTTTATCATTAGTGTGGCCTTGCTGTCGGTCTTCTTGAAGCGGACTCGATCGCTCTCCTTCAGGGGAAGGTTGTCCTTCAGCCACGACACCGATGGTTTTGGTTTGCCTCTGTACGGCAGCTCTATGTGGACGTTGTGACCTAAGCGTACGCAGATCCTTCCGTCCGGGTACTCTGCCAGGCTCGCTTCGGGCGTGATGACATAGTCGATTACCTTGATCGGCCCCATCTTCACAAAGTCACCCTGACCCTTCTCGTTTCGAGCGGCGACTCTGAAGAACACGTCAGAGTGCTCCTTGAGTTTCTTGACCTCAAACTGGCAGTGTCGACTAGTTCCTCCTAGCGTCCATTCCTCACCGGCGGCTTTCTTTTCAACAACGTAGTCGGAGATGATGCTACCGCCGTCGTAATCGGGCTTTAGCCACTGCAGCGTGACTGAGGTCTTTGAAGAGTCCTTCATCGAAACTTGTCTGACAGGTCCGGGGGTCTCCGTAGCCTTCACCGGCTCCAGAGTTTCGCACGGTTCGCCGACACCGTTCTCGTTCTCTGCCAGAACGCGGAAGAAGTAGGACGTCTTTTCGGAGAGGTCTTCGATGGTGTAGCTCGTATCGGTGCATTTGCTGTTCACTGCAGAGTAGGAACGCTTCGAAGAGTCCCTCTTTTCAACAATGTAGTTGGTGATTTCGGCGCCTCCGTCCAGTTGGGGGCTTTCCCAGCAAAGGGTGACTTTTCCACGGGTCACGTCTTTCAGTGTCAGGTTCCTGCACTGAGATGGCGAGTCCTGGACCTTCACGGACAAAGTCAGTGTCTTGGGCTCTCCCACGCCGTTCTCGATCTTGACAGTATATTTGCCAGTGTCCAGCTTGGTCACTTCGCGCAAGACGAGGACCGTGGTCGTGTCCGAGTGGTGGAACTCATAAGAGGGATCATCGTCGATGCGTGTGTCTCCTTTGCTCCAGGAAGCAGAGGGGGATGGTCGACCCTTCAGGGGAACGGAGAGCTCCACGTCCTTGCCGGCCTTCACAATGTAGTGAGTCCTCGTGGCCACGTCTGAGTCAATCTGGGCTTCCTCTGTGGAAAAGATGTTACTGCCTTTTTTTTCCGTTTTCATTTCAAAGGAGGACAATAACTAACCATCAAGTCACCTACCCAGGATATCTTTAGCCTGGACAGGCTCACTCATCTGCAGCGGTTCACCGCGGCCTGCACAGTTAACAGCAGAAACTCGGAAGAAGTAGTTCACGTCCGGCTTCAAGTCATGTACGGTGTATTCGGTCATCTTGACCTCTCCTTTTGATGTGACCGTTGCCCAGTCTTCCACTCCTTCGATGAGTTTCTCCACCATGTAACTCGTCACTTCGCTACCTCCGTCCCATTCCGGCTTGGACCATCCCAATGTGATGGAGGTCTTTGTGGAATCCATCACCCTCAGCTTGCAAGGCTCGTCCGGGGATTCTGTAAATCAAACAAATTCATCAGCACAGGCGCTCCCAGACTGTCATTTCTAAAGCTGCGAGCGCTCACCGATTGGATCGGCGGCCTTGTAAAAGTCAGATTCTTCTGAGTAGGGTCCTTCTCCGGCCCTATTTATGGCACAGACACGATACTGGTACTGGTTTCCTTCGGTGAGGTGGTAGACGGTCTTTTTGTTGTCAGGAATGGGATCTTTGTAAACACGGATCCAGCGCAAACTCTTCTTGTCACGCCTCTCCAGGTAGTAGCCGGTCACTGCGCTACCACCGTCTACACCTGGGCTTTCCCATTCGACCACCATGGTCGTCTTTGTGATGATGTTCACTTCAGGAGTATGCGGCTGCCCCGGGGTTACTGACGGAGACGCGCAAAGAAGAAGAGTTAGATAGTTGCTGAAAGGTTCACGTCAGAATAGCTTGCGCTCCAAAGCTTACCAAAAGCGTTCTTTGCGACGACGGGCTCTGACTCCAGCGGCGCTCCCACGCCGTACTTGTTAACGGCCATGACGCGGAACACGTATTCGTTTCCTCGCACCAGTTTGCCCACCGAGATGTATGTCTGCTCGTGCTTCTCCGAGACTGTCGACCAGACCACTTTGCTGGTTTCTCGCCTCTCCACGATGTAATGTGTCACCTCGGAACCTCCCAGGTCAGCCTCACATACGGGCTCCCAGCGGAAGGTGATTCTCTCTGCCGTGATGAGGTTGAAAGTAATGCTTCCGGCTGGGGGTCCGGGTTTGTCTGAGAAAAGTCAAGTGGACCGGGGGTTAACAAGAATCGAGAGTTTAAAAGAAAAACTAGGTTCAAATACCAAGGATCTCGACGGCGATGGTGGCGCTAGCAGAGCCCAACGCGTTTTTGATCTTGATCTCGTAGGAGCCGGTGTGTTGGCGCGTGGCGTCCTTGATCAGGATGGCCGATGAGTCTGTCGTGCTTTCCACGCACAAGGAAGAAGAAGCTACGAGCTCCTTTCCGTTCTTCAGCCACTCAATGCCGGGCTGAGGTTTGGCAACGATTCCTACTCGGATTTTAACTGAAGTACCGGCTTTGTAGCGAACCACGTCCAAGTACTCCGGAGGCAGGTCGATAGCTGGAGCACCTGTGCGACAACATCTCGATCATCGTCCCCATCGCGCCGACCGATAAGCGGGATGGAAAATGAGCACTCACCGTACGCGTCGATGCAAGTGACCGGACCAGCGACGAGAGAAGGGTTGCTGACCGAGCCCACTGCGTTTTTGGCATACACCCTGAACTCGTAGGTCTCGTCCTGTGTCAGCCCAGACACCGTGAAGCCCATCTCAAGGATATTAGTGAAGTTGGCCTTCACCCATCTTCCGCTAGTGGCTTCCCTCCTCTCCACGCTGTAGCCGCTGATTTTACTGCCGCCATCGTACGGTGGCCTCTGCCAGGACAGGCTAACAGAGTTCTTAGTGACTTCTGTCACGCGGACGTTTGCAGGAGGCTCTGCAGTAGATACGTGACATCCATGAGTCACGGAAGCGCCAACTACAAGATTGAGACATACAACTTACCGCACGCGTCGATGGCCAGCACCTCTTCGGACGTCTTGCTCATCTTCCCGATCCCGGCGGCATTTTCGGCCGCTACCTTAAACTCGTAGATGAGACCCGGGCAGATGTTGGTGACCCGCAGCTGGTTTCCCGGTATTGCGGTTTTATTGATCTTTTGCCACAGGATACTGCTCCGTTCCTTCATCTGAAGATGATATCCGATCACGACGTTGCCGCCGTCGTTGACCGGTTCGTTCCAACAGACGGTCAGGTTGTCTCTACATACAAAACTAACCCAAGGGGTGGACGGAGGCCCGGGAACGGCTGGAATTCAAATCAAAGCACAAGTGAGTTGGTGGCGCTTTTCAGAAAGAGTATTGATGAAGGTCGGAACGCTTACTGAACGGAAGCTGAATCGTGACCGGTTTGCTGTCAATGTGCTCGCTGACACCGTAACGGTTCTGAGCCTTAATTCGGAACTGATACTCCTCTCCCTTGGTCAGCTTGGCGACTTTGATTTGGCTTCGCGCGACGTTAGTTGACACCTCTGTCCAGGTGGGAGTGCTGGTTTCCCGTTTCAGGACGAGATAGTTGGTGACGGGACTGCCACCGTCATACTCCGGAGGAGTCCATTTCAGGTGCGCGGTAGTCTCCCCGACGTCGATGATCTCCACGGGCCCGACGGGGGGTCCTGGTCTATCCAGCACGATGAAGTTCAAAAAGATCTTGCAGGCGCCGCCCAGGTTTGAGGCGGTTACTTCATATCTTCCGGCATCGCTAGCTACGCTCTCATTCAGGGTGACAATCAGGCTGTCGGGAGTGACTTCGTTCAGAAGTCGTTTGGATCCCTTGATGACAACGTTGTTCTTGGACAGAGTCACTTTTGGCATTGGCTTGCCACGAAGCGGGATCTCAAATGTGAGGTCGGATCCAGCTCTTACATAAACAGTATTCTTGGGGTAGTTCTTCAGATCAAACTCTGGAGCCTCTGTAGAAATTCAAACAAAACATACATCTCGGTTTGCTGTGGATTTGAAAAAGATACGTACTGTATATATACGCGAGCTAGATTACCCTGAATTTCCTTGATGAGAACCGGTACGATCATCTCTTTCGCTTCACTCAGTCCAGCGTGGTTTTCCGCTCGCACTCTAAAGAAGTATTCGGCACCTTCGCGTAGGCTTTTGACAGTGTGGCTGGTGGTCCTCACTGTGGCGCACTTGACCCATTTGCTCTGGCCCTTCTCCACAGCATCAATGAGGTAAGCCTTCACTCTGCTACCGCCATCATACTCCGGTCGCGTCCAGGCTATTGTCACGCTGTCTTTGGTGACATTTGCAACTCCCAGTTTGGCGGGGGCGCTGGGCACCTCTGCGACACAAACGCACACAATTGAACGAGTTTGTTTCTTTTTGCCACCCACCCATCGTGCTGAAGTGAAAAGGGATGCGACTGAACCTTACCTGTAATCTTGGTGCCAGCCTTGGCTTCCTGAGGTACGCCCACTCCGTATTCATTCTCTCCGATAACTCTGAAGTAATAGACAGCGCCTTCCAACAGGTCTTCTACTTTATACGTCAAGGCATGGCAGTTAGTGGTCACAGAAACCCAGGCCTTTTTACTGGCCTCGCGCTTTTCCACGTGGTAGGCCTTCACTGCGTCCCCGCCGTCGTTCTCCGGGGCTTCCCAAGTCAGACTCGCGGAATCCCGGGTGACCGCTGAAACTTTGACATTGAGCGGGGGTCCGGGAGAGTCCAGCACCTTCACGATTAGGGGTAACGTCGCCTCTCCTAAACTGGAAGCGATCGTGAGGCGGTACTCTCCAGAGTCATTTCTGGTCGACTTCTCAATGGTCAGCGACGCGCTGGAGTCGGTCGACTCAATTGTTCCTCTGACTTTTAGATCGGCGCCCTCCTTGGCCCATTCCGCCGAGGGAACCGGTTTACCTTTGAAGGGGACGTTGAGGGTAAACGCCGTGCCGCGCTTCACCACTAGGACCTTACGCATCTCGACGTCCACGTCGAACGCTGGCGCTGCAGTCCTATCCGCTGCCGCGGCCGCATCCGAATAGTGGCTGCGCGCGCTGCTTCCGATTTTGTTGATGGCTCTGACACAGAATTCGTATTCAGTGTCGGCTTTTAGGCCTGTAACTGTGAACTCTAAGCTTTTGGTGAGCGAGATGGCCTCCAGCCATCTCTGCAGCTCTTCCTGCGGTTCCTCTTCTTCTTCATATCCTTCCTCATCTTCCGCCGCTGCCTTGTGAACGTAGTCCCTGTATTCCACGCCGTATCCGAGGATTGGAGCACCGCCGTTATCATTAGGCGCTTTCCAAACAATGGACACGCTATCCTTGGTTGAATTGACAATCTTTGGCTTGGACGGAGGATTAGGAACTGTCAGAGGATCCAGAGCTCTAAAGGAAGCAGAGGTTTCACTCGGAGGGCTCAGACCAGCGGCGTTTTCAGCACAGACCCTGAAGTCGTACTCGCAACCCTTACGCAATTTGGTGACTACCGCGCTACATTGGGCAATGAGATTTCTGTTGACGCGGATCCAGCGCATTCCCGTCTTCTCCCGGCGCTCGACCACGTAGCCGGCGATCGGGCTGCCGCCATCGCTCGCCGGCTTGGACCACGTGAGTGTCATGGAATCTCCGGTGATGTCAGTCACGTCGATGTTGAGCGGAGCGGTGGCAAACGCGTACGGATCGGTAACCTTGACGGCGTCGCTCTCCAGAGGCTCGCCGCTTCCGTGTTTGTTGACGGCCGAAACCCTGAAGATGTATTCGTTGCCCTTGAGCAGTCCCGTGACGGCGTAGTATGTTTTGGTGACATCGCCCTTCACTAGCGTCCAGGCCAAGCGGCTGGTCTCGCGCTTTTCGACGACATAGTGCGTGATGTCGGCGCCGCCGGGCTCTTGAGGCGGACCCCACGACAGGGTGCAGTCCTCGGCCGTGAGACCCGTTATCTGCAGCGGTCCCGCGGGGGGCCCCGATTTATCCAGAACCACACAATTTATCGGCACGCTGACCGTGCCGGCGATGTTCTGTAGCGTGAGTACATATTGACCAGAGTCTCTTCTGACGCAGTCTTTCACGATCACCGAAGTACCGCTATCCGTGGAGACGATCTGGATTCTTGCTCGAGGAAGGAGCTCGTCGCCATCTTTGCTCCAGGCGACGACGGGCGCGGGACGGCCTGCGATATCGGCGTGAATCTTCACGGTTTCTCCCGCTTTGACGAATACGGTCTCTCTGTATTTAACATCCGTCATGATGCGCGGCAGCTCCACGTCATCCTTGACCGCGACGGGGCCCGTGTTGTCGGAGGCTTCGCTCAACAGTCCCGCCGCGTTCTTAGCAATGACACGGAAGTCGTATTGGCCGTTCTCCGTGAGGCCCGTCACTCGATAGTGTGTCTCGGGCACATTGGTAAAGTTGCACCTTGTCCAGCGACCTTCGGGAAGATCTCTGCTTTCGATGATGTAGCCGGACACCTTGGCGCCGCCGTCATATTGGGGTTTGTCCCAAGACAGGGAGACGGACGTTTTGCTAACAGAGGTGACGACGGGGGTTCCCGGAGGGTCGCATGGATCTCGTGCCGCCACGGGCTCAGAGGCCTTGCTGCATTTACCGATGCCGGCGATGTTTTCAGCATAGACGCGAAATTCGTACATGGCACCCTCTTCTATTCCACTGACTTTGTATTCAGAGTCCTTGATCATTCCCCTGTTCATCTTCGTCCAGAGAATACTCGCGCGCTCCTTGCGTTCCAGGTGATAGCCGAGAACGGGACTTCCGCCGTCGTTGACGGGCTCGTTCCAGGTCACCAGCATGTAAGATTTGGTCGCGAGCTTCACTGCGGGCGTGGAGGGCGGTCCGGGTTGCTTAAAGTTGTACTGAGCCGTAATTGCGGGGGAATCTACATGCGCGCTCTTTCCGTAACGGTTGACCGCATAGATGCGAAATTGGTACTCTGCCCCGTGCGTCAAGCGGACGGCCTTGTAGGCAGTTCTGGCCACGTTGCTCGCAGCCATTTGCCAGTCTTGTGTGTTGGTATCTCTCTTCTCCACCACGTAGTTGCTTATAGAGCAGCCGCCGTCGTAATCTGGCGGAGACCAGGAAAGCGAGATGCTATCGGAGGTCACGGCGTCCACCTTTACGCTTGTCGGCGGGCTGGGTTTGTCCAGGACAATGACATCCAGATGCGAGGTCACCGTTCCCGCCGTGTTGGCCAGGGTGATCTCGTACTTACCCACGTGTTCCCTGCCAGCCTTTTTAATGAGAACACTGGACGAGGTCGCCGAGTTCAAAATGGTAACCGAGGACGTCTGCTTGACGGGGAGACCATCCCTCTTCCACGAGACCACGGGCTTCGGTCTGCCTCTCACCGGAACCTCCACGGTCAGGTCGTCTCCGGCCTTCACGCTGTAAGTGGTGAATAACAAAGAGATGGACGGCTGGATGGCCACGTCTTTGACCGGTACAGGCAAACCCAGCTCCTTGGGCTGGCTTTTTCCTTTCTCGTTGATTGCCACGACTCTGAATAAATAGCTTTCGTCGGACTTCAGGTTGGGAATTGTTGCCTCCGGCACTTTGACCGTGCAGGCCGTACCCCATTTGTCACCACTCTTGGGCTTGAATTCCACGTTGTAGCAGATAATTTTACTACCGCCATCATGTGCAGATTTGTCCCACGAGAGCGAAACGCTGCTCTTCGTCACGTCGGTGACCATCACGTTGCTCGGTGGCAGGGGTACCTCGGACACTTTGACTTCTTTGGTTTCAGCCGTCGGTCCTTGGCCGTACTTATTGACAGCGCAAACGCGGAAGTAGAAAATCCCCCCCTCGGGCAACTCTTCAATCTTGAACGCATTGGCTGTGCAGTTGCTGGTAACAGTAGTGTAGGCCTTGCGGACGGACTCTCGTTTCTCAACTATGTAGTTGGTGATTTTGGAGCCGCCGTCGGCAATCGGCGTGTCCCAGATCAGAGTCACGGAATCCTTTTTGAGTTCCTTCACAGTCAAGTTCTGCGGCGCACCAGGCGTGTCCAAAACTCTCACGGCGACCACGGCAGACTTGGAGCCGCTGCTGTTCTCCAAGGTGAGCGAATATTTGCCACTGTCCCAGCGGTTAGCGTTGTCAATGACCAGCATGGTGTAGGAGCCGGTGTTATCGATCACGGCGCGATCTGTGAGAGCGCCGTCCATTTTTTCCCATTTGATGCTGGGTTCTGGCCTGCCCCTGATGGTGACGAACAGACGCAAGGTGCCTCCGGCTCGCACGGACACCACCTTTCGGAGGTCGGCGTCCAGCTCGATTTCGGGCGCCTCCAGCCTGTCCGCGGCAACCACCGTGCCGTGAAAGTGAGCGGCCTCGCCCACTCCCTCCGAATTGACGGCACACACGCGGAACTGATATTCTTCTCCTTCTTTCACGTCGGAGACTGTGAGTTTAGTGGCCTGAATGCCAGAGGGCGGCGTGCATGTGCGCCACTGTTTTTCTACCGGCGCGTCAACCGCTGGGGCGACCTCCACCTCTTCCGGCGACTCTGGCACCGGCGTATACTCGCGCATTTCAACAACGTATCCCTTGATGTAGGCCCCGCCGTCAAAGTCGGGTTTGCCCCAGGAAAGAGAGACAGAGGACTTTGAGTAGTCCGTCACTTTGGGGTGGCGCGGGGGTCCGGGGGGTCTGGTGGCATCACAGGCTCTGTAGAACAGCGACAATTCACTCAGGTCTCCCACTCCGGCCTCGTTCTCGGCCGCGACGCGGAACTCGTAAAAGTGATCGCTCATCAGTCCCGTCACTTTGAAGCTCGTGTCCATCAATTTTTGTCTGTTGCACTTTGTCCAGCGGACGCCGTCTTTGTCGCGTTTTTCCAGGTGGTAGCCGGCAACGTCTGCCCCGCCGGTGTGTTCCGGAGCAGCCCACGACAGAAGCATGGAATCCTTTGCGATCTGGCTGGCCTCCGGCGTCCCGGGAGCACTCGGGGGCTTGTATGGATTGCGCGCCACAAAGGGCTCGCCCTCCAGATAATCGCCAGTGCCATATTTGTTCACGGCCCTGACTCGTAAAATGTATTCGTTGCCTGCGAGCAGGTTTGTCAATTTGTGATACAGACTCTGAATATTGTCCGCCGCCACCGTCCACGATAAACTGCTGGTCTCTCGCTTCTCCACCACGTAGCGGGTGATAGGAGCGCCGCCGTCCAGGCTCGGCTCCAACCAGGCGAGAGCGCATCTGTCGGCCGCGATTTCAGTCACCTTCAAGGGCCCCGCAGGTTTACCTGGCTTGTCGAGCACTTTGACTGCGATCGGGAAGGTTTTCGTGCCCCCCAGGTTCTTCAGCACAAGTTGATAGTTCCCACTATCCAGTTTGGTCACATCCTTAATCGTCACGGCAGAGCACTTGGCAGTATTTTTCACTTCGATGCGCAAAGTTTTTCCCAGTTCCTTGCCTTCCTTGAGCCAGGCCGCATCAGGAACCGGTTTTCCATGGATGTCGGCATCCATGATTAAATTTTCCCCGGCATTGATGACAATTACGTCCTTGTACTTGGGGTCCATGGAGGCCCTGGGTGGCTCAATTTCATCGGTCGCGGTTATGGGTCCCGAGCTGTCTGAAGGCTCGCTGAAGACGCCGGCCGCGTTACGGGCAATCACCCTGAATTCGTATTGCTGGTTTTCTGTCAGACCGCTGACGCTATATTCGGTCTCCGCGATATTGGTGAAGTTTTCTCGCACCCAGCGCCCGTCAGCGGAGGCCGGCTCTCTCTTTTCGACAATGTATCCGTTGACTTTGCTGCCGCCGTCGTACTGAGGCTTGGTCCAGCTTATCTTGATGAGGCTTTTGGAGACGCTCACGGCCTCCGGAGCACCGGGAGGGTCACATGGATCGCGAGCGACAAAGGACTCTGAGACTTTACTGCATCTGCCGACTCCTACGATGTTTTCGGCATACACTCTGAATTCGTATCCGATTCCTTCTTCCAGATTACAGATCTTGAACTGAGTATCGACGATGGGGGTCTTGTTGAGCTTGTTCCACAGGATACTGCTCCGCTCTTTACTCTCCAGATGGTAGCCGGTCACCGCGCTCCCGCCGTCGTTGACCGGTTCATTCCATTCGATGATCATCATCTCTTTGGTGGCAGACTTGACGTAAGGAGTTCCCGGGGGGCCTGGCGGCTTATACGGGTACTGGACGACGACGGCCTTCGAGTCTAGAGGGGCACCTTTTCCATATCTGTTTTCAGCAATGACCCTGAATTGGTATTCGGCGCCGGTCTTCAGCTTGGTGACTTTGAACGCCGTCCTGGCCAGCTGCGTGGTTACAGACTGCCACGTGTTGCCCGCAGTCTCTCTCTTTTCCACGATATAATGCTTCACCTGACATCCGCCCTTGTACACAGGGGGCTCCCACGAAAGGTGAACGAAGGTGTTACTGACCTCGACGACTCGAAGCGGACCGCTCGGCGGACCCGGTTTATCCAGAATAATGACGTCCATGTTTTCAGTCGAGGTGCCCGCACTGTTGCTCGCCGTGACGGAGTATTTTCCAAAGTCTTCCTTACACGCTTCGGTGATCTGAATGCCGGTGGTCGTAGGCGTGTGGAGAACGTTGACTCTAGAAGTCACCTTCAGGAGCTGACCGTCCTTTGTCCAGCTTATTCGAGGTTTGGGCCTCCCCAGGACAGGGAACGTCAAGGTCAGATCTTTTCCCGCTAGCACGCTGTACGTATCGAATTGCATCTTAACACTGGGCTCCAGAGTCAAGTCACAGGCGACGACCGGTGCCGCAAGCACCTTGGGCTCGCTCTTTCCTTTCTCATTGTAAGCGATAACGCGGAAGAGATATTCCGTCCCGCTGGTGAGGCCTGCCGCCGTGCCCTCGCAGATCTTGGTGTTGGCCGCGACGCCCCATTTATCCGTACCCTTGAGCTGAATCTCGATGAGGTAGCCGGCGATCCGACTGCCTCCGTCATGCTCCGGTTTCTCCCAGGCCAACGATACGCTGACTTTGGTGACGTCGACCACGGAGATGTTTCCGACGGGAAGCGGTACCTCGGAGGCCTTGGACGCGGTCTTGGTTTCCATTGCCTGGCCGACGCCGTATTCGTTCTCGGCCATAACTCTGAAGTAATACAAGGCGCCCTCGATCAGGTTCTCTACTTTGAATGTGGTCTTTGTGCATTTGGTTGAGACATTTGCATAAGCTTTCCTGGTCGATTCCCGCTTGTCAATGACATAGTTCTTAATTTTGGAACCCCCGTCAATCAGCGGCGCATCCCAAGCAAGGGTGACCGAGTCCTTCCTGACATCTTTAACGACGAGGTTCTGCGGGGCTCCCGGCGTATCCAGGACTTTAACGCCGACAAATTCGGACACGGACCCGCTGCTATTGGTCAGTGTGAGAGTGTATTTTCCGGAATCGCATCTGTCGCAGGAATCCACCGACAGCTGCGTGAACGCGGGACTCTTTTCCACCGACACCTTCTCACTTAGGGCCGCCTCATCCTTCGACCACTTGATCTCGGGGGTCGGTCTGCCCTTGAACGGAACGTGAATCCTGACCGAGCCGCCGGCCTTCACGGATATTCCCTTACGCAGCTCGGAATCCAGGTGGATCTGAGGCGCCTCGAGCCTTTCTTCAGGTTTGACGGTTCCCGAGAGGACAGCCGGCTCGCCGACTCCGAGTTTGTTGAGAGCGCAAACCTGAATCTTATATTCCTGACCCTCTTTCAGTTTGGGGATCTCGTATTTGTTAAGTCGCAAGCCTGTGGGGGGAGTAACCATGGTCCACTGCTCTCCCTCGGCCTCGCAGATCTCGACGACGTATCCCTGAATGGGACTGCCGCCGTCTGACAGTGGCTTGCCCCACGACACCGTGACAGAGCTGGGGGTGGTGTCCACGACATTGACGTAGGCGGGGGAGCCGGGCTTGTACTTGGGATCGGCGGCCTTGTAGTAGGAGCTCGGCAGAGACGGCTCTCCCGGGCCGACCGCGTTCTCGGCGGCCACTCGGAACTCGTACTCATGGCCGGCCGTCAGGCCGGTCACTCTGAAGGAGAGGTCCGTGACTTTCTGTCTGTTGCATCTGGTCCATTTAACTCCCGCTCGGTCTTTCTTTTCAAGGACGTAATTGGAAATTTGGCTGCCGCCATCAGATTCCGGAGCGGTCCACGTGACGGTCATGCCGTCGTGAGTGATGTTGGCTACATCCTCGATGTGAGGTGGACCAGGGAGTACGAAAGGAGTCTTGGTGACCACCGCGCCGGACTCCAGCGGCCCGCTGGCACCGTAACGGTTGACTGCCGTGACACGGAACATGTACTCGTTGCCTTCCAGCAAGTTGGTGACCTTGTAGCAGGTGCCGGTGCAACTGGAAGAAACGACGGTCCAAGCAAGACGGCTGGTCTCTCTTCTTTCAATGACGTAATGCGTGATGGGACTTCCCCCGTCGTGCGAAGGCACCCGCCACGCCAGCGAGCATCGATCCTCGGCAACGCCCGCCACGTGAAGTGGTCCCTCGCAAGGGCTGGGCCGGTCCAAGACCAAGACTTTGAAAGGCACACTTTCGGCGCCGGCCTCGTTAATCAGCTCGAGCGTGTAGACGCCGCTGTCATTTCTCACAGAGTCCTTGACGACGATCAGAGCACGGTTCTCTGTGTTTTTGATGTCCAGCCTGAGAGTATTTTCCAGCGGAACCTCACCCTTGAACCAGCGCATCGCCGGCAGGGGCTTGCCACGCACGTCTGCATCCAGCTTGAAGGTCTCGCCGGCGTTGACGATGACGGTCTTGGTGAAGGCGGGGTCAATTGAGAATTTGGGCGCTTCAATCCTGTCGCTGGCCGTGATGGGTCCGCTGTTGTACGACGGCTTGCTGACGGTGCCGACGGCATTTTTGGCAATGACCCGAAAGTCGTATTGCGAATTCTCCGTGAGGCCAGTAGCGGTAAACTGGGTCTCGATCACATTGGTGAAGTTGGCCCTCACCCAGCGGCCTTCGGGCAAGTCGCACCTTTCCACCAGGTAGCCAGTCACATTGCTGCCGCCATCATATTCCGGTTTAGTCCACTGAATGACGATGGTGTCTTTAGTCACGTGGACGGCTTCTGGTGTGCCGGGGGGATCGCACGGGTCTCTGGCCACGCAACCCTCAGAAACCTTACTGCACCGTCCCACGCCAACAATATTTTCAGCGTACACCCGGTACTCGTACTCGACACCTTCCTCTAAGGGGTGGCTCTTGTAATTGGTCTGGTGTATGAGCGTCTTGTTGATTCTGACCCACAGAATGCTATTCCTCTCTTTCCTTTCGAGATGGTAGCCGAGGACCGGACTGCCTCCATCCGAGATGGGCTCGTGCCACTCCACAATCTGGTGATCTCTCGAGAGCGATGAGATGAACGGCGTGCCCGGTGGGCCGGGTTCTTTGTAAGGGTACTGAGCGACGACAGCAGACGAATCCAGGCCGTGACTCTTCCCGTAGCGGTTTTGTGCCATAATCCTAAACTGGTACTCGGCTCCGGTTTTCAGTCTGGGCACTTTGATGGTGGTTCTGGCGCAGTTTGCGTTGATATTTTCCCACGTTGTTGTTACGGTTTCTCTTTTCTGCACAATGTAGTTGGAAATCTGGCAACCGCCGTTGTGTTTTGGCGGATCCCATGAAATGGTCACACTCTGTGTGGTTATTTCGTCAAATCTTACCGGGCCGGACGGCGGTCCGGGCTTGTCCAGTACCACGATTTCGACGGTGACCTCCTTTTCTCCGGACGAGTTAGCCGCACGGATGCTGTACATGCCTCCGTCGTCGCCCGCCGCCTCCTTAATGCTCAGACTCGTTAGCGTCTGCTCGTTGTGAATGTTCACTCTCGTGGTGAACTTAAGCGGCGCGCCATCCTTGGTCCACGCTATGGTGGGTTTGGGGCGTCCAAAGATTGGCACTTCAATTTTTAGATCTTTACTGACGTGGACACTGTAGCTGCTAAAAGCGGGTCGAACGTCGGGCCCGAACACCAAGTTCTTGGTGGTGACGTGGCCAGAGAGGACTCTGGGCTCACTTTTGCCCTTGTCGTTGATGGCCGTCACTCGAAAGAGGTACTCCTGCCCTGGGTTCAGATTGGGAACGGTGGTCTCCATCGTTTTGTACGTGTTGACGCCAGACCACTTCTCTTGGCCCTTGAGCTGTACCTCCAACAAGTACTGGACGACCCTACTGCCGCCGTCGTATTCTGGATGCTCCCAGGCCAAAGATACGCTGGTGTTGGTTTGGTCCGTTACAGTCAAACTCTTGGGAGCCTGAGGCACCTCTGAAACTTTCAGCGGGTCGACGGTGACCGCTGGCAAACCCACACCGTGCGCATTCTCGGCAAGGACTCGGAAGTAATAACTGCAGCCCTCCTGGAGCGGCTCGATCTTCCACGAAAGAGCGTGGCAATTGGTCACCACGGCAGCGTACGTTTTGCGCGTACTCTCCCTCTTTTCCACAATATAGTTTCTGATTTTGGAGCCGCCGTCTAGAAGAGGTAAGTCCCAGGCCAGTGTCACCGACTGGTTTGTTATTTCCTTCACCGTCAGGTTTACGGGCGCGCTCGGAGTATCGAGAACCCGCACTACGACACTGGCAGATTTGCTTCCGCTGGCATTGACTGCGGTTACTGTGTATTTGCCACTGTCTACCCTGCTCATATGATCAATCACAAGGGCCGTGTAACTGCTGGTCACTTCAACTTGAGCTTTCTCCTTAAGCGGCGCGTCGTCCTTGTCCCACTTGACAGCGGGAGCTGGTCTCCCCCTGATCGGAATGAAGAGTCGAAGGGAAAGTCCCGCCTGGACGGTCACAATCTTTCTCAGTTCCGGGTCTATGTCAAGGTCCGGTTCATCCGCCCTTTCCTGGGCGACAACCGCTCCGGCGACATCGGCGGGTTCGCCGACCCCGACCTTGTTAGTGGCGCACACTCTAAATTGGTAAGCCTGATTTTCTTTCAGGTTTACAACCTCAAACTTTGTCTTCTTGACACCGGTCGCTGGCGTGCACATGATCCAGTCCTCTACGGGCACATCGGTGGCCGGAGCCTCTGAGGCAGAGGCTTCGATCTGCGCTTCGCCAGCCGAAATGGCGCGGCGCTCGACCACATATCCCTGGATCTCCGATCCTCCGTCACAGAGAGGCTTGCCCCATGACAGGAAGACCGAAGATTTGCTGGTGTCTGTAACTCTGGGATTTTGCGGCGGGCCTGGCCTGAAGATGGGATCGAGGGCTTTGTGATAGACTGTCGGCGAACTGGGCTCACCGACGCCCACGGAATTCTCCGCGGCGACCCTGAACTCGTAACTGTGACTCTCCAGGAGTCCCGTGATCTTGAAAGTTAGATCTAAGACGGCTTGCCTGTTGCATCTGGTCCAGCGTACGCCTTCTTTGTCGTGCTTTTCAATGACGTACGTGGTGATAGGACTGCCTCCATTCTCAGCCGGAGCCTCCCACGTCAGCACCATTGAATCCTTCTTTACCTTCAAGACCTCCAAACCTTTGGGCGGTCCGGGAGCCGTGTAAGGATCTTTGATCATGGCCGGCTCGGACTGCAGAGGCACGCTACCGCCAAATTCGTTGACAGCGTGGACGCGGAAGATGTACTCGTTGCCTTCCAGGAGCTTTGCCACGTCGAGGTAGGTATTTGCTACTTTGGGATCCACGACCGTCCAGACTAGTCTACTAGTCTCTCTCCTCTCCACGACGTAGTGAGTTATCTTGCTACCGCCGTCCTGTTGCGGCTCTTTCCATGTGAGACGGCATCGGTCTTTGATAATATCCGTCACGCGAAGAGGTCCTTGAGGTTCTCCAGGTTTGTCTAGAATCACCACGTTGACCCGTGCAGCCTTTTCCCCACCTGGATTTTTCAGCAACAGAGTATAAACGCCTCCGTCATGAAGTTTTGCTTCTTTTACGGCGACACAGGCATGGGTGGCTGTGTTCCTAATTTCACAGTGGATGGTGTTAGCCAGTTCCTGCTCACCTTTCAGCCAGGTGACGGAGGGCAAGGGTTTGCCGTGAACGTCTGCGTCGATCTTAAAGTTTTCCCCTGCTTTTACCACCAGGGTCTGAGTGTACTCTGGATCGATGCTGATACGGGGGGGCTCGATCTCATCCCTGGCAGTGATGGGGCCAGTGCTGTAAGAAGGGAGACTAAAAACTCCGGCGGCGTTTCTGGCAATGACTCGGAACTCGTACTGCTTATCCTGCAGCAGTCCCGTTGCAGCGTATTCCGTCTCGATGACGTTGGTGAAGTTTGCTTTCAACCAGCGGCCTTCGGGAAGCTCCTTCTTCTCCACCGTGTAGCCCGTAATCTTGGCGCCGCCATCGTACTCGGGCTTGGTCCAAGCGATGTGAACCGAATGCCTGGTGATCTTGGTGGCCTCGGGCGTGCCCGGAGGGTCGCAAGGATCTCTGGCCACGTGACCTTCGGACACTTTGCTGACTTTGCCCACGCCCACGATGTTTTCAGCATAAACTCTGAACTCGTATTCCATTCCCGGTTCCAGGCCAATGGTCTTGAAGGTTTGGTCTTTTATCAGCAATTTATTGAGCTTGACCCAAAGGATGCTGGTTCTTTCCTTGCGCTCCAGATGGTAGCCCAAGATGGAGCTGCCCCCGTCATTGACGGGTTCGTTCCACGCCACCACCATGCTGTCCTTGGTGCACACTGCGATGGAGGGCGTTCCCGGCGGTCCCGGAAGTTTGTATGGATATTGAGCTACGATCGACTCGGACTGAAGAACCGGACCTTTCCCGTATCGGTTTTCTGCCGCGATTCTGAACTGATATTCGGAGCCCGTTTTCAAGCGACACGCTTTGACTGTGGTCCTGGCCAGGTTCGGAGAGACAACGGTCCAATTGGTGGTGGACGTATCTCTCTTTTCCACAACGTAGTTCTTAATTGTACAACCGCCGTCATACTCTGGCGGTCTCCAAGAAATGGTTACGCTGTCAGAAGTCACCTCCTCCACCTTGACCGGACCACCCGGCTGTCCGGGTTTGTCCAGCACTACCACGCCAACGTCCGCCGTGGCCTCTCCAGCCGTATTACTGAGAGTCACTCGGTAGTGTCCGAAATCCTCTTTGGATGCCTCTTTGATGCTGAGGTTCAGCACCCTTTCTGTGGCGCCAAAGTTGACGCGGGTCGTTCTCTTGAGCGGTTGGCCATCTTTGTGCCAGGAGACTGCTGCTTTGGGCCTGGCTACGTACGGAAGCTCCACCGTCAGATCTTCGCCAGCCAACACGCTGAAGGTGTCGAACGCCGTTTTCACAGCCGGCGATATGACTAGATCTTTCACGATGACGGGAACTCCAATTTGACGAGGGTCACTCGTTCCTTTCTCGTTCCTGGCTGCCACGCGGAACATATATTCTTCGCCCACGTTGAGACCGCCGATGGTAGCTTCCGTTTCTTTCACGATGGCGGCCTGCGCCCACTTGTCCACACCTTTGGGTTGGACCTCTACAACGTAACAGCCCACTCTGCTGCCGCCGTCGTGCTCCGGCTTTTCCCAGGAAAGCGTGACGCTGTTCTTCGTGACGTCCTTCAGACTGATTTTTCCAGGAGGTTGTGGTTTCTCCGACACCTTAACAGATTCGCCGGTCTCGACAGGCAGGCCGATGCCGTACTCGTTCTCGGCCAAAACCCTGAAATAATAGTTGCATCCTTCTAGGAGCTGCTCCACGACAAAGGCGGTGTGATGGCACGTGGCGCTGACCGTGGCGTAAGCCTTTCTGGTGGATTCGCGCTTTTCCACAATGTAGTTCTTTATCTTGGATCCCCCGTCGTTTGCCGGCGGATCCCAAGATAGCGTGACGGATTGACTGGTCACGCCGCCGATCTTCAGATTCTGCGGAGCACTCGGTGTATCGAGTACTCGGACTTGGACCGTGACGGTCTTAGAACCGGAGCTGTTTTCCACCGTGAGGTTATACTTTCCGCTGTCGAATCTGTTCAAGTTTCCGACAACGAGGGACGTGTACGACGTGGTGGTGTCAACAGTGGCCCTCTCGACGGGTTCGCCATCCTCCTTGCTCCACTTTGCCTGCGGAGCGGGTCGTCCTCTGATGGGAACAAAGAGTCTGAGAGTGCAGCAAGCTCGAAGGGTGACCACTTTACAGAGTTCCGCATCCAAATCCAGCTCTGGCGGGACTAGTCTGTCCTCGGCCTTGGGTCTGCCGGGTACGGCGGCGGCTTCACCGATTCCTTCGCCGTTGACGGCGGAGATGTTGATTTTGTATTCCTGATCCTCCGTCAGATTGATTAAGGTGAAAGAGGTGGCGAGTAGTCCCTCCTTGGGCGTGACAATTTTCCACTCCTCCTCCTCAGAAGGTATGCAGCTCTCAACCACGTAACCCGTGATGTCGGAGCCGCCGTCATAGGCCGGCTTGTTCCAGGCCACGGTAATAGATGACTTGGTGGTGTCCAGAATTCTGGGGTTACACGGAGGCCCTGGTTTGTACAAGGCATCGCTGGCCTTGTGGAAGGGACTGGCCAGGCTGGGGGCGCTAATGCCCGCAGCGTTCTCCGCAAAGATCCTGAATTCGTATTCATGTCCTGTGACAAGCCCCGTGGCCTTGAACTGCAGATCTTTGACCTTCCTCTTGTTACACTTAACCCAGCGCAGGCCTAGTCGGTCTTTCCTTTCAACGTGGTAGTTCGTGACGGGTGTCCCGCCGTCGTTCTTTGGCACCTGCCACATCACTACCATGGAATCCTTGGCAACGGCGGTGACCTGCGGATTCTCGGGTACGTCCGGAACCCGGTACGGATCGTCGGCAATCACTGGCTCCGAATCCAGGGGCTCGCCGTTACCGTATTTGTTCACCGCCATCACTCTGAAGATGTACTCGTTTCCTTTGAGAAGCTTGCCGACCTTATATTGGGTAACCCGCAGGTCCGAGGCGACGTTGCTCCAAACCAGTCTGCTGGACTCCCGCTTCTCGACCACGTAACTTTCGATCGGGGAACCGCCGTCGTCGAGAGGCGGGGCCCACGTCAGCAAACAGTCGTCCGCTGTGACGTCGGTCACGGCGAGAGGTCCGAGCGGCGGGCCGGGTCTGTCCAGCACTTTGACTCTAAAGATCTGCTTGCAAAGGCCGGCGACGTTGGTGGCCGTCAAGACAAATTCTCCTCCGTCAGCTCTGACCGAGTCTTTGTTGGTCAGCGCTGTCGTCAGCTCAGTGAACTTGACCTCCAGTTTCAATGTGTTCTCCACCTCTTTTTCGTTCTTGGTCCAATTCACGGACGGAGCGGGTTGACCGGCGATGTCGGCGTCCAGTTTGAAGGATTCTCCCGCCTTCACCAGAAGCACATCTTTGAAGACGGCGTCCACCATGATGCGCGGCTCAATAACATTGTCTTTGCAGGCGATGGGCTCCGAGGGCTCCGAAGGGGCGCTCACGGCTCCCGCGGAGTTCCTCGCCATCACCCGGAACTCGTAAGCCGCGTCCCGGGTCAGCCCGCTGACGGTGAATGTCGTCTCAATGACGTTGGTGAAGTTGGCTTTGATCCAGCGGCCGGCGGGAAGTTCTCGCTTCTCCACCGTGTAGCCAGTAATCTTGAATCCGCCGTCGTACTCGGGCTTGGTCCACGCAATGGTGATGGCGTTGTTACTGACGAAGGTGGGCACGGGCGGACCCGGGGGGTCCACCGGATCCAAAGCCACGATGGCTTCGGAAGCTTTGCTGGGCTTTCCGATTCCGGCCTTGTTTTCTGCCATGACGCGGAACTCGTACGCGGCCCCGTCTTCCAGGCCGCTAGATTTCAGTACGTTTCCTTTCACAAGACCGACGCTGATTTTCTGCCACATGATGCTGCTTCGTTCTTTTCTCTCCACGTGGTAGCCGGCGACTTCGTTTCCACCGTCGGACACGGGTTCGTTCCAGCCGATGGTGATGGAATCCTTGGTGAAGGCCACGACGTGGGGCGTCCCGGGCGGTCCCGGAACTTTGAAGGGGTACGTGGCCACCACCGACTCGGAGGTTATGGCGGGGCCTACGCCGTAGCGGTTTTTGGCCTTCACTCGGAACTGGTATTCCGAGCCCGTGGTTAGGCGCGTGGCTTTGAAGGTGGTCCGAATAGCCGTGGATGTTAGCTCCGTCCAAGTCTGCGTGGTCGTGTCTCTGATCTCCACCACGTAATTGTTAATCGGAACGCCCCCGTCGTTTTCTGGCGCGTCCCACGTGAAAACGCAGTAGGTCCGAGAGATTTCGCTGATCGCGACGGGTCCTTTGGGCGGCCCCGGAACGTCGTGCACTTTGACCAAAATGTTGTCGGTGACGGAACCGATAATGTTCTTTGCCGTCACGGCGTACGTGCCGCTGTCCGCTCTGGTGCATTCGTTGATGGTGAGGATAACAGTGGCGGGAGTGCTCTCCACATTTGTCCTCTGGGTGAGCTTCAAGGCGCCAGCGTCCTTCTGCCAGCTGACCGCCGGCCTGGGGCGTCCAACAACGGGAATTTCCACCCTGATGTCGTCTCCGGCTTTGGCGATAATGGTGGACTGACATATGCCGCGCAGATCGAACTCCGGTAGAGAGGACGAATCCTTGATAACGACAGGCTTGCTTTCGCGCGGGGCGCTTCTCCCCGAGTGGTTGACGGCCATCACGCGGAATGTGTATTCTTCGTTCTCGTTGAGATTCTTCACGGTGAAGTCCATGTTTTTCAGACTGGTGACGTGGGCCCACTGATCGCTCCCTTTCTTCTGGGCTTCCAGGACGTATCCCGTCAGCCTGCTTCCCCCGTCGTGCTTGGGTTTGGTCCAAGCCAGGCTCACAGAGTTTTTGGTGACGTCGGTCGGCACGATGCTTTCTGGAGGACTCGGCGCCTGGGAGGCGCGGATGGGATCCGGGGTCTCCGCCCCTTCGCCCACACCGTACTCATTCTCGCCATACACGCGAAAGTAGTACTCGCAGCCTTCGCCCAGATCGCCGATCTTGACTGAAGTGGTCGGACATTTGGCCACGACGGTAGCGAAGGCCTTGCGTGTCGATTCTCTCTTCTCGATAATGTAATTTGTGATCTTGGCGCCACCGTCGATGAGCGGCATTTCCCACTGAAGGACAATGGATTCCTTGTCGATACTGACCGGTTTGATGTTGAGCGGCGGCCCGGGCGAATCTAGAACTCTGACGTGAACATTTGCACTCTTCTTCCCGGCCGAGTTTTCCAGAGTAAGCTCATATTTACCGGCGTCGCTCCTCAGGCTTTCGGGAATGAGCAGCATGGTGTAGGCCTCGGTGCTGTCGATGACGGCGCGCGGCACGGGCGCGCCCTCCTTGGTCCAGGCGACGGTCGGCGTAGGCCGTCCCTTGATGGGCACAAAGAGACGAATGGAGCATCCGGCCCGGACTACCAGCGTCCGCCTCAGCTCCGCATCCAATTCCAAATCCGGCTCGGCAGCACGCTCCACTATCTCCACCAGTTCCGCCGTTTGGGCGGCTTCTCCTGCGCCCTTAGGGTTGACGGCACTAATCCGGAAATTGTATCTGCAAGCGTTTTCCAGGCCGGGGACGACAAACTCGGTGATTCTCAGTGGAGATGACGGCGTGTCCTTTATCCATTCGTCCGTTCCTTCTTTTTGGTGCTCGATCACGTAGCCGGTGACGTCGAGTCCGCCGTTATCCAGTGGTTTTCCCCAATTAAGAGTGGCAGTGGTCTTGCTAGTATCTGTGACCCTGGGATTCACCGGCGGTCCGGGAACAACTGACAAAGATGGGAAAATAAAAAGATTTTGACTTTTGAGCAGCCATTTTCTCTTACTTTGCCGACAGCTTTTACTCACAGGTCGCAACGACGGTTGTGACCGGCACAGAGGGCTCGCTGGGCTCTCCGTAGCCAGCTCTGTTCTCGGCAAGAACGCGGAACTCGTACTGCAGGCCTTCAGTCAATCCGGTGACCTTGTAGTTGAGCTCCGCAACGGACTTTTTGGAGGCCCTGAGCCACCTCATGGCCTTCTTCTCCTTCTTCTCGACACAGTAGCCGATAATGTCGCTTCCGCCGTCGTCGGTCGGTCTTTTCCACGTCACCGTCGCGGAGTGCCCGTCGACCTTTTCGACTTCTGGTTTGGACGGTGGTCCGGGAGGACCTGAGGACACGCAAAAATAAGCGCCTGTAATTTAGTGGGGCTCTTTAATGAACTAAACATCTCAAGCTGAAGCGGTACTTACCAAATCTATCAACCATCTTGACAGGCTGGGAGTGAGCCGGCTCACTACTGCCGTACTGGTTGACAGCAGAGACTCGGAAGATATACTCGTTTTCCTGGATGAGTTTAGTGGCCACATAGTGACAGTCCACCACCTTCTCTTCCAGAATTGTCCACAAAAGGCGACTGGTTTCCCGCTTCTCTAGCTTGTAGTACTTGATAGGAGAACCCCCGTCCTCAGGAGAAGGCGTCCACATCAGGGTGACCTTCTCAGAGGAGATGCCGCCACATTCGATGGGACCGGGAGCCGCGGGAACGTCCAGAACTTTGACCTTGACCGTTTCCTCCTTCACGCCGAAGGGGTTGCTTGCCGTGATGACATAATCCCCGGAGTCCTTCCTCGCCGCGTATTTTACCGATAGCGTGGACGAGGTTGCCGTCGTCTCGATATTGACCAGTTCTGAGGGCTTAAAGTACTTTCCTCCCTTAGACCAGCGCGACGTCGGCGGAGGCTTGCCGAGGATACTGGTGGCCGTAACCACGATGGTTTCACCGGCTCTGACGGTCACTCCGGCTTCCCTCACCTGAGCGTCAATGACGATGGTCGGCGAGGCTTTTAAAAAGAGAGAAGAGGGGGGGGAAATTAAGAACCCAACCGCCATCTGCGGAAGGTGGTGCGACTTGTCCACGGAGTCCGAGGACCTCACCGTATTCGTCCACGCAGACGATGGTATCAGTCTGTTCGGACGGCGGACTGAGAGCTCCGGCGGCGTTCTTGGCTCGGATTCGGAACTCGTATTTGCAGCCCTCCTGAAGATCGGTGACAGTGTATGCGGGTTCCACCACGTTCACGCTGTTGCTCTTCACCCAGATCTTGGAAGGTAGATCGCGTCTTTCCACTATGTAGCCCGTCAGCCTGTGGCCCCCGTCAAACTGCGGCTCCGCCCACTGGAGGGTCACCGTGCTTCTGGTGACGCTCACTGGATCCGGTTTGCCCGGAGCATCTGCAGACACATGCGATCGTTCATCTAGCGCCAACGACAGAAGCGACAGAAGCTCCAGCTTTGGCTCATCCCGGCCGGCTTTACACTTGCCGATAGGATCCAGGGCCACTTGCGGGTCTGTGGGAGGACTCGGTCTGCCGATGCCGGCCAAGTTAATGGCCATTACCCTGAACTCGTACTCCAAACCTTCAGTCAGCCCCGTCACCTTGTGTTCCTTCATTCTCAAGGCGGCTGGGCTGGAGCGCTTCCATAACATGCTATTCCTCTCCTTGAACTCCACGTGATACCCTGTGGGATGGTTTGTGGCGAGGAAGAGAGTTAGGATTTTACAAGACAGAAGTGGCGTTCTTGCGCTCTGAAAACGTCAAATGTCTTCCTCGCGGGGTGTCTATCCTCCTGATAAATCAGCTAAGATGACTTTGTTAAAACTACTTTATACATTTACAGTATGTTTAAACATTTTTCCATTACTATTCAGCCTCTTCTGGCCGGCTGCATTGTCTCAATCTAAACAACCACAAAGGGAGTAGACAAAATGGTCCCAATCACATATTTTTTGCACCAAAGTCACCTGATTTTGAGGATCTGCCAATACAGAGTACCAATCTGCTACCTCAGCAATTTACTAATTAATGTATTACAAAATTACATTTTTTTGATTTCTTTTGACAATATCCTTGTTGATCTTTGAATATTTTGTTGCTTGGCAGCCCCTCCAAAAAATAATTTTGAAAAACTCATAATTTTCACATGATTCTTCAACTTCTACAAAACACCTCACTCATTCGCTCCCAAAAACGAATAAATACGTTCTATTTTTAATTGTTTCACTGTCCCAAAAACGTATTTATGAGTCTGTTTTTTTTGGGGGGGTTTTTTTACAAGAGGCATCTCTAGGTTCTGTTGCACCTAAACTGCAATGAACAATGCTCAAAACTCATTTTAAAGCAATAAAACTGACCACTGGAGGGCAGTAGCGTGTTTTGTAAGAACTCATCACGGGCCAAGAAAAGAAGTGAAGAAAAATAGTCAGGAAACAGAAGTTGGAGGGATCTTGTGAAGACGCGTGAGAATTTGAGAAAAATGTGGAGAACGATCGAGGAGAAAAAAAAAGGCAAAAGACACTGGAGGAGTGTTTTGAAAAGAAAACGAAACCATCGTCAAAGAAGGATCCAAAAAAATCTATCTCGATGAGACAGGCGGTGACGGCCACAACAGCGTCAGGTTCCACACACGTTCTGCGGAGCTCACGTTACGTTACTCAGAGGTCGCGTTAACCGAATATGTTCCGTCGTTGACCGGTTTTTTAAAACGGTGACTGAAAAAACTGAAGTCCATCCGTCATTTTGACAGGTTGCAATTCACACCCCAGACCACAGGATAACGAGTGAGCATATTGTAGCGTCGCCGGGGCTGTCATGAATGGGTTAATTTATGCACCAACGCGGGGCTGTCATTGGTGTGCTGGTGCACCAGCGTGACGCTCCGGTTGGTGGACTAGATTGTGTCAGTGTATATAGTTGTTGTTGTTTTTGCATTGGTGAAGTGGCGGGAAGTTAATAAAGGAAAAGAGGAAAAAGGCTCGTGTGTTGTTTTCGCGGCCAAACGTCCGCTTAGCAAACGCTACAATATTAATATTAATAAGCTATTGTCTCTCTTGATGCATGACGTCGCTGGCCTTACGAACTAGCATTCAGGTGTAGCAAACACGGAAACGTTAGGAAGCTTTGGAGAGCATTGTCTAAGGCTACGTTCATTCTACAGGTCTTAATGCACGAATCCAATTTTTTCGTGTTTTTCCGACTCGAGTCAGGCATTAACTTGACGGTCTGAGCGGGACAAGTCGCATAGAAGTGGACCATTTCAAATCCGATCTGGGTCATTTTTTATGTGGTTCAAATCCGATCTGGGCCACATTTTTCCAGACTGTCGCGGCGGTCTGTACCGTCCGGTGTCCCAAATCCGATTTCAGGTGTGCGTTATTAGCGCCTAGCTTGCAGTGAACACGGCTTTTGGGGAAGGGCCGAGCTTGACAACAGTCATAAAAAGATAAAAATGGGTTGAGGATAAGCATGAGAATGATCGGTTTTCTCTCTGCTCTATGTGAGCTATATTTCAACATTTCCTACACGGCCGAGAGTCGGGAGAGGGGTCTGGCTGCAGCCTGTCTTGGAGAGTCAGGGCAAACTGCCCGTATGTGTGTGTGACATGCACGGACAGTGCGTGCATGCTATCGATCCATATAAACTGTGAATATAAGCCTAAACGGGGATTATTTATGTCTGTTATTTGTGTCCTCCTTTTGAAAAGCAAAATATGATGCCCTGGAATGACGGATGACTTGTCATTTGTTTTGATGCTTCTGCGCACTGGCACGTGTCGGACTGCGAATTAGAGCGCATGCGTAATACTTGAATGGTCTCAATGGACAAAGGCAGTCCGAACGGACACTCCAAAAAAACGGATATGACAAAAAAATCGGATTTGTGCATTAAGACCTGTAGTATGAACGTAGCCTAATTGAATGAGCAGGGACAAACAGCTTGGAGTCAGAAGTACGTGTGCTGTTCTAAAACCTGAACGCACCCCGAGTCTTGGATGACAAATCAACAGAGCAGAGAGTAGACACAACATGGCTGGTAGTTTCTTCAATTTATTCAGAGTTGAGTAAGTAACGCACCACTTTTGACCAACACTGCTATTGAATATGTCATTATTATCATTTAAAAAATTTAAGTGACGGGTAAAAATAGATTATGACCGGATTTTTATGACCCTGTCAGTCAAAATGACAGACAACGAAAAAGTCTAGCGCAACCTCTGGTTACTCATGAGGTCGAGGTTGAAACCCAACGATGACAATGATGATGAAGATGATGAAAAAAGTGTGACCGATCTTGATCCGGACTCATCAGATTACTGGGAGCCACCTCATTCAACCGGGAGCAGCCGAGAGCCTTCCCCGTTGTTATGTGCACAAGTAATTCAACAGTTCAATAGTTTAGTTATGTGTAAATAAATTGTAACTTTGGGGTTAAAAGCTCTATTTGTCTTGTTCTTTATGTTATTTTGTAGAACGAAAACATTATCCAGATGTTTGGGATGTCACAAAAGCGAAAAATAGCAGTGTTAAAGTTCTGTTTGAAATGTATGCTTTTACAAAAAGCTCAATTTCTCTGTTTTTTTCCATCAGAAATTGGAAAATTGCTCAAACTAAGCTATTTTCTAAGGCTGATTTCTAAAGAATGGAAAAAGATATGAAATTTTTTTTCAGCTGAAAGAAGAGAGTCTAATCTTTCTTTTGATGGGTTCCATGTTTATATGACAATAGAACAGAATTTTCTGTGGGCCTTGCAAAATCTGTCAAAATCCAGTAAAACGGCCGGGAGCGAAGGGCCTTGCTCCGGCGAAAATGGCTGGGAGTGAATGAGTTAATGGCCTTGGACCAAAATACATGCTTGATTTGTTAGAGTCCTTTGAAACATCTAGAACCCTAAGGTCGTCTGAAACCGGTTTCCTGTATGTTCCAAGAACAAGAACCGAGCAGGGTGAGGCAGCATTTAGTTATTATGTTCCTCAACTCTGGAACAGGTTACCTGAAGGTCTGAAGTATGCTCAAACTGTTAGCTCCTTTAAATCAGGGCTAAAAACGCTTTTATTTGTCTGTATATTTCAAGCTATTTGCTTTCTATTCCTTTTGTGCTTTATCTCCATTGCTGATTTCAATTATTAGTAGTAGTAGTAGTAGTAGTAGTAGTAGTAGTAGTAGTAGTAGTAGTAGTAGTAGTAGTAGTAGTAGTAGTAGTAGTAGTAGTAGTAGTAGTAGTAGTAGTAGTAGTAGTTTTTTTTCTATTTGTGATTTTTATGTATAATTTTATTTCCTGTTTCGTTTGTCTTTGTTTTTACGATCTATTGATTTAATGTGATTTTTATGATCTTCAAATGATGTAAAGCACTTTGAATTGCCCTGTGTTGAATTGTGCTATAGAAATAAATTTGCCTTGCCTTTAAAAAAATGTTGCATAATACAAATATATATGTTTTTTGCTTCTCTTAACGATTGTAAAGTATATCTTATTTTGTTGCTTTCCAACAAAAAAAAAAAAAAAAATTCTTAGGAACATGATCCTTTTCACCCGGTGCCCAAACTTCTAAAATTGACGTGCTCAGGCCTGGTTTCCAATCATGTGATCGGATTGGGGACATCCCTTATTTTTATACCTCTTCATCACTCATTGACAGCAATTGTCATTAAATTTATTTGAAAACGGTGCCAATGTGTCAATACTTAAAATAGATCAATTTAAAAAAAACAACAACAAAAAACATTTTCACCCGATTCCGATCCTCTAAAAATGATGGGATCGGACCCGGTTTCCTATCACGTGATCGGATCATGTCAGTGTTGTGGGTGTCCAAGCAGCTGAACGGGAAAATAGATTCTCAAACTTTATACAGTACAGGCCAAAAGTTTGGACACACCTTCTCATTAGTGCGTTTTCTTTATTTTCTTGAGTATAAACACTGTAAATTCTCACTGAAGGTATTAAAGTTATGAATGAATACGTGTGGAATTATGTACTGAGACAAAAAAGGTGAAATAACAAAAACCATGTACAATATTCTAGAATCTTGAAAGTAACCACCCCTTTTCTCTGATGACTTTTTTTGCACATTGTTGCTATTCTCTTGATGAGCTTCAAGAGGGAGTCACCTAAAATGGTTTTTGACTTCACAGGTATGCATTTTCAGGGTTGATTTATGGAATTTATGGCTTCATCAATGTAGTTGGGATCTTCATTTTGATGTCATACATTCCATAGATCATTGAATGAGCTGTGTCCAAACGTTTGGCCTGTTCTGTTTGGTATGTTTCGCCGATAGTCATGGAGTCGCTGCTAAAGAAATCAGCAGCGTGTGATAAGCAGCCCAAAATTCTTCTGCTCATCCCCAGTCTATAGGATTTAGGTGGTAGCGCTCTCTACCTGTGATGGGGGAGCCTCCGGTCTTCCTGGGGTCGGACCAGGCAAGGTAAGCAGAGTCGTGACGCATGCTCACAACCTGCGGCGGAGGAGGGGCATCGGGCACGTCTGGACAAAAGCGCAGACACTTTTAGGAAACCGGCCGGAAAGTTAACGTTAAAAGACGAAAACTTACTGAAGGGATGTTTTGCGACCACGGGCTCCGATTTGAGTCCCTCGCCTACGCCGTATTTGTTCTCGGCACAGACTCGGAAAATGTATTCTGTGCCCTCGTGAAGACCGGTTACCCTCAAGGTGTTTTTGTCCACCGCCGAGGAGACGGTCACCCACATGTTGGTGACGGAGTCCCTCTTCTCCAGAATGTAATTAGTAATGTCCGAGCCCCCGTCATCTTTTGGGGCGGCCCACTTGAGCGTGGCGCCGTCGGCGGTCACCTCCTTGAACTTGATGGGTCCCACGGGAATGCCGGGCTTACCCACCACCCTGGAAAAAAAGCTGTGGTCAGCGCACGTCGAAAGACCGGCGGTGTTCAGTAAGTCCACGACTTCCGACCTTATGAAGACAGTGGACTCCTTGCTGCCGGCGCTATTCCTCAGGGTGATTGTGTACTTGGAGGCGTCGCTCCTCTGGCAATCCCTGATCAGTAGCGTAGTGTTGACAGCGGAGGATTCGGCGCAAACGCGGCCGGTGTCTGTCAAGTCTTCATCTTCGCCCTTCTTCCAAGACACCTTGGGTGTGGGTTTGCCCATGATGGGGATTTTCAAGCGCACCGTGCTACCCTCTTTGGCCAAGTAACACATGTCTGGAAGCTCCCGCAAGTCACAAGTGGGATGAACTGGGGAAAATAGGGACGCAGTACTTGAAAATGATATCGTTCAACAGAAGAGAACAACTTGTTCTTCATCTAGGAAGAAGTTGGACAAAAACTGAAGTTTTATATAAAGGTCATAGTAGCGTGATACAAAGTCAAAGCTGACCAAAGGACACCCCTCCATTTGCTCTTATTGGCAGTTGCTAAAAAAACGCAGATGAGTTACTACAGGTAGACGGACTTCTATTTGAAGCATTTTACTCAGCTGAGAATGACAATTTCCTTACCTAGTTGGTCTTTGGCGACGACCGCCAGCTCCTTGACGGCACCCTCGCCCATGTCGTTGACTGCTTTGACCCTGTACTTGTACTCTCTGTCCTCCAGCAGATCTTTGGCACTGTACTGCATGTTCTTGGACCTCATTAACTCCTTGTACTTGTCGTCACCATTGAGGACCTCTAGCACGTAGCAGATAATGCGGCTGCCACCGTCAGTTAGAGGTTTCTTCCAGCTGAGAGTACAAGAGTCTTTGGTGACCAGTAAGGTCTTAAAGTCCACCACAGGACCAGGCTCCTCTGTGTGTAGTGAAGCAAAAGCAACACTTTGTGAGCAAAGAGCCTTCCGATGAACGAAAAGCTGAAAGTTGAAAATGTGCCCGTTACACCCACCAGATGCTCTGACGGAGTCGGGCGTCTCGCAAGCCTCTCCGGAGCCCAGCTGATTGACAGCGGAGACTCGGAAACAGTACGAGCGTCCGGCGTGCAGGTCGGACACCGTGAATGAAGTCTTGGTGCAGTTGTTGGAAACCGTAGACCAGGCCTTCCTCTCGGTGTCGCGCTTCTCCACGATATAGTGGGTGACTTCGTGACCCCCATCCAGCAGAGGAGCATCCCAATAAATGGAGGCGCTGTCTTTCGTAGTTTCTTTCACCACCAGGTTGATTGGTGGTCCAGGAGTGTCTGATAGATTTTTTTCAAAAAAGGAAGAGGACGTCAGGGTCCACTCCAACGCTCCCATAGCGGTTTGAATGCAGATGCAACCTTGGCTGAGATCAAGAAGCAGAAAGGTTCTCTTACCAAAAACCTTGACGACGACGGTGTACATCTTCATGCCGGCCGCGCTCTCCAGGTTGAGAACGTATTTGCCGGCGTCATATCGGTTCACATTCTCCACAGACACTGCGGTGTCCGTTTTGGTGGACTTGATGACGATGCCTTGGCGGTCTTTGATGTTGGTGTTCATCTTGGCCCAGGTTACCTTTGGTGCCGGGCGACCCTTGATAGAGGCGTGAAGCTTCAAGGTGGCGCCGGTTCGTAGCTCCAGTCCCTCCTTCAGATGAGCGCTCAGCTCTGCCTCCGGGGGTACTAGAACAGCCACAATGGTCATTCCCGATAACATCCGAAAACCGCCACATTATTTGCATTGTTTTTGAGCCGCGCTGTCTGAAATTGTAGAGGCCAAACAGCCAGCAGTCTGCCACGCTGCTTTAAAGGCAACAACCCACCTATGATGTCTGCCGCCACGTGCTCCCCGGGTACTTCCGCCGGTTCACCAAAGCCGACTTTGTTGACGGCGCTGATACGGCAGCGGTAGTCAGCCTTGTGTATGAGGTTCTGTATGGTGTAATTGGTGTCTTGCAAGTTCCTAGGAACATTGCAGCGGATCCAGTCTGCGGTGTTTGTCCGTTTGCACTCCACCAGGTAGCCCAGGATGGCACTACCGCCATTGTTGGCCGGCGGGTTCCAGATGAGGCTGAGAGTACTGTGGGTGGTGTCGGTCACACGCGGGTTCAGCACCGGGCCTGGGGGAGCTGCCGAAACGCATTTTGTCACACTTTAGAAAGGAACGCCAAAGAGAAAATCTGTTTTGTAAACTCACTGATGGGGTTTTGCGCAGTGGCGGCCGCCGAGGGCTCGCTGGCTTTGCCAGGTCCCGCCACGTTCACAGCAATGACTCTGAACTCGTATTCCACTCCCTCGCTTAGGCCGGTGGCATCCAAAGTTCTGTCTGTCACGGGCTTTCTGTTCATCTTAGTCCAGTTCATCTCCTTAGTTTCCTTCTTCTCCAGCAGGTAACCCAGAACGGGGGACTTTCCGTCATAGCTGGGCTCCTTCCAGCTCACTGTCATGGCGTCCTTGATGACATTGGTAATCACGGGGGCCTCGCAGGGACCAGGGACAGCTGAGACATACGAGAGTATTAACTACCGACAATTAACACGAGCAATCCCGGCCCTGTTTCATTTGACTCGTATACCTCTGCAACCAGGGGGTGAGTCGTTTGACTCTAATCACCGGTTAACGCTTTCATTATGAAAATGAGGTGGAAATTTGCAGAGGATGAATACAACATGCCGAGCACTTTCAATGGGCACCGGGCTCAAAGCTCTGAGTTTGGGGGCAATCCCCCCTGGGTCGCTCACCTGCGTGAGTAATTGGAGCAATCCAGAGTCATCAGTTTTGCCAACGAGTCATTTGAAACAGTTCCGGGACTTATAGAAGCAGGGAAAAACCTCGTGTTAAAGGTCAAACTCACTGAATGGATTCTTGGCAATGACGGGGGCAGTGACGAGACCGTCTCCGACTCCCCACGTGTTTTCGGCACGGATTCGGAACTGGTATTCGTGACCCTCGATCAGCTTTTCCACGTTGAACTGAAGTTTTTCACCCTTGATCTTTGAGGAAACCTGAGCCCAGTTGGCTCTACTGGTCTCGCGCTTGTCCAAAATGTAGTTGGTGATGGGGGCCCCGCCATCCTTCAGCGGAGGCTCCCAGGACAACTTCATGCTGTTGGCAAACACCTCAAGGTATTTGGCGCCAGCAGGTGGACCGGGCACATCTGTGCGAGAAGCAAAATCAATGTGCGTCTCGGGTAAGCAAAGCCAACGTAGCTACCAGTAAATGGTAATTGGTGTTACACTTGTATAGTGCCTTTCCACCTTTTAAGGTCCTCAAAGCGCTATACACTGTGTCCTCACTCACCCAAAACGGTAACCTGGATGTCAGCAGTTGTGGAGCCACTGGCGTTCTCTGCCAGGATGGTGTAGACTCCAGTGTGCTCCTTGGTGACTGAGGCCATCTCAAGTTGGAATTGGTGTCTTTGTTGGCTGATGAGCTGACCTTCACTCGACCTCAGGCTGTCGTCACCCCGCTTCCACGTGACTCTCGGCATGGGTTTGCCAAAGACCTCGGCCTCCAGGAGAACAGAGGTCCCGGCCTTCACCTTCAAACCCTTCTGCATCCTGCCGTTCAGTTCTACCCTTGGAGGCACTGTGGGCGGTCAATGGCGCGACTTTACCGATCAACCGTCTCAGCGCTATAAATAGGTCAATTAGAGATTGTCGCTCTCACCGTTTTCGGCACAGACGAGGATGGCGTCGGTTGGCTCTGAGGGTTTGCTAATGTTGACGGCTGTCTTGGCGATGACTCTGAACTGGTAGCGCAGGTCTCGCTCCAAGCCCGTCACGGTGTATTCCTCCCTCGGGACGTTCTGGCAAACAGTGTTACAGCGTGTCCAGGCGTCTCCGGGGAGTCGGAGGGCCTCCACGTAGTAGCCGATGATCTTGCTGCCTCCGTCGTTTTTGGGACGGCCCCAAACCAAAGTGACAGAGTTCTTGGTCATATCCAGAACTTCCGGTTTCCCAGGCGTATCTGCATCACAATCGCTTGGATGAGCGGGTGTAACAAATAAAGGTTGCAAATACCATTTCCTGGGCACGTGCGACAAGTGACCCACCGATGGGCGTTCTGGCAGTAACAAAGTCTGTCTTCTGGCTGGGCTTTCCCTGACCTGCCCGGTTGATGGCAGACACCCTAAAGGTGTACTCCAGGCCCTCGATAAGGCCGGCGCAGGGGTACTCGGTGGTGCGCACCACCGTGTCGTTGGCCTTAACCCAAAGGAGACTGTTTCTTTCTTTGCGTTCAATGTAGTAACCCGTGATGGGGCTTCCGCCGTCGCTCTCAGGCTTGTCCCAGGCCACGAACATGCAGTCCTTGTTGGTCTTGTTGATTTGGCAGTTGAGAGGTTCGCCGGGAACATCTGCTCATGAACAAAACAAGCCAAATGAACATTCAAGTCGATCGACAAACATTCGCGCTCAATAGCCAATCGATGAATTCTAATTACGGTAAAATACGCCTCACGTAAAGAGTCGCTTCCATTTAACAATCGTCACGGCGCTTCAGATTTAACAATAGCGAATTGACGAAAACGTGACACAATTAGATGCTTAATGGAGAACGTACCAAAGGGGAACTTGGCGATCATTCTGTCAGACTGGACAGGGTCCGACACGCCGTAGCGGTTCTCGGCGCGGATGCGGAACAGGTACTCCTTCCCGGGAATGAGTTTGCCCAGCCTGCAGCTGGTCTTGGGGCACGTGGAAACGGCGTTCACCCAGTCGCCCCTACTGACGTCGCATTTCTCCACCACGTAATTGGTGATTTTGCTGCCTCCGTCCTCCAGGGGAGGGCTCCAGGAGAGGGAGCAGGCGTCCGAGTCAATGTCACTGATCTCCACGGGACCCCCGGGAGGTCCGGGAAGATCTAAAACATGCACGTCAACTGTGTAAAACTATGCGCTCGCTCCCACATTTAGTGAGAAATGAGGATTGACGCTAACCTCTGATGATGATCTTCAGAGCCTGGTCAACCTTTGCTGAGCTGTTTTCAGCCACCAGGCTATAGTCTCCGCTGTCCGTCCTGGAGACGTCCTTAATGATCAAGACGCACAAATTGCCGGACTGGTGCACTGCTAGACGGCTGGAAGAAACCAGCGGCACGTCGCCACACATCCATTTGCAGCTCGGAGAAGGTTTTCCAGAGATGACGGCCTCCACCCTGAGTTTGGCGCCGGCTCGTTCGCTGACCGTGTCCGGCATGATGATCTTTGGTTCCACTGGGGGAGGAGAGAGGCCAGTAAACGGGGAGGCGGCAACATCGTCGCAAAGCGCCATTGACGATGAACTTACGCATTTGCTCCTTGATCTCCACGGGCTGCCTGCTTTCTGTGAACGAGCTCAAGCCCACTATGTTCTTGGCGGCCACTCGGAACTTATACCTCTTGCCCTCTTTCAGGCCGCTGATGCTGATGCTCAAGCCCTTCACGGTGGTATAGGCGTTCCACACCTCCCTCTCCGGCGCCTCGGGCTCCTCCTTCACGACCAAAGGCGGCGGAGCGTCTTCCCCTCCTTCCGGGACCTGCCGTCGAGATAAACCAGTCCATGCCTGACTACACCTCGCTCGCCTGTGAATATTGTCATTTATCCAGGTCATTTAGTCCTCAGCAAATTGAGCCAATTGCGATCGGGCTGTTCTGATCCTTCCGAAACAATGACACCGTAGGTCAGGGGTCCCCAATCCCGGTCCTCGAGAGCCCATATCCAGCTCGTTTTTCATGTCTCCCTCCTCTACTACGCCTGAATCAACTAATCAGGATTGTTATCAGGCTGCTGCAGAGCTTGCTCATGAGCTGATCATTTGATTCCGGTGTGTTAAAAGAGGGAGACACGGAAAACAAGCTGGATAGGGGCTCTCGAGGACCGGGATTGGGCACCCCTGCCATAGGTGGATGGTTTGCGCCTCCAATTTGAGTCTCCGCAGCAAAAGCCAGCAAGTTTCCACAGACTACAAGTGGCATATAATGATTCCCTGAGAATCTTGTTGAAAAGGCCCAGATGGACCAGCGCTTCAGATATGTTTGTTGCAGCTCGGGATCACCCGAGCTGCTACAAACATATCTTATGTTTGTTTGGACTTACATAGCTGCTACAAACATATCCTACTCTCCAGTCTGTTTTAAGGGTACGCATGTTTAATTTTATCAGTCATCTGAATGGTGCAAAAATGCGATTGTGTTAGGCCTGACCAACATTTTATACAGCTTTACACTCTACTTGTCACTGTTTTGGAAGCACTGGTACGCGTGCATTTTGAAAGTGGGTCGCCAGGAGACCCAGTGTTGTGTACCGAAGTCCTCGTTATTGTTTGATTATTTCTTGATTTGATTTGATTTTTATTTCATTTTTTTGTTTCAAATCTATTGCTGTGTTGTGTTGTTGTGAATTTGGACGTTGAGTCTGTTAATAAATCTATCTATCGCTTTCCTAACCTAAACTTATAAAGCCCGCTCCCTCGGACAATCGGTCAAATGTCTTTTAAGACAAGTGGAGTAGAGTTGGCCACAAGCCTCTTTGCTCAACTTTGGCAGTGTATCGGTGAAAATGTGGCAAAATCACAAACCTGGAGCAATACCGGAGGCGGAGGTTTGACCTCGATGTATTCAATCACGTAACCGTCAATCTTGGCCCCGCCGTCCCGTGCAGGCTTCACCCAGCCAACTGTCGCGCTGTTTTTTGTGATCTCCAGAATATCGATCTTCTCACAAGGATCCGGTTTACCTGAAAAACCCACCAAAAAAGGGTGTTCGATTTAACCCGTAAGAGAAACTACACTCGGAGACGTCTGGGTGCGCATTTGTGTGAGCGTGACGCCCTACTTACTGACGGGATCTGAGGCAAAATAGGAAGTGGGTGACACCCTGGGAACTCCGGAGCCGTACTCATTGACTGCCGTAACGCGGAAGTAGTACTCGGTGCCTGGCACAAGACCGCTGACCGTGAAGGGAATCTTGTCCGTCTGAACCGCCGCCTTGACCGTGGCCCACGTCTTGCGGTCAATTTCACGCTTCTCGACGATAAAATGAGTGATCTCACTGCCGCCGTCCACCTCCGGAGGGCTCCAAGACAGCATAGCTGAAGTCTGTTTGATGTCAGAGGCTTCCAGATTGATGACGGGTCCCGGGGTGTCTGTTTGGCCGGAGCAAACAGTCGCAATTAAGTCGAGAAAACGCACGCAGAGCAGCAATGAGCGGAAGGCGGGACGTACCGAGGACCTTGACGTTGACAAACACGGCCTTTTCCCCAGCGGGACTTTGTACCGTCAAACAGTATTTGCCAGAGTCGTAGCGGGTGCTATCGGGAATGAGCAAGAAAGTCATGGTGTCGATGATGTCCACGTGTCCTTTTCTGACCACGTTATCGATGCCCATCCTCCTCCAAACGACTTTGGGAGGTGGTCTGCCTCTGATGGTAGCGCACAGTCTGATGGGACAACCGGCTCTCACTGTGAGTCCCTGTCTTAAATTGGCATCTAAGTCAATTTCTGGTGCCTCTGTTGAAGAAAGAAAACATCCATTCAGAGAAAATGTTATCTTCGTTTCAACCTTAACCTTCCTTGATATTTTCATTGATGGAGTCACCCGAGTCTTCAGTGTTTAGCAATGCACTACCTCTATCTATGCCTAGGCGGCAGTCTTTAATGAGAACATTTTGGTTTTGTTCCTGAGGGTGACGACGACGACGACAACAACAACATACTATTGTTCCTGAAGAACGCACTCGCTGAAAAATAAGTATACCTAGAAATTTAAAAGGCGTATAAAGATTTTTAAAAACAGGGAAGCCCAACAGTCCTTTGGCAGTTCCAGTGATGTTAAGGACCGGCAATCTACATACACACACTTGTCGGGTGATGAAAAGAATTCTCACCGAGGATTTCCTTGGGGTTGACGGCCGCCTCAAGGTCACAAGGCAGGCTCATGCCCACCTGGTTTTGGGCGGACACTCTAAAGTCGTAGAGAAGTTTCTCGTCCAGACTGGTGACGGTGAACTCGCAGAAGACCAGCTGAGCGGCAACATTGCAGCGTTTCCAAGCGTCGTCCGTTTTCTTGACGCTTCCCTTCACCCTCATCTCGACGACATAGCCGATGATGGGCGCTCCGCCGTCGGACGCAGGCTTGGTCCAGCCCAGAGTGACGGTGGTCTTGGTGCTGTCCAGGACTTTCATGTTAGTGGGGGGTGCGGGAGGTTCTGCGAGAAAACATACAAGACCTTGTCACAAAACCGAAACGCGACCCAGAAAAAAAAAACGGTCGACGTACCGACGGCATCCTTGGCCGTGATGGCGCGCGAGGGTTTGCTGGCGGCGCCGATGCCGATTTCATTGACGGCTTTCACTCTGTACTGATATTCGTGCAGGGGGAGCAATCCTGTGACGGCGAAGCGTGTGGTCGCCATTGGCTCCTTGTTAACGGTGGACCACCTCACAGCGTGCTCCTCTCTCTTCTCCAACAGGTAACCGTTGACGGGCTTGCCGCCGTCGTTGTCGGGCTCGGACCATTGCACCGTCATCTCCTCCTTGGAAATTTTGGTGACCTCTGGGGCTTCGGGTGCTCCCGGCACGCTGAACTTTGTGCCGGCCGTGACGGCCTCGCTCTCGACAGCGAGGCCGGGACCCATCTTATTTTCCGCACGAACTCTAAAGACGTATTGGTTGCCCTCGATGAGACGAGTCACGTTGGCCTTGTTAGCAATAACGGCGTTGGAGTGGACGGACCACACGCCCCGCTTGGTGTCGCACTTTTCAATGATGTAGTTGTAGATGTCGCATCCGCCGTCGTCCTCTGGGACGTTCCAGGCCAAGCGGCACCTGTCCACGGTGACGCCGGACACCTCTAGATCACGAACCGGTCCGGGTCTGTCCAACACGTTGAGCTTGGCGTGCGCCGAGCAAGTTCCGGCGGCGTTGGTGGCGCTGACTGTGTATTTGCCGCTGTCCGAACGCCGAGCAGAAGTCAGGAGCAACTTTGAGAAGTCGGCGCCAGTTTCCATCTGAAGCCTGGGGCTCTTCTTGAGCTCTTCAGTGCCATCGTCCTTGGTCCACTTGACGTCGGGCTGGGGCTTGCCCTTGAGCGTGGCCTCGATGGGAACGGAGTCGCCTGCCTTCACCACCAATGTTCCGTCCAGTTTGATCTTGATGTCCGGTTCCACGAGCTGCTCCTTAACTAGGACTTCGGCCGTTGTCACCCATTTGCTTTCGCCACCGTCATTTTTAGTCTGAACTCTGAACTGGTAGACTTGGTTTTCGATGCACCTGTCGGCCATGAAGTAAGTTTCTTTGACGGCGCCCTTGTGCAGTCTCTCCCACTCTTCGGCCTCTTTTGGCTTCTTCTCCACGTGGTAACCCAGGTTACGACTGCCTCCGTCGTAGTCGGGCTTCTTCCACTTGAGGAAGCAGAAGGTCTTGCCGATCTCAGATATATGGAAGTCAACGGGTTCGCCGGGTTTCTCCAGGGGGTCGACGGCCAAGATGGCCGTCTTGGTCTCCGCCGGCGGTCCCGCGCCGATCTTGTTTTCGGCACTGACGCGGAAAAAGTACTCGCAGCCCTCTGAGAGAGGGGCCTTTATCAGACGCTTGCTACAGTCACTGGAAACGACCGTCCATCCTCTCTGGCTCGGTTGACGGCACTCGATGACGTACTGGGTGATTTCTGTGCCGCCGTTGTCTTCCGGGTTCTCCCAAGACACCATGCAAGAGTTCTTGGTCACGTAGGCCACCTTTATATTCTGACAAGGTCCAGGCGTGTCCAGGACGTTGACGATAACAGTGGCTTGCGCTTGCCCACTGCTGTTCTTGGCAACAATCGAGTATTTTCCGTGGTCGGAGCGGAGCGCGTCGTTGATGACCAATTCGCACAGGGGATAGTGGTTGTTCAGCGCGGTGCGCTTGTCACGGGCCAAGGCTCTGGCATCCTTGGTCCACGTGATCTCGGGATCAGGTCTGCCCTTCACTCTAGTAATCAAACTGATGATCTGGCCCGCCCTGACAGTCAGAGAGTCGCGGCACGATACATCGACGACCACCTCAGGAGGAACCAGAATGTCTTTTGCTAAAATGGTCTCGCTCAGCTCTCGGGGCTCGCTGTCGCCGACCTTGTTTGTGGCTCTGATGCGGATCCTGTATTCCATGCCTTCGATGAGGCCTTGTACTCGGTAGGCGCACATCTTAATCAGTTCCTTGTTGATCCTGTCCCACTGAGCCGATCCTGACTTCTGAATCTCAACAACGTAACCCAGGATGGGACTGCCACCGTCTCTGGTGGGTTTGATCCAGCAGATGTCCGCAAAAGATTTGCTCCAGTCTTTTAGTTTCGGATTTACCGGAGGACCGGGCCTGGTGATCGGCCGGGCGGCTTTGATGGGATCAGAGGTGAGGGACGGCTCGCTGATGCCGGCGATGTTTTCGGCGAACACTCTGAACTCATAGCTGTTGCCTTCGAACAGGCCCGAAACTCTGTACCTGAGGTCCAGCACGGGAGTTTTATTGACACGGATCCACTTCCCAGTCATCTCTCGCCGTTCGACCACGTAGCCGCTGATGGGACTGCCCCCGTCGTAGTCGGGCAGGGACCACGCCACCGTTACTGCGTTCTCCGTGACGTCAGAGCACACTGGCAGTCCCGGTGGACCTGGAGGGTTGAACATGTGCTTGGCGATAGTAGGAGGACTCTCGAGTCCGGCGCCGATTCCGATCTTGTTCTCAGCGCGGATACGAACGATGTACTCGCGACCCTTTTCCAAGCGTGACACCTTGGCTTTGGTGCCGATCCCGCTGGAACTCACCACGGACCACGGCTCCCACGGTTTCTTGACGTCCTTCTTTTCAACCACGTAGTTGGTGACGGGCGTACCGCCGTCGTCCTTGGGGGGCCTCCATTGGATCATCATGTGATCGGGGGTTACTTCTAAGATGTTGATGGGTCCGACGGGCGCCCCCGGAAGATCCAGCACGGTGACGTGGAGAGCCACGGTCTTACTGCCCGCGGGGTTGGACACGGTGAGGCTGTACTCCCCCGTGTCACCTCGCGTGCACTCTGGGATGGTGAGGACGGTGCTGTCTCCGCCGGATTCGATATTATAGTGACCTTCTGACACAATTTCCTTGCCATCAGTCATCCACTTGGCAGTGGGGATGGGGATACCCTTCATCTTGGCAGGGAGGACAATTTTGCTGCCCGCCTTCACATCCAGACCCTCAATGAGCTTCACGTCCACTTCGATGAGGGGCGGTACTGAAAGAGAGCAAATGCACTGGCGTGAGAACCGCCGGCGAGTGCGACCGGTCCATCTTTAGTGGAAATGGGCCACGTCTTACCGGTCTTTTCCTGGCAGGTGACGGGAACGCTTGTGTCGGGACGACTCAGGCCGATGGCGTTCTGAGCCATCGCCCGGAAGCGATAGGTCTTGCCTTCCGTCAGACCGGTGACATGTGCATGATTGCCGCCGACTGTCTTGAAGGGCACCCAGTCGGCCTGACTCTCTTCCTGGTGCTCGATGACAAAGCCGGTGATCTCGCTTCCGCCGGTGCGATCGGGCCACTCCCACGCTAACCACACCTCGGTCTTGTCTGCATCAGTGTGGTGTAAGTTCTTGGGGGGGCCGGGTGGATCTGAACAGTGAAAGCCTGTTTAGTCTTTTTCTGCTAGTTTCTGCTCGAGTGAATTGCTTTCATGCATAATAAATTGAGTGTGCGAGTGTGTTCGCGGAACAAATCAGACACCTAATTTCACCGCGCAACATTTTACTCACACAGAGGATCGACAGCCTTGATAGGAGTCTTTGTGACAACGTAGTCGCTTCTGCCAAACTGGTTTTCCGCCGCCACTCGGAAAAGGTACTGGATTCCTTCCATCAGATACATGGCCATCAAACTGCGCTTCTTATTGGCTGCCGAAACAGGGACCCACTGCTCAGCGGCCACGTCCTTCTTTTCCACCACGTAATGAGAGATGACGGCACCGCCGTTGTCCTCCGGAACTTTCCAAGTCAGGTAGGCAGACTCGCTGGTCACCTCGGAGACCGCCAAGTCTCTCGGAGGCGAGGGTTTGTCTGAAGGGGGAAAAAAATGAATTGCATCAGTGCCGAAGGGATGTCGCTCAAAGTTAGGGTAGAAGAAGATAGCTCCTCATATTTTTGACTCACTCAGAACCAGAACGGCAACTGTGGCTGTTTTCTTGCCAGCGGCGTTTTCCACCGTGAGAGTGTAGTTGCCAGAGTCGGCGCGAACACACTTGGAGATGAAGACTTTACTGTTGGCAGGCGTGACAGCCATGGTGACATGATCCGGTAAGTCGCCATCGTTTTTCTTCCAGCTGACGGCAGGCGCGGGCACGCCCTTGATGGTGGCGCTCAAGGTGATGTCGGTGCCCAGCATGGCCAAATGGTCACGCGCCATGTTGGCGTCCAGCAGCAACTCAGGCGCCTCTGTGAAGGGAAGCCGGAATGAAGAGCGGCTCACGGGAAGAGGGTCCGACGAGGTACAGGAAGATATCCTACCCAGTCTGTCGTGGACCTTGACGGTCTGTTTGACGTGGGCCGGGTCGGATTTGCCCGCAGCGTTAACGGTGTAGATCCTGAAGGCGTACTCTTGGCCGTCGTGCAGACCCGTCACGACATAGTGCAGGTCAGGACACTGGTCCGGACGCTCGTTAGCCTGAATCCACTCAATGGAACCCGGCTTCTGGTACTCCACCAGATAGCCCAATATCCTTCCTTTTCCATCGTGGCGGGGCATCTGCCACCGGAGACTAACGGAGTCTTTTGTCTTGTCGTAGGCCTCCGGAGTCACCGGAGGACTGGGCCTCACTGAAAATCAAAAATAAGCACAGATACTCTTTCTCGTTGCCGCGCTGAAATCGGACAGGATTATTGTAGTGCCACTAACCGATGGGATCTTTGGCAAGGACGGGCTTCGAGGGGACGCTGGGGTCGCCGGTTCCCAGCTCATTTTCAGCCATCACGCGGAACTCGTATTCGCAGCCCTCCACTAGGTCCTGGACTCTATACTGAGTAGCAGGGTACAAAGGTTCTCTCGTTGCTCTTGACCATCTCTTGGCAGCAGGCTCCTTCTTCTCCAGGATATAATTAGTGATGGGCTTTCCTCCATCACGGGGCCTGTTCCAGAGCACCAGTGCGTTGGTAGAGTACACCTCCCTGACAGTTGGCATCTCGGGGGCCTCTGGGACTCCTGCAGAAGAGTCAATAACAGACATGTGCTTAGACAGCTTCATCTGACACTTGTGGTGTTGCCAGGACTGCTCAATGCAATTGCAATTGCAATTGCCAACTCCTTCCTCTGATATACTAAAAGGCATATTCAGAGGGAGTCACCATTCGAAGAGTTGCAACAAGGGATTTGCAGAGAGGCCCGGGCGAGTGTGAAGAACTCACTGAAGAGATCTTTGGCTCTCATCTCCTCAGACTCCAGTGGGTCACTGATACCGTACATGTTCTCAGCAGAGATCCTCATGATGTACTCCCTGCCCTCTGTTAGCTTAGGGATCTAAAATAATTGAGCAAACAGTTTGGAATTCATGCGCACAACAAATGTTTGGTGAGTAATTGACGTGCACCAACCTTGCACGTTGTCTTAGTATTTGCTGAAGTGACAGTGTTCCACATTTCTCTGTTGGCGTCTCTCTTCTCAATGATGTAGTTGGAGATCTCAACGCCACCGCTGTCCAGAGGAGGTTTCCAAGAAATGATCATGTACTCCCGGTGCACCTCATCAAAGACAACCGGACCCACGGGAGGAGATGGACGGTCTGTGTGGGCGAAAAAAAAACTTGCCGTTGTTTCTATCAAATACACTCCCGTCATGTAACAGGAAGGTTGCTTTGCTTGCGATTTATCATTCCTGTCGCCCCACCCATTACACGTCTCATCCTTTGACAGAATGTCAAATGCCAGCTATAAAAGATCAAGTTATGGATGAGTAAAGATGAAGTTGAGGATGAGTTTCCGCTTCTTACCGACGACAGTGACATTGCAAACTCCCTTCCTGGAACCGGTGCTGTTCTCCACCACCACCATGTATCGGCCACTGTGGTGGCGCTGCGCCTTCATTACTCCCAGCGACATGGTGTTGAGCGTGTTCTTGAACATGACGTGCTTGTCAGCCTTCAGCTCCTCCTCGTCCCGGTACCACACAATGGAGGGCGAAGGCTTTCCGGTGTAGCGACCCTGCAGCAGGAAGCTCTCGCCCACGCGGACTATGAGTTTGTCGCGGAAGTCTAGCTCGATAGTTGGGGGCTCTAGAACGGCCAAAGCATGAGATGGTCACAGAGTTCTTCAACGACCTGTCTGGACCGCTTCGTGATACGCCGCTTACCGAGTTCGTCCCTGCAGGTGACCGGTTTGGAGCAGAAGGACGGCTTGCCCGTCCCGACCTCGTTGACGGCGCTGACCCGGAACTCGTAGGAGTCGCCCTCCCTCAGTCCGTCAAAAGTGTATTTCCTCTCCATCAGCTTCTCTTTGGTCAACCGAGTAAACTTGTCTTTACCGATCATACGAGCCTCCAGAATGTACATGATGATCTCGGAGCCCCCGTCAAACTTGGGCGCTTTCCACGTCACGCTGATCAAATCTTTGGTGACCTTGCTCACCTCCAGCTCTTCGGGTCGGTCTGGCACACCTGAACGAGAAGAGAAACGTTTTTAAATGAGTTTGTAGCTTTAGGATTCGTAGGAGGACTCAGACTTTAGGACATGCCAATCCCGGTCGCTCACTTCTCTTCAAATCGGCGTCGACTTACTCAACGGTTCCCTGATGACGAGCTCGGACGCCGTCTCCATGAACGGTCCGACGCCGATGGCGTTTTCCGCGGCAACTCGGAAGAAGTACGCCTTGCCCGAGATGAGGCCAGTAGCCACGGCGTTCTGTCTGCTAGCGGTGAACGAGAGCGAGGTCCAGGCCTTCCGCTCCGCTTCGCGCTTCTCGATCACGTAGTTGCTAATAGGGGACCCGCCGTCGTTTTCCGGGAAGAACCAGTTGATCTTGCAGGAATCGTTGCTCAAGTTCTCCGCAATCATGGGGATGCCGACGGGCCCGGGAACATCTGACATGGAACACGACAGGTTTCCACAGTCGAAATGCAACAGTTCTAAAAACTCCGAGGTGTCATTAGACGGTGACGAAATCTCACCCAGAACTTCCACAGTGATGTTTTTCTTCTTTTCCCCGGCGGCATTCTTGGCAGTCACCGTGTAGATGCCAAGATGCCTCCTGGTACACGGTTTGATTACCAAAGACGAGCTGATGGCTGTCGTCTCCACCTTGGCTTCAAGGGGAAGTGCTGTGCTGTCCCTGCTCCAGGTGACTTCTGGTGGCGGCTGACCCGACACGTAACAGATGATCCGGATCACCCCGCCAGCCTTGACCACCATCCGTTCCTTCACCGAAGCATCCAAATCAACCTCTGGGGGAACTGGTGGGAAAAGTTACGTTGATTTCTATGAAAACACGGACTAAAATATCGAAGCATGAACCATGATAAACTTACCGCTTCTGTCATTGACCTCCAGGGCCTCAGGGACTTCGCCTGGTTCACTCATACCGGCGAGGTTGAATGCCGTAACCCTGAACTTGTACTGGCTGCCGGTCTTCAGACCAGCTACCACGAAGCGGGTGCCACGGATTTCAGTCTCCTTGGCCTGGAAACCAAAGAACAAAGAAAAGTCACCCAACGTTGTCCTTTAGAAGGTTACCAGAAAAAATCCACACTCCATTTTGAACTTATGTTTTGAAAATGACATCTCTTAAAGCAGCAGACTGGAAATGCTGCTAAATGTGAATTTGAAAGTGGGCAATTCTATGTGTACTTATACCTTGACCCAGGCCTCAGTGCCTTCCTCCCTGTACTCCACCCAGTAGCCGATAATGGTCGATCCTCCATCCTTAAGTGGCGGGATCCATTCCAGATCCACGGTGGTTCTAGTCCAATCGGAAACCTTTGGCGTTGGAGGAGAGGGTGGGGCTGAAGAAAAGAGTGAGCGGTGTTATCTGAAAGACACTTTCCTATTGATTGGAAAGCACGGGCTGTTTGTGAGCACTTACAAATAGGGTCTCTGGCAAAGACGGGATCGGTCGGGACGCTGGGGAGTCCGGGTCCCGCGGCATTGAGGGCCGTGACTCTGAAGAGGTACTCCGAGCCCTCGATGAGTCCGCTTACTGTAAAGGATTCCCCCAGCCCCATGGGGCGGATAGGGTCGCGTGTGACACGGACCCAGCGCTTCCCTGTGGTCTCCTTGCGCTCCAACCAATAACCGTTGATTGGGGAGCCGCCGTCATCCTCGGGCTCCTCCCAGTTTACGGTCATGGAGTCCAGAGTTATGCCGGACACGGTGGGCTTCTCGCATTGGCCCGGAACACCTGCGGGCGGGGGTGAGCGGAGAGTTTTTCTCCCCTTCGATCGTAGGACATTTGAATTGTGGCTATCGCACGTGAAAATAGATGGACTTACTGTAGCGATTTCTGGCCACCTCCGGTTCACTGTCTAGCGGTTCGCCCACACCGTACTTGTTCTGGGCCATGATGCGGAAAACATACTCGTGGCCCTCCATCAGGTTCTCCACTGTCCAGGTGCGTTCTTTGGGTTCGCTGGTGACCGGTACCCAGGTCTTCCTGTTTGCCACGCGCCTCCAGATGACATAATTGGTGACTTTGGAGCCCCCGTCATCCTTGGGCGGCAGCCAGGAAAGCGTGATCCTCTCTGCCCCGATCTCCTCAAACTTAATGGGAGCAGAGGGAGGACCGGGACGACCTGAAGAAGAGACCACATTTGAAGCGTGCAGTATGTGGCTGACACAAAACCATTTTTTAGAACACAAGTGGTCAAGATTGGGAAAAAGACTCCGCCCCATTTTATCGAAAATATACTTTGGAAGCAACGAGTGGATGCAACCCTTCCTCGAGCTTACCGAGCACGTTCAGCCTCATTTCCCTGGAGGCTTTTCCCAGGCTGTTGGAAGCCACGAGAGTGTAAAGGCCGGTGTCCGGCCGTTTGCCTTGCTGTATCATTAGTGTGCAGCTATCGTCGGAAACCATCTTGTTGATGTGCTCGTCGTAGCACACCTCCGCCTTGTGGTCAGACTTGTGGGGAGGCGCCTTGTACCAAGTGAGCGTGGGGAACGGGCAGCCGCGTATCCTGGCCACGATGCTGATGTCTTGGCCTTGCTCCGCTTCCATGAACTCCTTCAGCTCAATGGAAGGAGCGCCTGGAGTTGCGGTGTAACATCACAGAATGTTAGCAGCAGAATTTGTCGACGTTGCGATCGCTGGGACACGAGGGGAAAAATGAACTTTTCCGCCACGTCGCGTTCTTACAGGTTTGGTCCTGAACCAGAATGGGCCCGACGGTGGTTGAAGGTCGGCTGGCACCGGCATGGTTGTAGGCAACCACCCTGAACTCGTACTCGTCTCCCTCTGTAAGGTCCTCCACCTTGAATCTTGTGCTGTCAATATCTCTCCTGTTACACCTGCAGCCAATGGTGATGGTTTCAAATTGCGCCTACTGCAGTATATATATATATATCCCACAGACAGCCGCCGTATTATGTATTAAAAGAAAGGTTCACCTCCTCCAGGACTCTTTCTGTGTGCCACTGACATCCCAGCAGAGGAGGTCCACACTGTAATGAGTGACAGGTGATCCGCCGTCATTTTTCGGCGCCTTCCACGTGAGGTTCACCGTGCCCCTCCTCACAGACTCGATCTTCAGTCTGGTCGGTGGATCTGGGGGATCTGAAAGCCCGGGTGACACAGAGAAAATTCACTTGCAAATTCCCCATACCGCAAAGTTCCCTGTATAGTAAACGGCTTAAACATACTGATAGGATCTCTCGCCCTGGTTCCCTCAGCGGTCTCCACAAAGGGTCCCAAACCAAAACGGTTTTCGGCGCGGACACGGAAGATGTATTCCTGGCCCTCGATGAGGTCTGGCACTACCAGAGACTGCGTGGCGCAGGACTGATTTACCTGAGTGGAAGAAGTTGAGACGCACTCACTCGGTTTTGTGTGGCATCCTCTTGCTTTTGGATAACGGCCCAGTAGAGCCTGTTCCCCATCAGGGTTTCATCATTTACACAGAGGAAAAGACATGAGGTGTGCTTCACCTTTGTCCAGGCTTTTCCAGTCACCGTCTTCTTCTCAATGAAGTAGCTCTTCACCCTTTCTCCACCGTCGCTCTCTGGAGGTTTCCAGGTGAGTCGGCAAGTGCCTCTGGTCACGTCGCTCACCTTCAGGTCTCGAGGAGGCCCCGGAAGGTCTACGGTCCCATTGAACAACAACATTATAAAGTTGCCTTTAATCGTGGAAAGCCGTTTGAATGGAGCGACTTATACTACACACCAAGGACGTTGACTCGCACTTTGACTACTTTGTGTCCGGCAGGGCTCTCTGCATTGATGATGTAGCGGCCACCGTGGCTCATTTTGCTCTCAGGAATGAGGACCACCGAGGTTGTGTCGGAGGAATGAATCTATAGCGAAGATTTTTTTTTTCTCAAAAAAGGTGAACAACCCCGCCTACGTGTGATGTGCTTTATGTTGCCGGTGGTTTTCGCCGGAGGACCCGGTTCGGCCTGTACCGTAGTCAGTGTCCTTTTACCTCAGAGTCAACGGGAAGCGTGTGAATATCCTTTTTCTTCTCGGTCTCGGCCGTTCCTTCGAAGGTCCAGGTGACCTTAGGCACTGGACGTCCAGTGACGGTGGCGGGGATCCTTATGGCGGTTCCGGCCCTGCAGTTGAGCAGGTCATGTGCGCTCACGTCCAGAGACACTGTCGGTTCCACTGGGGAAACGGACAAGGCCGAGGTGTGAAACCCTTTGCATGTTAATAGTTCGGGCAAACAACTGATACAGTCCTTACCTAGGATGTCCTGAACAAGTATGTCAGCAGTCCTGGCGGGCTCTGAATTGCCAGCAGCATTCACGGCGTAGATCCTGAACTTGCACTTTTTGCCCTCCTTCAGGTCAGGCACGGTTATCTCAGCAGACGGGTGGAGTTTGTCGGCGGGATTCACCCTTCTCCAATCGGGGGACCCCTCTTCGTGGACCTCAATGATGTAGCCCTTAACGGGGCTACCGCCATCCCTATCTGGCGGACTCCAGGCGAGCGTGACACTGTTCTTGGTCTTGTCCTTGACCTCGGGGGATCCGGGCGCTGTAGGGGGGCCTGAGGAGCGGAAAAGATCGAGGTTTCATTGTGCAGAACATATTGAATGTCAATGTTGCAGGAACGAGTACGACTTTGTTTTAGATCCCCAAACAAAATAGCTTTCTACTTCCGGTTATTCAAAACGTTCATTGTTAAAGGGTCGAGACTCACTGCACGGATCCACAGCGAAGCGGCACTCTGTGGACTCGCTGGGAGGCCCGACCCCTGCGGCGTTACTGGCTGCCACCCTAAACTGGTATTCTGTTCCTTCAATGAGCTTGAGAACAGTGTACTGCAGGGCCTTCACAGCTGGTTTGGTGGCCGGGCAGCGATTAACGCGACCCCAGTAAACAGCTCCGCGTTCCCTCTTCTCCAGCCAGTACCCTTGAATGGTGGAGCCGCCGTTGTCCAGCGGAGGATCCCAGGTCAGAGTCATGGTGTTAGATGTGGCGGCGATGATCTTGGGGTTGCGTGGAGGTCCAGGGAGGCCGAAGGGATCCTTCAGTTCTACTTTCTCAGAGTCGCAGCCATCGCTGACACCGTATTTGTTCTCCGCCCTGATTCGGAACTGGTAGTGGCCGTTCGTATTCAGTTTGTAAATCTGTATGGCGAGAGAGTTTAGATAGATGCCAGACCGTAAGCGTACGTACTACGAAAGAGCTTGCTTGCGTTACTCAAGTCAATTTTAATAAAACTGTATAGCCCCATATCGCAACAAGGGTGTCTCAGAGGGCTTTGCAGATACAGCCAGAAACAGCAAATGAGGTAAATAAAGATGAAATAAATAAAGGTCAAGTCCTGGGAATCCCCCATCCTTGGACCCTCCATGTTGGCAAGGAAAAACTCTTTAGGGCGTTACTGCGCCCACTTATCCGTTAGGTCGGTGTGTGGGTGTGCGTGTGTAGGAACTCACCCCGTATCGACGGTCGATGAGGTTGGAGGTAACCGCCTCAAAGTCTGATTTCTTCTTGCTGGCATCTCTGCGTTCCACCACATAGTTGGTGATTTCGCTGCCTCCGTTGTCTTCTGGGGCATCCCAGGTCAGGTAGCAGGAGTCCACCTTGATGTCAGAGACTACAATGTTCCTCGGGGGCAGAGGGCGGTCTGCAAATAAGAGGACACGGGCTTAGACCGAGCGACACCCCGCGCCCGGCGGCGCCGCACGCTCTCCGTACCGAGGATCTCGACGCGGATGACGTGCTGAGCTTTGCCGTTGCAGTTTTCAGCCACGAGTTTGTAATTGCCTTTGTCCTGTCTGACGGTTTCCGGCAGGGTGATGCTTGTTCTCAACGTTGTGCGATCCACCTGAAAATTCCAAGCGTGGTCAGCCAGTTCACCGTACAAAAAGAACAAATCAAAGCGTCTTGGTCATAGATGGAAAACTACTCTGTTTGCACCTCCTCAGTTTCCATCGTTATCCTTTCTTTGTCACATTTATCCATGGCTTCGTCATCCTTCATCCACGTGATTATGGGAAGAGGAAGTCCCTTCACCTCTGCTGGGATGTCAATGGCAGAGCCTTTCTTCACAATGATGGCGTTACTCTTGAAGTACTTAAGAATTGTAATCGTCGGTGGAACTGGGAAGGAAATCAAAAGGCCACACTTTTCATATATACAGTATTTTCATTCAGTTGAGAATTGCTAGAGACACCTACTTTCGTCATCTTGAATCTTGGCAGAGATGGGCTTGGACGGGACGCCGTGTCCGACCTCATTCACGGCTTTGACTCGGAACTCGTACTCCTGGTTCTCCGACAGGTTCTCGATGACGCCGTGGCACTTGCTGAAGATCTTGCGGTTGGCCGCTTCAAACTCGTTAGCGTCGGATCGCATCTTCTCCACGTAGTAGCCGATGACGGGGCTGCCGCCGTCGCTGCGCGGCGGATGCCAGGCCAGCGTGACGGTATTCTTGCTTCTGTCGGTGTAACGCAACTTTTCGGGGGCCGACGGTGTACCTGGTGGCAAACGTCAAAGGAGTTGATGTCAAAACCGTCATTTCCCTATTCAGGCGTCGGGACGTACATACCTTTGGGATCTTCGGCCAGAATTGGGCCGAGGTCAGCCGGAGCGCCGTCTCCGTACTTATTTCTGGCGATCACCCTAAAGTCGTACTCCTCTCCCGCCAGCAGTCCGTGTACGTCGCACTTGCAGGACGCCACCTCCACGGGCTGGCGGAAGAGCTTCATCTTTGCGTCCTTTCTCAGGACCTCGTAGCCGATGATGTCGCTGCCGCCGTCGTCTGACGGCTCAGACCAGGTCAAGGCGATGTTCTTCTTGGTCACCGTCACCGTCTTCAAGTCGACAACCGGTCCCGGGACATCTGCGTGGAAAAAGCGTGCAAATGACGAGATGGCTCGCCGCCTAAGGGGAAAACTTTCTTTCGAACTGACGCCGCTCACCCATGACGTCCACTTTGGTTTCGGCACTTTTCGTTCCGCTGCTGTTGGTGCCGGAAATCCGGTACTTGCCGTGGTCCGCCCTTACTGCCTTCTTGATGCAGAGACTGCTGTTCTTACCGTCCGTCTCCACAAGCATCCTCTCCTTGTCAATTTCCCCGTCGTCTTTGGCCCACGTGACCTGGGGCTGCGGGCGGCCAATCACCACGGCGGGAAGTTTCAGCGACTCGCCGGCTTTGATAACGACGCCGTTTTTCACTGAGTCGTCAAAGTCTACGGCGGGAGGTTCTGAAGCGGCCGTGAGGAATAAATGTTAGAAAGCGGCATTTTAGGAGCGTAAAAAGGCCAGCTTTCCCGACGACTTACCCTGAGGCTCCTTGACGGTAACAGGGTCCGTCACCCCGGGAGCTCCGGGACCAGCGTCGTTGACGGCGATAACTCGAATGTAGTAATCGGTTCCTTCGGTCAGACCCGTGACTGTGTAGGTCAGCTCCTTGCACCTGAACTCTGTGCTGCGAGTCCAATTCTTCTCACCGGCAACCACCTGATGTCACATCATTTTTGTATGGCTCTCAGTCACAACGGAGTCTCAAGTTGACCGCCAAAAAAACCCGCTACATTCCCTGATCCAACCCCCATTTAGCCAGAAAAAAAAAACAACAAACTCAAACCCTCCGGCTGCTTTGGGGTCCGTAACCATAATCCTAACCTTCTCAACGTGGTAGCCCAGGATGTCTCCTCCTCCGTTGTACAAAGGCGGCTTCCACGCCACGATGATGGAATCTTTCCCCGTGTCCACGATCCACGGTGTCGGAGGACCGGGGGGAACTGCGGCCACAGGTAGTTGGTTCACGGTCCATCTGTTACGCGTGGTCGCGCGGCCCCAGTCTACTTACGGATGGCGTCCATGGCAACGATGCGATCCGTGGGCTCGCTGAAAGGTCCGGGTCCGGCCAGGTTCTCGGCACACACCCTGAAGATGTAGGTCAGTCCCTCCATCAGCCCACTGGCTTTTACCTCCAGAGAGTTGAGGAGGAGGCGGTTGACGCGAGTCCAATGTTTGCTGTTCACTTCCTTTCTCTCGATCCAGTAGCCCAGAATAGGACTACCGTTGTCCTTCGGCTCGTGCCAAGAAATATGGGCGGAGCTCGCCGTCACTTCGTGAACTCTAGGAGTATTGGGCGCATCGGGAGGATCTGGTGAGAAAACGGTGACTGCTTTAGACTGTGCCCGCTACAATCCATTGCTGTCAACTCCCAACTGTTTCAATAATACATTGTGTTTGTGTCAGAGATGGGTAGGGTAGCTAAAAAATGGACTCAAATAAGAAAAGTGTGACTTTAAAAGAATAAGTAAAAGTAGTCATCCAAAAATTTGTTCAAGCCAAAACGTATTTGGTGAAAAAGAGATACTCAAGTTACGAGCAACTGCTGACAATGTCTGATTTTTAAAATGGTTTTTTTTTTTTTCCTCAGTACGTCATCTATATCAAATGTTATTTTTATACCGTACGGTACCTATTACGTGACTATAATAGGCCCGAAAAATACACAAAAATCATTTAATTCAGACAAGAACAGCACTATAAAACATCACCTGTCCAAAGAGCATGAGTGCCCTCGAGTGGGTATAAAATATTTCCAGTGATCAAATGAAAATCATCTTCTGTGGTCTATCGGTGCCAAATAAAAAACTGGGAGAGAGGGTTAAATGCACTTTTTCTGGTATCGTGGACTATATGCCAAACAGTTCCATTTTTACAGGTGCTTTAAAACACCACGTGATGGAACAGGCCGGCGTAATCCTCGGGCTTCCGACTCGGCGAGCTTGTGTGTGGTCACGCGACTGGATTGTTACTTCCGATTGGTATAATGGAGCCGTGCCATTATTGTTGCGACGTAGCATTGGTGTGTCATTGAGAAAAACGTAACCGCGAGTTTAGCCCAAAGCAGCAGCGCAAGAGGAGGGTCTCCTTTTCTTCACAAATCTATCCAAGTACATTTCAAAAGTATGGCGTTACTCAAGTATATGTAACGGAGTAGGTGTAACGCGTCACGACCCACCTGTGGTTTGTGTTCATTCATTATACTGTAGGTTAAATTGAATAAGTGGTATTCGCTCACCAAACTGGTTCTTGGCTACTAGCGGTTCCGAAACATGCGGTGGTCCGCATCCAAATTTGTTCTCGGCGGTAACTCTGAAGACATACTCCTTCCCTTCGATCAGCTTGGTGACGGGGAAGCCGGTACCCTTGGAGGTGGACGTGACGGTGATCCAGCCGATATTGTCGTTTTTGTTATCTTTTTTCTCCAGGATGTAGTTGAGTATTTCGCTGCCGCCGTCGTCCTCGGGAGGCTCCCAGTTGCACAGCACCGAGGTGTTCCTGATGTCGTCGAAGGTCAAGTTGATGGGTGGACCCGGTTTGTCTGTAGCAAAAACATTCCACACAAGCCAATTTTAGAATAGAATAGAAATAGAGAGCCTTTTGCTGCCTTACTTGATAAAGTGGCGCAAATGACAGTTTGTGCATATTGACGTGTCCGTGCAAAAATGCTATCATGTAACTGTGCAAATATTGCATATGCAGTACCCAGATTATGCGGAACTCAGATTGAGATAGATGCACAGGAGGAGATTGGGGGAAGGGGGGGCAGTGTCCCCCGGTGGCTGAAAAATGCCACTGCATGGAATTGACTTTCCTAAAAATGAATCTAAAGGGGAAGTTCAGAATTTTTGACGTAAGGCTTAATCTTTAAATTAGCGGGGTTTAATTACACAGCAAGTTTATAACTTCTTAAACTTGTCATTTTTCTTAAATCTAGTCAAATACTTTTCTCCATTTTACTTTGAGTGTTAACGACAGTAGATAACAGAGTCACGCATCAGATTATTCCACTTACTTAAAGTATTACTATTTGTTCTTATTAAGCCCGTACATTTAAAAATTGGTCATTTTTCACCTAAATCAAGAAAAAATGACATTCAAATAATGTTATGAACAATAATTATTCTTGAATTGAAAATATTTCTGACAAATAAGCTTTTTTGCAAGATTCAATATACTAATTTATTGCTTAAAAGAAGTTGGTTAAGCTTAGCTATTTTTCTGATTTCAAGAAATCTGAGTAAAACTGACTTGAAGCACTGGCAGATAATTTCTCTAGTAGATTTACACATAAAACAAGGGAATTTAAGCAGTTTTTAGGACGTGCGTTTTGGCAGCGTAGTCGGTGGAGTTGATTTCAAAAGATTCCGTGCGGTTTGTTAGTGTCAGGGCTCCGGAGTGGCTAAGCTAGCACAAGTCAATGCTTAGCATACCAAAACGACAAAGTATTTCAGAATGGGTGAAAAAAAATTTTGAACGGATCATGTGACCTGCACACCAGGGACAGTCCTTTGCTTTGCTTAGTCAAAATTAGACCTGAGGAGGCAAGATGGATATTTAGAATTCTTTCCCCCTAAACTTTCAAAAGCTTCAACAACAACTGAGCTTGAACCAAGGATTGAACATGACCAGTGCCAAGCTGTATATACACACACACACACACACACACACACACATACGTACTGTATATACTGTATAAGTTCATTTTATTGCTGACACTGCATTTCGGGGTCATCAACATGTTTTGTCTCCCCCCTCCCACAAAAGTCAAACTTTACCAATGGACAGATGTCTGAGAACAAATGACTTAGTGAGATGAATGTGAGAATGCTGTGGTATTAGAGGTGCAATGACATTTCAGTGCAAATTTGAGTTGAGTATGGTGAGAGCTCTTGTGAAGAAACTGTCTCATCTTGTTTGTTTTGGCAGGCACGCCCCTGTAGCACCTGGCAGACAGAGGGCAACAGGTTGAAGAGGTGAGAGCTGGGGTGTGTAGTCTTTTATGATGCTCCTTTTCCTTCTTAGGCACCGAGAGTTGTAGATTGTGGACAAGGGAGTGGAAAGTGGGCAGCCCATAATGTCTTGTGCAGTTTTGATCACCCTCTGCAGTCTTCTGCTGTTTGCTTGTGTGCAGTTTGAGTGCCACACTCAGACAGTGAAAGTCAGCAGGCTCTCAATGGCTGACCAGTTTTTCATTTTAGTCGGGTGAATGAAGTCTCCATGCAGACACTCACAACGCACGTTTCCCAAGTTAGCGTTCGCCTGGCCTAACAGAATTGGGGCACACATCCGCTCTGCCCCGGCCACGAAACAGAGGCCGTAAAGTTGAAACTTACCGAGGACGTTGACCACGCACGAGGCGGAGGCCACGCCGTGAGTGTTTTCCACCCGGACGGTGAATTCGCCGTGGTCCGCTCTGACGGCCTCTCGGATCATCAGCGCCGAGTGACCCTTCTTTGTCTGGTCCAAACCCAGGCGCTCGCGCAGCGGCGTCACAAACTCTTCCTTCATTTCCGACATCTGAGAGAACCAAAAGGGGCCGCCTGAATACGTCGCCCGAAAAATCATTTGGCAAAAGCAAAAGAAACCTTGGCCTTGGTCTTCTTCTTCACCAGCGGGACGACCTTCTTGGCGGGCTCTTTGGTGACGTCTTCATTGTTCCTCATCCAGGTAACCTTGGGGTAAGGCGAGCCCGAGATGTTTGCGTCGATGCGGATCTCCTCACCCTTCTTAATGCACAAACCAGACTGCACGCGGGCATGCAAGCTGACAGTGGGTTTTTCTGAAAAAGCAAAAGGCAATTCGTTTCAAAGCAAAGTCCGCCACCGTCACGAAGGGCGGGTTCGCGCGTCGTACCGACGGGGTCGGCGGCCCTGACGGGTTGCGAGCTTCGCGAGGGTTCGCTGATTCCGGCGGCGTTCTCGGCACGGACCCGGAACTGATATTCCGCGTCCTCCTTTAGACCCGTCACCACGTAGGAGAACCCGGGGACCGAGCTCGGGGTCACCCTCTCGTAGCGGTCGCCGTCCTTCTCCATCTTCTCCACCACGTAGCCTAGAATGGGGCAGCCTCCGTCGTAATCGGGAGCTTTCCAAGTGACGGTGACGGATTTGGAGTTGGGTTCTCGGGCTTCCACTTGGACGGGCGGGTCCGGTTTCTCTGCAAAACGGGAAAAATCTTTCATTCGAACCATTCGCTTAGCGGAAGCGACCTGGAGGTTAGCTTACGCTTGATCTCCTCTATAACCACGGGGTTTCGCAACTCCAGATATTCTCCAGCACCCACTTTGTTGACAGCCTTGACTCGGAAGTAATACTCGCAATTGACGTACAAGTCTTTGACCGTACGGCTCAGAACGTTCTCTCCCGACGTGATGGGTACGTAGGTCTTTTTGGAGGCCTCGCGACGCTCCAGCGTGTAACTGAGAACCGGCGTCCCGCCGTCGTCTTCGGGAACTTCCCAGCTGATCTTGCAGGAGTTCTTTGTGACATCGCTAGAGCTGATGTCTTTACACCGACCGGGAAGCCCTGCGGCAGATTACAAACGGACGCATGTCTGAACTGCCCTCAGCCACCAAAAGCCCAGCGAACCCGAGACGGCGTCCTACCGATGACTTTGACATTGATGTTTCCGCTGGCGCTCCCCAGACCGTTTTCCAGAGTGACGGCGTAGATGCCGGCGTCGGCACGCGTGCATCTGAGCAGCTCCAGGTGAGCGCTGTTCATCTCCAGCGTCGTGGACAGGCGCTCACTTTTCTGGCATTCCGCTGTGTCCTTATGCCAAAGCATTTGCGGCATGGGGATGCCCTTGTAGGGAACTTTCAGGTTCAACTTCTCTCCCTCTGTCACCACCACGTCCTGAGTGTCCAACTCTACGGTCGGGGAACCTCCGGATCACATAGGCAGCAGTTAGAGAGGCTGTACTCGCACTCCCTCGAAACGCTCTCTTCATACTTACAGTCCGGATCCTTGGTAGAAACCTTGTCGGAGATCTCCGAGGGATCGCTCACGCCGACGGCGTTAACGGCCCGAACTCTAACGACGTACTTCTTCTCCGGTTTGATTCCGTCATCGATCTTAAACTTAAGGTCTTTGACGGGTCTGTTGGTCACCCTGAGCCACTTGAGCTCCGGTCGGGCTTCGGCCACCTCCACGTGGTAGCCGGCGATCGGGCAGCCGCCGTCCTTGGCCGGCGGCTTCCAGGCGACGTTGATGTGCTCCCTGCCACTATCTGGGACGCTCACCTCCAAGGGAGGAGACGGCGCGCCTGGAAAAAAAAAAAAAAACACCACGTTTGGATTTCTCCTACATTCTGCCACCGAGCAAAATAAGGGACTCACTGGTGGGATCTTCGATGGCCAGGATCTCTGTGGGTTCGCTGGCTTCTCCGACTCCCGCCTCATTCTCTGCACGCACTTGGAACTGCACCTCCGAGCCCTCATCCACATCGGTTACTTTGAACTGAGTTTCTTTGTCCGGAGTCTTGCAGCACTTCAACCAACGACTTCCCAGTTTGTCCTTCTTCTCGATGACGTACCTGAGGGGTCACGAGTCATATTAATGCCAACATGGATGTGCAGTTGTTGCGTCGCCCTTTGTGGGCCTACCGTCTCACCTGGTGATAGGTCTTCCGCCGTGACTCTTTGGGGCTTCCCATTTAAGCTCCACGTGTCTCTTGGTGACCTCCACTACGGACAGGGCGTAGGGAGGTCCGGGAGTAGCTGCAGAGAAATGCTAGCGTTTGGTTTTCGGGCACATATATGGCGGACAGGCACTGAGGGTCAGGCAAACCCGAGAGCCCGTCGAGCTCTGTCAGAACTTACTGAAGGTGTCTTTCGCGAGCACGGCGTCTTCCAGCTCGCAGAACTCGCCCAGGCCCGCTGCATTTTCCGCGGCCACGCGGAACACGTAGAGCGAACCTTCATTGAGTGGCGTCACCGTGTATTTCAGATCCTTTACGGTGGTGTCCACAGTTTGCCAAGCCTTGCGCCGCACATCCCTCTTCTCCACCACATAGTTGGTGATGGGCGAGCCGCCGTCGTTGCTGGGCGCCTGCCATTTCAGATCGGCGTTGATCTTGGTGATGTTAGCCACGTCCAGCCACTGAGGTGCAGAAGGGGGGTCTGTCAAAGAGGAAAGGGAAGATGTTGAGACTGCTGCCACAAGTCTTATACTCCATCAAAATCCTGGTCTCAGTGACAGACGGTGAAACGATGGCTCAACCCAAGGACAAAGTCCCAAGGAGCAAAGGCAGCAATCTTGCTGATGCGATACAGAGCTGTACTGGATCAACAAGACTGCTGCGTGAGCATCCAGCATTAGGGAGAGCAAGGCAGACGGCCTTTTCTGGTCCATTTGCATCTTTACTTTGGTAACAGAATAGTCCAAAATCAGGACAGTCAACTTTAGAACAGTTGACAATGATATTTGAATCCGTCTACCTTTTTCCCCGACGGATCGATCTCGTTGTTTCAAAAATCAAATCCTTTTAAATATACAGTACTTGTCAAGTATCAGCACTCGTAAATGTGAAATTGGGAGTCCAAAATCCTGTTTGAAAGTGTCTTTCTACTTACAGAGTCTCTCCTTGCAGACCACGGGGTCACAGGGTTCGCTGGGTTCACTCTCGCCAGCCTTGTTGACAGCCTTGACCCGGAAGGCGTACTCCTGCTTCTCCATCAAGCCCTTTAGCTGGTGTTCGGTCTGGGGAACGTCCTCGGCGATGCGGATCCACTCCTCGCTTCCCGTTTTCTGGAACTCGACCACGTAGCCTTCAATCTTTGCTCCGCCGTCATGCTCGGGCCTGGTCCAGGCCAGCAGGACCGAGGTCTTGCCCACGTCACGGACCGCGGGTTTGCCGGGGGCCCACGGAGGATCTGAAGAAGACGTTTGGTTACAAAGTGCTTCGGCGCACTCTTTGGACTAGCTACCCCACTATAACCCACCGATGGGGTCTTTGATTAGGACCGGGTCAGTTTCTGCGCTGGGTTTCCCGGCTCCGGCGAGATTTTCGGCCAGGACCCTGAAGCGGCACTTCTTCTTTGAAGGGAGTCCTTTGACTCTGTTGACAAAAATCCCATACGTCAGGCTTTTCGAAAACGTCTCGGGGCCAGAAAGGAGTTGAAATCCAATGACGCTGACCTGTAGGCGGTGTCTTTGATGGGCAGCTTGTTGCATCGGATCCATTTGTCGCTCTCCGGATCAAATTTCTCCACCCAGTAACCGGTGATGGGGCTGCCGCCGTCCTCGTCCGGCTCCAGCCAGTTGAGAGTAACGGCTTCCTTGTTAATGTCTGAGGGAATGACTCTACCCGGAGGGCCCGGAGGATCTACAGAAAGACACGGAGAAACGTCGTAGCGCTGGAGTTCGCAAAGGAATCCTTCAAAGAGAACGAAGGTCTCACCGAAGGAATACTTTGCGACGACGGGCACGTGCTCGGCAGGTTCTCCGACACCGTACTGGTTTTCGGCACTGATCCTGAAGACGTACTCCGAAAGGGCGACCAGCTTGCAAGCTTTGAACGTGGTGTACTTAACAGTGGCCGACAGCTTGGTCCACTCTTCTTTGTCACTCTTGCGACTCTCCACAACGTAGTTGGTCACAGGTGAACCGCCGTCGTCCCTCGGAGGATTCCAGGCCAGCAGGCACGACTCGTTGGTGATTTCGGAGATGTCAAAGGCGGCGGGTGGACCTGGCTTGTCTGAATAAGACATAAGGTGGAAAGGTGAGCCCAAGTCTAAACATTCATTGCCTCTATGTGTACTCGGGACTTCTTTGTTGCTTTGGCCTCATCGTCCTTCGAAGGCGGCGGCCAAAAGAAATCTCGACTTAGCCGAACTGACCGCGTACGGCGAGGCCGTCTACGACGTGAGCGACACGCACCGAGAATGTTGACGTCGACGGTCGCGGTCGCGCGTCCGCAAGTGTTGACGGCTTCGATGATGTAGGTGGCGCTGTCGCCTCTGGTCGTGTTGGCCACGGACAACTTGGAGTGTCCCGGCCGCGTGTCGATGACGACGCGGTCGTCGGCCCGCAGGACCAGGTCGGCCTTGGTCCATTTGACGCGGGGATCCGGCTTGCCCTTGACATCGGCGGGGAGTTCGATTTTGCTGCCGGCTCTGGCGGTGAGACCCGCTAGCAGCTTCACATCCAGCTGAATCTCCGGGGGTTCTGTCGGGTACGTCCAGAAGTGAGAACCATTTGACATGACCTAAACTCAATAAACCGTCATTCATTTTCCACCGGTTTCCGCCAGATGTTAAATTGCGCTTCCTCACAGGGTCCCACCTTTAGCATCGACAGCTTGTATGTCATCGGTAGCCCTGCATGGTCGACTGGCTCCTAACTTATTGACTGCTCGGACTCTGTAGGCGTACCACTGTCCCTCAATCAGACCGGTCACCTGAAACCTAAAAGGTAGGAGTGCAGAGGTAAGATTTGACGCGGAAGCGTGGAGAATCAATCAATCAAATTTATTTATATAGCCCTCTATAAAACCCGAAAGGTCCCCAAAGTGCTTTACAACAAAGACAAACATGGCTCATAGTAAATAAAAGGCAGGAAAGTATAATACAACGACATTAAGGAGAAAAAAAAAAAGGAAACAAAACAACGCATGACGATAAAAGTCAGACAGCAAATAAAACTATAAAACAGATCAAATCCGAAAACATTCAAAACCCTTAAGAAAAAAAAACAGGCTACACTAATCTGGGGGAAAGGAGAGTCTAAAACGGTGTGTCTTTAACAGAGATTTAAAAACCCCAAAATACGTAGTGGTGCGGATTTCAGGGGGAAGACTATTCCACAACCTGGGGCAGCGACCGCAAAAGATCGCTCTCCCCACTGTTTAGGTTTGGACTTCGGAACGGGCAAAGGAAGTTGGCCGGTAGGACGAAGAGTCCTGCCAGAATTACGGATGGTTAAAATTTCCGATAAGTAAGAAGGAGCCTGGCCATTAATAGAATTAAAAACAAACAGTAAAAGTTTGAAATCAATTCTAAAATGGACTGGAAGCCAGTGGAGCGATGATAGCAGGGGGGTCATATTGTTCACATCTTGGCGTATCTGTTAAAAATCGAGCAGCAGCATTGTGAATAAGTTGGAGACGAGAAATTGCGGACTCGGGAAGACCAACATAAAGTGCATTGCAGTAGTCCAGCCTTGAGCTTATAAAAGCGTGAATTGCTTTTTCAAGGTCGCGGCGACTAAGAAAAGGCTTCCCTTTGGCCAAAGACGGAGCTGGAAAAAACTTGCTCTTACGACAGAACTAATCTGTTTTTCAAAGTTGAGCCTGCTGTCGACTATCACTCTGAGATTTTTAACGTGTGTCCTAATAAAGGGAGCCAGAGCGCCAGAGTTGGGCTCAAGGGCATTCAACATACAAGATGTGCCAAAGTCATATATTCAGTTTTGCTTTCGTTAAGATGTCAAAAGTTTTGTGCTAGCCACTGCTTCACAACGGATATGCACTCCATTAATTTAGTGAGAGCGCTTTGTTCGTTGGGTCTCAGGGGCAGATACGGCCGCAAGTCATCAGCATAAAAATGAAAAGAGATATTATGTTTTTTTATAATTTGTCCTAAAGATAGGAGATAACGTGCAAAGAGAACAGGCCCTAAAATAGAGCCTTGTGGCACCCAGCAAGACAGAGAAGTCTGCGAGGAGGAAAATTCCCCAATCATTACCAAGAAGGTCCGATTCAAACCAGGGGTCTCCAAACCGATCCTCGAGGGCCGCTGTGGGTCCTGGTTTTTGTTCATACCGATCGAGCGCAGACCTTTTAACCAATGCGGTTTTTACTAAAACAAGCAGAACCTGACCGCAGTCAATCGATTACACTTATAAAACACCAGATTGGTGAAAAGGTGTGGTCTTGTTTTGTTGGAGTGAAATCCTGCACCCACTGCGGTCCTATGTGGAATAGTTTGGAGACCACTGATTTAACCATTGTAGAGCATTACCACAGATACATACCTTTGAAGTGTTCTAAACCAGATGCAAGGACTATGTGGTCAACTGTAACGAATGCTGCTGTGAGGTCTAATAAAACAAGGCTAGCCGGGTTTCCATTATCCACAGAAAGGGCAATATCGTTGTGCACTTTTAACAGTGCTGACTCAGTGCTATGTCTGGACCTGAAGCCTGATTGAAACTTGTCGAGGAGGGAGTTTGTCTGGGAAAATGTTTGCAATTGAATAAAAACAACTTTTTCTAAAACTTTGGAAAGGAAAGACAAGTGGGAGACGGGTCTAAAATTGGACAGCACAGAGGAGTCAAGAAGGGTTTTAAAACAGGCTCGATTGTGTTCAAAAGCAGTCTTGGATGGCCGGAGCTGTTATTTATAATAGAAGATAAATAATTCCACTAGTTTTAGGGCCTCCTGGTAGGCAGCCAAGGAGTTTGTCCTTTTTCCATTGACGTTCAGCGCCATGCATTTGTGCCTGAGCAGGCGGGTATAGTCATTAAACCTTGAAGTGGCTTTGGGGTTGGAGCTTTTCTGCTGTAGAGGGGCAATGGAGTCTAAAACGGCAGTGCAGGTGGAATCAACAATGGAGAGAAGACTGTCTGAGCAGACAGGAGAAGGCAGCACGGCATCAGGATGCTGCTGTAGGTCTCCAAATTCAGCCACAAACTCTCCTGCTGTGAATGGAGTGAGGCGTCGGTGGTAACAAGCTGGAGAAATGAGCTTTCCTGCAGACAAAGGGGCTGCAAAGTCAAAAATGATGGGAAGGTGGTCCGAGATGGCAGTTGCCACTATTTCTCTGATGGAGACTGAAAGCTCAAGCAAAATCACCAGATCCAATGTGTGACATAAGTTGGTGCATTCACAGACTGGGTAAGGCCAAATGAGTCCAGAAGTCCTTTAAACTCATTTGCCAGCTGATTCGCAGAGCAGCAGTCATGAATGTCAAAATCCCCGCAAATTAAAACCCTGTCAAATGTCCGTATAAAACCTACACCTAACCATGTCGGCCATAAGCTTCACGTCTGGATATGCGGAGGATGCCTGGGGAAAATGGAGGCCCATACGCTTGACGGCTCTCCAGAATGAGGACGTGGAAGACCTCTTTATCTTCGGCTCACTGCTGGCGCTCGCCCTCCCGCTGCTTATTGGTGCCCTCTGTATACAGAGATTCTCGATGAGAGTGATGCGGCAACACAAAGAGGCAACGGAGATTGCCTCTGGATGAAAATCATGACGGAGATCCGGGATCAAGAAAGGCTCGCTCGCGGGAACCGGGCCAGGGCGGATGACGATGAACCCACCTGAGCGGATTGCAGCGGATGTGGGACAACATGACTCCCTCGGCTATCCCTCCCTACACAAACTTGCCAATCACCCTAATCAATGAACTCACACTAATCGACATCATTGCTTAAGTGCCATGGCAACGAATAACTTTTGGGAAGATAATTCATGTGAAAAAGAAAAAACCAAAAAGAAAAGCTCGTGTAATGTGATGTATGCAACTCTACCATGTTTGATTGTGCGTCCTTGGCTTTAGGGGGACGGGTATTGATAAGCATATGCTTCTCCCCGTTTGCCTTTGTCTTTCTTCGGTTCTTTCTTTCTTCGGGCTAATCATATCACATTTTGTAATTGTCAATGATACCGATGATGATGACAATAAACACGTCATTCTTTCAAAATCTGATAAAAACTCAGAAAACTCCTGGATAAAATCCTTGTTAAAACCGGGAGGGGGGGTGATGCATTACGGCATAAAGCAATGGGGGGGGGAAAGCCCGATAGAGAATAACTGCAGTCCAAAACTTGAATAACTACGAAATGACCTACTTCAGCTCAGGAACAGGATCGGAGCAGGGTTCCCACTTGTCGGTTCCACGTTGACACTTATCCACCACGTAGCCTTTAATCTGGGAGCCACCGTCATATTTTGGAGGCTCCCAGGACAGGAAGATGCCCTTGCTGCTCTTGTCACGCCACTTCAGATTCTCGGGAGGATCGGGTGCAGCTGAGCGGTAGAAGGTTTTACAAGCTCACAGTCACGCCAAGCTATAAAACGCACGCCACACGGGATCATCCTCACTGGCGGGAGACGAGACGTTGACGGGTTCCTCGATGTAGGCTGGCTCCCCCGGTCCACATTTATTGCAGGCGGTGACACTGAACAGATATTCCTTCCCTTCGATGACGTCCGTCACAGTATGCTCCAGGTCCAGGACTCCTGTGGCCACCTGCCATTGAAGGATGACGATAACGCAAAGAAGGTACCTCGTGCATCGTGCGCGACTCTTTGAGCGCAAAGGACCAACTGCAAAATCAATTATTCGCGTACCTTGGCCCAGGTCTTGCGAGACACTTCCCTCTTCTCGATCTGGTAATGAGTGACGGGGCTTCCTCCGTCATGCTCAGGAGTCTCCCACATCAAGTGGACGTGATGCCTGGTTACCTCAGCCACCTTGAAGTCTTTCGGTGCACTGGGGCACGCTGGCAAGTTCCACCAGAACAAAAAGGAAAAGTTGAAAGCACTACGGTTCTACGCACGCCGGCTACCGAGCGCCGACCCTTACCGATGACGTTGACGTCAATCTCTCCGGAGACGGAGGACACATCGTTTTCTAGCTGCAGGCTGTAGGTTCCTTTGTCCGGACGGACGCTGGGCATTACTCTCAGCTCGGCGAACGATGGCTTGGTGACCACGGAGACGCGCTCGTCCGCCGTCGTCAGCTCCTTCTCTTCAAAGGTCCATTTGGGGACGGGGGTGGGGTATCCGGTGATGGGCACTCTGATGGTGAGAGGCTGAGGGACAATGACTTCCAAGCCATTCCTGAAGGCTCCCAGGTCAAAGGTCGGGCCGACTGCCGGGAGACGAGTGCACGAACGATACGCACGATTTACATGAAGCGGCCCCCAATTCGAGCCGAATCTCTCTAGTTTCATCATTTTCCTACCGTGAGGGTCGTCGGCGAGGAGCGGGCCGAGTCGCTCGGCCGGATCGGAGATTCCGGCAGCGTTTTCGGCGAAGACTCTGTAAAGGTACTTACAACCCTGCTTCAGTCCGGACACCTAAAAAAAACAAAGATTTAAAACAATTTTTTTTTTTTTTTTTTTTTTTAAATTGCGCTGGGATTTGGAGAGAATTTTGGGGCGGCGCACCGTACCCGGTAGGAGAGGTCCGGACACAGTCTAGCATTGCAGCGAAGCCACTTGTCCGCGCCGTCCTCCCACTTCTCCACGATGTAGCCGGTGATCATACTGCCGCCGTTGCTGGCGGGCGTCTCCCAGGTGAGCGTGACGGCCTCCTTGGTTTGGTCGTTGAAGTTCAGGTTGAGAGGGGGACCGGGTCTCTCTGCAACACACCGGGATGAGCTCGCATCGAGAGGCTCCACCGATCGCCGGTGCCCGACTCCACCCACCGATGGGATCCATGATCTTGACCGGTTTGGTGGCGGCGCTGGGTTTGCCCATTCCGGCCTTGTTCTCAGCTCGCGCTCTGAAGATGTACTCCTTGTTTTCCACCACGTCGTTCAAACAGGCGGAGCCCTCGTCGGCTCCGCAGAAGACGGACGCCTCCCACTTGACGGAGGTTCTGTCGCGGAGTTCGATCACGTAGCCCGTGATCTCTGAGCCTCCATCAAATTTGGGAGGCTCCCAAGTGACGGTGGCTCCGAATCTGTTCACGATACCGACGGCTACATTTTCCGGAGCGTCCGGAACATCTGACGGAAGACGAGCACCTTAGAAAGGGCCGGGCTCTCGGAGGGACGGCGTAAATCCTAGATCTCACCAAATTTATTCTTGGCCAGAACGGCGTCGTCCGTGACGACGTGGGGCCCGCTCCCGACGCGATTTCTGGCGCAGACTCTGAACAGGTACCAGCAGTCCTTTTGGAGGCCTCCGACACAATACTCGGGCACGTCGGCGCGTTCCGTCGCCACCGTCCAGGCCTTGCGCTTGACGTCGCGCCTTTCTACCGTATACGATGTAATTTTGCTCCCGCCGTCACTCTCGGGCTCTTCCCAGGCCAAACTGACTTCACCGTCCGCGGTGTCTGTCACTTTCAGGTTCTTGACCGGTCCGGGCACATCTGACAAGTGCAGATAGAGTTTCGATCCATCAGCATCGGCACAGGTAAACAAACAAAAAGCAAAGCCGTGGAATCTCACCGATCACATCAAGTTGAATGAAGGCCTCTCCCTCCCCGTGCTTGTTTTTGATGACCACCTTGTACTTGCCCTGGTCTTCCTTGCTTGGGCTTTTAAGACGGTACGCAGTCTTGTCGACCGAAGTGTCGATGTTCTGAACGGGTAGACCGGAGCCACCGAAAAACCACTCTACGTCGGCGCGAGGGTAGGCGTCGTAGGAAACTGTGATGACGAAGGGCTTGCCGGCATCCGTTGTTAGGTTCTGGTCTGTCGTTTTAATCTTTGGAGGAGCTGAAACAAATACACGAAACAAAAGATTGTTTTTCCCCCCCCATTCCTGCAGAGAAACTTTGCTGTCGGGATACTCACCCGCTAGCTCCAGCTTGGCTCGAGCATCTTTGTCTTTGACGACAATCCTGTACTGGCCCTGATCTCGAGGTCGGATCTCACAAACCTGCAGTCTATGAACTTTCCCCTCGCTAATCATCTGGTACTTGTCTCCCTGGACGATGATCATGTTGTTTCTCATCCACTTCACCTCCACTCTGTCTTTGTTGAGCTCTGCCTCGAACACCACGTCCGAACCCGGAGGCTCCAGAGTGTCCCGAGGCGGTCTGATGATCTCCACCGGGATTTCTATTGGACGGACAAGCGGGTAACGCCAGCTAGGTGAAGGTGACACTTTTCAGAGGAAAGGAAATCAAAGGCACCTTCCACAAATAGCCTCGCTCTGGTCCTCCTGTCCTCTACGCCGCAGGCGTATTCACATTCATCATCCGGTCTGCATTCCTTGACGACTAGTCTGCACGTCTTCCCGTCTCTCTCTAGGCGATACCTGCGGAGAACCGGCGGCTCTATAAAACGCGCTCGAAACGAGACGATCTGACCGAGCGTCGCTCGTCGATACCTGGGCCCTTCTCGAATCTCTCGGCCGTTCCTGTACCACTTGACGGCGGCCTTCTCTTTGGACAGCTCGCAGGTGAATTCGCCGTCCTCAAACTCAATGACGGTCTGGTCTTTGAGCTGAGCGGTGAAGTCCGTGGGCGCCTCGCTAATGATCAGTTCGGCGGCGCACCTGTCTTCTCCGACCTCGGCGCTATACTCGCCCTCGTCTTCCATGACGCAGTCCTTTATGGTCAGCGCGTGGTTGAGTCCGTCGCTTCTGTAGACCACGCGTTTGCTGAGTCGGACCTCCTGGCCGCCCTTCGACCACCTGACAGTGGACTGGGTTCGATTGACTTTGCAGGTAAAAGTGACGGTTTGTTTCTCCTGAGTTTCGATGTCCTCGATGGGTACCAGGAATTTCAGCTTCTCCTCTGCAGATAGAAGCTTTTGGTTTTCATTTGGGATTTGCATCTCGTCGGGGTTGTTTCGCATGTATTTGACCCCCTACCTGTGACTTTAGCACGGGCAGAGCACTTGGCATGCTCTCCTCTGTGATTGGTCAGGCCGACGGTGTATTCCGCCTCATCGGCCTTGCGGGCGTCCCGAATTCTCAGGGAAAAGACGTTGTCCCTCTGAGCCAGCATGTACTTGCCGCTCTCAAATATGGTCTCCTGGTTTTTCATCCACTTGGCCTTGGCTCCCTCCGCGTTGGTCTCGCAGTTGAAGATGATCTCGCTTCCCTCTTTAACTTCCGTGTCTCTGATGGGCGTGACGATCCTCAGATTTTCTGCAACGAAGGAGAGAGCGCGCGTCACGACCGCGGTCAGCTGGCGGAGAGGAGGGCCTCGCGAGGGAGCGGGTCTCACCGATCACAAAGAGATCGGCCGTGGCTCGAACGCCGCCGATGAGGACCGCGTAACCTCCCTCGTCCTTCAGCTCGCAGTTTTTCACCACGAGAGCTCGTCGCTTTCCCTCGCTGACAATTCTGTATTTGTCCCCGCTTGCCACTTCCTCCTCCCCTCGGAACCACTTCACCTCGTAGGTTTCTTTGGAGACCGAGCAGACGAACTCGGCCTCCTCCCCTTCCACCACTTCCTGATTCTGCGGCCTAGCGATGAACTCCGCCGCCAGCTCTGGAAAGAAAGCAGTGGTAGGCGGTCGGTTCCTTCGTTTTCGGCCGTAAGTGAACTCGCCGGCCGGTTCACGTGCGGTATACGTTCTTACCGTTCAGTTTCAGGACGGCACTGGTCTTGACGCCGGGGCCGAGTCTGCAGTTGTATTCTCCGGCATCCTCCATCCTCAAGTCTTGGATGATCAGGATCCGCTTGCGACCGTCCGAGATCTGCTCGTAGCGGCCGCCCTCTGGCAGCTCCCTGTCTCCTTGGTACCAGGTCACCTCCGCTCCAGGCTTGGACACCTCGCAGATCAGCTTAACGCTGTCCGTCTCTGTGCCCTCCACATTGCAAAGGTTCTTGGTGAACCTGGCGGCCTCCTCTGTAAAGAAACAAATTGGGGTTTTTTTTGTTGTTTTTTTACCCCCAGACGTTTCTAGACGAAAGACGGGAATTTTGTTGGGAGTCAGACGCGTGAGAGGAAGCTTTACCGATGACGGTCAGCATGCCGGAGCTCTTAGCCGTCCTGGCGTCGCATTCGTATTCCGCCTCGTCATCCATAACAGACTTGTGAATGATCAGGATCCTGTCGAGGCCCTTGGCCAGAATCTCATACTTCTTCCCTTTCCTTATCTCGCGGCCGTCCCTGAACCAGCAAACCTGCAGGATGGCAATCGCACGAACGTCACCGAACGGACGGACGCGCTTAACGGCCGGACAAACTTTTACTGAGGTTTCAAACCTTGGCGGACTCGCGCGACACTTGACATTCGAACTGGGCGGATTCTTTCTCTCTGACCTCCACATCTCGCAGAGGCTTGAGGAACTCCACGCGAGGCGCTGACGGCACAAAACCAAAGTTGAGCTCTGGGAATTACGACCGGCGGGCGATTCCTCGAGATTCCGCGACGGCGCTTACGTATGACGTCGAGGAAGCAGGAAGTCTTGAAGTCCCGGGCGTCGCACGTGTACGTCTGGATGTCATCCAGGTTGCATTCGTGGATGACCAGTGCCCTTTTGCGACCCTCGACGATCACGTCGTATTTCTTGGTCTTGTGGATTTCCTGTCCCAACTTAAACCAGCAGACCACAGCGTTCTCTCTGGTGACCTCGCACTCCAGCGTAGCGCTGGCCTCCTCCTCCACCGTCAGGTCCTCCAGAGGCCGGGTGAACTCCACCGCCGGTTCTGAAAGGACGCCGGAGGGACGTCGGCGCCGGCTCCCGACGGTAGGCCCTAGGCTATCTTACCGTTGACCGAGAGCTTGGCCTGAGTCTGGAAATCCTTGGCGGTCAACTTGACCGGGCCCGCTTCCGACAGCTTCACGTCCCGAACCGTCAGAGTGTGAATTCGCCCATCCGCGAGCATCTTCACCTGCGGGGAGCCGGGACTTAAAAGTGCGCCGCGTGCGATTGGAGGACATTTCCATTTTACTGCATGAGTATCACACGCCAAAGTGGGTTCACGCGGGGCGATTGTCGGTGCCAGGGTTAGCGATCAGATAGCATAGAGTAGGATGTTAACCTATCGACACTTACAGGTGATTTTCATACTAGCGGGTGGCCCTCCTTTCTTTCCCTCACGTTTCTTTCCAAGTTACCTCTTCGTACCGGCCCACTCCCACACATGGTATCCACGGGTAAATATATAGTCATTTCGATTACGATAGCCCCACTACAGTATGTACGAATTTAGCATGGGTGTTTTATTGTTCTTCTCCTCTTCTTTCTCTGTCCCCCAAAACCCCCTTCTGTCCACTGCTTTCTCTAATAAATGAAACAATATTGAACAACCACAATGGGAGTATATCAAATTCCCACCTGGCACATTAAAACTGTTCAGTCTTTGGGGACACTCGGATTCCCATTCTCTGTGTCTAAGCAGCTGAGCAGGACAGGTAAAAAGAAAAGGAAAAAAAAGGCCTTTGGGAGTTTGAAGAATTTGGAGCTGGAGTATTTTTGGTGAAGGACTTGAATACTTCAGTTTATTTGGACCTAAAATGTCAAAGGTTTCAAGTCAAAGGGCCCGATAGACTTGACTTTTGCATGAATGTGATTAGTATAGCTGATGTGCACGCATGATTTCATCTGCCAAATAACTATGCAATTTGTTTTGTGAGAACAGAAACCCAATTGAGCAGTTTGATTTAGCAAAAGCGGTGCCAGCTAGGCAAATTCCAGTATTTGGGGGCTGAAGTAGTTGTAGAAGGGAAATAGTGGTTAGGTTACTTTAGTTCAGTATTGAACAAGATATATATATATGGCGGAAAACACTCAGGTGACTTGAAGTTCCACTCTGAGACCCCCAATTTGGCCAAATTTCAAAATTGTCCTATATGCACGTGTGACGCATCATTGGAAAGCTTAAAACCTCAATTTTCTGGGGTAAGAAAAACTTTGAACAGGAGGGCATTTCAAAAAAATTGTTTTTGTTTTTTTTAACAGCAAAACCCCAACTGGAGATGACAGCATGCGCGATAACGAGATATCGTGTATTTACCTCTTTTCGATCCAAAAACTCCATGTAGCATGTATCACAGAGTGTCAAGACACAGCTGTGAATGGCCACAGCTGGATTTTGGGGGATTTAATGGGTCAAACATGGTAACATAACAAGAGTCGCGATGCAGAAATCGCTCACATCAAGGAGGAATCGAGATTTTCATATATTTGACCTTTTAAACGTTTTTTTTTTTTTTTTTCAATTTTTCTTTGTTTGGATCGATTATTTATCATCTAAAATATTGGGGGAAATGCGACAGTAACGGAAAAAAATACAATTAAGCGATAGTTATGAGGTAGATATACTGTACGTAACTTTTTTCCAGACGGCAATTTTTTCATTGTGACGTCATTTGTTTAAAAGTTTCAAATATGTGAGTGAATCATTTTTAATGTCTTTTTTTTTTTTTCTTAACTAAATATTAGACATCAATTAATGATTCTAAGCTAAAAATGAGAGACATTTCGAATAATAAATACGATTACTTACCTTCTTTTTATGGCTCGGTTGAAAGAAAAGCGGTTGCGCGACGTCTGTAAACGGGGGTTTCCAGGGTAAAACGGACAAATTAAAAATAGTTCGGGGGCTTCATGCGCCATGAATCTGCTACGGCAGCATATAAACATATTGTTCCGTCAAACACAACAGTTGTGTTGTTTTGGCTTAAAATACAGCAGTTTGAAAGAGAGAAGAGAAGTGCAAGAGCAGAAACTGCTTTTTCAGTCTTGTCTGTTTTCCACCATGTACATATATTTGAAACTTTTCCTGAGTTTTTGCCTTTTGTCTTTTTTTTGGGGGGTGTTTTTTTCTCCTTCAAAAAAATGTCAAAGCAAATTTTTGGTGAAACACAATCTGAGATTGTATTTTTAGGCCAAAGCGCCCAGCACTGTGCAGGCCAATAGAGACAAGGCTGATTTTCTTTTGGATCATTTTTAATAGGCCAACACGCCACGTTGTAGAACGCAATTGTGAATAAAAAGTGAGGAGAAAATGGATGTCTCTTTGAAAGCCGGAACGGTTTGTGACTCGCTACAGCTCCGTATTAGGGAACATCGGGAGTCAGCCGGAGATAAGGCTTAGTTATTTTTACCTACCCGAGCGAGCGAGCGAGCGAGCGAGCGCTGACCTCTGACCAGCGAGCCGGCGCACTGGCGGTTTGAGACCGACTATAATATTGAAAGAAGGACAAGAAAATCCAAGCCTACCCGCTCGCCGGCCTCCATCTTGTTGCCGGCAAGGAACCAGTCCACGACTATGCCCTCGTACGACAGCTCGCACTGGAAGGCGGCCGTCTCTCCGGCCGTCACGGTCACGTCCTTCAACGGGCGCAGCAGGCCGATGGCTCGAGCTGGCGGGGCGGAGGGAAGAGAGGGCGGAGTTCAGAGATGCCTCCCTCGGCCGACGCCGAACTTCCTCACCTTTGACGCGCAGCTGAGCGTCGGATTTGGCGTTGGCCGCCGAGAAGTCCACGCCTCCCGCCATGTCCGTGCGCACGTTGTACAAGATCAGAACGTGTTTGCTACCTTCCTCCTTGATCTCCACATCCTGACGGGGGAGGGAGGCGACATTATTATCTCTTTCTTTCTTCAAAACAACCATTGTTATTTTGGTCAACAATGACGATATGGAAAATATTTATTCGACGAACAGCTTTTCCACGAGACGAGCTAAAAATGTGTCCCAGGAGCGGAAAACATGGCGACGAGACGAAAATGCACCATACTATCCTTCGCGTAGTTCACAGTGTTTGACATTTTATCATTGTGCGTGTAGTCAGCCGGCCATCTCTGTAGTGTCGGAGCGTGTCAGTCGTGTGACGTGCTGCACGTTCGCCGGTATCCTGTCAAACACATGCTAAGATTTGCTTTTTTTCCTTGGCGAGAGAGAATATGCAATGTTCCTTCAGCCTTTCAAGGTCTGTGCATAGTCATCATCACGCACAATATGTAACTCATAGCATTAGCTCTAGCAATCAGCGTGGCCACTCTTGGACAACTTCTTTGATATACAGTTTGCAGAGTCCAGGAGGGTATAATTCATTGAAAATAATGTCCTGCTAAGTAGTGCGTATTATCCTCACCAAGTTGGCATTGTCCTTGCAGTAGATGCTACAATATGAGCTCATCTGTCAATGTTCCCTCCAAATTGTTGGAAACCTTTATTTATTCATTTATGAATCAAAACTTGTGTATTTACCAGATGAAAACAGTGTTTGTCAAGGAACACTAGATACTTTGAAATGACTAAAATAAGAGCAAGAAAAATTTGGGTCCAAAGGACTAAAATGAAAAGGCTTGCCAAAAGAGAGCCAGCCCACTTTGTCCTCATTACTCCGTCTCAGTCCCCAACTTTCCGACAAATCATCCTCACGGATTGGATGTCAAAATATTTTGCTGTCACAGCCTCCCCTCTTATATGTCAAGTCTTGTGTTTTTAGGAACTCTTGGAGGAAGGATGGCAAAAGTGACACTTTTTGACGTGGAAAACATTAGATCACAGGTGTCAAACCGATTCCAGAAAGGGCCTAGTGGGTGCAGGTTTGCTTTCCAACCAATGAAGAGGACACCTTTTCACCAATTAGATCTTTTACATGTCTAATCAGTTAAACTTTGTCAGGTGCTGCTTGTTTCAGCAGGAAGTTCATTGGTTAAACTCTCTGCCCGTTATCGGTTGGAACAAAATCCAGCACCCACTAGGCCTTTTCTGGAATCGGTTTGACACCTGTGCATTAGATGGAAAGAAAGATAAAGTCTCACGGCCGACGGCTGCAAATCTTCTCCTTTCAGCTTCCAGTGTCCGCGGACGTCCTCCTCGGAAAGCTCCAGCTCGAACTTGGCCGTTTCCGTCTCGGTGACCTCCACGCTGTACAGGGGGCGCACCACCTTGACGTCGCGATCTGCAGGTCGAACGCGCCTTAGACATCTTGAAACAACTTGGCTGCATCCCGGTAATTTGTCATCAATTTCGCCATTTCTTTTTTAGATGGCACGTTTCATTAGCAAACTGCACTATTTTTTTTTCTTTTTTTTTTTTTTGGCACCATGATACCTTCACCGAGGGCGGGCGGAAACATACCTTCGATTTTGAGATCGGCCGCGGTTTGGTCGGAGCCGCAGTCGCAGGCGTATTCTCCGGCGTCGCTCTTCTCGGCTTTGCGGATGATCAAAATTCGTCGGGCTCCGTCGGCGGCGACGGCCACGTTCTTGGACGGCGCCAGTTCCTGGTCTCCCTTCCACCACTTGACCTCCGCGGCCGCCTTGCTCAGTTCGCACACCAGCCGCACTTCGTCCTTCTCCACCGCCGTGAAGTTCCGCAGCTTCCTGGTGAAGTACACGTCGCCCTCTAGGGGGGGAAAGGCGTTTGGTTGAGATGGATACGGGCGAGGACGCCGGACCCTTAACCCCGCCGGCTGGTCGTCGTTCGCAAATTCATCCGTGTGGAACAATTTGCTGCTTTTCGAGCATCGATGACGACTTCGATCAGTAGGGGTCGACCGACGTTTGTTCATTGGCCTCTCCCGTTCAAAATGACTTCTAGCGTCGTCAGTGGCACTGAGAAAATGGACATTGGTGACCAGTCCTCCCGGTTGAAATGAATTGTGCGTAAATAGCATACAAAGAGTTCAATTCTATGAAAAAAGAATGGACTTATGTGTTTGACTTAGGGCCGTAAGCAGTGCTTTTCTGTTTTTCTTTATTTTCATTCCTTTAGTTTTTGTTATTCGTTTCAACATTGAATTTGTTTAGCAACGTGTACATAGAAGTATATCATATACAATCATGATTAATAATACAATGCACAAGTATATTTTTAATGACCAAAAATAGTCATTTGTCCTATAACAGTCTTAAGTGTCAACTTTTGAATAGCTGTTCATTTTAGTGACGGGTAGGCAAGGTTTTTTTATGACCTGAAATCCCGTCCCCTCCGTCAAGAAAAAAAAGCACCTCTCTTGCAGAGAAAAAAAACTTCACCCGCACTCACCAGAGCGAAGAAGCGCCTTTGCAATGGCGTTCATAACAACACCGGCCATTTTGAAAACAATGCTCGAAATGGGAAAAGACCTGCTTTTCTAAAATGGGTCGGCGCGGTACTTTTGTCATTTCGACACGTGGCGCAAAGTCCTCGTGATCGTGTAAAGAACGTTCCGGCCGTTTGGAGCGGCAGGCACCGGTAAGCCTCGACCGCCGGCACGGCACGGCACGGCTCGGCTCGTCCTCCGTTCGACCGGATGAGAAAGGGCTTCGCTCGACCAAAGGAGGAAAAGAACGGCGAGGGACGGAAGGAAAAAGAGAAAAGAAGAAGCCGGGGCAAAAGAAAACGAGCCCCGAAAGCAGTACTGACCGATGACGGTGAGCATGGCGCTGACGCTCTTGTCGGCGGCCTCCGCTTTGATCCTGGCCGTGTCGTCGAGGGCGACCTCCTTCAGAGCCAAGGTGTGGAGCGTCCCCTCGTCCGTCATGTGGACGGCCTTGCCGGGGTGAAGCCGCACCTCGTTTTTGTACCAAACCACGGGGATGTTCTGGTGGGAGAGCTCCACGCTGAACTCTGCCGTTTCGCGCTCCTTCACCGTCACGTCCTTGATGGCCTTAATGAACTCCAGCCGGATTCCTGCCGCCGAGAGACGTTCGGGAATTTCACCTACCGCTGGAAAAAGGAGCGGGTACGCCGGCCGGCCGGCCTACGGCCTTTCCCCGCACTCACCTCGGATGACCAGCTTGGCGGCCGTCCTCTTGTCTTCGGCCTCGAAGGCGTACTGGGCCTCGTCTTCGAAGGCGGCCGAGCGGATCAGCAGCGCGTAGGTGCCGCCGTCCCGCGCGGTCCGGTACTTGTCGTCGTCGCACGGCAGCTCCAGCGAGCCCTTCAGCCAGCGGAAAGACTTGGGCTCTCGCGACACTTCCAGCTCGAACTTGGCCTCGTCCTTCTCGTACACGTGCACGTCGCTTAGCGGAGTCAGGAAGCTGAGCGGAAGCTCTGAGGCACCGGGAAAAGAAAAAAACGTGAAGCAACCGAGGACGTTTCACCTACCGACTCAAAAATAGTTGTTCGCTCGTGCCCGGCTTCCTCATCGTTTGTCCGACGTTTTCTTGACGGTAGCTTTGCACCTCATACGCGTGTCACGTCTATAAGACCGTATGTAGTCAATGGCATTTCTTCCCGGCCAAAATCGCTTGACCCGGCGACACCGTCGGAACACAAAAACGACCCGAATTCTCGCGCCACGCTTTTTCTTTGCCGCTCGCCGTAATTCGCGGGGAAATTTTAAAACACTGTCTGTCCTGCAGTTTTTGTCTAAATGACATTATTTATCTTCCGAAATTTCAGGACGGCAAGGGGCACACAGGTTGGATACAAATTTTGCCTAAAACGCATAGATCGGCCAAGATTTGCCAAAAACAAACCTATTCATCTCTCATGGCCAAAATTTCCCTTTGCTCACCGATGGCGAAATTCGCCCGCCCGCCGTTCATTTCATTGGCATAAAAACTTGCTCCTACTGATTTCCAATCCAAGTGACTCAGAAACGCCCCCAAATCAAGAGGAAGGGATCCAATTTGAATAGGCCTCAAAATCAACAGAAAGTGACCCGATATACCAAGCATCTCAGCCAGGCCGGGCTACCATCGCAATTTGTCAGAAATGGTATTTTTTGGTCTGACTTTGTTTGATTTTGGTGTGCGATTGTTCAACGGAGCGGCCCAAATTGAGTTGGGAAGCCAAGATTTTCACGCACGGCGAAACGGTTTCAACGGCAAAGAAAAGTCTGGTCGCCTTTTTGAAGAGAGCCGCGTAAAATAGTCCATTCACCTTTGACCTTGAGATTTGCGGCAGATTTGGCCTCGCCGGCGGCGTAGGACACCTCGCCGCTCATGGCCACTTTACAGTTGTAGAGGATCAGCGTGTGTTTGCCTCCCTCTTGGATGATGTCCACATCCTGCCGTTTGAAAAAGGCGCCACTCAATACAAGAGGCCGAGACGGCAAGAGGAGCGGACGCGAAGAGTCGGGCGGGCGGCTCACGGGGGAGGCGGTCAAGACTTGTCCGTTCAGCGTCCAGAAGCCGTCGACGTCGTCCTCGGAGATCTCCGCATCGAAACGGGCCGTTTCTCCGCCAAAGAGCTCCACGCCGTAAATGGCTCGAAGCAGCTTGATTTGGCGAGCTGGCAGGGGAGGCTCGGGGTGAAGACAAAGAGGACGGCCGCGCTAGCCGCGCCGCGCCACAGCACTTTGCTTTTACCTTCCACGGTGAGCTGAGCTTCCGTCTTGTCGGTTCCGCAGTCGCAGGTATACTTCCCTCCGCTGCTCTTCTCTACCTTGCTCAAGATCAAAGATCTCCGAGTGGCCTCGGATTTAACGAGCACCGTCTTGGAAGCGATCAACTCCTTCTCTTGATGATACCAGACCACGGGGACGTCTTTGTTGAGCTCGCAGTCCAGCGAGACCCGCTCTTTCTCGGTGGCCCCGCAGTCTTGGAGTTTCACCACAAATACGGCATCGCCCTCTGGAACAAGAGCGTGGTCACGGACGGAGAAACTGCCCTGCTCCGCCCTGCCCTGCTGGCAGCACCGCCGCCGTCGCCCGTCCAAGAGAACGCAAGTCGAAAGCGGAGAAAGAAGATTACCTATGACCGTCAGCTTGGCCACCGAGCTGATTCCTTTGGCCTCCGCCTTAATTTGGCAGGTATCGTCCAGCGTCAGCATCTTCATTTCCAGAAGGTGCTTCTTTCCGTCGACGTGGGCGACCACCGTTCGACTCACGTGGAGCTTGACCTCATTTCGGTACCAGACCACCGGCACGTCCTCGTGAGTCAGCTCCAGCTCGAAGCGAGCCGTTTTGCCTTCCTTGACCGTCTGGTCTTCCAGACGCCTGACCACTTTAAGCCTCAGGCCTGGAATAGAGCGGCGGCCGCCAGCGCGCCCGTTAAAGAGGAGCCCGCCCTGCCTGCCTGCCTGAAGCCGGCCCGCGAGACCGCCCGCATTTGGGCGCAAACACCGGACTTACCTTCCACCGAGAGACGAGCCGCCGATTTCAGATCGGAAACCTCCACGGCGTACTCGGATTCGTCGTCGAACTCGCAGCCGTTAATGATCAGCATGTGTTTGTTTCCGTCGCGGATGATTTCGAATTTGGGGCCCGGGGTGACGATTTCCGTCCCCCTAAACCACATGACTTTGGACACCTCCTTGGTGAGGGTACATTCAAACTTGGCTTGTTTCTTTTCGGGCACCGAAACATCCTTCAGAGGTTCCGCAAAGCCCAGTGGGATTTCTGCAAACCGCCAGATGGTTTAGTCACAATCTTTCTACGTCAAAGCTCTCTTTGGGTCCGGCAGAGACGTCGCCTCACGCAATACGGAAAGAACGGCAGCGGCCGCCCTTTGCGTAGCGTTTGAAGGCGAGTGCTTTGTAAGGCTCGAAAATCCCTATCGTTGATATCCCTGCGTCGGGAACCGAGCGTTCCCATCGCAGCTACTCCTTCTAAACCCCTACCCCCAAGAGCAATTTCCTCTGGTCCCGCAGGAGCCGTCAGAAACGTCAGCACGCTCACAAACAAGCCACGGTTTGGACGCCGGCCCTACCTACCTTTGACCGTCAGCACCGCGCTGGTGATGGCATTTAAGGCCTGGTAGGACACTTCGCCCGCCTGGTCCAGCTGGACGTTCTTCAAGGTCAGGAAACGTTTATTGCCATCGGCTCTGATGTCACATGTCTGAAAAATACCGTATACAAGGCTTACAATAATGATGATCTCGCAATTATGGACGATTGGTTCAATTGGAAATCAATGTACTTTAATTCAGGGGAAAGCAAGTATTTTTTGCACTCGCACGGATAATCTTTCAAAACATTTTGTCTTCCTCCCAGATGTGGAGAATATTATTGATGGGAGCTTTGCATGAAAGCGACCATCAATACTATTATTCTTTTTTTTCTCCCAATGGCGTTTCTTCGGCGTGTCGGCCAGCCAAAACCGTTTGATCCATCGACACCGTTCGGACACCAAAAAGACCGGAATTATGGTGCGACGCGGGCTCTTTTCAGTTTGACACCCCTAAAATGACCGTTGGCCCAAAAAGTCTGCTTTTTGGATCGAAAGGTGACATTTGAAAAAGCTACATTCCCTACAGTTTTGGTCCAAATCGTTATCATTTGTCTTGCGCCAAAAATGTACAGTTCCGACAAAATTTGCCCATTCATTTCCAGTGGAGAAAATTTCTCGTTCAAGTAACCAGAGATCAAAGGGAAACACCTTGAAATGCCCCAAAAATCAACAGGAAGTGACCCCAAAATGCCCCCATATCAACGGGAAGGGACCCTGGGGAAAGGGTTACGAATAGTGACCCAACATTTACAGGAAGTGACACCGCAATGTCTCAAAATCAATTGGAAGTGACCCGATACCAACCACCACCAAAAAAACAACGATCACATCCCTCCAGAAATTGCATATTCTAGTATTCTGAGATAGTGTGCCATCTTTGAACTTATTCTCAATTGCAATACAGTGGTTCCTCTACATAAATTGGTTCTAGGACCTTGTTTGTAAGTGAAAATGGTCACATGTCAAGCAGGATTTCCCCATAAGAATACACGATAATTCCATGAATTGATTCCACAGCCCGAAAAGCCACACTAATTCCTTAAGAAATACTGCTGGTACTATTACAAATGGCAAATACACATAGAAAAACAAATAAATTACAAATAAAAATTGGAATGATATTCCTGTAAATACGTAACAAATTGGGTTCTAATGTGGGTGGTTTTTTTTGTTTTTTTTTGCTGTACCTGAACGCACCGCGTGGCTGATGTGACAGTGAGATAGAGAGTGCGCTTGTGTTTTACTTTCTCTTTTGCTGGCGTCAGCCGCAGCGGAGAGTAGGCGGGCGTGTTGTGTTGCACAAGTTGATAGAGTAAATGATTAGAAAGCTGACGAAGCTGGCCATTACTTTGGCGATGTCACCGCACCTTGGCGAACGGATTCTACGGCCGTATTGTCGAGCCAGTTTTCATTTCCATTTCAATGATAAGTGTCACCTTTTTCACCACCTGCACTAACCTGGCAACCCCTGTTTTCTTTCACAAGGAAAAGCGCCGCACGTCCGTCTTCCGGCAAAACAAAGAAACTGCGGCGCCGTCATAAATCATTGTATTTCGAGCACGTCGTCAGATGTGGAAACAAACGGCGAGTGGAATTTGACGTCGGATGTCGAAAAGATCGCGCGACGAAGCGATCGTATGTGGAGGTACTCGGTTAAGGCGCGCAACTTACCGGCGACCTGCTCAGCACTTGTCCCTGGAGTTTCCACTCTCCGACGACGTCGTCCTCGGAGATTTCCGTGTCGAAGTTGGCTTCCTCCTTTTCGACCACCTCGATGCTGGCCAGAGGTTTCAGGATCTCCGCCTCGCGCTCTGGACCGAGACGCGGAAGAAAGGCGTGAGCGCGCTCTCCCGCCGACAGGCCTGGGCTAAACCGCGTCTCGGCTAGGGGACGACGGCTACGCACCTCCCAGAGTCAGCTGGGCCACGTATTTACGGTCCTCCACCGCAAAGGTATATTCCGACACGTCTTCGGGCTGACAGTTGTTGATGGTGAGCAGCATGCTGACGCCGTCTTTGCTGATCTCCACTTTGTCGGAGGGCGTCAGCTCCGTCTCGCCCTTCAGCCACTTCCAGTTGGGCGTGTCCTTGAAAAGTTGACAGCGGAAGGTGGCGCTGGATCTGGGCTTGACGTGCTGGTCCCTCAGCGGCTTCACCAGCCAGTCTTTGATCACCTCTGCAAACAAAGGCAGAGCGGATGTCGGCCCGCTGACCAGTGTCTAGCGCCCGCCCGGCGCGTTCCTCACTCACCCGTGACTTTGACGTTGGTGACGGTCTTGATGCCGTCGGGCGCGTCCACCTCGCAGGAGTAGGTGCCGCTGTCTTCTTCGACGGCATTCTGTATGGTGACGGCATGCTGCAGGCCGATGATATTGATGGCCAACTTTCCGGCCTTTTTCTTCAACTTGACGCCGTCCCGTTTCCAAATGACGTCCCTCTCCTTGTTGAGCTCGCACGTCAGGTACATGGGCTGACCCTTGCTACACGACATCTCCGGTTCCAACTCGCTGATCCACTTGACGGGCAGCTCTGGGAAAGAACGGACGGCGTCTCACATTTAGCGCGCAGCGTTGAGCCCATTTGTAGTAAGGAGTAGAGAAAACTCCCGAATGGCGACAATTGAAGCTCTTCCCCACCATCGGATCGTCAAAGCTTCTTTTCTTACCTTCCACGATAAGTTTGGCGGTGCAGGTGATTTCCTTGCCGGCGTTCCTGGCGACGCAGGTGTACTCGCCGGTGTCCGACAACTGCACGTCTTTGACCATCATCTTGCGATCTTTGCCGTCGGACGTCAACTTGTACTTGGGACCCTCGCGCAGGTTGCCCCCGTCCTTCATCCACGTGGTGATGGCGGTGGACGGCGACACCTGGCACTCGAAGACCGCCGAGGAGCCGATGGATTCGGCCTCCTGGAGCACGATGTCCTCCAGCTTCTTAATGAACTTGAGCGGGACGGCTTTGAGCTTGAATCCTCCGAAAGGTTCCTCCGGAGGCGAGGGGCCTTTTCCGCCGGGCCTCAGGCCCCGACCTCGGCCGCCGTCCCCGGGAGAGGGCGTCAGTCTCACTGCCGAAACAAAAGGGCTTCCGTTAGACGGGCGGTGGAGGATCGACGGCCGTCAAATCCCTCCCGAGCGGCGAGAGTCCCTCTGAACCGGCCCTTTTCGTTTGAGTCTTCTGGATGAAAATACTTATTCGTCTTAGTCACATTTTGGTTTCAGTCCGATTTTGGTCTCGTCAACTAAACTCGCGCAATTTTCGTCTCATTTTAGTCACCGATGACTTGTTTTCGGCTGAAACTTTTCGCAGGTCTTAGTTTCTGACCGGCGAGTGCCCCGGCTGCCATTGTTCAGGAATCGTCATGGTTTCCGGCAGATTGTGGCGCTTGTGAGATTCACCGCAGATTTAGCTTCCATTATGTAAGCGAGCAGGTCAAGCTCACTTTTCCCACACGCAAATAGTGTAGCAACGCAACGCTCTCAATGGTGCGTTCGCAGTAGCGACGCTCCTGTTTTTGGCACCGTGATCGTAAATAGTTGTCGAATGCATGACATGGATGAGTGGCTTGTTATTCAGGGGGGCCTGACTTGTGTGCTTGCTTAAGGGAGGCCGCTGTGAATTCTCGCAAGCGCCGCAATATGACAAAAACCACGTGGCATTTTCGTCTCGTCAGACAAAAACTGAAACTCGTCTCGTTATACTTTAGTCTCCCAAGACACATTTTTAGCAATAATGATACGTGCCTTTCGGGGCCACTGTCCAAGACAAAAACATTAGGATTTGAAAATGATAGTTTTCGTCATGGAAAAACTTCTTGTTATCGTCATCGCTGCCAAAAACTAAAATGCCTTGAAGGAAAAAAAAAAAAATCCTAAAACAACAAAGGATTCCTACCGCCAAATCCTCGTCCTCTTCCTTTGGGAGCTTCCTCTGCCGGTTTGCCATCTGGGCAAGTGATAGAAAGAAAAAAAATGCCGTCACATTCTTTGATTGGACGGCAACAATAACATTTTCGAGATCAATCACGCAAGACTAAAGCTTTTAGTGCGGAAGACAAAAGTGATGAAGATGATGAAGGGATTCCAGGAATTTGGAGAGTATGCGATGAGGATTAGCTGGGTCATCTCAGAAAGTGTGAGGGTGCGAGGAAAGAAGGTGCTGGTAAAGTAGGGGTCGTCGGAAGGGGATGTTGGTAAGAAGGGTGCGGGTCAGGGTTCCATCTCCGGTGTTAAGAATTTCCTGGATGCTAGCTCACCTTGTTGGCCGTCATCGGGAGGGCCCGGAGTTTCCCGCGCCTCGTCCGTCCCTCGAGCCGGCCACTCCTCCGAGGGGACCGGCTCCCAGGTCCAGATCTCCTCGTCGGAGGCGACCCGGTCCTCTGCCGGCAACTCCGGCACCTGCTCTTCCTCTAGCCGCGTGGGAACTTTTCTCACCTGCACGGCTCTCGGAGAGACCTCCTTAACGAGGGGCAAGCCGCCATCCTCTCGGGAGGCCGAGGCGCTTTTCCCAAGCCTTTCTTTTGCTACCGGCTCAGGAGACTCGGGTTTCGAGCTCTCTGTCCGTTTCAAGTTTTTGAGCGAGGCACGCTCACCTTCAGCCTTTTCCGAAACGCCACACTTAACGCCGTCCGTTTGTTTGCGTGAGACGTTGTCGTTGTCTTTCTCGGCCACGCCATCGGGATCCTCCACCTCTTCGTGTTGGCCTTTTTGCATATCTTTCGAGGTTTTGGCCCTAGCGCTGCGATTCTGCTTTTTCTCCAAAATGTTTTGTTCTGCTTCCACTTCAGGCTCGGGCTCGACCCGCTCCTCGTCTATGTCTGCCGCAGCAGAAAGCGGATGTGCGGGAGTAGCGCCTTCGAACTTTGTGGCCTTTTTATCACGGCTGGACGGATGGGTCTTGAGGGGCCCGCCTCTTGTACAAGTCTTTTCTTTGAGATGTCCGGCTTTCTCCTCTCCAAACTCTTGCACTCGGACGGTCTGCGGCTCTTCTTTCGTTTTTGACTTTAAAGACACGTCGGGCTCGGGACGCTCCAATTTGGATCGCACGTCCAGTACCTCTACAGCGATGGTGCTGCTTTTTGACATCCCTCGATACGGCCCGGCATCTGGTTGGATTGTCCTAACATTTAACGGTTGTTCCCCAGCTTTAACAGCTTCAGCTTTATGAGGAGCCACATCTTTCGGCATGCGGGAAACTTCTTCTAGTCTGACCACTGCGGTAGCTTCATATTCCATCTGCTTGGCGAGCACATTTTTCATATCCGCGCTTAGCAGATTTTTCTCTTGCGGTTTCTCCATTTCGCGAACAACCGCAATCTCTTCAAGTTGACTTGTTTCCGCTCCCGTTGTGAAGACGCGTTTGGTCCTTTCTACCGTTATTATCTCCCGCTCCTCTCCGTCGCCAAGTTCTTGAACGTCGAGTTCTCGGTCGAGATGCCGGCTCGCTTCTACTTGATGAGTTTCCCATTGCTTCTCGGCCCACGTTAGTTCGACCGGAACTTTCTTCAAGCTGAGAGACTCTGCTTTTCCAGATTTTGGTGAAACTTCGCACACCGTCTTCTGTGTCGCTACTGGTTTTCTTTTTTGAACTGGACTTTGTTTCCCGAGTCCTTCGGTAAGAGGAAGACTTGTCACTTTGACAGAATCCGCTTCTGTCTGCCTGTCAACAATTTGAGTTGGACACTTGTCTGTGCTTAGCAAATTTTCCTCTCGCGGTTTTTCTTTCGTCATTTCACAAACAACTACAACCTCTTCAAGTTGACTCGTTTCCCGTCCCGCTGCGAAAACACGTTCGGTCCTTCCGATTGTCATTATCTGCCGCTCCTCTCCGTCGTGAAGCTCGTGAACGTCGAGTTCTCGGTCACAAAGTCCGCTCGCTCGAGCCTGATGAGTTTTTACTGGTTTCTCGGGCCGCGTAGGTTTGATCGGACCTTTCTTCGAGCTGAGGGCCTCGCCTTCTTCGATTTTTGACGCAACTTTACACTCGATCTGCGTCGCTTCTGTTTTTGTTTTTTGAAGCAGACTCTTTCCTTCGCTAGGAAGGAGACCTGTCACTTCAACCATCTGCTCATCTGGCATTTGAGTTTGACATTTGTCTGTTCTTAGCAAATTTGTCTCTTGCGGTTTTTCTTTCTCCATTTTATGAACAACTGCGATCTTTTCAAGTTGACTCGTTTCCTCTTCCGCTGCAAAGACGTGTTCGGTCCTTCCCATTGTGATTATCTCGCGCTCCTCTCTGTAACGAAGCTCGTGAACATCGATTTCTCCATCAAGATGCCTGCTCGCTTCTACCTTCCGAGTTTTTACTTGCTTCACGCCCAACGCGGGTTCGACTGGCACTTTCTTCAAGCTGACGAGCCCAGCGTCTTTGGTTTTTGAAGAAACTTCACGCCTTATCTCCTGTGTCGCGACTGCTTTTGTTTTTTGATGCAGACTCTGTTTCTTAAGTCCTTTAGTAAGTGGAAGACCTGTCACTTGGACAGAATCCGCTTCTATTAGCTCGTCTGGCATTTGACACTTGTCTGTGCTGAGCAAATTTTCCTCTTGCGGTTTTTCTTTCTCCATTTCACAAACAACTACAACCTCTTCATTATGACTTGTTTCCTCTCCCGCTGTGAAGACACCTTCGGTCCTTATTATTTCCCGCTCCTCTCTGTCGCGAAGCGCGTGAACGTCCAGTTCTCGGTCAAGAGGCCTGCTCACTTCTGCATGATGAGTTTCTACTTGCTTCCCGGCCAACGCAGGTTCCGCAGTAACTTTCTTCAAGCTGACAACCTCAGATTTTGCTGAAACTTCACGCTTTGTCTTCTGTGTCGCTACTGTTTTTGGTTTTTGAAGTTTCCAAAATCCTTCAGTAAGAGGAAACCCTGTACAGTCAACAATATGCTTATCTGGCATTTGACTTTGACACTTTTCTGTGCTGAGCAAATTGGTCTCTTGCGGTGTCTCTTTCTCCATTTTATGAACAACTGTGAGCTCTTCAAGTTGACCTGTTTCCTCTCCTGCAGCGAAGACGCATTCGCTCTTTCCTATTGTTGTTATCTCCCACGCCTCTCCGTCGCTAGGCGCACGAACGTCGAGCGTTCGGTCAAGATGCCCGCTTACTTCTGCCCGATGAGTTTCTACCGGCTGCTCGGGCGGTGCGGGTTTGAGTGGAATTTTCTTCAAGCTGACGACTTTGCCTTCTTCGGTTTTTGACGCAACTTTACACTTGATCTGTGTCGCTTCTGTTTTTGGTTCTTGACAAGGACTCTGTGTCCTAAGTGCTGCAGTAGGAGGAAGACCTGTCACTTCAACAATCTGCTCATCTGATATTTGAGTTGGACACTTGTCTGCGCTTAGCAAAATTGCCTCTTGTGGTTTTTCTTTCTCTATTTTAGGAACAGGTGCAACCTCTTCAAGTTGACTTGTTTCCTCTCCTGTAGTGAAGACGCCTTCTTTCCTTCTGATTGTTACTATCTCCCGAAGGTCGTGAACGTTTATTTCTTGGTCCAGATGTCTGCTCACTCGGGCCTGATGAGTTTCTACCGGTTTCTGGGCAGGCGCAGGTTCGACTGGAGCTTTTGTCAAGCCGACAACCCAGACTTCGGTTTCCTTCTCTTTAGTTTTGGATGGAATATTTGGCTTCATCTTCTGTGATTTTTTCTGTCGAAGTGGGCTCGCATCTTTTTGTACAGCTGGCGCTGTGTTTGTGGCAGCAGATAGTTTGATGCGTCACAAACAGATAGACACTATGTGACCGGCAATTCACACAGTAATATTTCATTGCGAGAAAGAAATGGTCAGTATACCTTTAGTTGGTCCAGGAGCCTTTACTGGTTCCTTGTCTGCAAGAATTTGAACGACATCGATATCAGTAAATCAGATTAATAAACAGCAAATTTGGAGAATGCTTTTTGCGACCGAGACTGGCGGTCAGGGTTCATTGTATCATCGCGCCATAATGCTGCCGCTAAAAATGTTACCTTCAGGTGGAGAGTCGCGCTTGAGAGCAGGAGATTCTTTAGCCTGCGGTTTGGCTGGCGGAGATGATTTCTCCTCTGCCGGAGCAATGTCGACAACGAGACGGTCAAACGTACGTTAAGACGTCGCCCAACCGCGAGCCGTGTTTCAATGGAAACGTGAACAAAGAAATGACAGAATTTGGACGGCGGGCGGACAGTGGGCGACGCTACCTGGGCAGGGAATGACCTCGGCGGCGGCGGCAGCGGCAGCGGAGACTTTGCCCTCCTCTGAAGGAGACACTTCGAGGAAGAACACAACAACAGTCACATACAGCAGAAAGTCATGGTTACGTACGTGTCAGTTGAAAGAAGAAAATGAAGCATTCTGCTGATCCGAACAAGACCCAACTCCTCAAAGGGGAAGACAAAAGAGGTCGGCAGCGGTACCTGCGGGAAGAGTCGCTTCGTCCCGCGAGGCTTTCGACGTTACCTTCTCTATAGGAGAGGCTGAGGAAAATAGCCAGAAATGAGATGCCGCCGGACGGCACAGTTAAAAACAAAACACTCAGGAGGGGATAGGCAAAAACACACGGCGCGAAATGTTACCTGACGGCGGCGGAGAGACCTTCCCTACGGGAGCAAGAAGCGAAGACGCGGCGGCCGCAGATGCTTTCACCTCCACAGGAGACGCTTGAGGAAGAAGAAATGACGGGATCACGGCCATGAAAACAAAACCAGCCCGCTCCCGACGTGACTAGAGTGCAAAGTTATGCTACATTCGACGGGAAAATGAAAAGATGACAGTGGCCTTTAGTACGTGCACGTAAAAAAGAAGACGGAGACGCAGACGGGAGATTAGATGGGTACGGGTCCACAGCTCGAGCAATATACCTTCATCGGGCTTGCCGTCATCCCTCTCTGTCGAAGGTTGACGTTTCACTCGGTCAGGAAAATGCACTTCGCCGCAGAAAAAAGAAAAAAGCCTCGGTTTAACAACGCCTTCTACGGGAGGCTCGTCGGTCGACGCGGCTCCGTTGAGCGGAGAGTCTTCTGTCGCCAACGGGACCGTTTCTCTGAGAGGAGTGGATTTTTCGACTTCCCGGTCAAACACGTCCGGCAGATAGTTCATTTCTGTGGGAGTTACTCTCTTCTTTTCCGCGCCTGACAATTTGCTCACTTTCCAATGTTCTTTATCCACAGCATGAACTAGTGCCATTTCTTCAAGTGGACCTGCGGCGGAGACGCGTTCATTCCTTGCGCTTGCTTTTAACTCCCGATCCTCTCCGGGTTGCGGGTCAAGGAGCTCGCTCGCCGCCGCCTGACGCCTTTCGGCCGTTTTCTCTGCCGGCGCGGATTTGAGCGGAGATTCCGTTGAACAGACAACCTCGGCTTCCGCTTTCATCTCTTTGGTTTTTGCGCAAACTTGGCGCCCGGCCTTCCGCATAACTGTGCTTTTCCTTTCCCGGAGCGGACTCTGTAACTTTGCCGCTTCTTCGCACGGAGGAAATACTTTGGTTTCCACGCGATCGGCTCGCAGACTCGCGTCTCTTAAATCTTTGCGTAACGACAATAGCGTTTCGACGTCAGTCCGACCGCGCGAGCGCTCTATAGATGAGGCGAGAATGGTCTTCGGTGGAATTGATCCGTCTGTGTCTGGGACGTGAGCAAAGGTGTCTTTCTGCTCAAAAGGTTTGTCTGTTAGCTGGTTTTGGTGGAAGGGCAGAGTCTGGCGGCCAGCGAGAATATCCTCCTTTGCCCCGGTCTCGTCGACTCGCTCCCTATTTCCTCCTCGAGGCGCTTCTTCAGCTCTGCGCCGAGCTGGACGGTGTCCCGGGCAAGAGGGAAGATTTGCACCATTGAGCGGTGACAAAGAACAAGTCACAAAGACAAAAGCAGACATTTAACCGTCTGCCGTCAAACTCTACGCGACACAAAGAAATATCGTAACAAGCCAGATTACGCCACGCAAGCGGGGCTACCTTGTTGCGGAGACGTCTGCTTTGCCGGGGCCGGAATTAGGTCATCACTTTTCGCTACGTGTGGAGATCTTTCTTCGGTGGTGGGAGCTTCTGAGATCTTTGGCATTTCACCAATCTTTTCCACTTCCATGGGAATTGTTGTTGTTTCTGGTTCTTCTTTGAATTCTTCAAGATTAAAAGAGACAATGAGGCAAATTAATGAAAGACTACTAGGAAAAAACAGGACTGTTAGACTAACACCAATGCTAAACCGTGCAATGAGAGTGGCAAATAAAAGACTTTTTGAAGCAAAATCTCTTCTCGTGGCAAATAAAAGACTTTTTGAAGCAAAATCTCTAAGATGATTTCAAGACTTTATAGATGACTTAGGAATGGTTACCTTCAGTATCCCAAGTTTCCAATTGCGAAGGCGCCGCAGCAAGCGGCTTTTCGGCATCTTGAAAATAACGGCACTCATTTGACTCATTTTTCGGGAGCAAGAAATATGTTGCGAGAGGACAAATGGGACGTGAAGGTGTCAGAAACATTACAGATACCTTGTAGCTGAGCGGGAGCTTGAGATTCAGGGGCCTCCTCAGCTCGCCTGCCAACTTTGGGAACTTGAAAGATGAAGAAAATTGTCAATGTTGTCTTGTAATGTGTCTTTTCTGTATATACTATATTATTGTTAGAATCTACTGACTTATACAGAGTATCCAACACAGCTTTGAATGTTTTTAGCCTCTGTTACCTCAACTCAGTGAGTCAAAATTGGTGCATTCAAAGAAAGAAATATACATCATGAAACAAGATGATTCACTTGGCCAAGCACCGTCCGACGAAGCGGACCAAAGACAATGGACTGAAGCAACAGGGCGAAAGGGAAATCTCTTACGCTGTACGCTCTTACCGGAGACGTGGAGCTTGGCATTGGAGATGTGAGGACCGCAGACCAGCCGGTAGTCGCCTCCATCTCCGCCCTGGCACTGGCGTACAGTCAGGCTGTGGCGTTCGCCGCTGCTGCTGATGCCGTATTTGTGGCCGTCCTCCAATTTGTGGGTTCCTTTGTACCAGGTTAGCGTGATCTCCGGGTAGTTGATCCGGATCCGGCACTCAAAAGTAGCGTTCTCGTCCTCCGCCGCCGTCTGATCACTGATGTCCTCCATGACGGTGACGGGCTGTCGGTGGGGAACCAATTTTTTGATCAGAAGATCCTTCCAAATCCTCAGTTTTGCTTGCATTTTTTGTTTACTAAAAAGAACTTCGCTAAGCGTTAGGAACGGGCTCCGTGCCGTCATGTAGAGAAGTGCTATCGCTCGATGGGTAACGCCGGGCTCTTACCTCGGTGTCCACGCGTCCCTCCAGCAGCTGGATGATGCGGGCCATATCTTCTTCTTCGACCCGGTCGCGATGTTGGCTGCCACGTGACGCCTCCTGCGGCAAAACAATGACATGACGCGCACGTACAACGAGAAGAATAGTCTGTTCCGGAGCGCGAGGCGGAAGGGGGGACCTTGACAGGAAGTTACTGACCGGACTTTGAGCCTCCGTTTCCTTCTCCCGCCTGAGGACCTCTATCGCCTGAAGGATGGCTCGGTAGTCGTGGATTCGGTGCTCCCGCAAAACTTTCTCGTAGTCTTCGGGTTCTTGGCCTCGGAGCAATTCCACAATGTTTGTCTCTTGTTCTTTTTTGGGAGACTTTTGCTTAGAAGGGGTCCTGGCAAAAACAGCGGCAAAGCCCAAAGTGACGTCCCTGCCACGCTGTCGAAAAAGCTGTATTTGTAAGGGTTTCGGTAAGGCGACGCACGTACTTCTTGAGCTGGATCCTGACGTCTGGGGCGGTTTCCTCTTTTTTTGTGACCTCCATGTCGGCGCTGCACTCGATCTGGCCGTGCTTGTTGGAGGCCACGCAGCGGTACTGGCCCGAGTCCGACTTGGTCACCTCGCGGATCTCCAATTTGGCTTCCTGGCCCTTGTGCGCGACGGTGATGCGACCGCCGGGCGTGACCTGCCTCCACTTGCCCTTCATCCACTTGACGCTGAGGATGGGCTCGCCTCCGATCTTGGCTATGAAGGTGGCCGAGCCCTCTGCGGGAAAACCGCCAAACGCGCTTTTTCAGTGGCCCGCGCGACTCCCGCCAGTGACACAAATGACTAACGAGACAATCTACGACTGGATCTTTCTCGGTTGTTAAGGTCTACTACTTTGAATCCAAAAGTACGCTAGCCTTATATGAGGCGACGTTTGACCCCTGTTTGGACACCACCTCTGAGAATGCCACAAGTCAGAATTGTTCAAAGGGCAATATTGCAAAAACCGAGAAAAATCCAATTCCGGCCAACTATGCTTTCGGAGTGGAGAATTGTTTGCTTGTCATAAGTCATAATACTGTAAGTATTTCTCATTCTTTTTCATTATTCACAATATTGTCAGCTGAGGAGGAACAGCAGGTGGTGAGCGCGTTCAGTGGCGATAATAAAGAACAACTTACTCTCTGTGACAGAAACACTCTTGGGTTCCTCGATGAAGAAAAGATTGTCTAGACGTTTGATCGGAGCAGCGGGAGCGACGGGAATGGCCTCGGATTCTTTTTCTAGAGAAAAGAAGTGAGGTGAGTTGCGAGTATTTTGCTCCCGGCCGAACCGCAGTGCGAACGGCGCGCGGTTAGGGTGCAGGGGCCGCATCCCTCTTCATCCAAGTACCTTTGATGGTGACCTTTGCCTTGCAGAAGTCGGTTCCGGCGGAGTTGCTGGCCTTGCACAAATAATCTCCCGCCGCCATTTTGCTCACCTGACTGATTTCCAGACAAGGTGCGCCGCCGGCAAAGGTGATCTTTGTGCCGTCGCCGGACCTGAGCTCCCTCCTGTCCTTCATCCAGTTGATAATGAGCGGAGGAGAACCGCTCACTTGACATTTCAGGCTCAAATGATCGCCCTCGCTCAGCGTCACCGGCTGCATCGGCATGTCGAATTTAGGAGGCTTTGTGCTTTCTGAAAGAGGAAATAAAGCGCTACTCAACAGACTGACATTGGATATCACCGTGCTAGCTCATCTTGATCTCTTTCTAATGTTCGGATTTGCCGCTCCTTTGTAAGAGTAGCTGATTTCATCGTTTCCCCGAAGAGCTTATGTTGGTTACGCAACAGATTTTGAAGTAACCTTGCGCCCGACTACTCGACGAGGAATCCCTTCCTTCGACCGCACGGCGTATGTTCCCGGAAAACGTGGAAATCCAGTCTTTTTGAAGGATTCTGGTTCGTTTTTTTAAGTCTTGCCATTTTACAGGAACCCAAGTCCCGTCCGAGTAAAGGCAAACCACATTTTACAACAATCTGGTTTTGGCTCTGAGACGGAGTTGCCGCACTGGCCGGGGGAATGCGGCGTAAACGCACACAGTATACAGTACGTTGAATAAGAAGTCGAGGCAAACAGAATCACGAGACATCTTCGTAAAACGAGTAGCAAGACGTACCTGAAATGGTGAGGGAAAGCTGACAGGAAGCTTTTCCCACCGTGTTGGAGGCCTCGCAGGTGTACACGCCGCCATCGGATGTGGCCGCGTCCCGGACAAACAGCGAGGCGACATCGTTCTCAAAGCTGACACGGTATTTGTCCGAAGGGCCGATTTTCGTGCCGTCCTTGCGCCAGGTGATTTCGAGAGGCCGGGAGCCGGACAGCCGAGTCTCCATGGCCACCGTCTCGCCCGCGACGTCCTTCGACGACTCCGGTAGACGCTTGATGAAGGCGGGAGGAAGTGCGCGTTCTGTCACGGAAGAAGATGGCCGAGACGTGAGGCGATGCTTAAACATTCCTGTCCTCTCAAGCCAAAGAAAAAATCCATTAGATAGCAAATGCTTCATGTTGATGAACGGAGGATGAGAGCATTTGAAAAAGTCAAGCTCGTGTTAAACTAAAGCCCGACAGCTGTCAGCGTCTCAAGCATCGGAAATTTGGCAAGTGTACTTCCGGGCCGAAGGTGAAGGTCTTCCATCATGATGGAAGACTGGCCCCTTATCAGATCATACTGATAGGAAGCCCAGATAGGCTCACCATCCTTCTTCAAGGTCACTTAGGGCTCGACCCGGGAAACGTCTTGCAGTTTCTCGACAAACCGCACCGGTAGAAGCTGAGGAGCGCGCCACTTAGGTTTAGTGCGCACTTGAACATGCATCAGTGAATTGATCATTGTTTGCTTGTTGGCGCAAGTTGTTGTTGTTTAAGTTTTGCCCAAAAATTAAGCTGAAGCACAATTTAACTGGTGGCAAACCTTCTGTCATGGTCTACATCTCAAATTCTGGATATAAGTGCTGTGTTGGTTTAATGTGAGAAAGAAGGCTTCCCTCTTTACAAAGACCATCACCTCTGAAGACGAATCCGGGAGATGTCGCAAGAAAAAAAAAAAAAAGTCAAGCTACGGGTGGGGTCGGCGGAACGCAGAAGAAAGTCTTACCTTGAACCTGGACAGAGGCGGCGCAAGTCGCGCTGCTGGCTTCGTCTGCCACCATGCGCACGTAAGAGCCACGATCGTCGAGCGTAGTCTCAAAGATATTGAGAGCAACTGTCCTATCCTCATCGGATGGTTTAGAGTCAGGTGGCGCTTGGCCGGGCGGCTCGATAAAGTCGGGCTTTCCTGCAACTCGCAGCTCCACGCCGCACTCGGCCGCGCCCGCCAGATTGGACAGCCGGCACAGGTAAAGGCCCCCGTCGGCCGGTTCGGCCGAGGCGATGTCGAGACCGATCGTATTTTTGTTCCGGAAGGTTTTGAACCGCGCGGGCACGTCGGCCACGACCCGCCGGTCTTTGAACCACTGGACATTCAGCGGAGCGGAGCCCGCCACCGTGCACTCGATCCGTGCGCTTTTTCCGACATAAACGCTCTGAGGCTCGGGTTTAGTGACAAAGGCGGGAGGGAATCGTTTGTCTGTGAGAATCGAGAGATGGAGGTATTAGCGGCGCGACGGTCGTAACCGGTAGCAGACGGCCGGGTTCGTACCTGTCACGGCCAGCGTGGAGGAGCATTCGTCGCCGCCGTGTCTGTTGGACGCCTTGCAGCTGTACTCGCCGGCGTCATCTGTGCCGGCGTACAAGACCTCCAGAGAGGAACTGGTAACCCGGCTGATAATCCTAAAGCGCTCTCCCTCTTTGATGAGTCCTCCATCTTTGAACCACTTGAAGGTGACTTCGCTGGCATCCTCAGTTTCACACTCGAACCTGGCGGTGTCGCCGGTGTTTATCTCTACGGGAGTTAAGTGCCGTTTGAACACGGGCATCGCTGTTTGAAGAACTGCAAGGAAAGCAAAAGAGAGTTGACAGTCAGCGGGGCCACATTTCTCCAACCGAAAGGAACGGGGGCAGCTCGAGCCGGAGAGGGATGTGACTCTGAGGAGGAAAACCGGACCCGGTGAACGCATGCGGAGGGAAAATGCTCGGGAAAGGAGAGCCGAAGGATGAAGAGAAAGGGGAAAAGATGAGGAGAATTGGAGGAAGCGGCACTCGCTCTGACGTTAGTTGATGATTTCAAAGAAGTGACCATCATCAAACCTCTTGAGACAACTTTGAGTCGCGTCCGTGCCGTGGTTCCGCCAGCTCGGTTGGTGGCCTCGCAAACACACTTGCCGTGATGCTTCTCCTTCACCACTCTCTTGATAGTCAGCGTGTACGTGTCCCCGTCTCTCGAACACGCAAACTCCCCGCCAGGCTCCACCAGGTGTCCGTTGATAAACCAGTTGACCACAGTGGCGTGCTTGACAGTGCAAGCCACGACCGCCTGGTTGTTTTCCTCAGCGCAAACTTCATCCGAAGAAGCGATGACGAGCGGAGGGCTGGCCGCGCTATTTGCGGCGACCTCTGAAAGACGCGCATCCTCGCAAACAAACGAGTCTACGAGTTCTGAGGGAGGACTATGGCTAACCGGCGGGGGGGCGGATTCTGTCACACGCTTTGATTGGTGGACTTTTGTCGGATTCTGAATCCTCGCAGTCCGGAACGCCGTTTCCGTCGTGACGGCAGCAGAGTGAGAAACGGCCGCGGGGAACCCGTCGGCACTCTCCGCCACGGTCACCGTGTTCACCGTGGACGAGGAGCACTCCGGGGAGCGCTCTAAGCACCCGCACGCTTTCTGTGGCTCGGAGAGTCGCGCGAAACCCGGTCGCTCAGACTCCAGACTTTGCCGCTCCCGCGAGACCGAAGCGTGAAGAGCACGCCGGAGTTCTGATGCGAGCCGGGCTCTCTGAGGGTAGTCGCATTGGAAAAACGGGGTGAGCTCCATGAGCGCATTGGGGGTTGTGATCAGGTAGGAATGCATAAGGCCCTTAGGCTCCTTTTGCACTTTCATCTCCTGAATGTCAAGGGCCTCCAAACGGCCGACCGCATCGTCGAGCGACGCCGGATACCGACTGACTACGGCAGACTGAAGCGCATCTCTGAGCTGACGGCGAATATTTAAACGCGACTCTTTGGGCACCTGAATGACAAAGAGAAGTTCTTTAGGTAACGTTTGAGATCGGAGACACTCCGCTATCAAGAGAACCCTTTGAGGTTGGACTGAAACACTGGCGGTGTATCCTCCAGATGTTTGCGTGACACTCGACCGCTCGGGGGTCAGGATGTACTTTTCCTGAAGCGACAGCGACTGTCGTAGCGACTGACCTTCCCGGACGGGGATGGCAAAGTCTCGCTCCGCGGCTTCTAAGACGAGAGCGCTCTCGGTCGCGACCGCCGTCTCTTCTACCATTGTGGGCTTTCTGGGAATTTGGGGCTCTGTTTTTATCTCGGTCTCAAAATGCGCAGCAGCCTCAAAAGGAAAGGCGTGACCCTCTTCAAGCACTCGGACATCTGTAATATGTGCCGAATTCACGATAGTCCACGAGTCCTCTTTGTGAAGCGTTGCCCGTTGGGCTTCTAGCCGCGTTGGCGAGGGCGTCTCCTTCAATAACGGCTCCGACCGGGTGGAGACGGGAAGGACGCTAGAAAGCTCGGGCTCTGGTGCAGATCGGCAACAAAACCCGGTCGAGGACAACTCCAAATCTTTGTGGAAGTCGGCAGTCGGCACTCTTCTCTCCTGCGAGAGCGCCGCGTGCCTTCTACATTTTTCCTGCTTTGGCACCGCCGCGTGCTGGCTAGGTTTGCTTGTGCAAAGCCGGCCTTCTTTAGGCAGAACCCATAAGGAATGGATGGTCTGTAGATATTGTGTGGGCGGAAGCTCTTTTTGGGCCCGAATGGACTTCACGTCCATCTCGGATGAGAGTTCTGAGATGGCCTGACAAAGGACAGGCCTCTGCTCTTCTTGAGATACAGTGTAGAGCAAACTGGGGCCGGCCCTCAAATCCGCCTGCTCTGTCCAAGGTTTTTCACTGCTCAATTTGCCTTCTGACAACAAAACGGACTGATCGCTGATAAGCTGAAGATTCAGGACTACTTCTGTCTGCGGCAAAGGCCGCAGACTCTGACCGGACGCTAAACTCGCTACCTGTCCTAGGATATCGCTCTGCAGTGGGTATTTCTCTTCGGCGGTGAGAGCAACACTGTAGACACGGTCTTTTCCCGGACGGAGAGACTCCTGCCCGGGCGTGTACGTTTCCAATTCGCGCGCTTTGCTCAAAAGCAGCAATGATTGATTTACTGATGCGCGCCACGCCCGCTTTGGCTCTTTGACCGTCGAAGCGCGGGCGTCCGCTTCCGTCGGCAGCTGCTCACAATGACCTTCCGTGATCGGCAGCCGCCCCGCGGACTGAGACGAGTACAGAATCTTAAGCCCCTCGACCACCTCAAAACTTTTCTCCCGCTCCGGTCGGCCGAAGACTGACAATGTTCCGTCGAGGACCGGTATAGCGGTCTCCGCCGAGTGGCGGGCGACGAGCCGTCGGGACTCGGTCGAGGTCTCCGCGTACCGCGGGACGAGGCCGGCCGTCGCCCAAGCGCTCGCCGTGCCGAGCGGCAGGAGTCGCCCGGTCGTGGCCGACCGGAGCTCTGAGCGCCGCTCTTTGACAATGTCCGGCTCCGCCGCTTCCGGGCTGAGAACGCGTTCAGAGTGCCGCTCGGGGATCGCGCGTGTCTCCTGGAACGACGCCGAGAAGGATACCGCGTGGGGTGTTTTCACAAGAATAATAGAGGCGCGAGGCGGATGGCCGGGGGCCACGCAAACACGCTCGTGGATCTGCCGTGACTCTAGCACCGCGGCTCGCTGCGGGAGCCGCTCGCGGTGAGGGGTGGCCGCGTAGATGGCCGGCTCGCTGAGGGTTCCCACCTCTTCGCTGGGAATGATTTCCCGGCTCTCGCTATCAATGGTGTAAATCATCCGATTTGAACGTAATCTGGACTCTTTGGTTTCTCCGGTCACGTAGACGGTCGACGTTTTTGTTTTAACCGACTCGTCTTCAAGTTTGACGCCAAAAAGCGAAAGCCGGGCGCTACAGGTCGCTTCCCCAAAGCGGTTGGACGCCTCACAGGTATAGACGCCTACGTCCTCCCGCTTGACGCACGTGACGGTGAGAAAGCCCGATCCGTCCGAGCCGCTCGCCGTTACGCAGGAGCCGCTAGGCGGAACGCGAAGGCCGTCTTTGAGCCAGCGCACCTCGGGCCGAGGATCCCCGCTCACGACGTAAGCGAACGACGCCCGAGCTCCCTCGCGCGGCCGAACGGACTCTATAGTTTTGGAAAAGAAGGGAGGTCGGCCACACGGCACCGGCGCCGTGTGGAGCCTCTCTGTCTTTGGCGGTTCGCTCGTCTGAACGCGCAGATACGTAGTGCAAGCTTCCTGCCCGAAGCCGTTGCTGATTGCGCAGGAGTACTCTCCTTCTAACTCGGCTTCGACTCTGTTAATGATCAGAATGCACTGGTCTCGCTCACGAAGGCACTCGTAGCTCGAAGAAGTGCCGACGCTCCGGCCGTTGTGGGACCACCGCGCGGCGGGCTGGGGAAAACCGCCCACTTTGACGCTAAAGCGAGCCTTTTCTCCGACGGTCACGGCTGTCCGAGGAGAAAGTTTGCTGAGGAAAACCGGCTTTTGATTTGGTTTAGCCAAAGCCCGGGAGGAGAATTTGCTCTCTGACTGAAAGTCAACTACTGGTGTTTTGTCTGGAAGCTGCTTAACATCAGAATCACAGGAGGGACGTGTTTCCTCTTCCACTGCGATGCTTGAGCTAGAGAAGGCTGAGCGGAATGATGACAATTAATGCACGGACGACAATCCAGCGGCTCAAATGTAAACCAACAGCTTCCGTGTGTCTTTTCAATAATATGGAAAATAGTTGATATCTTCAAAACGATATGAAATGACATATCGTCATGAGGATCTCATTTCGCCAATTTGGTGATATGTTGGGCGGTGGGTACGTGTACAAGCCTGCAGCTGTCAGGCACTTACTGGCCACAGTAAAGCTATGCTCACAGTGATAGCTCCAAACAATAATAATCACCTCATAACAGTCAGACAGAAATAATAGCAAATCAAATGTCATTGAGACTCACAGTTTCAAAACAAACTTAAAATGATCACATACGTACGTAACAACAAAGCAACAAGTCACCAGACAACTTGAACATGAACTGAAGAAATAACCATCACAAAACGTGAACTTTGAATGTTACGTTTTACAGTATTATGCGCATACCGTGGTTCCTCTACATATGAAGTAAATTGGTTCCAGGACCTTGTTTGTAAGTGAAAATGCTTTTTTGTCGATCAGGATTTTCCCATAACAATACATTCCATTAATTGGTTCCACAGCCAGAAAACCTACACTAAATCCTTAATATTGTTGGTACTGTTACAAATGGCAATTACATATAGCAAAACAAATAAATCATTAATAGCAACAAAAAAAATGGAATAATAAAATAACAATAATTCCTGTGATCATGTAACAAATCAGGTTCTAATGTGGCGGACGCGTTATGCGTGCCGTACGTGAACGCGCCGCATCGCTGACGTGACAGAGCCGGTGAGGTGCGGTTGAGATTTACTTTCTCGAATGAGAACAACTGCGGCAGAGAGTAGGCGTATTGTGTTGCACAAGTTCATAAATAAATGATAAAAAGCTGACGATTTCTTTGGCAATGTTACCACAATAATAATTGTCACCTTAACGGTCTAGAACAGGGGTCCTCGAGGGCCCCTATCCAGCTTGTTTCCCATGTCTCCCTCCTTTAAAACACCTGAATCAAATGATCGGCAGGAGCCTGATAACGATCCTGATTATTTAGGTCAGGTGTGTTGGAGGAGGGAGACATGGAAAACAAGCTTGATAGGGGCCCTCGAGGGCCGGAGTTGGCTACCCCTCGTCTAGAGGTTAGCAATGTGGAGAATTTGTTCAATATGAATTTGCCTGTGTTACTATATGAACAAAATGCAACAAGTGATATAAGGATCATTTTGATTTAGTAATAATAGCTTTCCCAAGTGTCCCAAAGGGGAGTACTTCACTCGCTTTAGGTAATAATACAATAACATGGTCTACAGTCATGCACCCGTTTTGCCTGTGTGACAAATAAGAATGAGAAAAGTGAGGGGGGAAAGCTGTCAGAGTATGTTTTTTATTTATGATTAAACCAAAGTACATGATATCATGCATTTCGCTATTGTGGTATAAAATACAGTAAAGGATTTTTCGCATATCGCAGACTGCTCATTGAAACTGGAGTAGAATTGGTATACACCTGAATATTCATAAGAAAACATTGTCTCCGCCTGGTTCATTCAAAATCAAATCTATGATCCAAATGTTTTTACCTGAGACTTCCTCTTGGACGTGGATGACGGGCGCCCCGTGGTCCACCGTGACTGCAATGACAAAGAAATACAAGAAATGAAAACCCTTTTTAGCGCGAACCTGGGCGACGAGTCGCGTATCAGTTTTGGCCGCGCCGGACGTCAGAGCGCTCCTAAACTGTGAGACGGTGTAGGTGTCATATACTGTAGTGTGGAAGAGTGCCAAGGAGAACATGCAGATGCCAACCTTTGGTCATCAAGCCGCACTCGGCGTCTTCGACTGAGGTCGGGCCGGACAAATAGCCCCCTCGTCCGGGTCCGGCGTTCGTAACGGTCAGACCGCACAGGGGGCCGTCGCGTTTGCGAGAGTACGACACGCGAGCCGCCCCGTTGGAGCGGCCGTAAAGCCAAACGGCAAAGGGGAGCCCGTAAGGAACGCGATACGGCAAGAGGCCGCGGTTCTCTCGGGGGACCCGGATCAGGAAGTCGGGGCGGCGGCACAGGCGGGTGTCGGGAAAGCTTTCCAGGAGGCACAGCTGCGAGTACGCCGGCAGGGAGCCCGGTTTCTCCTCCGTCATTTCCTGCTCCGGGATCTCGGGAGAGTCTTTTCTGAGCTCCCCGGCTCCCCGTGAGGGCGTGTGCACGGTATCTGTCGCGACGGCACACTGCTCTTTGACCTTTGTCTCTTTAGCTGGGTGAGAATCATAGTTAGGGAGAGTCATTAGGGGTCACGTTAAGTTGCTCACACTTGTTATCAAGGCACACAGTATGACTGGTCAATGACACACTGGAAGACATCTACTCGCGCCGGTTATAAACGCTCGCTCGCATGAATGACACGTACTGTATGCGACAATCGGCCCCGGTGACACACGTTCTTCTGGGTGGCGGGAGTAACCAAAGCCCCTCGTCATTAGGAAGACGCTCGGCGCTATTTTATCGACGTGATTAGAAGGAGTTACCGTACATACTTGCGGATAGGTCGCTCCGGCAGATAGGTCGCACCCCTAGTTTGTGGTTGAAAAAGAAGGTATTTTATGTTCATCCTCGTATAGGTTGCCCCACAATATAGGAGATTTTTGGGCCCCTTTCCCATGCCAATATGACGGAAGTTTATGGTGAACTTTAATACATAGGAACAAGTTGAAGTACAGCAAACAAACAATGGCAATGTGGTAAATACACTGAGTTTTCTACTGTTGTTTCCTAACTGTCTTAACTCTTCCTCCTCCTCCTCATCATCACTTTCAAACATTTTTCTCATCTCCTCATCAGTAATTGCTTCACAAAAGTCATTCTCTTCCTCATCAATGTCGTCCCAGAGCATCCTCTTGAGGTGGCTTGGGAATTCAAGAATGCTGCACGACGTATAAAATTGCAGCTTCTGCCGTGATGTGGGTCTTTATTTGTTCCTTGGGCGTGTTTTGTAAATATTGTTCACGTAATTACTACATTTCATGTTTTTGTTGTTGTACAAATATTTTTTGCACATTAGACATAGAAATGTTATAGTATATACGGTAAGCGTCAATCTAAAGACCACGTCCAGTGACGTAAACGGTGAGCTGTCATTTTTATTTCAGCTGGGAAATGGATTCAAAAAATTTAGACTGGCTTGACATTGTCACCGGGGTAGCTGCATGCAATGCATGAAATGCCTTAAGCTTTATTAGTGCAGGGATGAGCACTGATCAGGCACTGTTGGATTTCCCAGCTCTTACGTTCTCCATTGCCCTGTTGTGGTGCAGACTTATGGGTTGGAATGTATCCTGACATGAGATCCTTAGTTCAAGATTTTCATACTTGTACATGTGTAGCAGACCTAAGGAGGCCGCGATAGTTTCAACTCGATACGTTCCACGACGTGCTTTTAGCAAGCCAAAATCCACTGCCAAAACTAGGTATGTTTTACAATAGTCACTTGCGTTCTGCCGCCCAGAAGCAACCTTTGTTACCAAACTTTCCGAGTAGACTTGTGGGTCACGCGTTCACATTTGTTAGGAACGTGCACGTACCTGTCTGTCAGTGGCACGCCGGTTACAACGATATCTCCGTGCGTTAGTGACACATTCACACGGGTTAGAAGTGATGCAAACGGCGTGAGCGGCTTCTAGCTCATCTGGTCAGTAGTGCGGGCGGACAAAGTTAGCGAGGCGCGGCGGCACGGAGCAGATCGGCATTTGTGAGATTGGAGAAAGAGAAAGCACCTTCCACGGTGAGGCGGGCGGAGGAGCTGCTTTGGCCGTGCGGGTTGGTGGCGGTGCAGCGGTACACGCCCTGGTCGGCCAAACTCACGCCCTGGATGACCAGGGACAAGACCCCGCCGCTCTGAGAGCTCCTGGCCCGCTCCCGCGACAGATTCTGGCCATTGTGATCCCAAACCACGCCCACGAAGGGCTGCCCGTCAAAGGAGCAGCTGAATCGGGCCATCTCGCCGCTTTTCACGCGGACGTCCCGCAGCTCCGTCAGCAGCCGAGGCGGCGGCGCTCGGATCGGAACGCCGCCGCGGCGCGAGCTCTCCGTTTCCACCTCCAGCGTCCGCCAAGATACGTGGGAGCTCTCCGAGTAAGACTCGCTAAACTCGGTAAAGGTCTGAGTCTCCAGCCTCTGACTTATCATGGCCTCGTTCAAAGTGCTCGCCATGCTAGTTAAGGTTTTTTCATCTGGGCAGCAAGACAGAGTAGAAGGGTTAAGTCAACGCACCGTTCTGGAGACTAGAGCGGATCTGTGTGGAACATTGAGCAAAGAAGTGCAACTCCCATCTTTCCACCTTCTCCGCTCCCAGCGCACAACCGCATTCGAGTGGCCCCAGCTAAGGTTGACGTTGTTGTCCCCACCCTCTTAAAGGTTGACGTTGTTGTCCCCACCCTCTTAAACGCTGCACATTTCCCTGGCTCTGAAAGCCTACAGTAATCGTTTTCCGTTTGAAAAGCATTCTACTGCGCTTCAAAGAGAACGCTACACAGATTGTAAGGATTGAAAAATCTTGCCAATGGGACCAAAACGATTGTCTCACCGTCAATATTGAGAGTGGCCGCACACATCACCATTCCTCCCGAGTTCCTGGCAAGGCACGAGTACTCCCCTTCGTGCTCCAACGCTACTCTGGGAATGTTCAACTGGCACACGTCTCCAAAACGAGACATCTTCAACGTGTCCGAATCTTTCAACTCTGTGTCGTTCAATGACCAGCTGACCTGGAGATCTGGACCAGGAGAGGTGGGTGGTTGTTACCGCCATCCACGTGTGGCCACGAGGGAGGGTGTCGCCATTTTACCTTCCCCGGAGACCGTGCACTCCAAATGGGCAGAATGTCCCGTTGTCACAAGGATGTCTCTCATGGGACAAAGCAGGATCGGAGCAGAGACCCGGGGGACACGCTCTTCTGGAACTACAGGATATCAAAACACAAAGGGCAAATTCCAACGGCAAACGGGCGGCACCGGAAGACCGTTTCAAAGTCGGCGGCGGGACGCGACCTTCCACCCGCAGCGACGCCGAGCTCTCGGCCTCTCCCAAATCGTTGGCCAGCCGGCAAGTGTAGACGGCGGCGTCCTCGGGGAAGGCTTCCAGAAGCAGCAGCGCGTACTCGTCCTCGTCACGCAGGAACTTGCGGACGGAGGTGGCGGACACGGCCTCCGAGCCCTTCAGCCAGGTCGCCCGCGGCGTCGGGAGACCGCTCGCCCTCACCGAGAAGCGGGCCGATTTTCCCGACGTCGCCGTCTGCGCCTGCAGGGGGCGCAGCACCCGAGGGGCTTCGGGGACTGACCGCAGAAGGACAAATGTTACCCTAGAAGCGTTTTGCAAATACGAGGACTCCAAAGAAACCAAGTCAACTTTGGATCCTGAAATCAACTTTGAGATGCGTGCACCGTCCGTGAAAATTGAAGTGCCGCACTTACGTTGAACGTGAAGGTTGACGGCGCTCGTGTTCCTCCCCGCGACGAAGACGTACTCGCCGCCGTCGCTACGGTAGGTTTCGCCGATGGTCAGGCGGTGCAGTCTTCCGACGGTGACGTAGCTGAAGCGTCGGTCCGGCGAGAAGCGGATCTCCGTACCGTTCCTCATCCAGCGACCTTCCACGTCGTCCTCGCTCACTTGGAACTCCAACGTGGCTTTTTGTCGCTCCACGACCTGCAAGAGTCAGAGTTTCAAATCCACCCACCTTTCCGACGACGCGTCAAAGCCCCACTTCCAAAAATGGTATTTTCATTTGTTTGTGCTTAATTAACTAGCGGGGTCTATTCTATTCGATACAAGGTGCACACTGAAGGACTCACCGTGATGTTTTTCTGAGCGGGTTCTGAGATCTTGATGTCCCGCCCCTCCACGGCGAGGTTCCCCTTGGACACGCTGGAGCCCGCCACTGCCGCGTACTCGCCGGAATCCGACAGACGGACGGACGGCAATACCAAGCGGTGCGTCCGATTCTCGGACGTCATCTGGTACCTACGGAAACCTTTTCGCTTTAGCTTTCGGTCCGGTAGACGAAAATTTACGCCGATCCCACCTGTCGGACATCTCCAGCTCCTGGCCGTCCTTCATCCAGATCACTTGGACGTTTGCTTCGGAGAGTTCGCATTCGAAAGTTGCTCTCTTCTTCTCGGTGATCTTCAAGTCCTTCAGTTGTTTGCCGAACTCGACCACGCGAGCTGATGACGACAATGACTTTCGGTCAGACGGACGCGCTAGTCCGTCGGCGTCCGGCCGTCTTTCCCCCTCCCGCCTTACCCTCCACGCGGAGCTTAGCGGAAGCGCGCGCCCGTCCGGCCACGAAGGCGTACTCGCCGCCGTCTCCGAAGTGAACGTTGCGGATGCTGAGCGTGTGCGTTTGGCCTTTAGAGCGAGCCTGGCAACGGTCGCTGGAGCGGATCTCTGCTCCGTTTTTTAGCCATTTGGAAGAGATCGCCTGGTGGTTGACCTTCACTTCCAACGTGACGGTGTCCTTCTCCTGAGCATTGATGTCTTGTAGCGCCGTCGTGATGACGACGGCTGAAAATCAAAGAAAGACTGGTGAAGAAATCACAAGCGGTCGACGCCGTCGCCGGCTTTCTGGACCACATGCGTCAAACGCCGGGCCGGCCACGACGGCGACCTCTGGCGCGTCCAATTCGGACCGTGCCGACGGACCGCCTCGAAGACCGCCGTTTTTCCAATTCAATTCACCGTTGATCATTTTGTCCACCCGATGTTAGCTCTTTCGGTCCCGTCGACAATGATAGAGGACGGGGATTCCCGACTTACGGTCGACTGTGAGCGCGGCCGACGCGCGGCGGTCGCCGCACGCGAAGGCGTACTCGGCCGAGTCGTCCTCGCCGGCGTCGGCGATGGTCAGCCGGTGGACTTTGCCCTGCGCCGTGATGCCGAACTTGTCGCTCATCTCCATCCGGGCGCCGTTTTTCAGCCAGACGGAGGGGATGTTGAGGTGCGACACGCGGCACTCCAAAGTCGCCGTCTGAGTTTCTGCCACCGTCGTGCTCTTGGGGGGTTCGGTCACGCCGAGAGCTGACGAACGGAACGAACGCAGAGATTGAGACGCTGGCGTGCCCTTCACAAAATGCCGACTTGAGCATATTTGGGAAGTTAGGTCTTTGACACAAAAGTTCCCTTGCCGGACGTTGGACAGAACAGATGCAACTCCCACTTCAACTTGAACTATTACACCAAAAGGATGCGTATAGACCCTACCCACCGACGTCACAAAATCACGTGCTCGCTGTATGGTTCCGCCCCCTTGTCCGTCATTTTGTGTCTGTATTATCAACGGTCTCAATTGATCGAGCAATTTATAATGCATTTCATGGAAGACCCGGTGCTTTCGGATGCCGTAAACTCACTTGATGCGTTGCGTAAAAGGCGTTATGTGGAAAAGCTTCAGTTTATCCATTCGCCAGATCCATATTTGATGCCTAAATCGATGTTTTTCGACCTGCTGTCTCCGCCGTATTTGCCTGACATCTGCTAGCTACCCTGATATGTAAGACTATCTTGTCCACACAAAATCAGCCTATTCTCACGAAAGTTTGAACAACTTTTAAGAGCTTGGAGGCTTATAAATACTTCGTTGCTGGTTGGGTGAAACAGGTCCTCGTCCACGAAAATTCGGCAGGAATTTATCTTGTGCTTGGAAAGGTGAGTTACGAAATTTTCAATTCAAAATCTTTTGTTATTGCTAACATCCACTGTCAAGTCTAATGTATTTCATGTCGTTTGTCAATGGAGTTAGGGCTTTGTTTATATGTTTATATGGTTTAGCGATAGCACTCTCACTACATACAGTACATACGTGTATGTTGTCGGCGATTAGCCTAGCAATGATCTTAATTGTGGTTGTCAGCCCAAAACCCTCTAAATATATATTAAATGCATCTTTCCAGATATAAAATGACTACTACATAATCTGTGGTAATCGTTTGGAGCCCAGTTTTCTCGTCGAATTGCAGCAGCCCATCTCGCGCTCTTCTCTCCGCGTCTCTCGGAATCTGGTAGAACTTCAAGTCTCTCAGTCTTCTCCGTCTATCTTCTCTGTTATTGCAACCGACCGACACACACACCTTCACCATTTTGATTAGTAATGTTAACGAGCAGAAAAACACGTCGTAAATAGGAGGAATGTACGTAGCCGTAACAGGTAAACATGATGTGTTGATGGACAATTGGGCGGCACCAGTCAGGAGGAAGGAGTTGTGACGTCACGTGGGTAGGGTCTATAGTGCGTATCTCGAGACTAAACTGCATCCGTTAAACTGAGAAGCACTTACATTCGACGGCGAGGCGAGCCGCGCAGCGCAAATGAGCGACGACGGCCGCGTACTCCCCCGCCTTGCTGGCGTCCACGTTCCGGACCAGCAGTTTGTGAGTCTTCTTCTCGGACGCGGTCTCGTAGTCCGGGCCGGGCGTCAGCTCCGAATCGTCGAACAGCCACTTGACCGGAACGCCGTCCTCCGAGACGGCCAACTCAAAAACGGCGGAAGCTCCCGGGAGGGAAGTCACGTCTTTGGGCTTCTTGGTGATCTTGACGGCTGGAGGGAACATTGGATCAGACACGCCGTCAGTAACGGTCACGCAGAAACCCCAGGCGCCGCCAGTAACACGACCCTCGATGTCACGTTGAGCGTTCGGCCAAATGAAAATGGATGACTTTTAGTCGTGTCGTTGTAACGCTTCGTGTTTTGAATGTCTCAGACGCGGCAATTTCTGGTCCCCGATCTGCTGTTCTTTGGCTTCGTGACTGCGAATGTGCAGGAAAAGCGCTTGCCGAAACGACCCTCAATTGTTGGCGTTCCTCTCAAATATTACGCGTTGAAATAAGGCCAACAAAAAGAATTGCATTGTTTTTGTCAAAGGGGGAAAATACTTGGTCCATGAACAATTTCTTACAACTGCCAGTTTTTGTCCGACGAGATGAAAACGCGCCATAGTTTATATTTTTATATAGTATGTGCAGTTAGCTAGTTATCGTAGCCGTGTTTGGTGGTATCACCCGTGAGACCGGACGTGTCGCTGCAGCTACCGCGCCCGTCCCGCAGTCGCCGGTGTCCTCTCCGGGCTCAGGGCTCGCTGGTTTTGAACACGGTGCCGCGTTCGGTGGTTTGGACATAGCCCGGTAGCAGTCTACGTCTCCTATTTAGTAAGGGTTGTAGTTCAGACAGCCGCGCTCCCGATTTAGTGCTGTTATGAAGCTGGTTTTGATGATAATTTTCAAAACCTTCTTGAAAGACTACCACCCTTGGGTTTTTGTAGACAAAAACATATTTACCGTAATTTCCCGAATATAACGCGCACTTTTTTTCCCCAAAATCAACTTGTAAAATCATGGTGCGCATTATAAACGGGTACATGGATGGAGACAGAAATATATATATATTACACATATATATATAAACCGATTTTTTTTTTATTGACACGGCCACATTGTGTTGAAGAAACGTATGCGGCGACCTGTTGCCGACCATTACGGTACGTGACGTCACCATTTTGTTTCGGTAATACTTCACTCTAATTGGCCGAATGATTTCATCTGTTTTAAATTCTGCTTTTTCTACTCTTCATAAAGCACGGAATTTAGTTTCTTGAACTCATTTGAGTCAACGTTTATTGCAGCTCCGCAACTCTGACCATAATGTAAGCACACAGACTTCCTGTGTCCGTCAACTATAACTGTCCCTCAGGAAACTCAATCCCAAATAACAATAGTTCCTATTACTGTCGTGGTCATAGCGATGAGCTCTCACGGATTTCCGACTTACATTCTCACTTTCATTTTACCGTATCAATCCATGGAAGAAACATTTATTCATCACGATGAAACGAGCAAGTTATACAGCAGCCTTTAAAAGAAAAGTCACATCTGTTTTGTTTTCTCCTAGATTCTGGTAAGCTGGAGAAGTTGTCAAATCGTATTATTACCTTAAATATTGTCAGTTTATGGTAGTGTTTTGAACTACCAATATGCTATGCTTGTGCTGTGTTTCACCAGTCAGTAAAATAACTGACATTTCTGTATCTGTACACGAGCTCTGTTTTCTTGTATTCTTCTATTTATTGGTGCTAAAAATAGGGTGCGCATTATAAACGGGTACAATATTTTTCCCTAGATTTTACAAGTAAATTTGGGGTGCGCATTATACACGGGTGCGCCTTGTATTCGGGAAATTACGGTAGTATTTGGTGGTGACTTAAACAAGACAAAGTTTGATTGAGGAAAACTGAACAAATGCAAATTTGAAATGACTGAAATAGAATAGCAAGTATTTTTGGTCCAAAAGGTTAGGAAAATGAGATACGGAAGGCTAAGGTTAGCGGGGGTCCAACTTCCACAAAGCGCTTACCTTCCACGTTCAACCTGCCGTTGGCCGACAATTTCCCCAGTTTGAATGAATAAACAGACTCGTCCTGCGGGCCGCAGTCTTTGATCTTCAAGGTATGCAGCGTGCCGCTGATGCCGATCTCGTATTTGTCGCCGGGCTTGATCTCCGCGCCGTTCTTGATCCACTGCGCTCCCCTCACGTTCTCGTGGGTCAGCTCGAGACTGAAGACGGCGTCTTGGCTCTGGATCACGTTCTGGTTCTTCAGAGTCTTCCTCACCTTCACGGCTGCCGGACAAACTCCACTTGTGATACAAATCCATCTTTGCCGGATATGTAAGTATTTCATATTTAAGGCGACCGCTGTGATTTTCAATGAGTTTAGCACGAGTCGGATCCATTGGAAGCGAGAGGCCGGCGGTTCGTTCGTTCGCCGCATCCGTCCCGCTTCAAATGGATCAGACGTCCCGTGCAAGTTAAAAAATAAAAAAAAAATTTTTAAGTCTTATTTGTTCTTTCTCTGGCTAGGAAGCAACCCCCCTCTCCCAGTTTATCACTAATAGACGTCCGATCCGTCGGAAGCGGGAAGGCGACGGCCGACGAACGCTCATTCGTTGACTGCCATCGCTCCCTCTTCTAATAGATCGGCCATCGGTGGCAGCGGATGATTTTGATGAAGCATCTTTAACAGTGAAGGGCGGAAAGGTTTCCCTACCTTCCACCTTGAGAGCGGCCGAGGTCTTGGAACTGGCGATCTGATAGGCGTACTCCCCGACGTGAGCGGCTTTGGCCACGGCGATGAGCAGGGACCTGACGCGTCCGTCCACCCGGCAGGACACGTTGTCGTCGAATTCCACCGGACGGCCGTCTTTCAGCCAGAGGCCTTCCGCCGACGGGTTGGCCACCTCGCACGCCAGCTCGGCCGTCTGCGAGTCGGCCACCGTCAAGTCCCGGAGGGGCTTGGTGATGGCGCCGCCTGGCGACGAGGTCGCGTCAGCCTCCGCCCAATCGCGCCCGAAGTCTCCCGTCGGCGACCCCCCGACGTCTCCCGTACCTGTGACGCTCAGCGGCGCCGAGCAGGTCTTCTCTCCGGCGGCGAAGGCGTACTCGCCCTCCTCGTCCTTAGTGGCGTTGAGGATGGTCAGAGCGTGCCGCTTGTTCTTAGACTCCATCTTGTATTTGCTTCCGGCTTTGAGCGGCTGCCGCTTGAAGGTCCAGAAGGCGTCCACGCCGTCGTGAGACACTTCCACTTCAAAAGTCACGTTCTCCGACTCGGCGCACTCCTTGGCCTTCATCGGGGCCACGATTTGAACGCCTGTGGAGAATGAACCGCCCACAAAAGACGTGTCGTGATGGGTCGATCGGAGCGCCGCCCCAAGTCTACGGTATATACACTTACTCTAGACAAAGACACAGTGGCGGCGGGCAAACTTAGATGGTCAAAGAGGCGTTTAACACGCATCCCGCGGGTCAAAAATCCACCGAGCCACAAAATCCTTCTAACTGATGCCGGGGCGTCAAACCGCAAATGTAAAACGTGCGAATCGACTTCATGTTTTTGCCAAATTGAAATTGACGAAACATTTCCCTAGTCCACCTAGTTACCCTTTTTTTTTCTCCCGTTTTGACTGAGAGATTAAAAAATAAAGAGAATATGAACTGTTTATTCATTTTTCTCATTCGAATTTTTAAATGAATATTTTTTAAAAAATGAAAAGGAATATATAAAGAAGACTTTATTACATAAAAAACCTTCAAAAACAATTGTGACTATTTTCCCACCCTTTTTTTCAAACGGCAATAAAATTGGAGGGTGGGGCTATCATGAGTTACCAAAGTGAGATATTTACCCCTCCTCCCCTTTTATTGAAAAAAATTTCTGTTAATCTGAAAATTAAAAATTGAAAAATGTACAGTACAGCGATTTTTTTTTTTTTTTAAACCTGCAAATATAAAAGCAAACGTAAAAATGAAAATGAGTCAAATAAATCAAAGAAATTTGTGATTTTTGCCTTATTTTAATCCATACGGAACAAATGCCAGATGGGACGTCAACGGCAGCCAAACCGGTCGTCTGGTGCAGTGTTTTTCAACCTTTACTGAGTCACGGCACGTTTTTACGGAGGAAAAAAATCTGGCGGCACACCACAAATGTTCCAAAATGACTTTCTGTACAGTATGTTTTCTCAGTATTTCTACTTACTCAGTGGACAGGTAGGATTAATGTCCCTGCCACAGTGTGGGACTTTTTGGATTTAGCAACAAGTTCAGCAACTAGCTAACTGGCTTTGAAGGGCTTTCTCATTTACCTTTGTAGTTTTTCTCCAGTTTCTCAGTGTTTTATCAAAGGCGCACTAAATAGTCCATCCTTTGAAGCGACGGGTGTTTCGTTCGGCGATGATGATTAAGCTTGCTTGGCACCACGGCGCCGTCGGATAGCTGCTCGCGTCACGTTCAAGAACTGCTCGGATTTCTAGCCGTCAGCCACCTTGCCGTCCTCGACAACGCGTTGGAATAAAGCACGTTGGCGGTCGTCACATACGGAGAAAATAGAAAGGACCGTTTCGTGTATGTCGACACTTGACGATTCTAATCAAATGATGTACAGTAGATAGGGATGGGAATTGATAGGATTTTTACGATTCCGATTCCATTATCGATATTGCTTAACGATTCGATTCTTTATCGATTCTAATTTGGGGGAAAAGAACAAACGTTTTGATTGGCATCGAGTTTGTTTACTCAGAAGTCACAACCTTACAAACTCACAACGAGATCAAAAGAGGCCCAAAGTATATATTGGCAGATAGGTTTTTGTTCTGCCTTTGGCAATATGTGTTAAAGCAGGGGTCCCCAAACTTTTTCCTGTGAGGGCCACATAACTTTTCCCTTCTCTGATGAGGGGCCGGGGTCAGTTAGTTACAGAAAAAGTGTGACGATTGCAGAAGTGCATATATGTAAAAAATTATTGTTTTTCAGAAAGCCACAATCAAATAACCCTTTCTGGATTCTTTATAATAATAATAATAATTAATAATAAAAACAATATTAATTAAACAGATAATAACCAAATAACCCTCTCTGAATTCTTCAAGGAAAAGGCCAGAAAATAAATAACACGATTGAGAAAAAAAAATCGAAATGGCCGGACCAAATGTGGAGGCGGGCCGTATTTGGGCCGCGGGCCGTAGTTTGAGGACTCCTGGAGCGCGCATACACCCATAGAAGAAATGCCGCATCCAAGTGAGTGAGAGAGGGAAACACTTCTACGAGCCTACGTTCTTTGTTAATGTTAACATCTACAGAGGCAACGCCTGTATGTATCATCTTTTGTGTTGTTGTTGTTGTGTTTCCACTCGCGATCGGACACTTAAATCCAGTTGTGTAGTGGTTTGAACGATGTGCTAATGCTAGCGAACGAATGCTAACCATACTGTTATTAGCAGCTAATCATCGCTGATTTACGTTGATGCAAACCTGTTTGTTATTGGGGACGAAATTGATTTGTTTCATTTCTATTCTTAGTTTCACTCTTCAAGTGATGGTTGAATAAAGTCAGCAAATTATACCAACGTCTTCTGCATCGTCATTTGGGAGTTTAGCTAGCTGTATAGCCGGGACTTTTATTTATTTATTTTTTTATAGCCAGGACTGAGCACTTTTATTTATTTTTTTTATAGCCAGGACTGAGCCTTAGCCTCTCTGTGAGGACAGCGCAATCGTATTCCCTACCGATGCAGTTATCTCCACCTTGCAATGACTGCAAGTCGCTTTGTTGTCATTTTTCCTCGTGAAGTGAAGACACACTTTCGAGCGTTTGAACCTACGTGCTGTCATTGTTATGTTTATGGCTGCAATGCTCGTGCTTACCCGTCGTAACCTTTCATTTTCACACTCTTTCCTGGTGAAGTGTAGTCAAACTTTGGAGCGAGTGGTTCTTGGTGCCATGCTAGTTTGATGCATCTGGACAACAAGACACGTCACGACGCAATACGCGTCTTTAGGAATCGTTAAAGGGATCGTTCAGGCTTTTTCATTGTGATGTCGAGGCCTTGAAACACTCGGAACCGGTTCCGAATTGGAATCGGATTTCGATTCCCATCCCTAAGAGAAGACGTGCCGGGTTCCACATTGTCGCGGACAGCAAGGTGGCCGACGGCTAGAAATCGGAGCGGTTTTTGAACGCGACACGAGCAACACCTCGCTCATCTGCACGTGACCGAGAGCTTTCTACCTACTCCTTCCTTCCAACTCCGGCCGACGATGTAAAAAGAAAAAAAAAAATGCGATATTGGATCACTCCCCGCGGCACACCTGACGATCTCTCACGGCACGCCGGTTGAAAAAGACTGGTCTGGTGGACCAAGACCTTTGTTCAGACTGAGAGCCAGAAGGGGATTTTTAGCCCATCCAGATTGAAAGTGGATTGCTCTTTGGTCCTAGGACAGAAATGTGATTTTTGCTAGACGGATTGAAAGCATATATGGGAGGTCATTTCATATCGATGTTTATACGGATATGGAGAGTCCTAACAGGCCCAGATCCGATTTGGACACTTGCTAAAAATACGGTAGTACTGTGAAGAGTAGCTAAAGCTAAAAATGAGATTTGAGGAGGAACGGATCCCGTCGCCTGCAGTCGAAGAGAGTAAAGTAGAACGGAGAGGAAGGACTCACTCCGCACGGTCAGGTCGCAGGCGGTCTGGGCTCGGCCCGCCACCAGCTTGTAGCGCCCTCGGTCGGAGGCGAAGGTTCTGGCGAAGACCAGGCGCTGCTTGGCTCCCTTGGCCACCGCCTGGACCCGCTCGTCGGGCGTCACGGCTCGGTCGTCGCGGTACCACTTGACCGAGCTGACGTCCTGCGCGGAGATCTTGGCCTCCAGGACCGTCTTGGCGCCTTCCAGCGCGTCCGCGTCCCTCAGCGGCGTCGAGATGCCGATCGCTGCGACGGCAGAAGCTCGGTCGGGGCGAGGCGGGAGGAAGCGCGCCCCGGCCGGCGCGGTTTCGGCGCATCTTACTTTGGACGCTCAGCTTGGCGGTGGTGGAGATCCCCTGAGCCGGAACGGCGAAGGCGTAGACGCCGGCGTCGTCCTTCTCGGCGTCCTCGATCAGGAGTTTGTGAATCTGCTTGTCCACGACCACGTGCGCGCGGTCCGAGGCGGCGACGGCTCGCCCGTCCTTGGTCCAGGTGCCTTCCACGTTGCCCTGCGAGAACTTAACCTCCATCTGGGCGATGTCGCCCTCGCACACGGTCAGATCGGACAGAGGCTGCAACAAGGTCACCGGCCGGACTGAAACAAACCAAACGGGAAAGTCGGCGGGCGTAGTCCAATTCAGAGACTCGGGGCGGGAGCCAAATACGTCGGGTTGATCCAATTTGATCAACTTTCTTGTATGTCTACATCTTGAAGTTCAGCTAGGTACAGTAGCGTCTTCACTCTAATCAACTCAACTGGCATTTTAGCGCCTCACAATGCGCGAGCTGCGAACTGCTTGTCATTTGTCAAAATCAACCGCGACACATTCAAATGCGTTTGATACACCCAATTTTTTTGCTTGTGTCCTGGTGACATGTTGCCTATGCTTTTGACACCGATAGAAATATTTGACCCAGAATGCCCTTTGAATTGGCTCCGGAAAATACTGTTTCCACATCTATCGACAAACGGCCCGAATTGAAAAAGCCAAAAGGATCGACCATCGTCTCGCTCACATTTCATCTTGAGGGAAGCGCTGGTCTTCAAGTCGCCCACCGCAAAGGAGTACTGTCCTTGGTCGGCCTTGTTGACGTCTTTGACGGTCAGGCCGTGGCGTCCGCGCCGGGACGTCATCGAGTACTTGTCGCCGGTAGACAGCGGCCGGTCGCCGAAGTACCAGGTGCCCTCGGCGTCCTCGCGCGACAGCTCGCATTCGAACTCTCCCGCGTAAGACTCCGGCACCTCGGCGCTCTCCAGGCGCTTTAGGATTTCCAGCGGGGCGCCTGCACGGAGAACTTTTTAGATTAGCGTGGGACATTTTGACAGCCCCGATCGTTTGTTTAGTTGGGGAAACGAGCCGTATTTTTCATCTCTACTTGCTCTTTTTGTTCCCTTTGTTTTTTCGCTGCTCATTAACTGCCCTTGGCGGCGCTAGATGGCCCTCCGGTGTCCCGCGGTGCCAAATAAAACCGGACAAGACTTTCAATTCTGCCACTTTGGCAGTCGCGTCTCCTCCAGCGATCTATGTGAAATAGTTGCTTGTTTTTTTTGGGTTTTTTTTTTTTTTTAAAGATGGACTGAGAGGACTCAGACGCCGACTCGCGTGTGTGATCATGTGAGTGTATCGTATTGTGTGTTATGAAATGTCAGACTTTTAATGTGAAAAGGTCCAAGCTCTCAGGTGCTGCTTTACGAAAGCCGCGATAAGAGTTGCAGGAAACTTTAATGTGCAGGGCGGTGCCTTCAATCACTCGTTTCAGACAAAACCATACCCTTTAAGTTTTGAAATATTTAAAAAATCAGATTTGTTGTTGTTTTTTTTTAAATGAAATGTATCCATTTTTGAGGGGGCTCCTTGCTAAACTTTCACCCAAAACACTTAGGCTAGGTTCATACCGCAGGTCTTCATGCAAACTTCAGATTTTTTCTTGTATCTGCTTTTTTGGCGTGCCCGTTCAGACCGCCTCTGTCCATTGAGCACGTTCAAGTATTACGCATGCGCACTAACTCGCAGTGCGACACGCGCCGAGCAAACTGACCCGCATGCGCAGAAGCATCAAAATGTCAAAACAAATGACTACACATGCTGGCTCTGCATCCTTATAGGGTGATCATATTTTGATTTCCACAAAAAGGACACAAATAACAGACTAAAGAATCCCAGTTTAGTTTTATATTCCAAAGTTTATACGGATTAATAGAACGCATGCACCGTATGTGTATGCACGACGCACACACGTATGGTCAGTTTGCCCTATGTAAGCAATATTGAAATACAGTACTGCTCATTTAGCACACCGAAAGAAAACCGAGCATTTGGGAGATTTGGCAGTGCAGACCGCCGCCACATTCTGGAACCGGAAACTCAAGCCGGAAAAGTGTGGAAAAAAATCGGATTTGTGCATTAAGACCTGCCGTATGACCCTAGCAATAGTCACGTAGGGCCGGCCTTTGGTATCAAGGGATGATTGTTGCATCGTCTAATTGGTAAAACCGGTAGTGCCACACCACTGTGCTGGCAAAAATGAAGTCAACTATCTACTTTGTTAGCTTATTATATTGACCCGTAGACATCATGTGTGTGTGGGGGGGGGGGGGCTGATAACCAACGGGAAAGAGGACGGAAGGCGAGTCAAAAGGAGACGTGATTAGGTGGGGTGGGGCGGACGTAATTCAGCAACGTGAGGTGGGGAACCCAGGATGATGTAAATTATCATCCGTAAGTCTGACCCCATATGTGGACATCCTATTCAATGCTACCTGATCGCTAATCCTGGCATCGACCCGAGTGTGTCTAAATGCGTGAATCCACTCACACGTGAGATAGTCCTGTAGAAAATGCTGCGCGGGGGCTGCCCCGGGCCCCGCCCGACAGGCGCCACCCCGGCCGGCCGATCGCGGGGGTTGGTGGCCTCCCCCCTCCCCCTGCGGCTCCAGCAAAGGGGCCACCATCATCCCCCCCCTGCACGGCGCTAGACGTCCAATCCGTTTAAAGCGGTGGATCGGCAGCGACGTTCATCGGTCGCCGACCCTCCCGCTCCAAACGGCTCGGACGTGTACTCGTCGCAAACTCATTCAAATTCAGCGAAAGTCCATCACCTTTCCTTTCTTAAAACTGGCCGACGACGAGTCGGGACCCACCTTCCACGTCCAGCTCGGCGGCGGTCCTGACCGAGCCGTCGTGCGCCGCCGCGCAGGCGTACTGACCGACGTCTTTCATTTCCAGCGTGAGCACGGACAGGAAGTGGACCTTCCTGTCCGAGTGCATCCGGTACTTGTCTCCGGAGAAGATCTCGGCCCCGTCCTTAAACCATTTGACCTTGACGAAGGGTTCGTTGGTTTCGCACTCGAAGGTGGCCATGGTGTCTTTCTCCTTGGCGTTGATGTCCACCAACTTTTGCGTAAAAGCGATGACTTGTTTTGCTAAGGCGTCAAAAGGCAACAGTGAGTGGAGAAAAAGGCCCTTTCCGGTTTTCAAAGGCAGGGGTGTCCAAAGGCCAAATCTATCATTTGTTAAACAGAGGACCGGAAGATGGGATTTATCGAACTGAGTTTTTTTTTTTTTAGACGTCCAATCCATTTTGACAAGGAGAACTACTGGCAATCGCCGACTCCGCAGTTAATGGAGTGACGGTGGCAATGTTTACATGGACAAAATTTCCTTTATCTGATCACTATTGGGATTAAAACGATGATGAAAATATGAGGACTTCATCAGAATCGGGACTTCATTCGGAACATATGATTTTGACGTGCGCAGATGGACGCCGCCATCGCGTAATGTGGTCATTACGGTTAGAAGCCAACTTTTTGTTTTATCATCTATTTGCACGCTTTTTTGACGCCTTGGTTGAATACACATTTATGAAAATCGTATTTTTTTGGACCGTGCGTTTGCTAAAATGTATGATTACAAACGTACAGTATACTTTGGGTTTGCATTTTGATGCGTTCTTTTCTTGCGATGAATTGTTCCGGTTTTTTTGTCCACGCAGCAAACCAAAATGAGGTCTAGGTTTTTTGCTCCGACAACAAAAGCACATGAACTGGTCGTCATCTTTCCCACAGCGCACGGGCGGGGGCAGCGTGAACAAATATACCGGAAAGTGCAGTCGTAGAAGAAGAGGAAGCTGTACTGACTTCCGTGTCAACAAAACGTCGCCCCGTCCATTTTGCTCGTCCATTAAACGCTGGCGTTATTTGGTGTATTTGCCTTTCAACGAATCCTTGGATATCTCCCGCAACGTGTTGGTCTCGGATATAGAGCAGTTTAGTCTTCCCTTTGCTTGTACTGGCTTCCTGGAAATAACAGAAATCCTATCGTCACATGTGAGGACGGTGTGTTTGGAAATTTTGGAATGCAGCGTTTTCATGCGCGCCGTTCGGTTTATCCATCGGCATAGACCACCCCTCAATCTGGACGTGTGTAGATGGCGCATTTTTATTCCTATCCCATGGGCTTTTAAAAGCCCGGACATAAAAGTGTCCACGTAAACGCTGTTTGGGACTAGCGACAAAAGAGCAGAGGAGTGCAAGAGAACGTAGGCCGAAAGCGAAATGTTCTTTGTTTGCCGCCAGCGCCGTCGGGACACCCCTGTTCCGGAGCTGACTCGCACGTCAGGCAGTCTTACCTTGCACCAGGAGGAAAGCGTGGCCGGAGGTCTCTCCGGCGGAGTTGACGGCTTTGACCATGACGCTGGCCGAATCTTCCGGGACGACGTCTCGGATGACCAGCTCGCACACGCGGTCCTCGGGCCAGAACCAGTAAAGCCTGTCCGTCTTCTCCAGCGGAACGCCGTTCTTGAACCACTGGCACTCTGGTTCCGGTCTGCCCGCCAGCCGAACTCTGAACTTGACCTGGTCCCCCCGTGCCGCCGTCTGACTGGAGATGCGCTCCAGGAATTTGGGCGCTTCGGCGTCGGCCGGGAGCTTGACCCTTTTTTCCGTCTCGAGCGGCTTGACGCCGATTTTCTGTCGCTCCTCCTCTTTTTTCTTCTCTTCCTCCTCCTTCTCCTTGGCCCGATGGAGGAGGTCCTCCTTGGTCTTCCTCAACAGATCTTCGTAGGAGTCGTCTCTCTTGCGAGACTTGAGCTCCACGGCCGTGATGGACTCGTAGTAGCCCTCTTCGGTCCGGCGCTTGAACTTGCTCCTCAATTCCTCGGACTCCTCGCTAGCTTTCTCGCGAACGATCCTTTGGGCTTTCTTCAGCTTGACGACCTCTTTCTGCCCGCCGTCCTCGGAGTCCCGCTCCACCTTCACCACCTCGAAGGGAGCTTTGCCGGACTCGGGCGCCGCCTCGGCCGGCCTTGGCTCGGGAGCCCGGCGGAGATGCGTCCTGAAGTCCTCCTTGGGCCGAATCTCCAGCTTAACGGCGTGCCGAGCGGAGCCCAGGTTGTTGTCGGCGACCACTCGGACCTCGCCCGAATCGTACGACTTGACGTCCGCGATCTCCAGATAGTAAATGCCGTCGTAGCGCAGTCGGTATCGCTTGCTCTTGCGGATGAGTTGTCCGTTGAGGTACCAGTTGACCTTGGGCGAGGGGTGACCGGTCACCCTGCAGCGGAATCGGGCGATTTCGCCCTCCAGGACTCGAGCCGGCTCGGGAAGCAGCACGATTTCGGGTTTGGTCTTTTCCGTCTCCCCGTCGGCGCCCGCTCCCGCCGGCGCTCTCTCGTGGGCCACGCGCTCCATCTCCTCCATCCTGTGCGCCCCGATCCTCCCCTCGGGCAGCTGGCTCTCCTCCACCAGACCCTTCTCGTCCTTGACGATCAGGGTGGCCGAGTTCTGGTCCGCTCCGAATTTATTGGTGGCCCTGCAGGTGATGACGCCGCTGTCTCGAGCGTACGCCACCTCGTAGTCCAGGCTGCAGTAGCCGAATTCGTTGACCATGCGCAGCCGGTTGGCGGCCTCTAAGGGTTTGCTGTCGTGGAGCCACTCCACCACCATGGTGGGGTCTCCGATAGGGGTCAGTCTGCACTCGAAGTGAGCCGGACCGAACTTTTTCATGCGAACGGAGCTCAGCTTCTTCTTGAATTGGGGTTTTTGCTGCTTCTCTTTGTCGTAGAGGTCGCCCTCCTCCCACTGCTCTTGGCCGTAGCGCAGGTGCAGGGGCTCTAGTTCGGGAGCCGCCATTTCTTTGGCCTTGTAGGTTCCCCTGGGAATGATCAGCTTCCGTTCCGGCTCGGGTCGGGCGTAATCCGTCTCCACGTTGACTCTGCAGCGGGTGGTGTCCCTGCCGGCTTTGTTGATGGCCGTGGCCGTGTACCAGGCGCCGTCTGAAGCCGAAGCCGACGGGATCTGGAACGTCGCCTCTCCTCCTCTCCCTTCGATCCTGAAAAGCCATCGGCGGGCGGGTCAGCGCCATCCACTTTTACACAGTGGGCTGCTTAGACCGCCTTAAAACTAGTTCAGTTCCCTTGTTTACAATGGAAATCTACTACAAATTATCTGCCAGTGCTTCAAGTAAACTTTACTCACATTTCTTGAAAAAGAAATATAGCTAGCTGTAAATAAGCTTAACAGACATATTCTAAGCAACATTTTTTTTTTTTTCAGCTACCATATCAGAAATGTTCATTTAAGAATAGATTTTGTTCAAAACATTTCAAAGTAAATCTTACTTGATTTAGGTGAAAAATTGTAACATTTAGATGTAGAGTCTTACAAACAAATAGTAATATTTGATGTAAGTGGAATCTGAAGCATTCCTCTGTTAACTAGTCATTAACACTCAAAACAAGATGAATTATTTGACTAAATTTAAGAAAAATAATCTGATTAAGATGTTGTTATAAATTTGTGTAGAGGCTTGGAAATGTAAAAATAAAAACTAGACACCTCCTACAACCGTTTTTTCTTTCTTTCTTTCTTTCTTCGTGTGAAATAATCTAACTTTGAATGTTGTATTTGAAATCGTCCTAATCTTATGAATTAAATGTAATTCCTACTTTGGCCAGTGGATGGCGCATGTCGCACACTGACGGGGAATAGTGGAAGCGCCACAGAGGAAGAAATGATTTTTCCTACGTTGTGGAATAAAGACTGCTTGTAGCTCAACTTGTGTCCTCTATTCTGTCACGGCAGGTCAGTTAAAACTCAGTATCCATCTGTTCAGTATATATTATCACTGTTAGGAAGTGTTTAAGGTAATAATATACTGTATGAGAAGCGAACAAACGTGTTGTGGAGCATTTTTGAGTGAAACGGGATGGTGTTGTCTGCTAACCCGCGGAGCTAACGGCCTAGTGTAGGAATAAAATGATCTAGCATAACCTAGCGGAAACCAGTTGGTACGATTCAAATATTTTTGATACGAAAGGGTTTTCATTCAATATAGTATAGTTTGATGGTAACAAGATAAATATTTGTGTATATGTTAAAAACGTTTGCTACATAGAGATTTATTAAGGATGTCCAATGTATAAATATGCTTCTATGTTATCTTTAATAACAAGGTGCACGTTTTATTGTGTATTTTACTATTGAAAAATATGTAGGGGAATGGGTGAATTTTCATATGGCCATTTGGAGGCCATTTCTTTTGTTGTGTAAATGTATAAAATTATTTTTCCTCCGTTAAAGACTGCTTGCGTCCTCATTCTGTCATCACAGAGCGTTGAATTGCTTCAGCTAATTTGCCCTCTGAACCCCAGAGGAGCAACATTTGCAGTGCGCTTTACTTGACTTGTCCCGCATACTGTGTACGTCAACGATGACAATTTTTTTTCCCGACGATGACGAGCTACAAACGTGTCTTGGGTGACAAACACACCAGGACGAACACCAGTTCTTGTCTGTCGAGACGAAAATGCGACATCAGTGTCGGTCAGATGTTCACAATGTGTTACATTTTCTTTCTGTACGTGTTGTCAGCCTGCATTTGGTTGTGTCACTCATGAGAGGTGATGCGCCCACTCGCTGGTATCCTCTTCAGGCTTGCTTGTTTTGAAACACATGGTACGATTTGTTTTCTTATAGTACAATGTTGCTTTAGCCTTTAAAAGGTCTGTACTGAGTGATCATCACACATCAAGTGTAACTCGTAGCGTGAGCGCAGCAGTTGCGTTAGAACTAGCATTTGGTGTCGTGAGCCCTTCTCTTAAACTCTAGGCCATGTTTTTTTTTGTTTTTTGTTTTTTCATACAGTTCGTGACGTCCATGTGGTCATAATTTATTAAAAATAATGTCGTGTGTGGATTATCATTACCGAGTTGGCGTCGTCCTTGTAGACGCTGCAATATGGGCTCGTCTGTCAATCTTAATTCCAAATTGTTGGAAACATTTTTTGGAGTAAAACGTTTGAATTTTACAGATGAAAAAAAATAAACGTCAACTAAAACGAGATGAAGACGAACGCAATTTCAAATGACGAAAATACGACTAGTAAGTCTTGTTTTGGTTTCGAAAATGAAAAGGGCTGCCTTAAACAACACAGATACTCAGTTTTGGGGTGAATTTATTCATCGGGCTGAAATTCCTTTTCCAGGTAAAGCCAGTTTGCCCTCCTGAATTTGTCACACGTCTGACAAAAGCTGCCGCTCTCCGGCAAGGAACAGAATAAGGTGCATTTGACGTCAATTTCAGTCCAAAGTCGGAGCCTGTATTTCTACAGCATAAAACAGACGAACGAGGCCGTCGTCGTCACCTACTTGATGTGCGGGTGCTTTTGAGGCGTGACAATGTCGCTATTTTTGAGCCAGACGATGTCCGGCGAGGGGTTCCCGATGGCTCTGACGGCCAGTTCCACCAGAGTTCCTTGTTTGACGCTAATGTTCCTCAGCTTCTCTGTAAACTGCGGACGCAGCAAGCTTTCTTTGGCTGCAAAACAAGCAGAGCAAATGAGAGCGTCCGCGACACGAGGTGGAAAATGACGGCGTCCTCACCGTCGACGGTCAGCGTGACGGAAATGGACGAGCGTCCGGCCCGATTCTGAGAGACCGCCGTCCACTCGCCGGAGTCGTGCGGCACAGCCGGCGTGATGATTAGGGACTGAGTGCCGTCCTCTTTAATCACGATCTTGTGGGTGTAATCGCCGACAACTTGTTGTCCTGCGCGAGAGAACCGACGGAGTCAAAGGGGTCGTCGTCACGTCCCGCGTTCTTTTCGACGCTCACCGTCGTGGAACCAGTACGTGTCGGGCACGGGTCTGCCGACCACCTTCAGGTCAAATCGGGCGGTCTGCCCCTCGGAGCATTGACGCGAGACGGGCTTCACCACGAAGACGGGCTTGTACAGCCTCTCCAGCTGAAGCTCGTCGGTCTCGTCCGGCCTCCGGACGGGCGAGCGACTGGGAGAGCGGCTGACGGAAGGGCTCGTCGAGCGGGGGGATTCCGATCTAGAGCGCCGAGCCAAAAGTCAACCTACGCCCGGAAAGCCGCCGGAGGGCCGGACGCGGCCCTCGACCTACCGGATCCTCCGCGCGGCCGACCGCGGCGCGTATCGCTGAGGCGACGGGCTTCCGTACGCTTCCACGTAGAGCTTCCCGGAGCTGACGGCGTTACCCTTGGCGTTGCTGGCCAAGGCGCTGTAGACGCCCTCGTCCTCGGGAAGAACCGCGGCCAATCGTAAACTAGCGCGTCCGTCCGGAAGAACCTCCGCCCGGTAGCGGCCGCCGGCCCGGATGCGCTGACCGTCTTTAAACCAAGCGATCTGTCCCGACAAACGGGCGAGCGGCGTCCATTTTCAGACACTCGCGGTACCTCCGCCGCTAGCGGCGGACGTCGTCGTCGTCCTTACCTTGGTAGGCGGCTCTCCGAGCATCCTGCAGTGGAAAGTGACGGCCATTCCCTCCACGACGCGGTAGTTCTTCACCAGGGTGTCAAAGGTGGGGGGCGCGGCGCCGTCGTCGTTCGGGGAGCCGCTCATCTGTTCGCCGTCCTCCATCAGCAGTTGGCCGTAACTAATCCTCAGGATGCTCAGCTCGATCTCCTGCATGATGCGCTGCTCCAGCATCGATAGGTGAAAGTCCTGCACGACAATACGGAGGAGGTAAAAGCGTTTCACCCTCGTCGCGACGCTAACAACTCAGAATAGGTGGTCTAGCGAAGAAAGGAACCGCTTCAACTCCTTCGGTGCGCGAGACATCAAAATTTATATTTTGATCTCAATGATTGTTGCAACTGTACTTACGGTGAATGACCCATTGAAGGCTGAAGGCCTGTCAAGTTGCTCTTATTGTCCCTTTTTTTATCTATCATTAGTGGACGGAAGATTTTGAAATTTGGTAGGTGCTGTTAAATGTGCTGGCTGGCTGGCTGGCTGGCTGGCTGGCTAGAGTCGCCAACGCTAAGATCCGGCTGACATTTCACAATGCGTTACTGCCATCGACACGTTAAGTAGCAATCGTACGTTTACTGAAAAGAAATGACATATACACTTATCGATCCTCAGAGTCTCGGCGCCGACGAATGGATTGTGGACGGTAGGTTATTGTTGCCTGTAGGAGTTAGCCGCCAGTGTCGGTTGCAGAGATCTACCTCCGAACTGTCCGCGCTAAGAGTGCAAATAAATAACAGTGGGATACGGGTACCTGTCCAGAAATAAGGGTGGCGGTCATCTTGTCGGTGACGGCGGGGGCCACGTCTCCCGCCGGGGGCTCTTGCGCCGCCGCTTCCATCGGTGTCTTTAAGGCGATCACCTCCTCTTTCTTCATGTAGACTTCGTAGTCATCTAAAGAGTAGAGATCAACAAACTAGGGCTGTCAAATGATTACAATTTTTAATCCAGTTAATTACAGCTTAAAAAGTAATTCATCGTAATTGCAATTCAAACCATCTCTAAAATATGCCATATTTTTCTGAAAATGATTGTTGGAATGGAAAGATAAGACCCAAGACGGATATATACATTCAACATATGGTACATAAGTACTGTATTTGTTTATTATAACAATAAATCAACAAGATGGCATTAACATTATTGACATTCTGTTAAAGCGATCCACGGATAGAAAGACTTGTAGTTCTTAAAAGATAACTGTTAGTACAAGTTATAGAAATTTTATATTAAAACCCCTCTTATTGTTTTTGTTTTATTAAACTTTGTAAAATTTACAATCAAAAAATAAACTAGTAGCTCGCCATTGTGAATGTCACTAATTACACCATGCTCACTCATGGTACTAACCCATAAAATCAGTTGGACCCAAGCGCCAGCAGAGGGAGCCAAACACCAAAAAACAACAAGTGGACAATTACACTGTACTGTCATTTTAGTCTGTTTGAGGGGGGCATGTGCGTTCATTGCGTCAAATATTTTAACGTGATTAATTTTGAAAATTACTTACCGCCCGTTAACGCGATCATTTTGACAGCCCTACAACAAACGCTTGCTTGCTTTATCTTCCCAAATATTTCTTCATGAACCCCCCCCCTACTCTCTTTAAATTTTCTTTCTCAAAAGCCTCAACTATGATAAACGTCCAATCGTGTGCCTTCTTCTGCTGTGAATTTCAATGAGATTATCACTTGTAAGCAAGCAGTCCATTTGAACTGGAAATGAGGGTTGCCAGCAAATCAACATTCCCACGTCAAATGGAATGGACCAAAAGAAGAAAAATTTGAGAAGATCGTGAACGGCGGGCGGGCAGGCCGGCCAGCTGGCCGGCCGGCCGGCAGACAGACCTTCCTCCAGCAAGACGGCGGTGGCGGACGCCTCTCCCAGCCGGTTCCTGGCGACGACGGAATATTCTCCGGCGTCGTCGCTAAATGTCATGGAGATCAGTAGCTGGCACGCGCCGCTCTCCTTCTCGTAGGCGGATTTGTATCTGGAAGACAGACAAAACAAGATCACTGACGATCATCATCTTTCTGCTATGAATTGAAATGAGTTTGTCACAAGTAGATGTCTAATCCATGAAAGCGGGAGGGTGGTGGCCAAGCACCGTTTGCCGCCAGCCTTCCCGCTTAGATAAGAGGACGTCGAGTGTCGTCAACGGCAGACATCTTTTGATTTTGGGGCATTTCCGGTCGGTTTTGGGTGGTCACTTCCTAGTTAACTCGTTGGCTACCAGTGACGTTGCTCAACGTCCAGTCCGCACTGACCGGGAGATGGAGATGAACGAATGTAACTGCGGTAAGCGCAGTAGTGCACGCACGCCACCACCACAGTCCAGTTTTACGGCAGCAAATGTCAAAATAAAAGCAGGTGATTTTGTATGGATGTGCCACAGAACAGCGGATGTCGCGCAAGCGCCCACCTGTATCCGGTAGTGAGCGGGATGCCCCCCTTCTTCCAGACGACGTGCGGTTTGGGGTTCCCCCCGACTTGACATTCAAAGATAACGCTCCCTCCCTCGACCATCTTCTGGACGCCGGGAGTCCTGACGAAGAAAGGAGCCGCCGTCGACACGGACTCGGGCCTTTCTTCTTCTTCTTCTTCTTGGCTTATTCTACGGAAGTGTGTCAGCGGGACAGGACGGGACGGTAAGGGAGGGGACGGAGGCATCCCAGGAAGCCCGTGCTTTTTAACTCACAGTTTCTCTTCGGGTTCCTCGGCCGGCTCCTCTCGGCCATCCGCGTCCTCGGTCACTGAAAATCAATTTTTTTTCCGTTACTGAGATATTAACGTCTCGAAATCGGTCGTTTGTCAACGGGATAAACTGTCACACAGAGGTGTGAAAAAACGGCCGAGATGGCCGACTCGACCGAAGTGAGCGCCGGGGTTTTGACGGACTTGGTCAGTTAGGCTTTCATTTTTGAGCGACTCACCCCGGACGAGCAGGTAACAGGAAGTGCTGACTGTTCCGAACTGGCTAGTGGCGGTGCAGGTGAAGCGTCCGCTGTCCTCGGCGAAGGCCTCGCGGATGACCAGGCGCGCGCGGCCGTCCTCGTCGTCGTATCCGATCTGGAAGTCGGTGGAGCTCCGGATCTCGTAGTCCTCGCGGAACCACGCCACCGCGGGGGCGGGCCGACCCGCCAGCCGGCACTCCAGCGTCACCGTCTCGCCTTCGCTCACGTCCGTGTCTTTCAAAGCCTGAAAAAGCAGACTTTTAGAGCTCCGTACGCCGAGCGGCGCCGGCCGACGGACGCGACTCACAGAAATCAAAGCCGGCGGGACCGCGTCGGCGACCGAAGGAGTCGCCGGGGCTTCTTCCGAAACCTGACGGGAAAAGATGAAACCCGCATATAAGCCGACAACGTTGTCGTTTTTGGCAACCGTGACGATAACGAAAATATTTCCATTTTTTCGAGACGATGACGAACTAAAACGGTGCCCTGGGAGATGAAAACATAACGAGACGAATGCCAGTTTTCGTCCAATGAGATGAAAATAGTTTCCATCATTCATTCAAAATGTTTTCTTATTGTATGTGTATTTAGCCTGCGTAGTAGCAGTGTTTGGTTGTGCTGCTGCTGCTGCTGCTGTGTCTCTCCAGGCTTTCTTATTTTGAAACACAGTTTAGCAAAGATAAGATTAGCTTTCTTATCTTGCCAAGAGAGAATATGCAATGTCGCTTTAACCTTTAATGGTATGTGAAGAATGCTCATGAGACACCGAATGTAACTCATGTCATCTTAAACTCTCAAACAACTTTTTTTTTTTTTTTTTTTTCCATTTAGGTCCATTTGATTCATTGAAAATAATGTTTCCCTTCTGAATATGTATTATCATCAACAAGTTGGCATTGTCCTTGTGGATGCTACAATATGTGCTCGTCTTTCAGTGTTCATCCCAAATTGTGAGAAACCTTCATTTTAGGACAAAAACTTTTGAATTTTACAGACAAACAAAGGATAAACAAAGTATTTTTGTCCAAAAGACTACTTCACCTGTTCGAGGCAGACAAGCTGCTGCTGCTGCTGCTGCTGCTCTCGCTCCGGCCCGGCCGCGCGGACGACCTCACTCGGGGAGCCCGCCCGCTTCCAGGGAGGGAGGACGTCGGGGCCGCCGCTCGTCAGGTAGGCGACCGTCGGTGCCCTGAGAGCGAGAGCCGAACTCCGGTCGGTCAAAACCCCGCCGGGACGAGACCGTCGAGAAGTCCCGGTCGGATCTCTGTACCTGCCGGGCGCGTCGACGTGTCTGACGGGCGACCGGCGGCGATCCGCCGCGGGCGGAGCGGCCGCCTCTGCCGTCGTCTCGCGGGCCGTGAGCGCCGTCGGTTCCGCGCCCCCCGCCTCGATCTCCGTGGTGGCAAAGGTCTGAAAAGCGGCCTCTGTCACCTGAGGGCCGAGAGACACGGGAGACAGATGAAGACGCTCGCTCTCAAATTCCAAAAATGGCAGAAGATGGAGAACGGTAAACGGATGGATACCTGCTCCACTACAGTCTGTTGAGTTATTTGCGAGCCGGAAAACAGCGTCTTGGTTTTCTTAGCCGGGACGACTTCCTCGCCTACGCGGGCGCACCGAGGCAAAGGTTAGCGTGGCGATCGAATGTTTTTTTTTTTTGTTTTTTTTGTTTTTTTTAAATCTGGCGAGACCTCCGGGCGGAGGTTCTTCCCGTAGCTCACCGTAAACCAGCAGTTCCGCAGAGGACGTGGCGCGGCCGACGCCATTGGTGGCCATCACAGAGTAGGTTCCGGAATCTTCCGGGAAGGCCTCGGCGATCACCAGGCCGTACAGGTCACCTTCGCGGACGACGGCGAAATCGGCCGAGCTCCGGATCTCGGCTCCGTCTCGGTAGAAGGCCACGACGGGCGGCGGGATGCCGGCGACCCTTACGGCGAGTTTCACCCGGCTGCCCTGACGCACCGTCGAGCTCTGAAGTCTCTGAAGGAAAGCGGGCGGCGACGACTCCGCTGCCGCGTGCGCGGAGGGAAAATTTCACAATCGAGAAAGGATTCCGGCTAGGCCGGGCCGGGACTCACCCGTAACGATGAGTTCGGCGGTGCTGGTGGCTTGCCCGGCTCCGTTGGTGGCCCTGACGGAAAACCTGCCGGCGTGCGCCGCTTCCACGGCGTCGATGCTCAATACAGCGTGGCCTTCGCTGAGCGAGATCTGAACGCCGGGCAGCGCGGCGGCCGACAGGACCTGGCCGTCGCGGAACCACGACACTTCCGGAACGGGCGCGCCTGCGGGCGGGATACGGCTCGTTACGGTTTCTACCCGGTCGCGGGCGGGGCCGAGCGCGGCGCCTCCCTTCTTACCGCTGACTTGCGCCTGGAACGTGGCGGCACTACCCTCCAGTGCCACCACGCTCTGAAGCGGCTGTGTGAAAGTCGGCGCTTGTGTCGACATCATCATCATCATCTTCTTTTTCTCCCTCTTGGCTTGGCAGCCTGCAGGAGAAGAACAAATCCGCTAAAGAACATCACTAGTAACTATTATTTATTCCATTTGAGCAACGTTGGTGAAACGCTGCCATTTTGGGGGGCTCCAAATAGGTTTCAACTCTTGTTACTTGACTCGCATAAGAAAGAAAATGAGACACGTATATATTTGGCAGTTTTCCGAACGCGCCCGCTAGCTTAACGCCGATCGCCAACGGAATACCCCGTTCCATTTGCCGTAGCTCACTCTCAAAAGAATAACGACGCCACAATTGGCCCAATGAAGGCGATAGCATTTTTTTCCTCCCGAACCGAATACGATACACGGCTGCGCGGTATCGGCCGGTGCCAATACCGTGCCGATATGCGCGGATTCGCCAGCCTACTTTTCCTCCTTCTAACAAAGCTCATGTTTATAGATCAAATGATTTGGTTCCTAGAAGTGCAGTATCGATGCATTACTTCTGGGTACTCGTGGATACCGACGCCTGCATTTTCGCGCCACATCGGGGCCCGTTCCGATTCTACTACCGGTGCAACAATAATGGAACGACCCTCAATAAATAAATCAAATCCAATTAGTTTCACCGCCACTGACGTTGATTGACACGGAATCCATTTCAACCTGGATGGCCGGCACGGAGCGCTCACGTTTCACCGCCATCAAAGGATGGCTGCCGACCCTCCCGGTCAAAATGGATATTAGTAGTGCTAGTAGTAATGCTGTATTGACATGAAATAGACTCACTGTCAAAGCAATTAAAAGTTCAGTGGGTACAAATGATGAATATATAAAACATTTAATAAAAGGGTGGATTCAATGCCGTTTCTCCCAGTCAAAACAGATTGAAAGTCCATCAATTATCGTCAAACGGGTAGCCCGCCACTTAAAGTTGACCAAAAAACATGAAAAGCAGGGGTGGGGATTCCCCTCCCCCAACACGTTTGTGAATCACTTCTTTGCTGGTTAAAAAACAACAACAATCGAAAACGTGGCAAATAACGGTCAGTCACTTCCGGCTTCACTGGTTTCAGTGCATACACCTATTTACTTTGGTAAAGAATAAAGACGTGCATGTGCGTGCCCCCCCCCCCGCACACACACCAGATATTTGAATTTCTGATCATCTACCTTGTACTGCAAAGCGTTTTCACAAAACTGTAGTTCCTATTGTGTGAGTGTCCAATGACTCACATAGAGGAGAGAGCGGGGCTGGGCGGGGCATCCACCAAGACTGGCGTGAGGCCGGGTCGGTCGTCCGTTCATTTGGTGAATTCTGTTTGAACGTGATCTCGTGTGTCCTTAACGTTTGATCACGTGACTACCGCGGGCGGTCTAATTTAGACACTTTCCCCATCCGCTCGAGCTCAACGGATAACACACGTTTGTCTAATAGATATATTGCAAAAGCGTGCGCCGTGATTGTGTAAAACTTAAATACGTACAAAACCGAGCGGATCAAACACAAACGTAACTTATAAGGGTACCAGTTTGAGCAAATCAAATCCGATCGGATGAAATACTATCTAGTGGTTGACTGAAAATTGGCACCCTGCCTCCTCTCTTCCTACCTTAATCAAACCTTCCCAGGTAGTCACAGGTAATATGAATGAGGTGACAGTGAGACACACACTCATGAGCCCTTTGCAACACCAAAACAAGTAGTAGTTCCTTGATGATCTTGAAGGCGCGCCAGAAGGATAGACAGACAGAGGCCAGTTCCACACCTGTTCCGCTTAGTGAGGGAGGGAGGGAGGGAGGGGCATTACGGTACATTTAGGTGAATGAAAACGGCCTCGTTCATTTCAAGTGAGAGATTTGTTCGTTTGAATGAATGGTCGGCGAACGATCCGACCCTCGGTTCGCTATTAAAGCAGTGAAAGGACATCATTTGAATGCAATGTCAGCGTACCGACGTGCGACGAAGGAACCGTAAACAGAAAAAAATATACATCATAAATTATGGAGACGAATAGAAAGGAACGTTGTTCTTCCCGTGTGTAAACAATGGCAGGCAGGTAGGCAAGTGCTGCCTCCCAGTGGCCAAAGTGCGGATACATTGGACACTATTTTTTATAAATGAATTACAAGTTTCTGAAGTTGAATGTATATTTTTTCAAAAATGTATTTTTATTTCATTGTTTCTCCTGGACTTTTTATCCTTTGTACATTTCAAAGAAAAAGTGGAAAATGAAAAGGCGTGTCTTCACCTATGATTTGATACGTTATTGCATCGTTTAAAAATTTATATAAGATAGTTTTCCAGATTTCACTCAGTGCTACTTATTCCACATCAGTGTTGATTTTGTGAGCACGGACATGGGAAATCAACTCTGGTTATGGCCCCGACAATACTTGAAAGTCCATTTTGAAAAAGAAATCTTAGTATTAAAATGGCTGCTTCATAAATAATCATAATAATACATTGGATTTATAAAGCACTTTATATCACAATGTCATCATTGGCTGTCAATGACATTCAACCCTATTGGCGCTGAAAGTTCAGTCAATCTAGAATCAATGCAATTGAAAGAGAGGAGAGCGGGCGGGCAGGCGGGGGCAGCAAAATTGGGGCGTTTCAGTGCCCTCCCTCCCTCCCTCCGGCGCGTCAGCAAAGTTCTCGGTTGGCAGACGAGCGCGACAGCTGAGCGGCCACCACTTCCAGCCCGAGATTGTTAAAAATAGGTGTGTTTGACACGCGGCAGCAGCTGACGATGACCCCAAACAGAAAGCCACGTCATCACAGACGCACGCTGCCTGGCTGGCTGGCCAGAAATAAACATCATTCCACGCACAAGTGATGAAAAAGACCAAGAATCCTCCCTAAAATCACATGATGTTAAGACCATGTCAATCAAGTGTCGGATCGGTCGACGGACGGGCTCCGCCTCTTTTTTAACTCTCTCCGTGCCATTGACCAAAACGGAAGTCTTTCAATGAGTTTATCACCAGTAGCTGTCGACGGATCAAACGTCGATAAACGATAACGTCAGTTCAGTTGGCAGCAGATGCGCGCCTCGTGGCGGCCGTGTCGCCATCAAAGTCAACGCGTTGACATTGAAATCGGGTCATAGCTAACTTATTTCTCTTCTCGATGTCAAAGGCTCTGCCATTCAGCTACCGCATACGGCGATGGACGTTCCGTCCGTCCTGCTTAGGGACTCAAACTCCTGAGGCGTCGCCGGTTCCGTTCGGTCGAACTTGATTCAGTTCGTTTCCGCGCACTTGAGTTGACACGACAAGTTTGCTTTTTGTCTGGCGAACATTGACATTTAAAGCGAGGACCTCAGAAGGCTTCAATTCACTTGACATATAAGATTATTCAATGATTGACTGAGAGGAGGAAGTTGCAGTTGACATTTTTGTTTTCAATCTCCCTCCGTGACTCCGACCGCAATTGTGCAACGGGCAAATGACGAGAAAAGGCTGCCCGGCGTCGACATTTTCTCCCAAAATCCCGACTCGTCCACTGCTAGAAATAGACATTTGATTGACAGGCGGCATGTGGCGCATATCTGGGGGAAGGAAGGGAGGGGGTCGAGTCAGCATTCCCTTAAAAAGCCATGGGCCCCCGTCCGAGGGGCCCCCCTCCCTAACTCGCCCGGACTATTTTGGGTTTTGACAAGTTGCCACCTGCCGACCGGCCGAGCGAGATTCACCCAAACTTTCTGAAATGTAGGTGTGTGTGGGGCGGGGGAGTCTCACGGTGGGTACTCACGTGCGAGGCCGCCTGCAGGTGTCGGGACAAAGCCCGCCCCCACACCCGATGAAGCCTAGCGAGCGGCTTCTCGACGGTCCGAGTTGTCGTCAAAGATGGGACGGGACGGGCCGGGCCGCTTGCCGATGGGACGCGACTGAGTGGTCCTCCAGCCGAGCCAGGCCGGGAGTGAAAAGCGCTCCGGGGAGGGGGTCACCTTCTTATACCGGGAGAGGAGGGGACGCGCCTACGATTGGCCGAGCTGCGGCAGAAGAGGCATTATGGGAAATGGAACTTATTCAACCCCCTCGCAACGGATGGGGCGACACTGGAGAAAGGCAAAAACTTTGTTGACGGACTGCTACATTTTTGGGGGATCCGATTCACATCGTAACTCAGGAAATCCAAAGTCTGTATACCAACATTTTACAAAAACAATTCCCTTTCATTTGCAACAGACTCATATTAACAAGGAGTGCCTCAAAATTAGAGGTCGACCCATGCATTTGGGCTTTTACAGATTAAAAAAGCAGATCGCCAATGGCTGCATTTGTCTCTATGAATGGCAATTCAAACACACCAACAAAATTCTAACCATTTATTGAACTTACCTGTACACAAAGAGAAGGCAGTTCCAATAAAGACCGATTTACAATAAAGTGACAAATGGCGTCAATTCAAGGAGTCCGTCCTCAACTGCAGCTCCCCTGCCATCCTAATCTGGGAAGCTCGGCATGGTCGTTCCTGCTTACCACCCAGGTGGTAGAGTGCCATGGAATAATCCTACATAACGGCTGTTGGGAAAAAAATGCCCTCAAATCAAAACGAGGAAACATGCTAGAAGTGACCCAAATCAATAGGAAGTGACTGTACCCCAAAATGTACAAGGATCAATTCTTTTTTTATGACCACTCAACGATAGAAAAGACGACGACCGGCTGTGAATGAAATTACAATGCCATTGCAGACACTAGATGTCTAGCGCAGTCAACGGTGCCCAATGTGTTAAAGTGGAAGTGAGACAACATCGCCCCAAAATGAATAGGAATGTAACAGTGTCGGGCCCCTTGGTAACAAAAACACAGGTCTGGCAAAAATCAAGGAAGCAGTAGATGGTGGGGGCAACAGTGAACAATTGATATATTTCGGTGAATTTGAGTCATGAATAAAACATGCTTTATTCAAAACTTCTTAAAATCATGGAGTGGATATTTGGGAAAGAAATCACAGCAAACGCAACCAAACTCAAGTGAAAATGCCCCCAATCAAGAAAAAGGCAGATTAAAAAAAAAAAAAAGGGATATGGTGACCCTTTATTATGTGACATAATTCACCCACGGAACTTGTGTGGAAGATGTTGTATATTTGGCCGAGCGAGTTTCCGGCTACGTCAGTCACGTGACACACTTAAGAGTTCCGGCTGAGTTAGAGTTCCTAGCGAGTCACAAGAGACACGTGAGCGGCGGAACACGGCAACAAGACTCCATCCAACGTCATCCGCTACAGGGAAATAATGACTAAATTTGCATGTTCAGTTAAATTGTTTAAAACGGACCCGATTTGTGGCCTGTTTAAAAGGGAACTTGACCAAACAGCGGTGGCCGACACTCAGTCCAGGGGGTCACTGCTAACAACAACATCAAATGTACACATTCAGCATCATCAGACACCAGAAATGTAAACATACCTCATCCTAGGCCAGCTGCTTCTCAGCAGGTGTCAAGTCTTCATGGGCAAAAAGGCAAACAAACCTGGCTCACTCACAGGTGCTGTGCACGGGCCAATTTATAGTGCACCTTGGAGGAGGGGCAGTCAACTAGGCATGATGCATTTGATACTGTAGCAAAGTTTGGCCACCTTGTTACAGGAAGAAACCAAAAATCTGCAGGAATTTATCCCCACGGGATTTCTCCAAACGGCATGTTCTCGTTTGAGGTGTAATTCCACTGTCGTCCACTCGGTGACAGCAGAGCAATGCCTGTGTGAAGAAGTCAAGTTTTTGCTTCATTACCAATTCGACCCATTTTGAAGCTCAAACAAGTCGTTTTTGTTTTTTAACTATCAAAATTCTCACATTTAAATTGCTGGCATGACACGTCCAATCCATTTTCAGAGCTGCCAACTTTTAGAAAAACCTAGGTTGTTGGTGGTGACCAAAATTTTGTTGCCTGGTACTCCAGACTCACCGCTGTTCCAGCTATTGAGTCTGGCCACCATTAAGCGGATAACATTTCCAGGGCGGAGCAAGCCACAGCAAACAGACAGCGGAGTGGACCAATCAGCGACGGGCGGGACGGGGGCCTTGCGCGTGGAAGTAAACATACGAGGAGAGCGGAGTTTATTCAACATGGCTAGCGCGAGACAGACTGTTGTCAGTGACTTGTGTCGATGTGTTTTTGCTCATTTAAAACTGATTTTACCGTGGATTGGAACATATTCTCGGCTCTCCCGTTCGCCATCTGTGTTGTTGCGGAGACGACTTCCGACGCGGAAGAGTGACGTTGCTCGTTAAGAACACGTCACGCGAATAAACGAATCTGATTTGTCGGCTGATCTTGTACTTGCTCGAGAGGCCGTTAATGGGCTGGGTCCCTGACTATACTCTCCGTGTTTGGAAAAACACAGGGAGAACAGTGTGGCCGTGCCAGGCAAAAAATTTTGCCCCGTGAGAAATTGGGCATGAGAGTTGGCAGCTCTGCATTTTGACAAAGAAAGCTTATACTGCCGCCAGTGTTTCGTGTCGAATCCCCCCCAACCAACCCCGTGGTCAAACCGTCTCGCTCCGTCCATCGACGGCGACCAAATGAGTTGTACGGGTCGGCTGACGTCATGGTAATGGTAACCCAAACGACAGTCACTCCAAAAAAAAAAAAAAAGGTGAACGGTAGAGCTCATTTTTTTATCTTTTATTTGGAAATTTGTAAAACGTTCACCGTCGATCAGCCGGCCGGACGGACGCGATAGAGGAAGCCGGAGCTCCTAAGGGTTACGCCGAGCGGAGGCTGTCGAAAGCGCAGAACTTCCATCGTTTCTCCAGCGTGGCGCCCACGCCGCTCAGCTCCTGACGGAAGACCAGGGGCAGGCGCGTCATCAGTCGCTCCAGCTCTCCCGACGACACCTGCGCCAATGGCCCCAAAACAAGATGAAAAACCAGAACGGGACAAAAGCTACAGTATATAGCCAAACCGGGCTGCTCGGGCCCTAAATGGTTGAAACGAATATGTTCTGCTGCATGTGAATTTGTCGAAAGATTTTTCAGAGCGTGGCAAGTAAAGTCAAAAGTCCCCTTTTTGGAAGCGTCTGCCAACGGGACGGCAAACGTGCGCGGGAGGAGGAAGTAGAGTACCTGTGAGTGGAGCGTGTGCACGTAGGAGTACAAATATTCCAGGTTGGCTCCAAAGGGGTGAACGTGCAGAAAAGCCGACATCACGCCTGAGCAGAAAAAGAAAGGTGGAAAAAGTCTCATTTGCGCGCGCGTGCGTGCGTGCGCTTTCCCACCTACCGAGGAGCAGGGCCTCCTCTTGGGACACCGGGCCGCCTTTTCCGGAACCTTCCGGTCCGACCGGCCTCCTTCCGCTCCCGTCCGTCCGCGGTGAGCCGTCGACCTAGAAGACGTGAGCTCTCCTGATCGGAGGGGCGGCGGGAAGGGAGGGCTCCGAGCGCGGCGCGGTGCTGACCTTTGGGCCGGAGCGCTCCGGGAGGCGGGCTTTCTCGCGGGCCCGCTCTAACTCCGCCTCCTTAGCCGCCAGCTCGTGCCGCAGGCTCCGCACCTGCTACACAGAATCGAGCGCGGTACCGCACGTCACGGGCCGCTGGCGGCGGGCGTCCCAAGAAATCTACCCCCTTAACAGTCCATTTTTGGCCGCCCGCCCTTCCTCGTCGAGTTAGGGTTTACGACTCATTCCGTCGGGACGGAATAGTTGACAATACTGTCGAGATATGAAATCAAAGAAAGCGAGCACCTGTTGCATTTGAAGCAGCAGCAGCGCCGAAGCGTCCGCCCCGGCGATCTTCGCCTCCTTTTGCAAAGCGTCCGGCCGCCGCTCGGGCGCCGTCTTCATCATCTTCCCGCGAGGGCCTTCGTCATCGTCGTCGTCGTCCCGGTCGCGGCGCCGTCTCAGCTCCGACAGCTCGTCGCCGGCCACCTGGAACGACAGCGTCGCCCCGGTCATCGTACTCGCCCTCTTCCCGTCCGTCCGGTCGCGGAGGAGGGCTCGAGTCCGCGATGGAGCGGGCACTGACCTGGAGCGGGCTAAACGGGCACTCGCCTCCCGACCCACCGACCGACCTTGCTGGTTACCAACCTGGCACTGCCGGGTCCACGCGTCAATGTTCTTGCGCTGAGCTTTGGAGAAGCGTTCCCGAGACTTCTGTCGGCCCGACGCCGTCAACACCGAAGAGATCTGATCCACTTGGGCCGCACGCGCAGGAAGTGAAGTGGGGGGGGGAGTGAGGAAGTGAGGAGGATGGGGTCAACACAAAAACAATCCATTTACATGCTTGTCTGCTGCATACCTGCACAAGCGCTGCCTACAGGTGCACCTACCTGTGAGCGCTTCGCATGTGCGCCAACCCGCGCGTGCGCTCGCGTTACGTGAGCTCACATACGTACTGTACGGCGGAACGCGTCTGTCTTTGCTTGTCCGTAAACGCACGGACGCACGTTAGACTCAATTCCGTTCTCTCGACTTTCTGACCGCATGAAGGACAGACACTGATGGCGGATGAGCTTTTGCCAATGGACAGATGACCGTTAAACTGTGACTGATACATCTTGGGGTGTCCAAACTAGCAGAATTGATTGGCCCGCCGCAAATGATGAAGACGACATTGAATTTGGCCTACTACTGTTGCACTTGTCACTTGAGGTGACAATGGTCACGTGAGCTCAGTGCTCAAACCTGATGTTGGACAATTTCAGCATTTGGCTTCCAATGTGATCCATTGAGCTTGATGATGATGAGACAGCGACTTTTTTTTTTCCTCTGACTGCTACCAAATTTGTTTGAGTGGTGCAAATGTAAGTGCACAATGAAAATCAGCTGTATATTGCAATATTCGCCCGATTAGTTTGTTGCTAGTAGCCTGAACTCATCGTCTGCCATCGATGGTTTTAGTCCATTTCAGTTGGGAAGGATGACATGTCATTCAGTTAACTCTTCCCGATAAATCCATGATCAAAAGCCAATTCTGATCCTGTTTCGCAAACGAAGTTGGCCCTTCAAGCCTTTGAAAAGAAAAGAAAAAAAAAAAAAAAACCCTGGACACCCCCAGTCTAGCGAGTTTGGCGTTCTTACTCTGCCGGAGGATGTCGGCGAGCGCGCCGTCGAAGGCGTCTCTCGCTTTGCGCAGCGTCCGTCGTTGCTGCGCGGCCTCCAGCCGCAGTCGTCTGGCGTGCGCGTTGGCGCTCTGTATCAAGGCGTACACCTGGTTGGCGTTGGCGCGCGTCACCTCGCCGCCGTCCAGCCAGGACAGTAGCACCGCCGCCGCCCCGCCAAAGTGATGCCTGTCTACGACAAAACAAACGCGCGAGGGAGTCACGGCTCGCTTTTCTGAGCTCGTCGACAAAAACCAAAGCCCGTCAATCGTAACCCCACCGAAATGGCATTAATGTGACCCTTCCTCCCCGGGAGCTCGGGCGTCCCACGCCTCGCGTTTCCCGCGCTCGGGCGGCGCTCTTTATCCGGCGGCCACGCTCCGCCCGCCGTCATCGCCCCCGCGCCTCATTTCAATGACAAACGGAGCAGCGAGGCGAAGACGCGCCGCGCGCATTAGCGATCCTTTAGGGAGCCTTTAACGTGCACGCTCGGCGATAAAAAGCTTGGAGAAGCTTTGTCGAAGCGGCGGATGCAGATTAGCCACGCGTTACAAGGGCGCGCACAATGACACACAAAACAACATTCAAAACGCTCTCTATTCGTTGAACAGGCACACAAGCAAACTATTTATGTCACGGGAAGCGGCGTGTGCCGCTACAGCGTGAATGACGGCTACGTCACTAGCCTCACGCGATCGTCCCCACGAGAATCCGTGACAGATTTCAACGCCTTCTGCGGGAATCAAAACAGTCTACCGAGAAATGGGTGAGGTGTGGACGATGTGTTTAATGCATTGGATGGAAAAGCATCTTACGGCTGTTTTAGAAGTACACTTCAACGGACGTATGACAAAGACTGCCCGGTCAAGTTAATCCACATGAAACAAAATACACAAAGCAAAGCTTGGATGTCTAAGTCTCTTATCAATGCCTGCAAAAAAAAGAACTCGCTAGACAAAACTTTCATCTCCCTAAAGCAGGGCTCTCCAAAACGGTCCTCGAGGGCCGCTGTGGTTTTTGGCACAGACCTTTTAACCAATGTAGTTTGTACTAAAACAAGCAGCACCTGACGACAATCAACTGATTCCACTTATAAAACAGCAGATTGGTGAAAAGGTGTGGTCTTGTTTTGTTGGAGTGAAATCCTGCACCCACTGCCCGTGGCCCTATGTTGAATAGTTTGGAGACCACTGCCCCCTAAAGACAAAGCTTGCAGAGGACAAATACAAAAAATACAGAAATAAATGAAACGCCATTTTGAGAGCTTGCAAAAAAACAACATTATAGTAAATTACTGGAAGATAGCAGAAACTACACGTGCAAACTATGGAAAATTTCAAGTGAGATGATAGTCCGGACAATCTTGCCCAGGCTTCTTTTATGCTAATAACACGAAATTAAGAAACAAAGAAGAGATTGCAAATAAATTGAATGAGTTCTTTATAACCGTCGGGCCGAAATGAGTGGAAAACATCCCTTTGGAAGAATGCTTGCGGCTCCCCGAGCCAACGCCGAAATCCATGTTTTTGGAACCGGTAGAGATCGTTGAGGTTAAGAATTTAATCACACGATTTGTAGACCAAGACTCGACTGACTCAAATGACATTGATATGAAACTCATTGAAAACATTCAAAATGAAAATCTCCCCCCCATAACCCATATCTTCAACAAATCATTGGAGACAGGAGTCTTCCCTGACCAAATGAAAATTGCGAAAATCGTCCCAATTTTCCAAGCGGAAACTCAAGAACTACAGAGCCATTTTAATTCTGCCTCAATGATCCAAAATCCTGGAAAAACTTTTCAATAACAGACTGGACCAATTCATAACAAAGCATCATTTGCTACATGATAGCCAGTTTGGGTTGAGGAAAAACCACTCCACCGTGCAGGCATTAGCAGAGTCATCACTGATGCTATTGACCAAAAGCAATACTCCGTGGGAATTTTCCAGGATCTGAAAAAAGCCTTTGACACAGGTAACCACACTATCTTACTGGACAAAGTAGAGAGATTTGAAATTTGAGGTGTTGTGCTGAAGCGGGTACGTAGTTATTTACATAATCCATCGCAATATGTAACATTGGATGGGGGCAGATCAACAACACGTCAAATTACATGCGGCGTGCCTCAAGGCTCTGTCCTGGGACCTAAACTGTTCATTTTATACATATGCAAAGTGTCTGAACTACTAAAAATGGTCCTTTTTGCGGAGGACACCAATATCTTTTGTTCAGGGAAGGACTTGATAGGTCTAACTAACCTCATAAATGTGGAACTAGAAAAGAAGCAATGCTTCAACACTAATAAATGATCTCTGAATCTTGAAAAAACAAAATACATGCTATTGGGCAGAAAAGGTCTCAAGGAGCACTTAAACATACAAATAAACCATATGACAATACAAAGAGTATAAGGGAGCACAAAATCTTAGGAGTAGTAATTGATGATTTATTAACATGGAAGGCCCATGTAAGCCATCGGCGAAATAAGCTTGCCAGAAGCATTTCTATTCTCGTTACAGCCCAAAATATGCTAGATGAGAAGGTTCTCCAAACTCTCTACAGTGCACTGATCTTGCCGTATCTCAACTATTGTGCAGAAATGAGGGGACAAACATACAAAGTACACCTTCATCCTCTACTGATCCTTCAAAAGAAAGCGATTCGGATCATCCACAACGCGCCATTCAGAGCACACACAAATGAGCTCTACACCAAATCCAAGCTTTTAAAACTTTATGATTTGATACACTTCAAAACTGTTCCGATGACGTACAAGGCCCATTCAAATTGTCTTCCGTCCAACTTACAAATTGGCTTCCAAGTGAGGGAATCCAATTATGATTTGAGAGGGAACAGGTTGTTTACTTATGGCCAAGTTAGAACTATCTTTAAATCATTTTCGGTTACTAACATTGGTGCTCGCTCGCCTCTGGAATGCTATTGACCCTGCACTGACCAGCATAGGGTCACTAGCTGCCTTCAAAAGAAAATACAAAGACGGTATTCTTAGTCGCTACCGTGATTGACCTTCAATACTACAAAACAACAGCTCGAGCGTCCAACTAAGGTGCTCTGCCACACACACAGACACAACACAGTGTTCCCACAACAAATAAATGAAGGAAGATGAGGTACTCACAACATAACATGCCCTAATATTAAGCCCCGTCGTAAAGACTGAACATGAACTGCTGACATACGTGAATGCTGTCCACCTTCGATTAGAACTGCAACAATTGTGTACAATGAAGTTACTAAACTGGTCGCCGAGTTCACTGGACGGGATTTTTTTCAACAATGCGACCGACATCGAGCCAACGCCCATGTCCGGCAAACACCTTCACGTCTGGATATACGGAGGATGGCTGGGGGAAATGGAGGCCCATGTGTTTGACGGCGCTTCGGATCGAGGGTGCGGAAGATGTTTTCATTTTCGGCACACTGCCGGTTCTCGCCCTCCTGCTGCTTATCGGTGCCCTTTGGATGCGCCGTTTCTCGGTGAGAGTGATGCGGCACCACAGAGAAGCCATGGAGCTTGTTCGCAAGATCGCCGACGCTATCAACGCGGCGTGCGCCAACCTCAACGAGGCCTGTGATGATTTGTCCCGGGTGAAGATGGACCAAGCAGCGTCGAGTGCTGCCGCCGCACAAATGGTGACGAAAATAATTACGGAGATTCGGGCTCACTCGTGGGAACCAGGCCAGGGCGGGCGAAGACTAAACCACCTGAGCGGACCGCGGCGGAGGTGGGCCTCCGTGACTCCCTCGGCTATTCCTCCTTACACAAATCTGACGATCACCCTAACCGATGAACTTACAGTTGATTGACAACTTTACCTAAGTGTTACGTCGTGTCAAGGACTTTTGGGAAAAAAATTCATGTGAAAACAAACCCCCCCAAAAAATGTTCATGTACCACAATGTATAATGCCTACTCTACCATGTATTGATTGTGCGTCCTTGGTCTAAGGCAGGGGTGGGCAAAGCGGTCCTCGAGGGCCGCAGTGGGTCCTGGTCTTTGTTCCAACTGATTCAGCACAGACAGTTTAACCAATGAGGTTTCAGTGGAAACAAGAAGCACCAGACTGCAATCAACTGATTGCACTTGTAAGAAACCAGATTGGTGAAAGGCTGTCCTCATGATGGGTATGAACAAAAACCCGCACCCACTGCGGCCCTTTCCGGAATAGTTTGCCCACCCCTGGTCTAAGGGGACGGGAGTCCATAAGCATATGCTTCTCCCGTCAGCCCTTGTCTTTTTTTCGTTTTTTTTCTTCGGGTTAATCATATCACAAAGCCATCTTGTAACTGTCAATGATACCGATGATGATGACAATAAATAAATAACAGAAAAGGTGCGGAATGTTTCATTTTACCTGTAATTTTCCTTCTGGCGGCTAGATGTCATTGAAAAAGCAATTCAGGCTTTTATAAGCTCAAGGCTGCACTACTACGTACAATGCACTTTATGTTGGCCTCCCCAAGTCCTCGATTTCTCGGCTGTAACTTGTTCAAAATGCTGCTGCTCGATTTTTAACAGGTACACCTAGACGTGAGCGTATTACCCCCGTGCTATCATCACTCCACTGGCTTCCAGTCCATTTTAGAATTGATTTCAAACTTTTACTGTTTCTTTTTAATTCTATTAATGGCCAGGCTCCATCTTATTTATGGGAAATTTGAACTTTCCGTAACTCTGGCAGGACTCTTGGCTCGACCGGCCAGCTTCTTTTAGATGTTCCGAGGTCAAAACTTAAACAGTGGGGAGACCGATCCTTTGCGGTTGCTGCCCCCAGGCTGTGGAATAGCCTTCCCCCGAAATCCGCACAGTCACCGTCTAAGTCTTTTTAAGTCTCGGCTAAAAACGCACCTTTTTAGACTCGCCTTTTACACGGATTAGGATAGCCTGCTTTTATTTGCTAAAGGGTTTTTTAATGTCTTTGGATTTTATCGGTTTTATTGTTTTATTTGCTGGACTTTTATCGCGATGCGCTGTCTTTGTTTTATTTTTTGTTTTGTTTTTTTAATGTCATTGTATAACCTTTTCCTGCCATCTCTTTATCTTGAGCCATGTTTTGTTGTAAAGCACTTTGAAGGCCTTTCGGGTTTTGTAAAGGGCTATATAAATAAATTTGATTGATTGATTGATTGATTGATTGAAAATACACACTCGGCTCAGCAGCGTTCCATTTAGTGCGTGATGATCAGAGGTGGGTAGAGTAGCCAAAAATTGTACTCAAGTAAGAATAATGTTACTTCAAAATAATATTCCAAAAAGTAAAAGTACAAGTTCAGCACTCCCTTGCCCAGACACGGGTTAACCCCCCTTTGGATCCAGGCCTCAGAAGGCGAGCGTCCAGTGGCCGGCCTGGCACGGCCCGGAAAGGCTACTTGGTTTCCCCCGCCTGTGGGAGGCGCCAAAGGGGTCGGTTGCGTACAGAGTTGGGCGGCAGCCAGAGGCAGACCTCTGCGGTCCGACCCGCGGCTACAGAAGCTACAAGTATTCAATGAAAAAACCAAGTATGTCGATAGAATTCGTTCAAGACATCCCAGTAGAGGGACATTGAGAAAACCTAACGGTTCAGATCATTAACGCCTCATCATTTAATCCTTCCGGAGCCCCGGTCTCGGCGTCTTCGCGTCTCACCTTTCAGGCCCTCGGCCAAGACCGCCAGCTCGCGCTCAGAGAAGCGCGGCACGGGAAGCGGCGCGGCGTCCGGACGCCCGTGTCCTTTTTCTGCTTCTAGAAGTCTCCGTTTGCACTCCCACTCGTACTCGTCGTCTCGCGCCTGCGCAAAGTCCACGTGGATCTTGCTCCAGTCTTTTTTGTCCGCGCCGGAGCCCACCTGAAGACGGTAGCCTGAAACGCGACAAAGTCACCACCCGCCAACCTCGTCGCGAGCACGCGACCCGAGGCGGCGCTACGTCACCTGAGAGGCGGAGCGCTTCGTCCACCATAAACTCGTCGCTGAATCGAATGTGGCAGAAATTCTTCTTGCTCATGCGCAGCGCCGTGATGTCGCCGCAGGGGCCGAAGACTTCCCTGACGACGACGTCGCCGGCGTTCTCCGGAAGGCCTCCCACAAACACCGTCTTGCAGCCGGGGGGGCGCTGGCGGGTGGGCGGCGGGGGCAGGTCTAACGCACGGGAGCCATCGTTAGCGTCGCGCCGCCGCTCTCGTCGCCGCTCTCGTAACGATCGTCTCTACCCCCGCGCTTAGGCTTTTTGTCGTTCTTACTCGGGTTCTGCGGGAAGAGGGTGCATCCGTGGCGACGGATGATCTCCTTGACCGGCGGCGGCGCGGCGGACGAGGGTGGCGCCGGAACTCCTTCCGACCCGGAACCTGTAAACGAGCAGAGGCGGGAGTCGCCGAACCGTCGGCGGGATCGCGTCTCGCGCTACGTCTACGCAAATCTTTGTAGCGTTGGCGTGTTCGACGACGATAAATTGTTTAGTGACGATAACGAAACTATTTTGTCGACCGGAAATATTTTCGTGACCGTGATGACAAAAATACGTATCGGGAGACTAAAACATAACGAGAGGAAAGCCGGTTTTCGTCCGACCAGATGCAAATGCGATCGTTTCCTATCGATCTGACAGATTGTAAGATGAAGTCGGCATAACTTGGACCTCGGGTCGAAATCTTCCTACTCTACCGAGCTCCCCGGAAAAAAAAAAAAGCACATCGTGACGCGTTACGTACGACGGCATCGTCGACGTGAAACGTAGTGGCCGGGCTGCGTGGAGAGTAACGTGATTTTTTTTTTTTTTTATCTAACGTGTAGCTTCTTTGTACCAAGCTAGTCTCCATTTGACTACGGAGGGGTGATCCGCCACGGGAGGGGAAAAATAAGTCTTAGAAAAAGTGGGAGAAGTAAAAAAGCGGCAGGGAAGAATCCTCTCCTCTCCTCTTCGTCGAAGCTCTAGGGGGAAGGTAAGCGGGGAAAAGAAGATAAGCGTGGGAGAAAAAGCGGCACGGCGAAACAAGAAGCGGGTCACGTCGACGGGTGCTGATGATAAAGGAGGAAAAGTGAAAAGGAAGGAAAAAAGCAGGGGAGGGTCGGCTCTCGGCGCCGGCGCTAATGATGACGAGCGAGCCTTGTCACGGCCGGAGGAGGAAAAACAAGAAAGCCGGCGTTCGGAGAGGCGCCGCGCGCGATAACCTCGACAGCTCAATTAACGAGTGACGACGTCATCTCCGGGGACGGGGTGACGCCCGCTCGCTCCGTGTCAACTTTTGGGCTTTTCCCGTCGAGTCGGCGTTACATTCTCGTGCTTTCATCCCCCGATGTCACCTTTATCCTTTGCCAAAAGAAAACCGATCTCACTGCCCTTTGGATGTCGACGGCCAGAAGGAACGGCGGCGGCGCGGCCGTCCAATTGTATGGCATGACTTTGTTCCGGACATTATATTTTTTGCCCTATTTGTCTCATTCAAAAATCGCTAGTTGGAGTCAGCAAAGCACCTCTGTGTAGCACTCCCGTTTAGGGCGGCGAAGCATTTTCAATTCACGGTTTTACACGATCCAACGCCTCTCGAAGAGACGTCGGCGGGCCTCGTTAGCGGGAAGCGCCGCACGCGCGCCCCGGTACTTTTGTCCGGTCGGCGAGGCGTGCGACGTCGGACACGTTTCGCTCGCGTCGGTCTTGACGAGAACAACATCATTAGCGCCGCCGGTGAATACTGATGAGCGGGCCCTCGCTAATGACGACGACGCGCGCGCCGCTCCTCGCCGAGCGACAGCTACCCACCGAACAAAGTGGCCTCGGTCGACAGGAAGCTGGTGGACGGCGGTCGCCGGGGCGAGGGGGTCGACGCCCAGGCGGGAGGTTGCGTTGCGCCGTTGGCTGACACTGTGCAAACACATTAGAGGAAGCAAGCGGTCAAAACAAAACAAAAAACTGAGGGGCTCGCTCACAACACACAAATATACAGTCATTTCACAAAACAACATTGAGACATCTCAAAATAAGATAACTTGCTTGGGAGGAAAGCCACGCTTTTTGCCGTACCGCCATCCACGCGTGACATCATTTCGCCGGCCAGCTGGCGGGTCATCCTTCGGACGGAGAAGAAAAGATATTTACAATTTGTCCAATCGGAAGCCAGAATACTAAAAGGTCAGCCGCTCGTACGCGGACGAATGCCTCCGTGGCCGCGGAACGAGCGAGAAAGTCTTCCTCGGCTGTCGGAGGCGCCGCAAGCTGAGAAACCGCGCCCGTGAGACGGGTCCCCAATTAGAGTCCGCGGTGCCTCGCGGCGGCGCATTTGCAACACGGGTGGCTAAACGAGCCGCGGGCTTGGATAGTAGATTACAGACTGTCCACTCTCCTTTAATAGATGTTAGATCTTTTCCCCTCCCTTGTTTCCCCATCTCACACTGCGACCTGGCAGGCACCCCGTCCGTCTGGCCGTCCGTCCAGCCGTGTGCGTTTCGTGTCCGTTCTCTTGGCAGGTTTTACCCGGAAGAAGTGGCGGCGGCGGCGGCTCTGTACTCGCGCAACGACAACAGCCGTTCTGAATCTGTCAGGTCCCGAGACAGCTTACGGGTCGGAGGCGGAGCGACCGTCGGTCCGCCGCCTTGTCGTCGGTCCTCGTTGAAAGTCCTATCCGTTTCAGAAAGCGTCCACCGGACGTTCGGCCTAAGCGGGGACGAGGAGATACAGCTACGGCGCCTATGTCGGTCGAGGCCCGATCCGCACGCGACTAGAGAAAGCGTCTCCGGAGGGTCGGCTCGGGCTGGGAACCGATCGGCTTCAATTCAATTCAATTTTATTTGTATAGACCTGGATCACAACAAGGTTGTCTCGAAGGGCAGAGGCAATAAGATACACAATCAGAAACAGCAAATGAAGCAACAAAGATGAATAAATAAATTCAAGTCCTGGGTATCCCCCATCCTTAGACCCTCCATGTCAGCAAGGAAAACTCCAGAGTCTTTGGGAGAAAATGAGAAACCTCGGGGAGTTCGAAAGCGGCCGGCGTGAGACCCTGTTCCCCTTTTCTCGTGTGGATTCTTTTCAAAGAAGCGTAAAGTTTTCTCTTTTAGCTCGACAATTCCACTACACGATTCATCTACCGTCAAAAGCATCGATCATCCGTTAGTAGCGGATTCATTTCGGCGGCCCCGCTGCCGTCGACGGCGCTAGATGTTCGTACGTGTTGGTCGTCCGTCCTCGTGGATCGCCGTCAATCATTCGGCACTCTGGTAGAACCGTATTTCGTAACGGCGATTAACGATAGCTTAGCACCGTGGCTTTAAGGCTGCCAACTGTCCCGGATTGCGCGGGACATCCCGGAAGTTGCGATCGGTACCAATCGGACCTTCCTATATTCGGGGTTGTACCACGCGACAACGGGGTTGACCGTTGGCAACATTACGTGGCATAGAAATCTCCTGCCAGAAATAACATATAGTCGCACGACTTCAGCAGTCGGATAAAGCTGGTTTAGTAAGCGGAGGAAGGAAACCTCGGGGGTCGCTCTGGCGCCGAGCAAAGTAAAGACCGTCAAGGACCGCGGCACCAGAGAGGAAAGGAAAAGCCCGCGCGACGCTCCGCTAATGTGATGGCTGAGCTGGCTGATGGACGGAAGCGGCGCGCCGCTGTTCACGTCGCCTAGCATTAGCGTCAAAAGGAAGCCACGCGGGCGGGAGAGCGAGAGCGAGCGAGCGAGGCTCACTCGACCTCCGTCGCCCCGCCGGCGTGACCTGCCGTCGCGCTCTGTCGCCTCCGCGTTCATCGCGTGCAAACACTTATTAAAGCGACACACACACACACACACGTTTTCGCCAATAGATAAAATAGGACGGTGCCGTGGAAGAAACCGACGAGAGGCGGCGAAGAAGCCGCGAAAGGACACCTCGAGGTCGAATGAGCTCATCAATTATTCATGGAGAGCGCGCAAAGGTGCCGAGCGGACGCTCTCTACCACGCCGGAGGCCGCTTAGCGTGATTTGCACGCGAGCCAATTGGCGGCGCTCTGAAATTTCTCAACCGGGCAGAGGTGCCGCACGTGTTTTCTCTGAAAACATTTGTCTGCCAAAGGCAATGAAACGGCAGTGCAGAAAAAATCCACGGCTAGGCCCTTTGGGAGCAAAGCCAAGTTGAAAGAGCGTATCGGTTCACAAAGGCTACGCTTACAAATTGGCGCCAGGTAAATGATCAACACGTCTTGAGCAAATGTTCACTTTTGACTTCCTGTCCTATGATATCATCATCATTTCCTGCCCTTATGTGGAGCCCTATAACGCCATCTCTGCTGGCTTCACTTGTGCTTTTTCTTCTAGCACACACAGAGACACGCGCGCGACGCCAGCAAACGTCGTTGATGGAGCACCCGCTGGCTCGCCGCTAGCCCCGGCCTCTCCGTCAACGCCGCCTCGCCCGAAGCGGCCCATAGATCAAGACGTTACGCGCCGGTGGGGGAGGGGCCGGCTACAAAGAGGCAGATGGAAAATAAACAAGATGGACGCCGGCGAGGACATGAAACGACGGGAGGGAGGGAGGGAGGGAGGTAGGAAGGAGAAAAACACAGTACGATGGATGCCAACACACACGTAAACATAGTTTCACGTACACACACAATCACCCCGGTTCATGCACGCACACACACACACACAAAGACCGTTTTCAAATGCATGTGAGTCCCCTGATTTGGAGCCTCTGTCGATCCCATACCTTATTAAGAAGTGCCAATTTGAATAAAGCTATCCTAACATTACAGTCCTACGAAAAGGTTACTATTAAATGATGTTGTTTTTTGTTTGTTTTTTTTATTAAAATGGAAAAAAAATCCATCTTTTTTTGCAAATCAGTTGTGCGGCACAAAATACAAAAATCAAAAACTGACTCATGAAAACTCAAGTTGCTCCTCCAATTGAGCTATCTTGTTTGAGATTTTTAGTGGCTTTTTTGCAGTGTCCTATTATTTGCAATCATATTTTGCTTGTCTGTCTTGTCAATAAGAGCTACCTTTGACTCATGAACTGCCATTGATAGTTTGATCGCCACCGCCGCCGCCCCTCCACGGTCAAAATGGATCAGACGTCTGTCGCCATCCATGGCGGCTGGTAACTTCGAAACACCATATGAGCTTTACTCATTTTTTTTGTATTGTCATTAAAAATATATATATTTAAAATAGGGCTGTCAAAATGATCGGGTTAATGGGCGGTTATTCATTTTTGTAATTAATCACATTAAAATATTTGACGCAATTAACGCAGATGCCCCGCTCAAACGGACTAAAATGACAGTACAGTGTAATGTCCGCTTGTTACTTGTTTTTTGGTGTTTGGCGCCCTCTGCTGGCGTTTGGGCCCAACTGATTTTATGGGTTAGTACAGTGCTTCTCAATTATTTTCTGTTACGCCCCCCCCAAGGAAGACGTAAATGTTTCGCGCCCCCCCCAAACTCTGCCGCCACTGTAAATAGTATCATTTGTCTATAATATTACTATTATAAGTACGCCTCTGCCTCACATTGTGTCCTTTTTTTCTATTAGAGAAAATAACAGAGATCAACTTATAACTTTATCAACATTGTTTTGTTTGTAACAGAAAAGACAATGCGCATCAATTTGCCTGAATTAAAAAAAAAAAAAAAAAAAGTCACATCCAAACTGTAAAAATACACTCAAGGTACATTTTTGACCATTTGATACTGAAAAATAAAATCAGTAAATAATAACAAATTCAAATTGATTAGAAACATTAACTCATGAGGACAATATGCCAAAACTTTTGACCAAAAAAACCCCCAAAACTGAATAGGAGGGGAAAAAAAGAGTGTCTTTGGACAGAAGGACAGTTTTTATTTTCGCTGCTCGCTGCTCACAGTATCACCTCCAGTTTGCAATGGTGTGGGGTTATTTTGCACTGAACATGCTAACAGTGCTCACTGGGTTACTTGTATAACACTGACAAAGCGGGACGATTGTTGGCTTGTTTTTCGCTGAAAAACAACCAAGCGGCTTATCAATGAGATTGGGGTCTAATGTCTTTAGGTGGCGTCTTAATTGATTTGGCTTCCGGATGTCCGCTATAACCATTTTTAGACACAGTAAACAGTGGTCTTTCCTCATCTACCACTGTATTAAATGTCAAAGCCAAAAGGCAAACGACCCGAAAAAAAGCGCATTCTCGGCAGCTGAGGGAGAACCGTTGGTGCGGGCGGTCGTCGTGACGATCCCAAGCCGAAAATGGCACTTCTCGGGCGGACACGAGAGAAGTTGCTGCGTGAGTCCGGCCGGAAAACGGCTTTCGAAAACGGCGCTCTTCATATCTCGCCTCTGTGTGCTCTTGCTTACTTCAAATATACTGCGTGCACTTTGAAAATGGTAAATGCTGTTCTACTTACAGTATATAGCGCTTTTCCACCTTTCAAGGTGCTCAAAATGAGAGCGCCACTGCCACCCACTGAGTGGATGCGCAAGTACACTTTATTCTAGTACGGCAAAAAAAAAAAAAAAACATGTTCCCCGAGGTAACATGCGCCACCCCTGGCATCGCTCTGCGCCCCACTATTTGAGAAGTACTGGGTTAGTACCATGAATGAGCATGGTGTCATTATTGACATCAACAATGGCGAGCTACTAGTTTATTTTTTGATTGAGAATTTTACAAATTTTAATAAAACGAAAACTTTAAGAGGGGTTTTAATATAAAATTTCTATAACTTGTACTAACATTTGTCTTTTAAGAACTATAAGTCTTTCTATCTATGGATCGATTTAAGAGAATGTTAATAATGTATAATAAAAAAATACAGTACTTATGTACCGTATGTTGAATGTATATATCCGTCTTGTGTCTTATCTTTCCATTCCAACAATAATTTAAAGAAAAATATGGCATATTTTATAGATGGTTAGAATTACGATTAATTACAATGAATAAATTTTTAAGCTGTAATTAACTCGATTAAAAATTGTAATCGTTTGACCGCCCTAATTTAAAATAAAAAAATCTTCTTGTATTTCTAATAGTGAACTTTTTTTTTTTTAAATGTACATTTAAAATTGAAAAAGATATATTTTTGAATCAAAAAGCCGCCTGTATGTAGGTTATCTTTTTTTCTTCTACTAAACATTAGATGACATTGACGACCAATCCATTTGACAAAACGGATTGGACGTCAATGGCAGCCTATGATTTGACGCTCAAAAACACTGTAAATCCATTTTCCAAACCTCTGAAAATGAGGTGACATAAATACAAAGAAGAAAATGATGAAACCGACGAAGCGCTCGCCATTTGTCAGTGATGCAAATGAGCGAAGATATATGCAAATGAGGCGCTTGGAAGGCTGCGAGCAATTTTTCAAAATAAAAGCACGCCGCGACCTTTCTCGTCACCCGCTAACGAGACGCCTTGTTGTCGACATGTAAGGCGCGCCAACGTCTTGTTCGCGTGGCGCTCGGCGACCCATCCGTCACCGGGGGCGGGACTCCTCTCGCTCGCGCCCCATCAATCAACGGCGCTACGCGCAATTATGCCACGACGCCCGCTACGGCACACCGATTAAACAAATGACAATATGTACGACCCTGCGGATTTCTCTGGGCTTTGTCAGTCTGACGCTAATGGCGAGCGTGCTCGTCCGACCGAGAGGTCAAAGTTTAAGGCTAGGGTTCGCTGGCGAAATCCCGTCCCGGGTCGCGACCCGCCAAAAAGATTGGCGAAAAACAGAATATTGCATTTCTTTTCCGGCCGACTGCGTCGCGTGCATGACTCGAGCGGATATCGTTGGCGAGACGCTCGTATGAATTCGTAAGCCTTTTTTTTCCCATCCGCTCGTGCCACCGTTTTGGTCAGATGCGGATCCGTCCGTCGTGGAGCGTTATATCGCGATATGCCGATAACGCAAATACACTAGCGTCTCTAATTTCGAGCGACCGTGACAATAATTCATTGTCATTCGCCATTGACGGCAATAAGGGTCCGTCGCACGGGAGGGCGGGGGCCCGTCCGGAGGGGGACCTCCCCGTTGAAACGGATTAGACGTCGGTCGCCGTCAATGGCATTGCATCGTGGCCTTTGACTTGGCCTCCCTCCTTACTCCCGCGATGACGTTTGCTGCGGTCACTAATTAGCACTTTAGCCATGAGCGCGCTTTGCACGCGAGCCGAGTGGTCAGTCGCATCGCGCGCGCCCGCGTGCATGCGAGATGAGAACCTGCGAGTGACGTCATTTGCGCTTCTCAAAAGTCTTGTTTGATGGCTTTCCTGGAGTGACTTGACTGAAAAGGCTCCCTGCGCGTGCGCGTAATCATCGAAAGCAGCCGTGCGCGAGCGAGCGAGCGAGCGAGCCTCGACCGACTTGCGTTCAATTCCCAGTGACTTGTCGACGTCGGAGTCCATTCATCAATCAATCAGTCGACGGAATGGATATTGTGCGTCTTACCTCTCCTCCGATCGACGTCGAGGATGAGCTTGCGTGAGGAAGATGTAGCGCCAAGAGGAAGAGGAGCTTCCGCCCGCCGCTGACGGCCACGCGCACAACGGGGGCGCGCGTCCTCCGGGCGCCGCGCAGCGCCGAGCCTCCTCACTAAACTGATTGACGTGCACTCCCGTATCGAGGTTCACGTTTATCTTGTCTCCCAATTGGTGTTCTTTGAGCGACTGAAGTCATCAGTCAAGCATCAACATTCCTAACCTAGATGAGAACATGATGATGAATATAATAAGCGCCGCGATAATTCCGCTCAAATACTGTTATAATAGTAAAGATGAGGATTCAATGGCTGAATATTATCGTCATTTCAATATACAGTTCGGCATTAGTCATTTGTCAAGCACTTTATGTGAGAGCAAAAAAAAAAAAAAACCTGCCCAGGCGTTGGGTGCAAACATACAAAATGATGAAAAGTGCAAAATACGAAAAAGAAGATAGCAAAACCAAAACAAAAAAAAAAAACAAACAACAAAATCAACCAGGATACGAGAAACAACGACAGAATTTTTTCTCCAGTGGTGTCATCGCAGTCCGTGGATTTGGCGGATCGCTGACAGATATGAAAACGAGTCATCATCTGTATCCTTTGCCCAAAAATATGATCCGTTTATTTTCCAACTGATACTTATATCACGCATGACGTCATCTTCATCATCAAACAAAGACGATTACAAATAAAAAAGTTTGATTTTCCCAGTCCGTTCATTTCGCGTTCACGTCAAATGACCAACTTTCAAACTAAGGAAACGTTTTTTTCGGCTACTGTAGGTATAACGTAAAAATGTGGTGGAGGTGGGGAACACGCCACTAATTTTGCTACCGAAAGTCCGACCCGCATCAGAGTTAGCATAACATTAAACCGTGTGAACTTGCTAACCTGCAAAACTGGAGTAGTAAACTGCTTAGAGAGAAGTGTCCTATAGCTCCTGTATGTATACTGTTAACGTTCATGAAACTGTGACAAATGTAGTGAACTCTGCTGGAAACTATAGAACTGGGAAAACGTAAGATCTGCTGCTTTTTCTTCCTATGGCCTTTTTTAGAAGGAAAGAGGGCTAGAGTACGTTGTGACCTTACACTTTTGAAATACCTTTTAGTGCATTGACGTATACTGTATTTACCGTGTTAAATAAAATGTATTTTCTTCATTTTTTTCAAAAGATTATTGGCAGACATTTTTGTCAGATAATCATAATCGAGGCAAAAAGCTTCATTTGTCCCAATTGAGATTTTTTTCCATAATTTACACTTTAGAGATAGAAATAAGGGAGAAGATGAAAGACCACCAAATGAAGCAATGTATTACTCTTGTGGTGAAGGACAACGTAAAGGTGAACATCTATAGTTCCATGTATAGGTTAAGTAGTACCTCCCCCACTCCCAACGAAACACACACACAAAACAACCACAGTAAATTTCCTTATTAAGGGCGAATTCCCTCCCGCTTTAAAAAAAAAAAAAAAAAAAGACCTTATCCTATATGAAAATAACAATTGCAATTTTTGTCGACGGAAGTACATATGTCAATATTTGCATTGATCGTTTAGCTTATCGAATAATTAGGTTCTTATTTGTGATGTCCCGTCCCCCATGAGCAAAAAGTGTCCACGCAGGTTATGTTGTCCCTACCAATGTTGAGACCAAATGTTACGAGTACCCCTGGTGGTCAGGGGCCGCGAGCGTAATATCAGACGGCAGGTGTGCAAGGAGGAGGCAGTGACAAATCAAAATGGCAAATAAAACGTTTATTTAACAGAACAAAAGGCAATGGACACAGAGCACACAAACATTTAGCCAACCCCCTACACTATGCAGCAAACACCAAATAAAAGTTCCAAAACCCCCCAACTAAACCTAGAACCCAAGACAAGCCCCAAACTAAATCACTACTGTGGCAGGCACCTAGTGTACCCCAAAATACATGGGTGGTGTTGCCGCTCTATCTAATGGACTAATACAGAGAGTTAGTACCTGAGTACGTGAGGTGCAAGAGACACGATGTATACCTGCAGGTGTCTAACTAAAGTCCCTAGCTCTGTGCTCTGCGCCAGCCTAAAGGCAAAAAAGACAAGAGATCATTAATAAACAAGTGGCAGAAAGCAAACTTCACAAACAGAATCAAAGTCAAACATAACAGGCTTCAAAAAACCAAGACAACCAAATTGAGAGCTGCCACCGCCTCTCCTGAAACGAGCAAACAATTCAACTTATATAGTGGCAGGACCGCCAGATGATTGGAGGATTAACTAATGAGGAAGTGGTTCCAGCTGTGGAGGCCTGTGATCACACAGGTGGAAAGTACTGCAAAGGAAAAATACAGGTGAAAACCAACATAAACCAGTAGAAAGTGAAAGGGAAAACACACATACCTGAACAAAAAGATCAATTACTCTCCATCCGTAACACCAAACCTACGTTGAAATACTGTACTTGGCCAATGTTGGCACCCCGCGCGTCCTTCAGACAGACAGACAGAAAAGCCTTCAACCTGTCAGTCCTATTCGATTGGACGTCTACTGGAGTCAACGGCACTGAAACGTCATCATACTATTTAGAAGAATTTGTGACGGACTATTTTTGTCGACGGGAAAAAAACACAGAAGTCACGCGCTCCTTCCTTCCGCTTTGGGTGCATGCGTGCAGGGCGCCACCCGTGCAGGCCGGGCGTCACGTGGACTTTGGAGCAAGCGCGGAAGAGGAAGCGCCGTTCCGAGCCGAGCCCGGAGCGGAGCGGCTTTATCGCGCTCCTGCACGCGGACGATGAGTGCGCCGGCGCCGGCGCCGACGGTGGCGGTGCTACTGGACCTGGCGCACGGTTGCGGCTGCGGCTGCGCCGGGCGCTCGCTGCGCCAGGAGGCGGCTCGCTCCGTGGCCGGCGCCCGCACCGGAGCCCACTTGTTGGTGCTGAGCGCGACGGGCGGCCCGGCCGGCGGCGACGCGGCCGAGGCGACGGCGGGCGCCTGGAGCGGCGGCGGGGTGGCGCGCGTCCTCTCGGACTGGCGCGCCGACGCCGCGTCCGCCTACCGCCTGAAGTGCTCCGCGGACGAGCTGGGCGCGCTCTCCCTGCGCGTTATCACTAGCCGGCGGGGGCGCGCGCGGCTGCTGGGCTACGAGCGCGCGCTTTTTAGCCCACTTTACACGTGGACGTACCTGCTGGGCTGCGACCGGGAAGACGACGACGACGACGACGACGGCGGCGGCGTACGAGAGGCGGACGATGAGGTCGCCGCCTACCTTCGGCGACTCCCGTCGGTGGGCGGGCCCGTCCGGGTGCTGACGTCGGCGCTGATCCCTCCAGGTGAGCGCGTCGTCGCGTGACTTCCCTTGTCGCTTGGGAATGATTTGGGTACATGGCAGCCGGCTAGGCGAGGCTAGGACTCACCGCCTCTTTCCAGCCTCACGTATGTTTCATTGACCTGCTTGCAAACTCGGGGCCAATTGTGGCCCGTGTAGCGTGTCCTCGGCACCTAAGTTTTAGCATAAGTGCAAGTCATTGCTTGCCTTGTTTAGACCACTGCAGGGAGGGCTATAGTTCCGCATCTCATCGAAATGGTGACTCCTCCGTTATTCGTGGACAGATAAGCATGAAATTTGCTAGGTATACCCTAGGGATGGATACGATCTTCGGGTTTGTTTTGACACCGACTTCTTTTTGCCCGTAGCTTCCAAATTAACCAGTAACGTGCACGCTCATCGTGTCTCCGCACAGGTCAATGAAATCGTCTTTACAGGCATACTTCAATTTGAATTCATTTTTAAGGGCTGTTTTCGGTCGTGTTTGTCAAGAAGCTAGCCACAGTCAATGACCCTAATAATCACTTCAAACTTCGTGTTCTGAACTGTGAACATTGGATCACTTGCACTTTTGCCTTCATCGAGTATCCGACGGTCACCGGCGCGCTCGCTTTTTTCCTCGCCGTACGGTCCAATCCGAAAGGCGAAATTAAGTCTTCCCGTCCGTCCGCCAGAGTGCTTTGGCCACGGCTTCAGCACGCGTGCGGGCGGCGTGTCGCGGGTGCCCACCTTGTCCTCCTTGAACCTGGTCAGCAGCCCCAAGAGGCGCGACTCGGCGGCCGTGGTCCGGGAGAATCGGCGCCGTCTGGCGCTTCACGCCGGATTCTACCCGCGCCCGCTACACGTACTCAAGGTGAGCGCGGACACGGTCGGACGTAAAGCGGTGGGATCATCCGTCTGCCGGGGGCGCAGGTAGAGCACGGCGGCCGCGTCTGGGTGTGCGGACAGGCCGAGCCGGAGCGCTACGATGCGGCGGTGACGGATCGGCCCGGGACGGTCCTGGCGGCGCCGGGCGCCGACTGCCTCCCCTTGCTCTTCGCCGATCCCGTGGCCGGAGCGGTGGGGGCGGCTCACGCGGGTAGACTCGCCGGCCGGCGCCCGCCGAGGTTCGGCCCCGCCGAGGCTAAAGCTAGGCGCGTGTGCCTCGCAGGCTGGAGAGGAACGCTGCTGGGCGTGGCGACGGCCACGGTGGCCGCCATGACAACAGAGCTGGGGTGCGTGCCCGAAGACATCCTGGTGGTGTCGGGCCCCTCGGTAGGTCCGTGCTGCTTCACGCTGGAGCCGGAACGGGCCGCCCGCTTCCGGCCGGAATGCGTCCGTCCCGTACGGGCCGGCGGACTCGGCGTGGACCTGCGGCTGGCCAACAGGTGGCGCCCGCCCGCCCTCCGTCGGCGGTCCTCTTTAGCGCTAACCGCCGGCCTCCCTCTTTCAGGCTCCAACTGCAGGAGGCGGGGATCGCGCCGCATCACATCCACGACGACGAGGGGGTGGCACCATGCACGGCGTGTCGCCCGCGAGACTTCTTTTCCCACGCGCGAGACGGCGCCCACTTCGGCAGTCAGGCGGGCTTCGTGTGGATCCGCGAGGAGCGGGGGGGAGGCTCGCTTTTGCCGGGCTGAAAAAGCAGTCTCTCTTTTGCCCCCCTTGGGAAGGGGGGGGGGGCGGCTGGATAGGTCGTAGCTTGAGCTTGTTTGTTATTTAGAATCACGATTATATTATTTTCAAGTGTTCATCATGTCAATGTTGATTTTCATCCATTATTTCAATGTAATACTTTAAAATGGTGTTTCATTTCCCACATCAGTTTTGAATTTCGACAGCATTTTGGATTGCTTCAAATAAAGCATAGATGAAGGTTCATTTGCGGTTAGCCTGCAACGTAGAGGCGTCTGGCCACTTCGCTCGTGTCGTGCCTCTCCCCCGCCCCGGACTCCGGTCCGTTGTCGTCTCCGGTCTCCGTGCAGGCTTGCTCACACGATCAGGTTTTTTTTTTCTTGGCCAGAGAGAAGATGCATGTAGCTTTTAAAGGTGCTGAGTGATCATCACACTAAATGTACCTTGTAGCGTGAGCATAGCATTAGCCTAATGCAAATGCTAATGGTGAGCATCCTCTTACATTCTTTGACATTTTTACATGCGGTTCGTAGTGTCCAGGTGGGTATAATTCATTGAAAACAATATTGTTTTTCTGCAGGTTGTTGGCGTTGTCCTCGCAGACGCTACAATATGTGCTCATTCGAAATATTTGGGAACCTTTATTTATTTTTAAGAGTATCATTTTTCAAAATTTTACAGACGAAAACATTTTTAGCAAACTCGCCCAGGCCTTCATTCATCAGCTGATACAGACGCGTCACTCCAAATACCAGTGACCCTCCGACAAAGACAGAAGTGTTTGCCGAAACACGTCAGGTCATTAAATCACCTACTGTTGTCTGGGATAAAAGAAAAAAATCGACTAATTTATAAATGTAGGCAAAATGAACTCAATACAACTACTTTCGGCAAACGTCGACTAAAACTAGATGAAATTAGTTTTCGTTCACAAAAACTAGACGCTGACAAACATTTTGAGATGACTAAGTATTATCGTCCATAAGACTGAGACAAAAATGAAAAGGGCCATCAAAAATCAACACTGGATACAAAGTATGGCGAAATAAATCTCTGAATCTGATATACCACCATATGGCCGGCCACACCACTCATATTTTACAGCGGAGTCAAAACGTTGTTGGGTACACAAAACGGCAACATCGCCCTGCGGTCACAGTCAATAATACAAGCTCAAAGTTTGTCAATCCCATTTAAAATGGGCAAACAAAGTTTAAAACATTAAAAAAAATATCCCTCATCATTTAACTTTTAGATGAAACTATTTGAAATTTCATTTCTGTATTTGGTCTCGCTTCAGTTTGTCACATTATAGATCAAAGCAGCCTCAAATGCTTTTTTTTTTCTAACAGCAGATGCCCGAGGAACGCCCCCACCCCCTTCCGATTGGACGTTTGTGCCCGTCACGGTTTGTCTATACCGAACACCATGTTCAAATATAGGCAGAGGCGTCACGTCCCATTAGGGCAAACCAGGCAATTGCCTACGGCCCCCAGCCAGCAGTGGCCCCCAGAGGGCCAACAGATTTAGCACACGCAGCTTTACTGCAATGTCGCAGCGACAAGTGCAACAGTACCAGTGAAAGTCTTGTGTCTGAGTTCCCTGAAGAGGCCCCTTCACTCGCTCTACACCCCCCCCCCCCCCTCACGTGACTCAGAGTGAGAGTGAGCAGCGATTTGGCTTTTTTTTAATTGGCGTATATCCAAAATGAAGAGACGTTATCCTTCTGGAAGTGACAAACGAAAAATAAGCAGAAGAGGAGAAAAGGAAGCAAGACAGCAGTGAGTGTACCATGTTACTGTAGTTTTATGTCCTAATGTAGTAGAAGCCAGGCACTTTGAGTTTCCTAAAAAGCGCTCTATGAGACCGAGGCGTTATTGTACTTTTATTAAATATGCTATTGCTCCAAGTCCAACCGTCCCCCGTACTTCCACACGCTCGAAGGGCCCCATGTTGCTTGTTACCTGGGGCCCCCGGGACCCTTGCTACATACACCTCTGGACATAGGGGTGTCCATACATAAGTGCACTTGGCACCAGGACACCCTAGGCCGCAGTTCAATGAGCGACTTTGTAATCGTGTCATCGGACTTGCGGCCGCATGTTTTGGACACTCGGGTGAAGAGAGGGGCGGAGCTGTCACCCGATCACCACCTGGTGGTGTGTTGGCTCCGATGGCGGGGGAAGATGCTGGCCAGACCTGGCTGGTCCAAATGTGTTGTAAGGGTCTGCTGGGAACGTCTGGCAGAGTCCCCTGTCAGAAAGGGCTTCAACACCCACCTCCGGCAGAACTTCTCCCTCGTCCCGGGAGAGGTGGGGGACATTGAGTCCGAGTGGGCCATGTTCCGCACCTCCATTGTCGAGACGGCCAATCGGAGCTGCGGCCGTAAGGTGGTCGGTGCCTGTCGTGGCGGCAATTCCCGAACCCGGAGATGCCGTCAAGCTGAAGAAGGAGGCCTACCGGGCCTTTTTGGCCTGCGGGACTCTGGAGGCCGCTGACGGGTACCGGCTGGCCAAGCGGACCGCGGCTTCGGCAGTCGCCGAGGCAAAAACTCGGACATGGGAGGAGTTCGGCGAGGCCATGGAAAACGACTTTGAGGAAACTCTGGTCCACCGTCCAGCGTCTGAGGAGAGGAACGCAGTGCACTATTAACACTGTGTATGGTGAAGATGGGGTACCGCTGACCTCGACTCGGGATTTCGCGAGTCGATGGGGAGAATACGTCGAAGACCTCGTCAATTTCAGAGACACGCCTTCCTTTGAGGAAGCAGAGTCCAGGGACTCAGAGGTGGGCTCTCCGATCTCTAGGGGTCGAAGTCACTGAGGTGGTCGGAAAGCTCCTTGGTGGCAAGGCCCCGAGGGTCGTTGAGATCCACCCGGAGTTCCTAAAGGCTCTGGATGTTGTGTGGCTACAATATCGCATGGCCATCAGTGTATCTGGATTGGCAGACCAGGGTGGTGGTCCCCCTTTTTAAGAAGGGGGACCGGAGGGTGTGTTCCAATTATAGAGGGATCACACTCCTCAGCCTCCCCGGTAAAGTCTTTTTTTTTTTAAACCTGTCCTGTTCAGCTGTTTGACACAGAGAATGGAAGTCTAAGTGCCCAGATTCTGAACAGTTTTAATGTTTCACATTGAGAGTCTGACATACTCCCATTGTGATCATTCAAAATACCTTTTTATTATGACAAAGCAGCGAACAGGAAGGGATTATGGGGGGACAGAAGAAAAGAAATACAAGAGAAGAAGGAAAAGAAACACATACACAAACAACAACTAGAAATACATTGAACATCTAAACTAGTTACTAATATGCTGGTGCTATCGTCAGCGAGATGTATTTCCGGTTTACACCATGTGGGGGCCTATTGGCCAGTGAAAGAGGAGAATGGGGGTGGGGGCGTCTATAAGCCTATAAGCTAAGTGATTGATAGGGGTAGAGTGTACACAAATCAGTTCTGTGATCTAGAACCCAGTAATCGTGTGAATCTCTTATGAGTAAGCCCACTGGCGACCAACCCTACGCCGCCGCATCGCCAATCCCGGCACCGGGACCCCCGACCCGAGAATGCCCTACCACATCCAGCAGCACGCAGGCCCCACCGGGCGCGCGACAGCCACGCAGACGGGCGGAGAAGCCACGCGGGCGCCAACCCAGGGCCAAACCCCCCCCCCCCAAGCCAGCCCGGGGAGGGAGGGAGGGCGGGGGCGGGGGGCCATGCGCAGCCCATCCCTCCTCCCGCAGCCCAGCAAAGGAGCCATCGCCCCCCCCCCCGGGACCCAGGGTGGTCCCCCGGGCCACCCGCGCACCCATCAACCGGCCTTCAGGGATGGCAGGAGGGGACGCATCACCAACCCCACGCCTACACCCACCCCCGCCCGCCCACCCGGGCCACGAGCCACAGCCGCAGCCCCCCAACCGGCACGGCACGCCACGGGACCCCCAGCGGCCCACCAAGCCCCAGGCAAGGCAGGGTCCCCCACCGGTGCAGGCGACACCCCGCTGATACACCGGCGCCCAGCCAGCGACCCGCGACGGAGCGCAGGGCGGATGCCCAGCCAGAGAAGAGAGGGGAAGGCGGAGGCAGGAGAACGCCCAGGAACTGCCACGGGGCGATGCAAGATCGGAGACCCGACCCCCCAACCTACTCCTGCGGCCGGCAGCCGAGGCAGAGGGGAGGCCACACCCCAGGAGCCACGCCATATAAAAAAAGTGTGGGACCCACCTACCACCCTATTACTGTGGCTGCCAGGTTCCCGACTGGCAGCCATCACCCAGCACCGTGATGGGGGTGTGAGGGGAGGGTAGTGCAATGTATGCATTAAAATAGGAGAGCTTGGCTTGGGGCAGTGGGACCGCAGCATGGAGCTTCTGCCCAGCCGCCCGTCCCACCGCCCGTCTCCCCGGTAAAGTCTATTGAGGGGTGCTTGAGAGGAGGGTCCGTCGGGAAGTCGAATCTCGGGTTCAGGAGCAGTGTGGTTTTCGTCCCAGCCGTGGAACAGTGGACCGGCTCTACACCCTCGGCAGAGTCCTCGAGGGTGTATGGGAGTTTGGCCGACCAGTCTACATGAGTTTTGTTGATCTGGAGAAGGCGTTCGACCGTGTGCCTCAAGGAGTCCTGTGGAGGGTGCTCCGGGAGTACGGGGCACCGAGCCCGTTGGTAAGGGCTGTTCAGTCCCTGTAGGACCGGTGTCAGAGTTTGGTCCGCATTGCCGGCAGTAAGTCAAATGAATTCCCGGTGAGGGTCGGACTCCGCCAAGGCCACCCTTTGTCGCCGATTCTGTTCATAATTTTTATGGACAGCATTTCTAGGTGCAGCTGAAGCGTTGAGGGGGGCTGGTTTGGTGTCCTCAGCATTGCATCTCTGCTTTTTGCAGATGATGCGGTGCTGTTGGCTTCATCAAGTCGTGACCTCCAACTCTCACTGGAGCGGTTTGCGGCTGAGTGTGAAGCGGTCGGGATGGAGATTGGCACCTCCAAATCAGAGACGGTGGTCCTCCGTCGGAAAAGGGTGGAGTGCCCTCTCCGGGTCGGTGATGAGATCCTTCCCCAAGTGGTGGAGTTCAAGTATCTTGGGGTCTCGTTCACAAGCGAGGGTAAGAGGGAGCGGGAGATAGACAGGCGGATCGGTGTGGCGTCTGCAGTAATGCGGACTCTGCGCCGGTCCGTAGTGGTGAAGAAGGAGCTGAGCCGAAAGGCAAAGCTCTCGATTTACCAGTCGATCTACGTTCCTACTCTCACCTATGGTCACGAGCTGTGGGTCGTGACCGAAAGAACAAGATCCCGGATACAAGCGGCCGAAATGAGTTTCCTCCGCAGGGTGTCCGGGCTCTCCCTTAGAGATAGGGTGAGAAGCTCGGTCATCCGGGAGGGACTCTGTGTCGAGCCGCTACTACTCCGTTTTGAGAGGAGCCAGCTGAGTTGGATCGGGCATCTGGTTCGGACACCTCCCCGGAGAGGTGTTCCGGGCGTGTCCCACCGGCGGGAGGCCCCGGGGACGACCCAGTCACGCCGGAGAGACTATGTCTCGGCTGGCCTGGGAACGCCTTGGGATCCTGCCGGAGGAGCTGGTTGAAGTGGCTGGGGGGGGGGAGAGAAGTCTGAGCTTCCCTCTTAAAGCTGCTGCCCCCGCGAACGGACCACGGAGCAATCGGAAGATGATGGATGGATGGCCGTTTTCGCTCACTTGTGTCACACATAAAATTGCCAGGCCCAAACCTTAAACCCTAACCCTTTGAAATGATTGTTTCCTCCCAAAAATTTGTCAATGATTTTAACCGTTCATTCAGTCGCCCCTCCCATTCCAATTGGATCGCTGTCGACGGCAGCCAAAAGAGGTCAGCATTTCTTGGTGAGGTGGGGCTGCTCACCGTCACAGTTTTTGGCTTTGGGTACCCAAAGTGAACCTGTCTTTTGGAAAAAGCCATTTTACGTCTCACTGCAGTAGGGTCTTAAAAATGGTACGACGCTGAATTGCAGGCGGTCTATCGGTAGTGTTTCGCAACGCTTCTCGCGTCGTCTCGGAGACCGTTTCTAGTCGAGTAAGATGAAAAGGTCACGTTCCCGAGTGGCACTACATTGAAGATGCGTGACGGCAACCGCGTGGAAAAACAAAACCAAATATTTATTATCCGATTTAAAAGACGAGTCAAAGGGAAAGAAAAACAAAAACGCTCAAGCGGGACTCGTCCGTTTTTCGCCGCTTCCGAGCGGCGTCTCGCCTCAAAGTCGTTAGCCGGGCGAGCCGAGCTCCCCGTCCTCCGGCCGGGAATTAAGATGTTAGCGAAGAGAGGAGAAGGGCGGGAAGCCGGCTCGGCCCCGCTAGGTGTCGGCGTTGGCGTTGTCCTCGGGCTGCAGCTGCTCCTTCTCCAGACAGTCGTCTTGCGGCGGGCGCACTCGCTTGAAGAAGCCCAACTGGACGCCGAGAAAAAGGAAGCGGCGGGTTTAGGCGGCCGTCCGGAGCGGACGGGGCGCTTTCGGCCGAACGGCCCACCTTGTACATGACGAATATGAGCAGCGCCAGCAGCAGGAGTCCGGCCAGCACGGCCAGCGCCACCACCCAGCCGGGAACGGGCGGCGCCGCGTCCGCCACCCACAGCACCCGCACGCCGACCTGCGGTAGGAGCGCGGAAAGGTGGAGGCCGAGCCGGAGCCGACACGACCGGAGACGTCTTACCGTGGTGCTGTTAGACGGCAACGTGGCCGGAAGCTTCTTGTAAGGCATCTGGATGACGTTGAAGGAGGCGCTGGATACAAAGGAGTAGGAGCGATTCTCCGTCTCGGCCTAAACGGAAGAGAAAAACGTCAAATTGAGCGGGAGGGAGGTTGGCTACTTCAAACCCATTGGACTTCCGCTAGAGATAGAAATTCTAAACCCACGTTTCAACTACCTGAGCTTCAAAATGCCAGATGGGCCTTTCATTCGGATTGCTTTCTTTCTTTCTTTCAACATCTCCATTTTGATCCAGTTTTCAATTTCTATTCATTTTGAAATGTCTTCTCCGTTTCAAAAAGCACTTCATTTGAACTTTCCATTGAGCCTAACAATCTCCATTTTTATTTCTACATTTCTCAATGGATGGCTCCACCTACTTTGAGGAAGTTGTCCACGTGCAGCCGGGAGTAGACGAAGACGATGGCGTTCTTTTTCCTCTCTAAGCGTCCCACCTGACAGCGGAGTTTGAGGCACGCCGCGGCCGCCGAGCCGCATTCCTGTGGGCGCGCCCGAGGCTCGTCATCCGTCGCGAGCGACCTGCCGCACCGCGACGCGCCCTTTCTTACCACGGTGACCGGGTCGTTGTCGTCGCCTCCGGCGCCCTCCAGGTCCCTCTTGCGCACGCGCTTGCGTCCTTCCGTCTGTCGCTCGCCGCTGACGTTTTTCAGCGCCGCCGGGGGACTCTCAAACTGCCGGCGACAAAGCGCGCTTAGCCGACGGGTCCGCGGCGGCGGCGGCGCGGGACTCACCGTGACGTTGAGCCGGTTGAGGGCGACGTCCGCCGAGCAGTTGACGGGGCCCTCCGTGTCAAAGTGCGTGACGTAGAGGAGGGAGGCGTCGGCGTAGCCGTACGGCCACTCCACCTCCAGCGACGTGCGGCTCAGCGTGCTGGGACCCGCGTTCAGCAACTACCAAGCAAATAGGCCGCCCTTCAAAAGACCAGCGAAGGAGCGTACGGTCGAGGTCCGATCTCACCTCGTAGACGTGCACGATTTGCGGTCCCACGTCGTCTCCGGTGAGCGGAGGAACTCTGGACTTCCAGTTGGCCACGGGAAGCAACACCTGACCGGGAGACGACGTGCTACAAACGCGACACGTTTCTTCTTAAATTGCCACACCGATTGCTCATTTTAAAAAATGTATTTATATTCTCGAAAAAAGGGAAAATACAGATTTTGGTTTATTTGAAAAAAAACAGGACTTTTTATGACATTTTCAAAACAAAGTTGTTCTTAAAGAGGAAAAAAGTCAATATCTAAATAGTTACATTTTTCATTTAAAAAAAAAAGGGGGGGGGGGATTTCTATTGTTACTTATTTGCAAGAACAAAAGGACATAACAGTTATAAATATATTCTATTTATTTATTTGTTTTTCTTAAAGGGAAAAATGACACGGCAGCCCAGATTTTGCCCTATTGACCCGAGTTCGACACCTGCGATTTACAGTCATCCCTGGTTTTTGGCAGTTTTCTTTTTCAGACCAGAACCCGCTGGTATGATATGTGAAAAACTGCAAAGTAGCGAGCCTAGAAAAAAAAATGTTTGCGTTTTGCGTGTTCAATGTATTTAGCATTGGAAAGAGAAACACGTGTTTTTTCACTTTGTTTCCCAAAGTTTAATAAAAAATAAACTTGGATGAATATATATATATACAGTCCCTGACAAAAGTCTTGTCGCTTACCCATTTTGTAGAAACAATTGCTAATAACCTGACTTTTAATGATTCAATTGGTTTGAGAAATGGCTCATATGAAAGCTAAGACCCTCCCAAATGATGTTGAATGTACAAAAATGAAAAAAGATGTATCATTTAATGAAGACATAAAGGTCCAATTTTGGCAAGACCAACGTTTTGTCGCCGACAGAAGGTCGTGTGAAAAATTGAACAAAAAATGTACTTCAAATACAAAAATATGTTACATAACACAAGCGAATGAAGTAGTGGTGCTGTGAGATCCAAATGTAATATTTTGTATGACTTCCGTGTGCCAAACTTCACTGTTTCGTGGCAAAAGGGGGATTTTTCAGATGAATCTTCCATTGAATTACACCACAGTGGCCGCAAATATTGCAGGAGACCGACTGGAGCCCGCGTGGATCTGAGAGAACAGTGAAGTTTGGTGGTGGCAAGATCATGGTCTGGGGTTACATCCAGTATGGGGGTGTGAGGGAGATCTGCAGGGTGGAAGGCAACATAAATAGTCTGAAATATCACAAATCTTAGCTGCCTCTTACATTCCTAACCATAAAAAGGGACCAATTCTGCAGCAGGATGGTGCGCCGTTGCATATTTCAATCTCTACCTCAAAGTTCCTCAAGTCAAAGAAGATCCTCCAGGACTGGCCAAAACAGTCACCAGACATGAACGGGATGAAAGAGGAAGCATGGAAGACGAAACCCAAGAATGTTGATGAACTCTGGGAGGCGTGCAAGACTGCTTTCTTTGATGTTCCTGATGACTTCATCAATAAATCCGAACCGCACGGATGCAGTCCTTCAAGCCCATGGAAATCATACAAAATATTACATTTGGATCTCACAGCTCCACTACTTATTCGCTTATGTTATGTAACATATTTTTGTATTTGAAGCAAGGCGGGCCTGGCCTATACGCAGACTATGCAGCTGCTTAGGGCCCCTGACCACCTGGGGGCCCCCAATCTGGCAACCTCATTTTATACGTTGTTAATAGAGCATCGTGAAAAATGTGGCGCGCATTGCCATTTATCGATGCAAACATCCATTTTCTTGTCGTTACAATCAGGCAACCTGGGGAGTGACATTGAACCTGCTTTGCGATGATTGGTGCTCAAACTTGCTTGGAAAACAGACGCACGAATATGTCGAAGAGAATTTATCCTTCTGGAGCAGAGAAACGAAAAATCTGATGAATATACAAAATATGGACGTATGGTTTGGATTGCATGTATGGGTTTCACGGTACACTGTGACAAAATGGTGGGCCAAAAATATGGGCCCCTTGGCATTATTTTGCTTAGGGCCCCCAAATGGCCTGGGCCGGCCCTGATTTGGCGTACATTTTTTGTTCAATTTTCACACGACTGTGTAGGCGACAAAACCTTTCTTTTGACCTTTATGTCTTCATTAGATGATATTCATTTTGGTACATTCAACATCATTTGGAAGGGTCTTAGCTTTCATATGAGCCAGTTCTGAAACCAATTGAATCATTAAAAGTCAGGTTAGTAGCAATTGTTTCTACAAAATGGATAAGCGACAAGACTTTTGTCAGGGACTGTATATACAGTGGGGCAAATAGGTATTTAGTCAACCACTAATTGTGCAAGTTCCTCCACTTGAAAATATTAGAGAGGCCTGTAATTGTCAACATGGGTAAACCTCAACCATGAGAGACAGAATGTGGGGGGGGACAGAAAATCACAGTGTTTAAATTTTAAAGAATTTATTTGCAAATCATGGTGGAAAATAAGTATTTGGTCTATACCAAAAGTTCATCTCAATACTTTGTTATGTACCCTTTGTTGGCAATAACGGAGGCCAAACGTTTTCTGTAACTCTTCACAAGCTTTTCACACACTGTTACTGGTATTTTGGCCCATTCCTCCATGCAGATCTCTAGAGCAGTGATGTTTTGGAGCTGTCGTTGAGCTACACGGACTTTCAACTCCCTCCTCACCCCGTGGCTATCATGATAACAAGAACGGTGAGCTAAAATCCCAGAACCACACGGGGGGACCTAGTGAATGACCTACAGAGAGCTGGGACAACAGTAACAACTATCAGTAACACAATGCGCCGCCAGGGACTCAAATCCTGCACTGCCAGACGTGTCCCCCTGCTGAAGAAAGTACACGTCCAGGCCCGTCTGCGGTTCGATAGAAAGCATTTGGATGATCCAGAAGACGACTGGGAGAATGAGTTACAGATTCTCTTGTTTGGAGGAAAAAGAACACTGAATTGCACCATACCCACTGTGAAGCATGGGGGTGGAAATATCATGCTTTGGGGCTGTTTTTCTGCAAAGGAAAGAATGAATGAGGCCATGTATCGAGAGATTTGGAGTGAAAATCTCCTTCCATCAGCAAGGGCATTGAAGATGAGACGTGGCTGGGTCTTTCAGCATGACAATGATCCCAAACACACAGCCAGGGCAACTTTGTAAGAAGCATTTCAAGGTCCTGGAGTGGCCTAGCCTGTCTCCAGATCTCGAGCCCATAGAAAATCTGCGGAGGGAGTTGAAAGTCCGTGTTGCCCAATGACAGCCCCAAAACATCACAGCTCTAGAGGAGATCTGCATGGAGGAATGGGCCAAAATACCAGCAACAGTGTGTGAAAAGCTTGTGAAGAGTTACAGAAAACGTTTGGCCTCCGTTATTGCCAACAAAGGGTACATAACAAAGTACTGATTTTGGTATTGACCAAATACTTCTTTTCCACCATGATTTGCAAATAAATTCTTTAAAAATCAAACAATGTGATTTTCAGTTTGTTTTTCACATTCTGTCTCTCATGATTGAGGTTTACCCATATTGACAATTACAGGCCTCTCTCATATTTTCAAGTGGGAAAACTTGCACAATTAGTGGTTGACTAAATACTTATTTGCCCCACTGTATATATATATATATATATATATATATTTAAAGGTTTTTAAGCACTTGAAATGTAATAATTATGGTAAGTGTTTAACATGCCACTGTCCCACTGAATTATTTTTAAACAAGTAGAAAAATGCTTGTCTTCACGTAATGCTTCATTCAAGTTAAACAATGATTAACGCACACATGTGGCGCTTTTGAAGTTCGCGTCTCTGGTAAGATCAAACCCAAATATCTGTCAATCATCGTTAACTTTAATAAGCAACTCCAGCGCACCGCCTGACCAACAAAGAGGAGGGTGAGTGAGACTAAAAAAAAAAGGGACTGAGGACGCCAAGTAGCTAGGGATCAAAGTAGAGAGCGAGATTACCCTCGTATGGAAACTTGTGCGACCACGATCAGTTTGGTGATACTGGACACTCTGGCGCTGGTGTTGTTGAACTGGTTAGAACTGGGGGGGTAAAAAAGAGGGGGCGTCATATACTCACTCCGGAGCGTTCCCTCCCTCCCTCCCGTTTTTCCCGGAGTAGCGCGACGGACCTGACCATCTGCAGGTCGAAGCGCACGTCGGCGTCGTCCTCCGACAGCTGGTGGACGCTGAAGCGCAACTCGGCCCGCACCTGCCGACCCGTCGTCAGCCAAACGCTCGTCAAGGGCGGCGGACGGACTCACCTTGGTTCCCCCCTTCATAGGGTTCCCCAGGTCGCACACCACCATCTTGGTACGGTTCTCCTTCTTGTAGGCGCACGACAGCCGGCTCAGCGCCTGGACACGAGCGGCGGGCGCGTCAGACGGTACCGCTCCCGCCCGGCGTCCCGCTTCGCTCGGCCTCGCCGTTACCTGGCCGCGCACCACGCCGGTAAAGTCGGCCCGCGGCGGAGGGAAGACGTGAAGCTCGGCCTCGTAGGCGCCCTCGCCGCGGTTCTCGGCGTTCACCGTCAGCGTCACGGCGTTGTCGTCGCCCACCGCCATCTCCGCGCGGTCGCTGTCGACGCGGCGTCAGTCGGGGGGCGCGGACGCGAGCGGACGGCGGCGCTCACCTTTCCACCGACAGCCGCAGGTCGGGTTTGCACACGTTGTCTTTGCCGCAGTCCAGCAAGATGTGAGCCTGCCGGAATGAGGTCACCGAGAGTTTGTCGTCGCCCGCCGGCTAAGGGAGCGCTCACCTGGCGGGTGACGTTGGGAGGCGCCGCCGCGTCCAGGACGGGCAGCAGTCCGTTCGCGTCTCCGGCGCGCCGATAGTCCAAAGCGTATTCCAGAACCACCGAGATGGGCGTGATCTTGTCTCGGAAATCGCGATCGTCCTAGGCGGTGCAAAAGTGAGAAAAATGAGGAGGAGGACCGCCGCCGCCCTTACCCTGAGGAAGACCTGCTGCTCCTCGCACGCCGGGTCTCCACCGTTGACCAGCGTGACGTTCTTGGCGTAGCTGACGCTTCGCCCGTGTAGGAAGAGAACCCGCTTGGCCGCCTCCTTCTGCTTCAGACGGTCCAACAGAACGTCCACGCGGAACGCTGAGCGGCGACAAAGCGGCCCGTCACGCGCGGGGACCGCCCAAAACGCCCCGGCGGCCACTCACTGAGAGAGGCTGGCGCTCCTCGGCCGCCGGCTTTCAGGCAGTACTTGACCTTGAAGCTGCGCGTGGGCGAGCGCGGCCGTTAGACGGAGACGGAAGGCGACGACGATGACGCGAACGAGCGCTCACCAGGACACGGACGCGCCGGAGCCGGGAAGGGTGCAGCTCTTCTCCTCCGGGTTGACGATTTGCGGGGCGACGTCCAGCGTGGCGTTGACGCCGATGACGGGACGCGCTCTGCACGCGCGCACATAAGGCCGGCCGCACCCCTCGCGGTAGGGAGCAAAAATACGAGGGCGCTCGCTTACCTGTACAAAACAGCCCTGTCCGCTCCAAACGCTCCCACGAGTAAATCTGTGAGACGCAAAGCAGCATTTACACACAGTCTAAAGAACATTCGGCCTAAGCGGGCAAATTCAAAGCGCACAGGTCTACAAGCAAAATGCTAAAAGAAATTTGGCTCCCTAAATAAGGTCAAAAATGTTTTTATGAGCCGAAAATTGATTGCGTGGACAAAACACATGACATTTCATGTCAAATGAGGCCATTTGTAAAAGTATCTTTGCAATAACTGACCTTCACAAGCAGAATTCTTTTCCAATTCAAGTACCATTTGGCCATTTTTATCTCTGAAGCAGATCATTTTCTCATCTGAGATCTTTGAACTCATGACTCCAAAATGTCATCATCTCTCCCGTTTCATGTTACAACAAATGTAATCATAATCCGTTTTTTCGTTACGGCAAAATGACTCTTCTGACCTCTTGACCGCAAAATTGACTGTTTGATCATCCCTGGGTGATGGTCTCCTTGACCTCCCTCTATGACCTTTGATCCCAAAATATCATCCCCAAACCACTTGCTTTTATATCCTCTGAATTTGATCGCACGATTCCTTCTGGGTTCCTGGCATCAGTCAGGGCGAATGTTCCATTGAAAAAATGAAAAGTACTCGGACATTTGCGCAAAAGCGAGCCGTTCGAAAAAGGAGCCGTCTGCACTCCTTCGACTCGGCGCCGTCTACCTGGATAGCCGTTGCGGTCGATGTCGGTGTTTCCCGCCATGGAGTAGCCAAAACTAGCCGGCATGTAGCTGGAGGCCCACTTGCCCTCGAGGACCTGAAAGGTGCCGACGTAAGCCGCGGCGCAACTGGCGAGCGCGCCCCGATAAGGTTTACCTGCGAGGGCGCCGGCGAGGGTCCCTGCGGGCCGCCGTTGTGGATGTACACCCGGCCCAAGTGCCGCGGACCGCCATAAGGGGCCGAGATGGCCACGTCTGCCAAAAAGCCGGCGTCGTCGTTAGTAAATAGCCTATCCGAGTGGGCGCTTAATATTGGGGGAATTCCACGCCGGCCGCCGCCTATCGCGGCCTTTCCGGCGAGTCCTTCGTCCGTTCGCGTCGGGCCGACGTTCCGCTATCGCTACGGTACGTCAACGGAAGGGGGGCGCGGCACGGCTCTCCTACCGTTGTAGCCGTCCATGTCCAGATCTCCCAGCGCGGCCACGGACGAGCCGTATCGGGCGTACACTTGGGAGCCCGTCAGCGTCTGCGCCGGCCCGAAGGAGAAGCCTCCTCTGCCCAAAAAGACGCTCACCTACGGGAGGCGCGCCGCATCCGGACGTGAACGCTCGATGGCGAATGCGCGGGTGGTGGGCGGGGCTTTACCTGTCCGACCTCCCGGAGCTTTCCGTCGGAACCTCGGTCCATAAAGAGAGGCGCGCCCACCAGCAGGTCTATCAAACTGAAGGCGTGCGTGCGTGCGTGCGTGCGTTCAATTCCATAAAACTTTGTAGGTTAGAACGCATCTCTCCAGACTCACCCGTCTCGGTTGACGTCGCTGGCGGCGACCGAGTGGCCGAAGTAGGCCGCCATCTTGGAGGGACGGAAAGAGGGAAGGTGAGATCAGAACATTGAAATGTCTTTATATTTTATTAACTGGCGTATATTTCCAATCCATAACTAATGAGTAGCACATCATGTCCAACATCTGGCTTAAAAAAGTGTGGATGTTCTGCCTTCGCTGGCAAAGTCAATTTATTGGCGTGCACTTTCTATTTATGGTTTGAGATTGAATGGAACTTTATTGAAAATGCTCACTTTAAAGCATTCTGTTCCTTTAAGAGACCGCTTGCTTGAGACAGGTCACGTGATCTCACACCGTGAGAGCATTTACCCGTGTCCTCCCACGCTCCCACGTAGTACCTATATACATCCCATGCACTCGTCGGGATGTATCTTTTATGTTTGTTAAATGTATTGGTTTCAATATTTCCGAGCATTATCACGAAATGTGTATATTGAGAGACGTAAGAGTTAGTACATGCTGTTCGTTGTGTCTTAGCACTTGTTGCTCACTTGGTGTAATACGCGCCACCTTGTGGCCATATCAAGTCATTCCTAGGCTTGCGATTCATTCATTTCTTGCCAAATGCTGCCATCATGCGGTCATTTCGTGTCATTTCAACCTGCAATTCAATGTGTGTCATTTGTAGCGTTTTATGGGAGATATTCACGTTGTTTACAACGATACAACTATTTGACAGTTTAGTTTCATTTAAGAAGATATTTACATCTATTTAATATTTAGTCAATTATATATTATTATTGTGTCTATAAGATCATTTAATTCATCTTTACGGAAAAGAAAAACACAAATGTTTTTGTTTTCTGTCAGTTTCACCCTTTCAATTAGCATTAAACCTGGAGTCAACTGGTCTTCAGAGTCGTGATGAGCGGAAGGTTACTGCCTTGGTGTACAGCACGCACATAGGAGGGCAGGACAGTGGAGCATTAAAAAAGCTCATCAAGGAATAATATAAATCAGCAAAATTGCTGGTTGTTCAGGCACGAGTCATAAAAAACAATTTCACAGCAATTTGAATCTGGGGAGAAATGAAAATCTAAAGCGTCAACCAAAACTATTACGACCTCGGTCTGTACACCTGATACCTTATTTTTTTGGTTTTCTTTTAATCAGCTGTCTTGCGTTTCAAATGAGAAGATGCCAAAAACAAAACTATTCTATTTGTCATATCGGAAAATCTCGGCCGAAATGTTGTGAGGACGCTTTCGCGGGACGCTCCGGAGCACGTGTCCGGCCGCCGTTCAGAGCGCTCACCTGACTACCCGTGAAGTTGACCATGGACTCCATATTGTGTCCGTTGAAAATGTTCACCTTAAAGGCAATGCGCGTACGTCAGCAAACTGGGAAGGCGCGAAGGGCCAGCGGCGGGCCACTCACGTAACCTAGCGCCTTGTCGCCCCGGGGAACGCCCGTCACGTAATCTGCCGCCACATAGGATCAAAACCGAGCGTGAGAAAGAACGTCCCTTCGCGCTAAGCGCGCGACGAGCGCTACCTTCTTTCCCGTCGCCGTTGAAGTCTCCGACGGTCACGGAATAGCCTGAAACGGAACCGGCGGCGGGTGAGCGTCAAAAGGCCGCCGAGGCGGTAGCGGGCCCGGCTTTTTCTGACCCAGGTAACTGTCGTCGTACTGCGCGCCGGCCGTCTTGGTGGCCAAGGTGTTTCCGTAGGGGCTGATGAAACTGCCGTCCGAGCGGGCCAGGATTTCCGACACGTCGTCCGATATCAGCTGACCTGCAAAAAAAAAAAAAAAGAGCGGCGGAAGTTCACGGGGGATCTACCGCCGCCTATAAGCGATCTCATTGGAAGCCATTAACGGCGCCGGCCGGCCACGACGGCGGGGATCGATCGGACGGCGAGCGCCGTCGATGGCGGTCGGGCTGGAAAGTCTCATTCCGAGTCCGTCGACAGAGGCCTCAAAATACCAATGTGAAATGTGCCCCGACAGTTACGAATTGTTGTATTGAGTTGGAATGGGCGACGCTGGCATCAAATCATTTGTCGCTAGCTCCGTTTTACGAGCTTGTCAGAGCGCAGGGCTGTCAGTACACGTAGGCGGCCAACGATTGTGCTTTCAGTGCTATAGACGGCAACAGAAGTCGGATGGCTTGAAATGGTTCCAAGTGTACGTGATTAGAGTGCACACTTGAGTAGGGGTGGCCAACGGGGACTTAGGGACCCTTATACGGAATAACAGGAGTGTCAAAAGGAATAAATTGGGAATCAATTGAATCAAAATTTAAAGGTATATTTTGTCATTGACCTTCGCCTTTTGTCATTGAAAAACAAATGTATAGTATGCATCTTTGTCTTCCCCATTTTTCCCCCCTTAAAGGGATCCACGGATAGAAAGATTTGTAGTTCTTAAAAGATAAACGTTAGTACAAGTTATTATAATTTGATATTGAAACCCCTCTTGATGTTTTCGTTTTTATACAATTTGTAAAAATTATTTGAACTAGTAAGTCGCCATTGTTGTTGACGTCACAGGGCCATGCTGCCAGAATTCTACCTGTCACTCGTAAAAAAAAAAAAAAAAAAAAAACGTGTCATTCTTTAATTATGTAAGGTAGTGATTTGACTACGCCACAAGGTTTCAATGGCGAGTTTTACATTAATTAGGGATCAACCCAATGAGTGCGTTTTTTTCCCCTTGACTGACGCTGTAGTTTCTTTAATCCACAGTGAGAGAGAGAAAGGAGAGTGGACACGGGCATTCAGATTCATTGCTCGGACCGCGCCATTTATTGGCATAAGCTTCGGCAATTCTTTCACAACACACATAAGGATCATATAGTGAAAATACTACCATACTCCAGGGACGTGCGGTGAGGTTCCAAATATATAAACCAAAAAGGGTAGCTTATTCAATTGGCTACTGGTTATTTCATATCTCATCAGCATTCTTCACAAAACACGCACACACGGTACATATTATCGATACGTAAAAGTAAGAAAATAACATGCATTTGCTCTACACCCTCAATGTGTTGGTCGTCGCAATTCTATAATTCATGCAACATAAATGAGAGTAAAGAGTGGTGTACAAAACCACAGAATTCAATTCTGACCTTTAGTGAAATATTCAGTTGTTTTTAAAACTTTTAATTCTGATACTTTAATCAATTGATTACAGATTGCTAAACAAAAAGTGTGAAAAGAAAAACAAAGAAAATTTTATTTAAGGCCAAAATTTAGTTTTTAAATATTCTATTGTATTTTTCTTGGTCTAAGCTCTTTTTTTTTTTTTTTTTTTTTTTTTTTAATAAGATTGAAATGAAAACTGTTTGTGCTCTTGCGCCTGTCCTTCACCACAAAAACCGGCGTTACTTTGGAAGGGCATAGGTTTGGTATTAACATTCGTAGGGACGATATAACAGCATAACCTGCATGTAGGTACACTTTTTGCTGGGGACGGGACATTAATTAGACCAAACAGATTGGATGAAGGGGGCAAAGGGCCACATTTCTCATGTATATGAACCTAATTAATTAATAGGCAAAATAATCAATGCAAAATAAATCCTTATCTTCTGATAATAACTTTTACATGCATTGGTTCAGATGATACACTGTTCGATTCAAACCTTTGTTTTCAAAAAATACTAAAGAAACATTTTGAAAACTTCCTGAATAAATGTCTGGTTTTTATTAGCAAACATAAACATGATGAAAATAATTCACTTAATAATGGTAGGGTCAATTCTATCCTTACAACATATGGAACTATTGAAAGATCTAAATTCTCTATATAACTGAACATTATATCATGCAAAAAAGGTAAGGTTGCTTAAAAGTTGGTGGGGACAATTTTAGCATCCTGAAAAGTTGGTAGTGTTATTTATGTCCCTACCGTCCCTATGCAAACCTACGCCCTTTTTGTAAAAGTCCTCCTTATTTTCCTTTACTTTAAAAAAAATCTCTCCGCCTCAATGGAGAGGATTGCTTCTGTGTTCTATTTGACAAGCCAGAAAACACAAATGTCTAGCTAACCTTTCATCTTTCTCAGCAAAACCATGTAATCGTTCTACATATATGCCACGTTTAGAGGAGCTTACACGCTCATCGTTACCACGAAATGTTAACTCCTGTTTAGCTAGGATGCAGGTTGCATTAATGAGGTCTTTCAAACTCTTTACCTTAGCATTGCGGATGCTACCGTTGAGCTTCCGCTGTTCGTCAAAGCCAAATCGATCCTTGAGCGTCCAAAAGTTTTTAAAGCAATCAGGCTTTGAATGTGAGTGGTCGAGCCCTCATGTTTGCTGAGGCTTCGTGGTAGTTTTTTAATGTCACAATATCTCGTGTTAGTCCAGACATTGGCACAAGTTGAGGAAAAAAAGGCAGGGAAAGCAGCAAAGCCGATTTTTTCGAAGGACAGCCACATAGCCAGTCTTTTTTTCGGGTGTACCAGTCCGTTTGAAAAGCGCGAGTTATCTTCTGTTCCGTAGTTTGAAGCAAACCTTTTAGCTCCAGTGTTGTGTTAACCGCGTCCACATTTACGGAAAGTCCAGTTTCACGTACGCCCCCTTGCAGTGCGGCAGAGTACTATCTGCCGCAACCTGTGCCTTTTCACTGCGGTTTTATTTCCCATCAGCAAAACTAAATATGTCGCTAACAAACATTCAACTTTAAGGGATAAAGACATTAGCCAGACTGTGGAAAATCAGGTCAAATAAACGTATCTGGAAACATTATAATGGCGACATGCAGATGTACGGCAACCAGCACGCTCCAATTCCATGTATCAACCCAGTTTGTAATGGATTGCGCAATCAGAGGTGAGGCTGTACTCGTTGCTGCCGCACCTCTCGTTTCATTTCTTTATTTGAACAGGAAATAGGCAAATTCAGCAATTTTGACTATAAAAAATGCTTGAAATGAGTCATACATAAAGAGCAATGGACAAATATTCATATAAATTTGATGCTATCATTATTTTTTTGTCATGATGACAGGTGAGGCTCTGCCTCACCTGCCTCCCCTGACCGCACGTCACTGTATTAAATACTCTTATCTCCCCCAACATTTGTTGAAAGTGCTTCAATCTGTATTACTGAGGCCCTATTCTCACACAGTTAACACAACAATGCAACGAAAACTGGCATTCACAATCAAAATAGATGCGCAAAATACACATAAAACTTACTCAGACTTTGGTCAAACTATATTTAAACATTTTAGCAACTGCTTGAGCTCAACAAATACACTACATGGCAATATTTAGTCACAATACACAAACTATGATGCTGGGAGCCATTTTCAGGAGTCTTGTGAAGACAACACTCAAATGAACGTGAATCACAATAGATCCAGTCTAAAAAAAACAGGGAGCTACGGCATCAGTTGAGGGACAAAATACACTCATTGGCTTGGTGTCTTATTAATGTAAAACTCACCATTTGACCCCTTCTAGTGTATTTAACTCACTACCTTACATCATTAGAGTGACTGAAGTACGGCAGCGTGGCCCTGTGACATCAACAACAATGGCGAGCTACTCATCTATTTTTTGATTTCAAATTTTCCAAAATGTATTCAAACGAAAACATTAAGAGGGGTTTTAATATCAAATTATTATTACTCGTACCATCTTTTAAGAACTACATGTCTTTTTGTCCGTGGTTCCCTTTAAAAAAAAAATCTCGTCGTCTAGCGAGACGAGCGGCCGGCCAAAGGCACGCGCCCGGACTTGCCCGCGACACACCCCGATGACTCATCGTCGGCAGAAGGGAAGCAGACGACGGCCGCTTTTTTCTGCTCTGAATAAAAGTTTTTTGAGATAGAATAAGGCGAGCCTCATTTTGAAAAGAAAATGACGCGCGCGCACAGACGGACTTCCTTTTTTGAGCGGTCTCTTTTCCCGCCGTGGCCTTCAAATGCCAGCAGAACTAATCGAGGGGGTGGCCGTGCCCACAGCGAGCTTAAAGTTCACATCGCTTCTTGTTCAAACAACAGGAAACGTCGGCGACGCCCTGGGGCCGCTAATGCGACCGACTATCTAAATGACGCTCCGGCCGCAGGAGTGCGCTTTCAGTGCCCTTCCTGACGAAATACATCCAACGCTCATTTTAAAATCATATTAGATCATATTGACGTCAGTTTCGGGCTAATATGCATATGTCAGTGCCTTACTGGCACTTGGTTTTGTCCAAAAAAGACAAAACCTTGGCACTATTTTGATTTCGGTAATTACTACAATGGTACAATGCAGGCACTTTTTCCATACCTGAAGTGGTCAGTTCTCTTAATTTTCATAGAATGTTTATTTGGAAAACCTTCAAATTGTTACATTTATCATTATTAAAGCATCCAGTCCAAATACAATTAGCCATAATGCGTGAAAAGTCCACGACAGACCGCATCTATCGGTATCGGATTTTTGGAGTTGGACAATATCGGTTCAAAAGTCACCGTTGCGAAACGAGTAAAAACCAGGCCCTGTACCTTGCCAGTAGAAGCTTCCGGGTCCTCCCACCACCACTCGCTTGTCCGACTGCAAAACAAAAGAGAATTAGCGTCGGTCGACCCCGCCTGGCCCGAGCTCACCTTGAGAAAGTCGGCGCTGAAGCCGGCCTGGCAGAAGCCCTGCCCCTCCGGAGAGCCGGCGCCTGCCAAAAAAGGACAATAGTCAGCCGCGACGGGACGGCGGTCGGTCGGTCGGACGAGGCCGGTCGCGCGCGCGCGCACTGGATCGACAGGGCGAGTACTCCACCACCGTGCCGTCTTTCTTCAGGAAGCACGTCCCCACCGGCTCGCGCTCCGACACGCCGAAGGTGGACCACTGGTAGAGCGGCGCGCACGCCTGACGCCGCCGGCGATAACGACACGTAGAATGAAAAGGGGTTCGGACGCCCGCCCCCGCCTCGCCCGCCTCACCAGGATGTGCTCGCCGTCCGAGCGCACGGAGGCGCCCAACCACTGCTTGGATTTGAACTCCATCTGAGCACCGTCCGCGTTCTTCCTCTCACCTGCCAAAAGTACTCATTCAGTGCCATCCAGCCTTCCGTTATTGGTGTGTGTGTGTGTGTGTGTGTGTGTGTGTGTGTGTGTGTGTCTGATAAGGCCTGACAAAACCATTTCCGCACAGGAAGCGCTCCTATATTTATAGCGAATTTCGTTTTTTTCTGTGTGGAAAGTGTCAAACTGGACGGCATCCCTCTCGTCTTCCTCTTAGTTTTGAAATCTCTTCCTGCGTGCTTTCCGTTTTGATGACGGCTCGTCGTCGCTCACTTTGAAGTCCTACTCCTCCGTGGCGGTCCTTTATTTCAAGGATGATTCGGTCGCGGCAGCCTGTCGGTCTGCCACCGGAAGACGATGCAAACTTATCGGCGCTCGTAGGTTGCGAGTTGAGGGTAGCCTTTAGCCCGTAATAGCACACGTACCCTTCTGAATGGAGTGCAAAACAGAATACAGTGCAGTCTAATCCACACGTACAGAGCAATAATCCCAGACGCTTGACGCACGCCGGCTTCACGAGCAACAAAGACTCTTTTCTTTTGTAAGACGCACACACACACACACAATACAAACCAGCTTGTTTTTTTGGGGGGGGGGGGCGCTTTCGCCGTTACTGTTATTGTCTTATTAATATTATTTGTCGGTCATATCGCCGGGCGCACGTACCCGATGAGTCGAAGAGGATCTGGCGGCAGCCGCCGGCCCAGGGGCAGCCGTAGACGGCGCCTCGTTCCGCGACGTCGCCCGAGGCGTTGGCCCGCGGCGCCCCGATCAGGACGTCCGACCTATTGGCCGGTCAAAGGTTTGCGTTATTTGGGGGAAGGGGGGGAGAAAAACACGTTCACCACACTTGATCAGATGCTAAACACTGCGCAGTTTGGGCGGGTTTTTTTTGTTTGTTTGTTTTTTTTGGGGTGGGGGGGGGGCTGTATTATGGGTTGGTGTTTATTTAGCTTTGGAGGATATCTGAGATACTTCTATAGCAAGATGTCTAAAAGCAACAACACAGCTATTTTAGTTGCCATCTATTTTGTACCCTACATTCTCATTGTTTTGACTGCTCCAGGCAAAATTTCTGCTCATTTCAGTTATCTACATTTAATGATATTCATTCTCTTGAAAAAAGTAGATGGCTTCCTTTTTTGAGCTCAGACAACTCTTTTCCAGCTAATTCAGGCATCTGACTCACGAATGAGCGTGACCCAAAAAATCCCCCTCATTCAAACGGCCATGGATGGCAGCCCAAATAGATAGGACGTCGCCAATGTTCATTTATGAAATAACAATAAAGCAGTTGTAACACTAGTAAGACTATTAATCCGTTTCCAGATTTGGAGTCGTAGAAGTTTCATTTCCAATTTATTGTTTTTTTTTTTTTTTTAAGTTACAGTGCCAATTTATTGTTTGTTTTTTTAAAGTTACAGTGCAAGTTTGGTTTGATCGCAGCGAATGAGTTTGCCGTCGTTCAAAACATTCTGGGACAGATAAAACTCTTTGTTTTCTTTCCAATGTTGAGGCTCTGGAATTCCAGTTCCCTTGAAGCGAAATGCTCCATGATAAGGCATTCATGGCCAATGAATTGCTGTCAGGGGCAACGGTGGCGGTTGCCTAATTGGCAAGGAGAAGAAAGGACGTCGGCTTGCCAAGACGCCCAAATTGAGGAGCTCTCGTTTCCAATTATGGGCACAGAGGAAGCGCGACTTTTAGGGAGTTTCTTTTATTTCCCCCACACTCGCGCATGCGCAAACAAAAAGCAGCGTTAGCCAAATATCGCCAAAGTAGCCGAATTGGCCTGGCGAAATCAAATGGGAGACTTACCGCTGGCTGTCGGGGGCTTTAAAAAAGTCCACCGAGAAGCCGAAGTAACTGCCCGGGGGGCCGTCGTACACGGACGGCCGCTCGGCGTCCAGGTTGAAGGCGCTTCCGCCAAGCGTCAGGCACACCACCAGCGTCGCGACCGCCGAGGCCGTCGGCCGCCCGACAGCCATGGCCGCCGGGGAGACGGGACGGGACGGGAAGGAAGGACGCGAACTAAGGGCGAATCCTTGGTAAGGCGGCACCGGAGAGCTAGCGCGAGCGAAAGCCGGCCCGAACCGCGAGAAGCGGCGTCTTCGTTTGTCGTCCGCCGAGATGGGATGGGATAGAGCCCCGGAAGCCGGAGTGTCAGTCCCGCGGGCACTGCCAGTCTCGGTGCCAGTGCGTCGCGGACGCCCCGTCCCGACCCGGAGAACACAACGTGACGTCAAGCCACGTCCGCTTCGGGCCCGACAAAATAAAAGCGTAGCCAACTTTTCACCAGAAAAGATGCATTCACTTTGTCGCAGCGTTACTTGAGCTCCTGGGTGCGATGCCCGTTATCTTGCAGTCATACTTCTAGACGCCATTTTTCATGCGTTTCCTGTCCAAGCATCCACGAAGAAAATGACACTTCCGGCCTGAAGCTGGAAAATACTCGTGTACGTCCGGGAACGTCATCCAACTAAGTTGAATGAAACTTTTGTCAAATGACGAAAAGTACGGCTAAAAACAAATGGATGGATTTTCCCGAAGCGCCCGGCTGTCGCGCTTCTCAAGAGTCTCCAGGAGAGGGCGCTGTTGCTTCTGGATCCGCGCTCCCTTTTTCCTCCCAAAACGTTCATAGAATATCATAAAATATACAGTATACGTATATTACAAACACGTATTGGATTTGAAATTTTCACGCGTGCATTCGTATACAAGCAAGCGCGTCGTTGCCGACTTCTAAGTTCCTTTACTCGGCAGCCGACAGAGGCCATCTCACGTTGCTTCGAGCGCCCTTTTCTCCTCACGCTCGGCTACCCAAATGCCAATTAGCATCGTTATGCTAAAAATCGTCTTCAATTTAAAATTGAAATCGAATGACGTCGTTTTGGTCCGGGCTCGTACGGCAAAAGACAAGTCGCTCACATCGCGCCCTCGTTCAGTGCCGGGCCGGGGCCCGTCCCGCCCCGACCTTTGGCCCGGGCCCGTCCGCGAGGTCCGAGCGGCGGCGGCGTCTGTCCGTCGACGGCTTGTCGTGCTGCCGGGATTATTTGCGATGAGCTCGTAATTCCGCTTTAATCTTCTTTGAGGCGCCAAGTGGAATTTTTTGATGAGAGCGGCAAATCCTCCGAAAGCAAAACTTGAAAGACGGCGACACCTTTCCGCGACCGCGCGTTTTTCTCTTTCCGCTTTGTCTTTTCGGTCCGAGATTGACGAGCGTATCGACTCGATTTAGCACCTGATTGAAAGCGATGAAGCCATTCTTTCTTAAAATGAATTTTATTATTACATCGATCGATGAGAAAAGTCCATCAAAAACACGCCGGCGTGTTGAACCGGCAGTCGAGCGGCACGTTCCTCCCGGCGGCTCCGGTTTTCCGCCGGCTCGGACGGAAGGTCTGGACGTTGCCCGAAAGCTGCTTTATCGCCTCGGCTCCCGTTTGTCGACGACTCGACCGAACGGGAAGCGCTCCGTTCCGTCACGGGCTCAGCAGCGTTTGGTACTCCTCCTTGAGGACGTCCCAGGAAAAGCGAGACGTGTCCACCTGCAAGCGAATCAGACGCAAGCTGCGCTTTCTCATGAAATGTGGCTAACCTTTAACCACGGAATAGGTTTTAGGCTATTGTGTCCAGTGACGTGGTGTAAACTGGTCAAGTTACTTTTTCAATAAACGTATTAACCCTCTCATGCACCAACGATGACAATTAGGACATTTTACTTTTTTACATGGCATTGATTGATGGATGGCGCTACACGTCCAATCTGTTGAAACCACTGGTGTCAAACTGACTCCATAAAGGGCAAAGTGGGTGCGGGTTTTCTTTCCAACCAATGAAGAGGACACCTTTTGACCAATCTGATCTCTTCCATGGGTAATCAGTTCACCTTTGTCAGGTGCTGCTCGTTTCAACAGAAAATTCATTGGTTTGCACGGTATCGGTTGGAACAAAATCCAGCACCCACTTGGCCTTTTGTGGAATTGGTTTGACACCTATGGTTTAGACAGACTGCCTAGTCAAAACGGATTGGACATCTAGCACTGTCATTGACATGGTCACGGTCAGCCCTCCCAGTTGAAATGAATTTGGATGCCTGTCACCGTCAATGGCATGCCATGCCATGTGTTAAATACTATGAATAAAAATCTACTTTAGACTGTTACATTAGGCCAGAACTAGAGTGTTTTTCTCTTTTCATGCCACAAAGTTTGCAGAGGTGCTGGAGCCTATCCCAGCTAACTATGGGCGGGTACACCCTGAATTGCCAGCCAATCGCAGGGCACAACTGGACAAAGAACCAATCACACAGACACACCGATGGACAATTCAGAGTGTTCAATCAGCCTATCGAGCATGTTTTTGGGATGTGGGAGGAAACCAGAGTCTCTGGAGAAAGCCCACACGGGCATGGGGAGAACATATAAACACACAGGGAGGCCAGAGCCCGGGATTGAACCCTTGCTCTCAGAACTGTGAGGCGGATGTGCTATCCACTCGGTCACCGTGTCACTATTCTCTCTTTTTAGAGATGATCATGTCATTTATTTAGCTTAACGTTGTTGTAGATATACAGCGTATCACAAAAGTGAGTAGACCCCTCGCTTTTCTGCAGATAATCAAGTATCTCTTTTCATGGGACAACACTGACAAAATGACACTTTGACAATTCAATGAAAAGTAGCCTGTGTGCAGTCTTCAGAAGAGGCTTCCTCCTGAGTTCATTTATTTTCCCCTGAAAATAACTCAAAATATAGCCATGAATATCTAAACCCCTAGCAACAAAAGTGAGTACACCCCTTTGGAAAAAAACGTGCATCCCTAAATGTCCAAATTGAGTACTGCTTGTCATTTTCCCTCCAAAATGTCACGTGACTCGTTACAGGACTGCCGTCAGCATTGCTGCAGAGATTGAAGAGCTGGGGGGTCAGCCTGTTAGTGCCGAGACCATACATCAAATTGGGTGTGCATGGCCGTCACCCCAGGAGGAAGCCTCTTCTGAAGACTACTTTTCACTGTGGCAAAGTGTCATTTTGTCAGTGTTGTCCCATGAAAAGAGATACATACGTAAATATCTGCACAAATTCGAGTGGTGTACTGACTTTTGTGATACACTGTAATTCTGTCAAAAAAATGGTTGAAAAATATAGAAAGATGAGACCAAAAACAACCCCTTGCCCTATAATGGGCTTCACTTTTGAATAGCTGTCTAATGTACATCATGACCGTCACCGTTCCTGTAAGGGTTAACCATAAAGTGATTATAACTAAGGACAGAGTGCGCGTGTGCGTTACCTTGAGCTCGCGCGCGCTTCCCGGCCGTCGGCAGAAGCGGCGCAACCTCTTTAGCAGCTGCCGGGGGGTGGCGTACAGGCACTGGGCTAAGGGCAAAACGGGACGGGGCTCACTGAGGGCGGGGCTCACCAGACGCGCTCCGCTTTTTACCTGGGAAGATTTCAGGGTACACTAAGGCTTTGGGGCAAAGAGGGTAACAGCCGCAGCGCGCCGCCTCCAACCTGAAGGCACACAAAGGAGCGCGGTGAGAGCGGCGCGGGCTTCGGGACGCCGGCGAGCGGCTCTCACATGGCCACTCCGAAGAACTCGTGCCCGGCGGTGGACACGGCCACGTCGGCCCGGCGCAGAATTTGCAGGAACTCCTCTCGGGACTCCGCGAAGCCCCAGTGGAGCACGTGCGCGTCCAGCAGAGGGCGGCAGCGAGAAAACACCTCTGACCGGGTCGCCGTTAGCGTCGGCCTTCGACGGTCGGTCTCGCGCGGGAACGTCTTTGCCTACCTGGCGTCTCGGAGAAACTTTCCCCCAGGACGGACAAGCGGAAGTCCTGTCCTTCTTCTTTCAACTTCAGCACGGTGCTCAAGAACAGCTCGGGATCTTTGTCGTGTTCCCTGTAAACGCCAGACCAACGTTGTTTTTGCCCACGAACCGAAATATTTCGTCCACGACCCGCTTTTTCGTGACGAGACGACAAACGTGTCTCGGGACACTAAACCCTAACGACACAAAGGCCGTTTTTTTGTTCGACGAGACCGAGATGCGCTATAGTTTCCGTCATACTGCATTGTATCAGTCTTGGCCATGTCACTCATGTGACGTGCTGTGTTGGTGAAAGTTGGCTCCCATCAGATGTAAATTTAGATGAAAATGATGTCCATCGTTTGTGCTGTCAAGTTTTGTTTGTGCTGTTCTTTTAGAGATGTTTACAATTCATTTAAAGGTCAATCGGAGGTCAACTGGCCCCCCATTTTGATTTAAACCTGGTGTGAATCGTTTGTGCTATAACATTTTGAAGATATTAATTTGTTGTAATGACATCATGTAGACCTCCCTCCCCATCTTGGACAGAATGGAACCGCAACGGCGCCGTTCATTTGTGCTACGTTTGTTGTACCTTTGTGCTGTAAAAACTTGTGTTTGAGCTGCTCCGGTTTTGGAGTTCTTTCAAATAATGTTTTTTTTTTTTTTTTTTAAATTTATCAAAACATACAATCATATTAAAATTATATCAATAATTACAATTATTGATAAAGTTGGTTTTTTTTTAAACGTCACTTGCCCTAAAGGGTTAAGGAGAGCGACGAACAACCTCGCTTCTGTTCAAACGGGTAACGCGATTTCATAAATGAACTCGTTGATCGCCGATGGACGCGAACAGATCGGACGTCCGGCGATGGCGCGGAAAGACGGTCGAACGCGCCGCGCGCCGATGCTGCGCGGGTAACGTGAGGATGGCGGTATCCAGGCCACCGGCAGATTAGCGTCAAAGATGAGAAGAAGATTGCGTCTGGCGGCACGTTAATCCTAATTTGAGCGCAATAAAAGCGGCGCAGCTGTAATCCAGCTGTGTTTTGCTCAGTTGAGAGCCGATTAGGGCGCCCCCGCCTGCGCCGTCGACATGACACGACGGCAAAAACACGCCGGACGAAACCTAAGCTCATTTGCGCCGACCGTCCGGGATACTCACCACCTGTGAGGCCAAACGATGTGCAGCGGCTCGCCGGGGGGGTCCGCCTCCGTCGGCGTCCTGATGTCGTCGAACGGGGCCGTCGCCGAGAGAAAACGCGCCGGTATTAATGGGCAATTAAGACCTCACCGAGTTAGCAGTACATATCTGTGTAGATGAGTGCAACCTGGTGGCCCGAGGACAAAATTCTGTGCGGCCGGCAGTGGCAAAAAAAAAAAATCAAGCACCTTATGTTGGCTGCAAAAGAGCCCGCCACCGACTCGGACTTTTGGCATCTAGCGATTTGATATCTTTGCTTATAACTTATCAACAACCTTCCATGGCTTTATGTTATTTCACTGGCAGCCATTGACAGCAATCCGATCAAAATCTGGCAGACATTGTGTGGGGAAAAAAAAAACAAAATCATACCTGACTATATATGTGGCGGAAAACACAGACAAGGCTGAAAAAGCAGTATCCGCTCTTGCACCCCTCTTTCAAATAAACTGCTGTATTTTAAACTGTGTTTGATAGAACAATATGCTGCCAGAGCAGATTCATGGCACAATAAGCCCCCGTGAATTTGTCCCTTTTACCCTGGAAACCCCCGTGGACAGACGTCGCGCAACCGCTTTTGTTTCAACCCAGCCATAAAAATGGAATTATATTATTTGAAATGTCTGTCATTTTTAGCTTAGAATCATTCATTGATATCTAATTTTTAACTTAAAAAAAAAAACGACTTTAAAAAATGATTCACCCACATTTAAAACTTTTAAACAAATGACGTCACAATGAAAAAAAGTCTGTAAATAAGTCACGGATATCTACCTCATGACTATCGCTGTATTTTTTTTAAAAAAATTTACTGTCTCATGTTCCCTAGTATTTAGATGATAATTGATCCAAACAAAGAAGAATTGAAAAAAAAGTTTATAAGGGTAACTATATGAAAAAGAAAATCTCAAAAACTCCATCGCGACCCTCGTTATATGACCGCGTTTCACCCATAAAATCTCCCAAAAATCCGCCCGAGGCCATTCACAGCTGTGTCTTGACACTCGGTGCTACATGGAGGTTTTGGATCAAAGCAAGTTAAGTACGCGATAATATCTCTTTCAAATGGTGGCATCTTTAATTATGCTCTCACCTCCAGTTAGGGTTTCGCTGTTTAAATTTTTTTTGAAATGCCCTCCTGTTCAAAATTTTCTTACCCCAGAAAATTGAGATTTTAAGCTTTCCACTGATGTATCAAACATGCATATAGGACAATTTTGAAATTTTCCCTAATTGGGGGTCTCAGAGCGGAACTTCAAGTCACCTGAGTCTTTTCTGCCATATATATATATATATATATATCAACAATGTAAAAAAATTGTTTCAATTTTTAAAAAAATATTTATATAAAAAAAAATACGAGTACTTAAAGGCCACCCGACCACACTGTAACTCATGTACTGCCATTGACAGCTATAGACGTCCAATCCCAAACTAGAATGGTTTACAAATTTTAGTGCACCTTGTCTAAAATTCTTACCAGACAAGGTCAAAAAAAATATATAAAAATTGCTTCAAAATGAAAAAAAGATCTTTTTTTTTTCATCAAATGAATAAAAATAAAATAACCCATAATCCTGAGCGATCAGGTTTCAGTCACTGGAGTAGAATTCTGGGGATCTAACGCTCCAAATGGTCGGGACGTCAACGGCAGCCAATGAGCCTTTGCCACGGGAACCAAAGACCTGCTCTTGAATGAGTGACATCATTCCCAAGGTATTGGAGTCCTTCCCCACGCAAACACGCCAAGAGCAGAGCACAGCGGCGAGGATGAGGAGGATGATGTGTGATGAGGTGCGGGATTAAGGAGGATGAAGGTGCTCAGCAGATGTTTTTGCGATTAAACTTGATCTCCTTTGATTAAAGAGCAAACGAACGAGGAGGACACATGCGGCGGCCTCGGATAAGACGCGTCACATGTCATTGATGTCGGCCGCCGCCGTTTCCACTCTTTTGCGCCATCGACCGTCCGATCGATCGCGTCCGATTGGGTTTATCGCTAGTAGACGTCCCGTCCGTTTGAAGCGGGTGGGCCGGCAGCCAAAGATCGGACGGGACGTCTAGCGCCGTCGATGGCAGAGCAGAGATCAAAAATACGGCGCAATGGCAGAGAGCTGGGAAGCATATCTGACATAAGATGGCGCCAATTACACATTCAGTGTTGTGGACTTTTTAAACATCAATTATGCCAACGTGAAGAGGTTTTGGCCAGAGTTCGCGGGCCAAATTTATGGCAATCGCTTCTCATGCGGGCCAGACTAGTGGCCGCTATTGACGTCCAGTCCATTTTGTCTGCCCGTCAAAACGGACGGGACGTCGAGCGCCGTCCTCCGCGCTGAAAGATGAGCAATCGCAGCCGGCCTTCCGGTTGCAGTGAATTGGACATCTATCGTTGTCTGTGATAGGCAAGGAGCCTCACTTCCTTGTCATTTTAACATACTTATAGATCACTTCCTGTCAATTTCCTATTGATTTGGGGCCATTTCCAGGTGACTTCCTGTTGTTTCGGTGTGGGCATTTTTGGCTCACTTCATCCATTGGCTGCCATTGAAGTCGAATCCATTTGAACTGGAAAGGGGCAGATGAAGGAACGTAACTGCGGACACCAAAGCGAGCCGAGTGTTGTAGCGCACGCAAAAATCTCCGGTTCCGCGTATCAAAATAAAAGCGTGCCGTTTTGTACGGACAGGACGAATGAGCTACGACGACCCGGCCGGGTGGTCGGATCAGGCCCCCCGGCGGGCCGGTACATTTGACACCCACGGTTTAGGCCGGGGACTCCGCGGACCACGCTCGCCAAATACAAACGACCGCTGACCTGACGACGTCCGGCAAGCGCAGCGGGAAGTAGAGAACGCGACACTTGGGCCGGATGACTCGGGCCAGGTCTCCCGAAGGCCGGCGGTCCGGAATCTTGTTGAGGAAGGCGGCCACCGAGGACAGGAAGGATTCCATGTTGAAGACCGAGTTGAAGACCACCGTGTCGGCCACCAAGCTGAAAAGGCCAAAGGTGGCGTGAAAAGGCGCTCCGGACCGGGCCGGGCCGGTCCGATCCCGGCCTTACCACGACAGGATCTGGTTGTAGCCGTACTGGAAGTCACGGTCCTGCTCTTTGCGCACCGGGTAGACCAGCTGGTTCTCGTGGAAGTACAAGACCTTTTTCAGGCGGGCCAGATCGGGTCGGAGGGCCGCCAGCTCGCACAAGTTCAGGACCGAACTGCAGAAAAGGACCCTGACAACCGGCCGCGGGGGGGAAAAAAAAAAAAAAAGACAGATGCTGTTGTCACGGTACAAAAATCTTTTCCATACTACACCTTTTTTTTGGGGGGGGGGGGTTCTATTGCTGGCCATTTCCTCAAACAAGAGGAACAGGAAATACCCCAAAACGTACAGGAAGTGACCCAAAACCAACGGAAATGATCAACAGGAAGTCAATTCCCCCAAATTAACTGGCAATCCAACGGATTTAAACTGGGAGGACTTTCAGTCCGCCAACGAGAATACAAAAATCTAATTTACCCACGATGTCAAATTTCTGGTGAACTGCGGTAGCGACAGAAAACGAGTACCGATATTTTTGCCATCAAATATGGGTACGTTTCGGTATCGGTGATACTTTTGAGCTTTGACGAGCCGAATGTTTGCCAAATGTCTAGTTTTGAAAGCTAAGCGAGAAACCGGCAAAACTAAGTACCTGTACGCGGGGTCCGGGGGCACGCTTTGGCTGAAGTAAAGCGCCGAAGTCCGGGCTCTCCAGTGCCACTTCTTGGCGGGCAGCGTGAAGGCGGCGGCGGCCGGGCGCAGGTGCTCGGCCAGCAGGTCCAGCAGCTGCTTGTGAGAACCCCCGTAGAAGGGCTCCAGGAGCAGGACGCGGGCGTCCTGAAGTGATTGACGCGAGCCGCCATTAGCCAAACAATGGCCGCTCATTTGCGGGCACCGGCGGCTCAATCAGCCGTATCTGCGCACGTAAATGAGGCGTCCCCGCCGGGCATTGTGGCCGCTCGCCGTCATTACGCTTGCCATTGTGCCGCCAAATAAGTGGCGCTCGGTCGTCCTTCAAGGACCTTTACGCGCTTCTGGAAAAAACGGCGCCAAATGAAAACAGCTGACCGCCGGCCGGCCGACCGAATACGCCGCCGCCTCCAATCGCCAGATCAATTTGTTCCGCCGTCAAGGTCGCGGTTTCCTCCGTAGGGCCGTTATCATATTGAACTCGTTTGACCGCCATTGATTGTCCAATCCGTTTTGACTGAGAAGGGCGTAAACTAGGGCCGTGACCATTAGCTGATTCGTCAATTACCAAATGAACTGCGATCTATTGTGAGAGTCAATAAACCTTTATTTTCAATCCCAAGAATTTTTTTATTTCTCAAAATAAAGAGTGGGAAACGATTGTTTTTCGGAATAAACCTAAGCATTTTATTAGTCATCAATTGAACTTTCATTTTTTTCACAATTTCTTAATAAACAAAAAAGGGGGGGAATGCTACATATTCACTTTCAATTTTGGATTCATAAAAAAAGGGGTGGGGGGAACTATCGTTTCCCCGTGTATTTCATCAGAAAAGATGAAGTGGACGCACATGATTTACTTTTGCGGGCCACACAAAATGATGCAGTGGGCCGGATCTGGCTCCTGGGCCATCCGTTTGAAAGGGGGTGACTTTTTTTTTTTTTTTTTTTGGGGGGGGGGGGGGGGGCGTAAATAATTTATGTTTGTTTGTCCATAGCGAAAAACACAAAGTCGACACATATGATTTACTTTTGCAAAATGTCTACGCAAAATAATGCGGCGGGCCAGAGTTGGTCCCTGAGCCAACCGTTTGACACCACTGGGCTAGCCTAATCCACATTCCAAAGTTTAAGACAGCTGAAATGAAGCCATGACAAGACAGAAAACATTTTGCTTAACTCGTGAGCTGCCATTGACGCCCCAAGACGTCCGAGCGAACACAACAAATCCAGCTGGCTCTTGCGGGATTTGTTGCGTTTTGGGGCTTGTTTTGCTGGCACAGAGACCAGCGCGAGCCGATTTCATAGTCCCTGGGACTCAGGTATGAGAGTGAACGGGTGCCAGATCTTGGTCCATGAGATGGACGTGGACGGAGGGCAGCTTACCAACCACCGATGTATCAAATCTCACGTATGGTTGCCGCAAAGGCGCTAGGAAAGTAACGCTGTACCTTAGTAGGAGCGTTAGCGTGGGGCTAGCACTTAGCCGTTAGCCAGTTGACTGCTAGCTCAACCAAAATCGACGGTAAGCGCTGAAAACGTCATACTAAAAAGGACCCGCAGCTAGCCCAAAAGCTAATCTCTGAAAGTGAAGTTACCGTGCATTTACGCTAACTAAGCGAAGAGCTACGGGAAAACACGCACCTGCGACTCCATTTTTTGCTGTGACGTCATCTCGCGTCGACCGTCCCGCAGCCCAGCTGAAGTCACTCGTGATCTGCTGAGGTTCTTTATAGAAGTGATTTGAATGCCTTCACAATGTGCTACGACAGTCTTGAAGTGAAGCAAAAAGTTACACAAGTGTAGAATCAAATGAAATTAGTCGTAGAATGACATTTGGTCAAGTCAATTATAATATGTTTTCTTATGATTCATTTAAATCAATCAATGAATTAAGATCAAATCAATGGTACAGCACTGGACTGAGCTCGCGGCCCCGAGTAGCCCCCAGGTAATGATGCCTTACATTTACTCCGTTACATCTACTTGAGTGACCTTTTGAGAAAAACGTGTCATTTTACTAAGCCCTACTTTAGACTTTTACTTGAGTAGATTTGTGAAGAAGAAACGCTACTCTTACTCCGCTACTACTAAATGAGACGTCGTCCATACTGATCACATGACTCCATTATGCCAATCAGACTCAAGCTTGCCATTCTGCGATCACGCCTGCCTGTTCGATCACCTTGAGTCTTTGGTAAATCAATATTTTACATAGACTGCCGCCGTCACGGTGAATCGAAAGCGCAGATTTGAACCTCTCTCCCAGTATTTATTTGGAACCGATTGATAGTGATGGAGAAACCGAAGCTTTCTGAAGCAGTGAATCAATATCAAGCAATGTGTCGAAATGGTTCAGTGTTATGAAGCATTTGCCACCAATCAGTGTGGTGAGTCACGACACTGCTTCACCACTGCTTTCTGTATCACTGAAGCAAATGTGTTGAAATGCTTCAGCGCTACGAGGCATTTGACACAATTCAGTTTGATGACATCTGTTGGAGAAAAATATATTGAACTTTCATATAACCAAGTATCATCTGAGCAACTAAATATGTGGGGTCGTATGGTGGTTACAGAATTTGCCTAGTGTGCGGGCAGTAGTGGCTTCGACCCCTAGCATGAAATGGATTCTTTCTTCTTCCCCGGATTCATTAAAAATAATAATAACAAAAAGAAAAAAAGCTGTTTTGTTACTTTGAAATGAAAAACGGAAATGCTTGTGGAATAGGGAACTCTTGGTGGTAGCTGTATAGAATGCTAGTGACACTGGGATGGGGATTTGGGTGTTTCACACATTTTTATTTAAAAACAAAATCATCTCAGCAGCATTTGGTTTCAGCCAGTTCCTCTTTTTGCTAATGACCTCTCCAGCTTTTGAGAATATTGTCTCACATGGCACGAACAAATATACAAACTGGCAGATAGACAAACACAAAAACTGACAGACAGACACAAAAACAAACACAAAACCTGACGTATTATATAAATCAGTGTATAGTGTGTCAATGTATGCCTATACTATGTGCATTTGCAAATGAATCTAATGTGTAATCTGATCTAATTTCACTTTACTCTCCCTCGTTCTCAATATGACGTAATGCGCGCAAAAGCTCTCCTCACAACCCACAACATTTTGAGGGATATATTCCCTTTTTATAAGCATTGTGAGCTTGACTGAACCAAATTGACTGACTCGAACCCTCGCTACCTGAGTGACACGTCCACGGTCACGGCCGACACGCGTGTGGCATCGCAACGCTTTGCTTCCGCGGCCAGGTGTTTTTCCACTGAATGAAGCGAGACATCAGTACAACGTATCGGAATACTTGTTGCCGCGAGCGCTCGACACTTGTCAGGCGTCTGCTTCGAGCGTGACGTCGCGAGCTGTTCCACCGGATCCAGCGAGACATCGGGACGACTGATTCGTCACACTTCTGCCGCGAGCGCTCGACACTTGTCTCGAGCGTCTGCTTCGAGCGTAACATCTCTACCGATTGACACCGGAAATATTGTCCTTTATCTTCTCTCCGCTAGATGGTGCACTCATGCTCTTTGGACAAATGATGCTTTATTTCTGTCGATAATTTTCTCTTGCTGGAATGCCATGATTTTGGGGGGGGCTTAATGTGGTTATATAGAATTGGTTAAAAGCGCAGTTTAAAAACAACAACAGAAAATGATTGAAAAGAATCCAATCCATGGATAAGTTCCTCTGAGAAGCAAAAAGGACTTGCTTTAAAAGTCAATGCTTTTTACTTTGACCGTAAATTAACTTTGATATATTAACAATAAAAGACTGAAAGATAGGAAAAATATCAACTTTCCCATTTTGACTTGGAGTGGCAGGGGCGAATGTTCATCAACCGCTCAAAATGGATAGGACATCTAGCGCAGTCACTGTCAATGGAAGTGAATGAGATGATGAAATTGGTTAAATGTTATTCCTTTATGGTTATCCCTCGATGTAATCCATCCGACCAGCGACTGACACGAGTGACTTGAGGAGGCAAGTGAGCATGTGCTTTCTGTTTTTTTTTTTTAATTTTGATTACAGCGATTTCACACGCCGTCCCGGCCGGTATTGTGTTCGTCAGTAGTAGTCGTCGTCGGATACATTTGAAAAGGACAAACATAACAGTCGAGGAAACAAATTTGGATGTATTTCCAATATATTGCCAATATCCGAATATTGGGATTGACCACAAAGATAGTTGGCTTTCAGAGAATATCAACCCTTTATAAGGCGCTCATTGAAATGTAAAATGACAACAACAACAAAAACTTCACAGTGTTACAGGAGGCCATCTACAAAGTTTATTTCTCTTATTTTAAATTCAACGAATCAACTGGAAGAGACCCGGTTAATGTGACAAATAAACAGCAAGTGAGCCGAGATCAACCAAAAATGCATAGTTATCACACACACACATACTGTATATACTGTATATATATAAGGCTAGATGTCTAAAGGCAGGGCCGGCAGCATAAGTAACTGGTGGCCATCTTGCGTTAGGGTTACCTCGATGGCGTGTTTAAACTTAGCGGATGTAGTTGAGTGATTTTCTCCACCATACTGTATAACACGCTGACCTCGCTCAATTCTTGAAGAGTTTGGTATATAACAAGCCATAATAACGTGGTAGTGGCTATGATATGGCCCAGATTTTGCAAAAAAACAAAGATACAATTATTTTGAAGTCTGTTGTCAATTTATTGCACCCGAAACCAAGCTGATTGAAATGGAGTCATTTTGAACCCTTCCAAGATGCATGCTCAATCATTGACCTGTCTTGATGCAAAATGGCCGACAAGTGATGACGCTCATCCCCATTGGCTTACAGCCCGCGTCAGACATCGAGTTTTATATATACCCGTATTGGCCCGTATATGAGACGGTGTTTTTTGCATTGAAATACGACTGAAAAAGAGGGGGTCGTCTTATACTCGCGGTCTAGACATTATACCCATTCACGACCCTAGATGGCGCCAGATATCATTGAAGCGATGTTCTGTCATGATAGATCTCAGCTACTCTCAAGTTGAACCAGTTTGCATTATTTTATTGCAATGTTTTTCCTGATTCGGATTTGTTTCAAGACTACAGTTACAGTTAGACTTCACTTTGATGGTTAATGCAGTTATTGCAATTTTGTTGTTTTATCACAATTGATTGGTTTATTTACATTTCAAAAACCAGAAGCCATTCATTTACCAATGTGATTGCACTTTAGTTTATATATTTAAATGTTCAGATTTGAATGAGGCAAAATAACATGCCTTTTCTCTCAAATATGTTGTTATAATCATTTGTTTCGGATGTACTGTCATTATTTTCTGTATAAAAATGAATTTGGTGTTCAAAACGTCTTTTTTTTTAACTTGAGTCTCGAAAAAGAGGAGGTCGTCATATAATCGGGGCCGTCTTATATTCAGGCCAATACGGTATATGTATGTGCAAAAACGTCCCAAAATCAACAGGAAGTAACCCATAAAAGCCCCAAAATGAATAGGAAGTGACCTGATTATCAACAAGTGCCCTAAAATCTTTATGGAATGACTTACGGAAGGACCAGCATGATAAGATTCCCCGAACTGTCATTAAACAGGAATGAATCGTATAAAAGTGGACCAAACATTGTTACTTCTCCTGTAAAGGGTTCAAACAAAAAAGAAAAAGGAATTTGGACAAGTTGAAGTCAAACAAATGATGATTGATTAGTGGTGACAGTGAAGTGCAATCTCCAACATTTTTAGCACCGCTCGACTTTTAGCCTTCCCCTGCTCGGCATTGGCCTCGGCGGGTAGCGATGCTTTGCTTTGCTTTGCTTAGCCTAGCTTAGCTTAGCTTAGCTCGGACGTCACGTTCCAGCAGACCGGAGCGCCGATCGGAAGGTGAGCGCGCTCGCTCCGGGAATCCGTCCAAAGTTGCCGACGTTGGCGAAACGCCTCCCGGTCAACGATCCGCCGGGACCTCCTCTCCGAAGAGGGGAGCGGAAAAGCGGCCCGCGTCCGAGAATCCGGCGGGGCGGTCGGAGTGGGAGCCGGCCGGCGGCGGCGCCTCGGCCTCCCGGGCTTCCCGCTTGCAGTAGGAGTAGCGGTGGTTCATGTGCTGCGAGTAGGAGCCAGAGTGCGAGAAGCGCTTTCCGCACTTGTCGCACTGGTAGGGTTTTTCTCCCGAGTGCAGACGCGAGTGCTCGATCAGGTGATGTTTGTGCTTGAAGGCCTTCTGGCAGATCTCGCACCGGTGGGGACGCTTGCCTGAGGACACGCACACACGTTCGACAGCGTCAAAACGGACCAGACGTTAACCGCGGTTCTTACGCGGACTCTTAAACGGGACTCTTTCGGTGTCATTGGCGATGATAGACATCCGATCGTGTTTTTTTTTTGTTTTTTTTTTGCCGTGAGTTTGTCCACTTCAAATGGATCGGATGTCGGGCGCCGTCAATGGCAGGAAACGAGTCCGATTTGATTCTTTTAAAGACTCTTACATTAATGGTTAAAATGACTGATTTTAGCATGACTCTTTCAAACGTGACTCTTCATCAGGACTCTCTTAAATGTGACTCTTGTAACATGATGTAATGACTCTTCCTTCGAAGCTCTTTTGAAATAGGGATCTTTTGAATGTGACTCTTCACCAGGACTCTTTTAACATGGTGTATTTTCATGATTGAAATGTATCTTTAACAGACTGTTTTCAATACAACTCGTGAGTTGAATTTCTCAAGCCTGACTCTAAATCAAGGGTGTCCGAGCGATTCCACACGGGGCCGCAGTGGGGGCCGGATTTGGTTCCGACAAAACAAGACGTCACCGATCTGGTGTGTTACGAGTGTCATCGGTCGATTGCAGTCAGGTGCCGCTTGTTTTAGCAGAAACTCGATAGGTTAAAGTGTCTGTACTCGATCGGTAGGAAGAAAATCCAGCGGCCAGCTTTGGACACCCCTGCTTTAAATGGTAACCTTTTTTAATACGCTTCCCCATTCTTCGTGCTACGTCTGTGCCTTTGAACTGATTAGCTCACATTAATAAACAAGACTCTCGAGCATGACCGAATCAAAAGAAAGAGACGCGAAGGCCACTGTTCACGTGTTTTGAGGTGTCAAAAAAGCAAAACTATTTGGTGTTTTACATTGTATCTTTTAAACACGATTTGTTAGAACAAGTCCCGGATGAGTTCAAGAGGATAAAAATGTTACATGTACCTGTGTGCTCATATTTGTGTCTTAGGAGGGAACTGGTCTTCTGGAATGTTTTGTGGCACAAGTCGCAGGCGTACGTACCACTCGGCGCAGTACCACTGGCGCTCTTGGTTTGCGACTCGCTTTCTGTCACTTCCTCCCCACCTGACAGGTAGTCCGACGACCTGTCAAGTAGCGCCCTCTAGTGCACACAAAGAAAGAAGCGCACGCGGGCTCAGCGGTAATCCCACACCTGTTGACTAGAAAGAGACACCTTCTGCTGCCCCCCACCCACAATGATCCCAAGTCTGGACAGAGCTTAGGTCTAGAGACCCCCCACCGCCCCTGGCTTCAATCCGCATCTCCGCTCATACCTTGACTTACGTTTGTTGCACCACCATACTTAAATAGCCGATCCATTTTACCTATGGAAATAAATCGACAGGCTATTCCAGACCCACCCCCGCAAATAACACAATTCACTGTAAAATAAGACACTAGCGTAGTATCTGTATCAGCACCGATACTGCACTAAAGCGACACCATCGGCAAGACATACTGTGCCGATGCTGCGCAATATGTACTTTTCCCGGTCTAGTTTCCAACCGCCGGTTGCGCTACCCGAGACGACATTTCTCGCTCTTCCCGAGATAACGATAGATGTCCAATCGCGCGGCGTCCGATCATCAAATGAAATGAGTTTATCGCTCGCCGGCGTCCGTCCATTTTTGACTTTATTTCAATGAGAATGGATTGATTTTGACGGGAACGTCGCCACCTACCGTCATGGCCGCCCCGAGGCCACGTCGGTAGGGGTGTTGAAAGGTCTTTTCGTACTTCTGCGCTAATTGAAATAAGTTATCACAAGTAGACGCGCAATCCGTTTGAAGTCGGAGGGCCGGCACCGGATGACCGAACGGCAGTCGGAAATCTCCAAGAGTACATATTGCGCCACATCGGCGGTACGATATTTCTTCCTACTCCCCGATACCGAAGCAGTCATTTTAGTGCCGTATCACTAACCGTACTAGTTGAAAGACGTCAATAAATCCAGAAGCCCTTTCTCTAAAAAGCATACCTGTAAAGTTGTTTTCCACTGGGTTTTCCCGGTGCTCTGTATGTCCACGAAGGCGGCCGCCCCTCTCGCGAAGGCGTACGCCATTTGGGGCGCCGGGCCGGCAGAGTCCGGGAGCGGGTACCGGGCGGGGGACGCGAACGTCCGCAGAGGGAAAGGCACGGGCGAGTAGACCGGAGCCGCCGCAAAAAGATCCACGCCGAACACGGGACCGGCTCCCGTCCGACGCTCGGGGAAGTCTTTTTTGACACGGAGCGGGTCGCCCGCGAGGCCTCGCTCCGCCCCGGGTCCCGTCGCGAGACCGTTCATTCTCGTTCGCCGGAATTCGCCGGCCGAGCGTTTGGGCACCGAAAGATCGAGCGGGGCGTCTGCACGAGCGCCCTCCCGGACCGGGCCCTCGGCGCTACTCCGCTCAGAGGAGGACAAGTTGAGCGGCGAGCGACCGTCGCGATCCTCCGGTTCACCGGTCTCGACCCTCGCCGGGAAGGGGTCGCCGTTCGAGAAGATCGGCGAAGGTCCGGAGTTCCGGCGCGCTTCGGGAAGGCCGGGATCCCGCTCCGCGAACCAGTCCCTGACAAACTCTCGCGGAAGGCCCACGGCCAGGGAAATCTTCAGCAGTTCCTCCGAGTCGCGTTCCGTACTCGAGGCCCGCGTGGCCCGCGTGAGCGAGAAGCCGTCCTCGAAAGCGTTCCCGGGCTCCTCGGCGGACGCCGGCCATTCCGAGTACGCTCCGAAAGCCCCCGGCCGTAGGACGGCTCGGACGTCCGGGTTCATCTCGCAGAGGTAGCGCTCGTGCTGATGCAGCGGAACGGGTCCCGGGAAAGTCTCCTCGCAGAACCGGCAGTAGCGACCGTCTCCTTTGCTCCGTCTCGTCTCGTCCGCTTCGTTTCCGTCCGGCCGAACCTTCGACCGGTCGTCGGCGGGGTCCGGCCGGGCCCCGAGCTCTTTCGCGTAGGCCCTCGGTTCGGAAACGTCCGCCGGGTTCCGCTCGGCCTTTCGGACGCACGTGTCACTTGGGCTATCGAGCGTCTCCGGCAGAAGGAAGTCCGCAGCCGCTTTTCCGTAGTCGCCGAAACCGTTCGCGCGGAACCCCTCGGCCTCGCGGGCGGAGTCCGCGGCCGGCCCGTACTCCGCCGTCCGGGCTCGGTCGCCCGGCCGACGTCGCCGGCGGGCCCCGCCGTTTTCCAACTGGAGCCGGAGCCGGGCCGGCGCGGAGCAATTTGCCGAGGGCCCCGGCGGACGTCCGCGGAGGAGCGCCGCCGGCCCCGCCGCGCATTTGCGGCCGCTAATGTGGGAACTGTACGAGCCCGAGTGGGAGAAGCGCTTTTTGCAGTTGGGGCACTCGTACGGTTTTTCGCCTGGAAGCCGGCCACAAAAGGAGAAAAACCCGTTAAAGCGGAGCCTCTTCTACCCTCGCTGGCGATCGAGGAGAGTGACGTACCGCTGTGGATGCGCAGGTGTTCCTTCAAGTGATGTTTGTACTTGAAGGCTTTTCCGCATTCGCCGCACTTGAACTTTCGGTCGACGCCGCCCTCCTTCAGCAGCAGCAGCCGCCGCCGCCGCCGCCAAGGAGAAAGAGGGTAAATCAAAGGATGAGTGACTTCCAACGGATTGGACGTCGAGCGCAGCCGATGAGCGAACAAAGAAAATTCACAAATGCCCAAAATGAGCACAGATTTCTATTGGCCTGCAGTCATATGTTGTGTCCGGATTACTCTTATTTTTATGAAGCGGGTGATTACTTTCTGGAATTCCAACCCCTAGCAAAAAGTATGGAATCACCAGTCTCGGACGAGCACTCACTCAGACGTTTTATTATGTATTCAAATAATGAATGAGTTGAAAAGTGCAACTCCTTGGCATTCCGAAACACTCAAAGAAATGAATCCAAAACATTGTGGTGGTCAGTAAATGTTACTTTTATAGATAAGTCCAAGGAAATGAATCTAGAATCACTCCATTCTGAAGAAAAAAATCTGGAATCGCTCCATTTTGAGTAGACACCCAGTCGATTTCCTAATTGGGCCCCTGCCTCAGATCAGATCTGCTCATTAGTCAACAGTTAAAACCAGTGCAGTTATCACACCGTGGAGGGCTGCTGGATCAAGGGGATTCACAAGAATCGTGGCTACAACAAGAGAGATGAGACCAAGGAGAGGATTATCAAACTCCTTGAAGAAGGTCACGCTACACGTATACTTAAAGTGAAGCGTACTGGTAGACATCCAAAAGTCATGACAAACAACTCAAGGCCATACAGTATGTCTGGAAAACAGAAGATGTAATGAAGAAGAAATGGGAGGAAGCTGGAGTCAAGGTATGTGACAGAAGCGTGCAGGAAATGAGATTTTCATACAGGAAAGCATAAAGGAAACCATCATTGACACTTAAACAGGAATACAGAACAAGATTGCAATGGGCTAAAGAGAGGCAATGGTGGACTGTGAATGACTGGATGAAGGGTATTTTCAGTGATGAATTGTCTGCATTGGACAAGGTGAGTGATGATGCTGGAACTTTTGTTTGGTGCCGTTCCAGGGAGATTTACAAAAATGACTGCCTGAAGAAAACATTCAAATTCCCTCAGTCCTCGATGATATGGGGCTGCGCGTCAGGCAAAGGCACTGTGGTTAAATAGGTTGAAATTTTAGACCGCTTTCTTATCCCTTCAATTGAAAATATGTTTGTCATTTTCATCATGCCACAGAGCTAACACTGTTAAAGCATTCCTTGGAGAAAGACTCATCCGGTCAATGCCGTGACCTGCAAATAGCCCACATCTCAACACCATTGAAAAGCTGTGGTGGAAATTGGTCAAAAATGGTCTCGACCTGCAAGGATAATCTGTCAACTGCAATGACCACATTGATGAAGAATGCTCATCAAGTCCATGCCTCAGAGATTGCAAGCTGTCGTCATAAAAGCCAGAGGTGGTGCAACTAAATACCAGAGATGTGTTTTGATTGTTATTTCTTTGTTTGTTTCTCATGATTCCGTATGATTTTCCTTAGATTGGAGTGATTCTAGATTTATTTCCTTGGACTTATCTATAAAAGTAACATTTACTGACCACCACCATGGTTTTGATTCATTTCTTTTAGCGTTTCTGAATGTCAAGGAGTTGCACTTTGGAACGACTTCATTATTTTTTCAAGCTTTTTCTCCGAGTTTGTTCTACATAATAAAATGTCTAAGTGAGTGCTCGTCCGAGACTGGCGATTCCTTACTTTTGGCTAAGGGTTGTATGAACAGGACGTGATGTACAGAAAGCGGCCCCCTAAATCAATAAGAAGTGAGCGGGCGTCCCATTCATTTAAAGCGAGAGGACCGGCCGTCATTGACGGCGCTCGACTTCTAATTGATTTTGACCGGGAGGAGGGAGGGGCGAACGAATGAACGTTCCTAAATTTCGGTCCGGATGCTTTTGACAACCCTAGCGCTGACCTGCTCTCCGACGGGCTTCTGCGGGGTCCAGCGACTTTCCGCCTCCTCGCCCGGGCCGGAACGCGACTCCGCCTTTTCGTCCGGGTCTTCCGGGTAGATGACGGCCGTGTCGCTGCGCCAAAGGTACTCGTGCGCGGACGGCTCTGGGGACGGACGGCGGAGCGAGCGCGTTTGACAAAAGGGTCACCCCGCCCGCCTGCCCCTCTCCCGGTCGCCACGGCGACTCACCGAGCGCCCGCCCGTCTTCTTCCGTTTCCGGCCGCCGCTCTCGCGTCGATGTGATGTCATCCTCCAACACTGTGAGCAGAGGGGTTCATTTACAACAGATGTGAGATAACTGCGATCGTGTGTGTTTTTAGCGCGACGCCCACAGTAAAGACGGGTTCCGGGAAGGTTTGCAGAAGTGAAAGTGCTGACGCGGGAAGTGTCAAAAAGTCGGAGTCATCGTCTTCCTGTCACCGGTCTGGGCGCACGGCGGCGAGCGGCTTCCCGAGGCTTTATCGGAGCGCCGTCTTAAGCGGCTTCTCAGTCCTCGTAAGCTTCCGCGAACGCCGCTCGCTCGGAAGTAACGTTTCTAAACGCTTCTTCGTCAATGGACTTCCGAGGGATCTTTTGTTAGGGCGCGCCTTGACGACTTGCTTTGAAATGTCCGCTATTAGGCCAAAGCTACGGTAGCCAGAGGTTGTGTATTCGCTTCCGTACGAAGATAATCATTCGTTTTGGTTTGTTATCAATATCGGACTCCGTGTTTGTCAAACTGAACGCAAGGAGTGATTATATTTGGGGTTCACGAGATCAGAAAAGGCATTTTGCCATCGCTCAAGACGGGGTCGTCAAACATCGAAAAAGTATCGATCCCGATGTGTCGTATCTGGATATAATATTTCATTGCAAAAATATCAATATTTTGTCTAGGCGTCCGATCCATTCCAAGTGGGAGGGTTGTTGGCAAAGGAACAAATGTTCATTAAAAATGTGTTATCCAGCCGAAAATGTCGGTATTGTGATAACTTATTGTCAATCGTCCGGGATACGTTTGAAATATCAAACGAAAAGGTGATTCGACCCTGGTGTTAAAGGTCAGAAAGATGATCATCAGATATGTATGAACTAGAGAACAGCAGATGCAGATTTTGGGATCCAACTGACTCAGGAATTTGGCTATACTGTACCTAGTAAAGGCTGCTCTGCCAAATATGGCCACGCTTTCAATTTGGCTATACTTGGTACTGCTACGGGAATAAATTGATGGAACTTTCTTGTCGATTGACCCGATTGCGATATGTTCAATGTGTTGACACGTAAACGGGTCTAGCGTGGGAGTCTGGCAAAGTTGGATTGACAGGCAGCACGCGGCGCGCTCGCCATTCTGATGTTAGGGCCCGTTAGTCTGTGTGGCCGGGGCGTCCTGCGTCAGAGTGAGGAGGTGGCGGCGGCGGGAGCGGGTCGTTGGCAAAGAGGACGCACGCTAACCATGTTTGACAGGAGACACAAAAGACACACCCCCGTGAAGCCCCCCCCCCCCCCGCCATCTCCGTCAATGCCTCAGTGGTTTGCCGTCAAGTGTCCGCGAGCCAAAAAACAGGAGCATTCTTTTTCTTCTTTATTCCGCCCGCTTTTGATTGTCTTGTTGTTTGTCGCGAGTGCCACCGTTTACGAGTAAGGCAAAAAAACAGGCCGGCGCTTTCAACACTTTCATCCGGCCATCGGCTATCGACCGTTGTGTGCGCGCGTGACCTTGCCCGAGGAGCCGGGCCAATCAATGGACACAACTACTACTTTTGACGGGGTTTTCGCCGCCATCGATGAAAATAGATCGCGCGTTGTCCAGCGTCCTTCTTTAATAACTATGAGACATCTGATCCAATCCGACCGACCGACGGACCCACCGTCAGACCTCGCGCGTCAAACGGATTGGACTTCTAGCGTCGTCAATGGCAGAAAATGGGTAAATAATAGCAGATACTTTGACTTGAGTCAAATCTTTTAAAAACAGAATGAGGAACTTGGCCCGCTCCTACCAACCCGGCGTCAGCAGGGCTGGAGAAAAGCTCTTTAAACTTGAATCGAAATAAGTCGAACACCATTTCAATGATCGCGAACGAACATTCCTTCGCTTCCCACCGGCCGTCTCCTTGGAATGTCGATCCGCGTCGACGGCAGACAACGAGTCAAAGGCAACTGAGAAGAGTTATTCGGTTCAAACGCTCATTTGGGCTCGAGCGACGCGTCCAAAAAGCAAACGGACGGAAGAGCCGGAATGGGCCAGTGAGTTGCGTGGTCGCTATAAATGCACGCGTGCGTGGATGGCCGAGTGAGAAAGCACGAGTACGCAGTAGCAGTGGCGGCAATCTTAGCTCTCACGCGCACATGCGCAAAGTCTGACAAAATTGCTCAGACTCAACTTCTGTGCGTCCAATACAATATACTTACTGTATGTGCAAGGGGGGAAAATGAACATAGAGTTCAAAAATAGGAAGCTTTTCATGGCAACTCGCGTTCTAATGCCGGAACCGTGAAATTTTTTGGGGTCTGCAATTCTCCGTTTAACGGATGTAAACGTTCGCTGGGCCGGCGGCAGCGGAAATTTCATTCAATGAGCAGACGTCTCTGTAAAAAAAATCTTCCACATGAACTGTAATATCATTTTTCGAAGGTCACTTGCAGTTTTAGGCCTCTCAAAAGACTAGAGATGTGCAATTTAAGCAGTTTTTTTTTTTTTTTTAACCTTTTAAAAGTTTTTAAATGGCACTTCAACTTCAGATCTTTTAGTTTTTTTCCCATGCACCAGTAAAGTTTTTTTTCTACTGTTTTATGTTGGAATGAAATGAACTGTATCCTAAAATCCTTTGGAAAACTTTTTTTTTTTTTTTAGTTTTTAGACAGATATTGCTTTTATTAATGAATTGGTTTCGGTCCCACCCCACTCACATGCACACATAGGTGAATTCATAATTAAGGATTATTGAAAAAGGTTTGTTGTGTCTGTGCTTTTAGCTAAATAACCGATGATTTGAAGTACAAGACCCTGCCAAAACATGTAACTACATTTCAGGAAGTTTGTCCTCTACTTGTTCGTTTTGGAAGTATTTGGCTCATGGATGAAGGGGGCGACAACTTTTTTTTTTTTTTTTTTAGGTGAAATAAATTGGACCGCGGCTCCAGAATCAATTTAGTGTGCATGCGTGCGTGCGTGCGTGAGTCTTACCGTTCTTTCGGCGCGGGTTTGCTTGTTTTCTCCTCTGGAAGCGGGCGCGCTCGTCCATGGCCGCTCTACGCGCAGGAGCAGGGCAGCAGCTCGAGTTGACCGTCACCTCGGCTCGGCTCGGCACGGCTCGGTCCGCTGCAGAGCGCGCGCACACCCGGCCGCCCGCGTCCGCGACGCCCGAACAATGACGGCGGACAGGCGGCGGGCGGGCTGCACCCGCCTCCGCGCCCCGCCCACGCAGAGGGAGGGAGGGAGGGCGCACGGCGGTGGTCACTTCGGGTCTGTGACATCACACCAAGTGGACGCGGCGGCCGGGGCCACCTGAGTGACGTCACAGTCACCCCCTAAAGCATGGATGTCAAACCGACGGCCCGAGGGCCAGATCTGGCCCATTTTGCAAAAGTGCCAGCACCGATTTCATGTTTTTTTTTTTTTGTAAAATGAAATTCATGTCAAATTTCTGTAGTCAAAAAAATAAAATATTTTCTGCCACCCATCCCATGTTAATTAAAAAAACATTTACATTTTTTTTATGAAGTCAAAAAATGAATGCTTCTTATGTTTTCCCCCCTTTTTGTATATTAAAAACGATCAATAAATAATGAATAAATATATTAAAAGACAATCTATTTTTCCCCCTTTTTTTTAATTCAAAAATAAAAAAGGGTATGAACTGTTTTCCAAACCAAAGGGAAATGAAAGTGAACAAGACAAATGGATCGAGAGGTTCAACTGAAAGGATCTCGAGTTACAGTTTCTCATCGACTATTAAATAGATGACCATTCATTTGCTATCATCAATTCATCGCGGCAGCCCGATTTAACTAGACGTCTAATCCGCTCGACCGGAACGTTCGTTGGTCCCAATGGATCGGCGGTCGTACGAGCGCGACGTTGACGAGAAAGGACGCCTTCCGCCCGGAAGGTTTAAGTGACGGCGCGTGGCGTTTCCTGCCCGCGCTGGCCGGAGGTCAGATAAGTTCCCGGAGGTCAGATAGGCCGACGCTCAGGAAGCCGGCGCACGTCAAGCGAAGGCAAAAATAGAAGAAACTGTCAAAAAGAGAACATGCACCAAAGTCACGTCCTAAAACAAGTTTCTGCCCCTGAAAAATTGGAAATGGGATAACAAAGCCTAAAAATCCCCCTTTTTGTTCATACCAAAGTGTGCCACTACTGCTGCTTCTGTTGTCGATCATGAAGACACCAGAAATGGGATTTTCTGTTTCACCCCAGGGGAAAAATACACTTCACAAAGAAGCTTTGACTCTTTTTTTTTTTCACTTTTTGACTCCTGTATTCAACAAATCTATAAACAAAAACTACTATGATTCTTTTATTAAATTCTCCCCAAAAAGACTTCCATCAAAAATATATATCAATTCATTTTTATTTAACTCTACAAACTATTTTAGGAAAGTCTTATTTGGTAATCTCGTATCCAATAGTGAACTCATTGGCAGTCATTGCCAATCCATTTGAAGTTGCGAATGCCTGCCCTCCCACTTCAAATGGATCAAACGTCTACTAGTGATCAACGCAGCAGACTGGACATCACGCCATTTATCCTCGATGGCATTGAAAGAGAGGGTTGACAAATTATCTACTGATGATTTTTGATGGGAACGTGGCCCCCACCTACCAATATGGCCGCCCTGAGGCCACGTCGGTATAGGGGCGATGAAAGCTCTTTTCACACTTATGCCGTCAATTGAAATAAATTCATCGTCCGATCCATTCCAATTGGGAGGCAGTGGATGATCGGACGTCTATCCTCTTCAATAGCACTGAAAGAGTCCAAATATTAAGGAAATAGGTATCCCCGGATCTAAACCCTCTCTTGAAAAGATTCCTTCTCCAATGATCTTTTTTTTTCATTATTTTCCCCTGAGAAAAAGTTCATTTTGCTGTGATGGGCCTCCATGAATGCGTCTTATCTGTTGAGAGATGATATCAAAATGCACGGTGATACTGTTTTGGGGTTCCAGTGGGTAGCGACGCCTCTCGCGTGATCCCAGATCCGCCACCCCCCAGTGTGAAGTCCCCCTCCTCCCCCATTAGTGAGGTCATGCACATCTGGGCAAGCGAAGCCCTCTCCTCGTTCACCGCATATTAGTCGGGGCCGAACCGGCGGGGGTCGGCGTTTACGGGCCACCGGAAAACAACAAATGAGGGTCCGCCCCCCCGTCGGGCCGACGCACCTCCGGCGGGCGAGCGGGGGTCTCGCCATCTGTCCCGGACTCCCCGCCGGGAAACAAAGTCGGCGCCCGGCGGGAGGACGAGGTTGATGGACCCCGGCGGCTAATCCAGATGAGCTCCTAAAGTGAGAGCGGGTCGCCGCGCGACGACCGTCACGTTAACGCCGGCTTCGCGCCCAAATCTGCGACGTGTCGGAATTAGGTGACCGGACGGGGCCCCTCCACTTTTCCCCGTGCTTGGCATCAGGGGTTCGCCATCAGTGGCGGACTTGGCAATTTTGGGGCCTAAGGCGAACATATCCAAGGGCCCTCTTCATGGGTTAAAAAGGTGAGAAGGGTGTGGAGGAAATATGTTCTGGTACACTAGGGATGTCCTAAACAACAAATTTTCTCCTGATTAGTCAGCTGAATAGTTTAACGATTAATCGACTAATCTAATCATTTTCTTTTTTTCTACTAACTAAGCAATGAAATTTTTGTTGACGCTTATTAATTCACAAAACTATTTTGGAACATTTAAATTCTTTATGAAAGTACAAATAATCATGTAAATAACAATAATTGATCACAAACAATGAGGTTAAATGCTGATAGCATTTACTAGTGCAAAAGAATGGAAAGTAAACAGATTCAGAACACTGCCTTTCCAACATTATTCAAAACAATTCTTAAAAAAATTCTAGCAATATTATCATAGTATATTACTAAATATAATAGTAGTATAATAATTGTAATAATTATTCACTGTCAATCATATTTGTCATCAAGAGTGTTATTTGAAAGCTATTCTTAGTGTAGAATCTGTATTATGTAGTATTTACTCAACATATTATAATATTAATTCTGAAGTATGTCGGATTAACTCCAGAAATCATTATTTATATGACGAACATGACGTGCTTTTGCTGTTTACCAGCTGTTGAGTGTTATTGTATGACTGATTGGAACTGTACTACATTGTTTCACCACAGGGTGTGCTGTCGTGTATTTTATGTTGGGTGTGAAGAAGATGAAGAAAGTTCAAAGAGGCATTAGAGGCCTGTTCTCAACTTTTCCCTCACTGCACTTTGGCTCTCATGGAGCGCACGTTCGCTCATGTGTTTGAAATAAACGATAGCCGACGTGCAAAGTAGCAAGTGAGCTGTAAAAATAGCGAGCTTAGTGGCATGAAAACCGCGGGAGAGCTAAGTGAAGCTAACGAACAGCTAAGCGGAGCTAAGCGATGCTAAACAGCGCTAAATGCTAAATGAAGCTAAGCGACTGATACTCAGTCCGTCGTCGCGGAACAGTCCATTGTAGTGCGTGTGTGTGTGTGTGTGTGGGGGGGGGGGGGGGGTAATATAAATGCAGCATTCAAATGGCTTTCTTTTTTGCTTTGTTATTTGTTTGTTTGGTATGCTGACATAATTATACGTGACGAATAGTTGGGGGTGCTGCTGGCTCCGGTGGCCCAAGCCCTTGCTCGTTGGGGCAAGGGCAGCTGGTTGGGGACCCCCTACTGGTTGGGGGCCCCAGGCAATGGTCTACTTCGCCTGAATTGTAGATCCGCCTATGGTCGCGATCCCAAGGGTGCGTTGCGGGGCCCTCCCAGTCCAATGGATTTTACTGCCGTCAATTGCACAGTTAGATGAATGTATCAATTTTTGTTGATTTGAAGGCATTTCCAGCTCACTTCCTGTTCATTGATCACTTCCTGGTGATTGTGGGACATTTCCATGCAGGTCACATGAAATCTGGGGAAAAAAAAAAAATGATGCGGGGAGCTTTAACAAAACAAGAAAGTCCGCTTACATTTATTCCACTTTCTTGTGGCTTAATTGACGAACTCACAAACATGACAAAGATCTCGTTCTCACGGCGACATCCACCGGACGGCGTTGACCCGACAACCGCTCGTCCCTTCCGTCTGCCAAAAAAAAAGGCTCTAGCGGCGTGGCGGTCGATCGCGCGACAAAACAAAGCTTTTGGCGTTCGGGCCCGGCGCGGCGCGTCACGTCCGCCCGCCTGAATGGTGGCTTTTGTTCGGGAAGCGCGGCGGGGTCCGGACGCGTTCCACCCAAGAGCGGCGGGGACCGGACGCGCTCCAAGATAAACTGGCAGCCGTGAGCGAGACGTCCCGCCGCTTGCGAACAACAAAGGTCTCCCCGCCAGCGCTAGACGTCCCATCCGTTTTGACTGGCATGGAACGTTTAGCGCCGTCAATGGCGGCAAAATAAGTTCTATATTTGAATGGGTTGGCTAACTCTCCTGCATAACTACCATAACTGTAATGGGCGGAACTTAGGAAGGTTCTGGGTGTACGACCGGGGGCGTAAAGTGAACACGGTTGGGCGAGGGGGGTCCCATTTATGCGTCTCGAGGCGCTCACAAAACTGTCGCACGGTCCACTCGGGGGGTCCCATTTAAACTCATTGCACCGGGGCCTGTTCACATTTATTCCGCCACTGATAAGTACCACGTGGCCGCGACAAAAATGAGTCCGGACGTCCATCTTCCAACTCTCTTCCGCATCTTTTCAATTCATCTGTAGTTCTTCATGTGCAAATGTGAAAAATAACGGACGTTTATAAACCAGATTTCTATTAGAAAAAAAGCCGCGCTGAAATGTCAATGGCTTGCTTCCTTTTAAACGTGGATTTGACGCTCCCTAGTGGACACTTGTGCCTATTACAGCTTTTCGTTGTTTGTTTTTTTAATCCTTTGAGTGAAATACTGTATTGGACGTCCAATCCATTTGAAGCGGCTTGGATCACTCCCACTTCAAATGGGTTGGACGTTTAGCGCTGTCAGTGGCACAGAGATGGTTTTGTTATTGGAGGAAGGCGTGTGATTTATAAATCAACATGATGTAACCTAAAATCGAGTGACCCGGAAATGCAGCCTGCGGGACAATATTTGGCTGCCTCTTATTTGACGTTACATATTTGACTTGTTGAATTATGGGCAGTACAAAGAATCTATGTATATCTCACAAAAATAAATATTTTTACTTTTAAAACATTACAATGAAATAAAATCAAATTGTTATAATAAACTTGAGAATAAAAAGTGGGGAAAAAAATTTTAAACATTTTTTTGACAGAATGAATAGGATAGATTTTTATTAACTGTCAGGATTAGTCAGGTGAGGGTTGGAACCAGAATGCAGATTCAGCAACAGGCTTGATAGTTTGGCCAGGAGGCCGTTTATTGCAATCAGAGGCAGAATGTAGGAACAGCAACAAGAGGCAGACCAGATTACTTGAAAGCAGGCGTGGTTGGAAGAAGTCAGTCAAGATGAGCAGGCAGGATATCACATGAAGCAGGTCTCAGGACATCAAGCTGTGTGCTAGAACGATCAGACAGTGAAGTGAAATGAAGTGAGCCTGCCACTTATATACTCCCCTAACGATGAGTGGTAGCAGCTGTGCCAAGCCGAGAGGCGGAGAAAGGTAAATGACTGAACCAGAGAGGCAGGGAACATGACATTAAAAGACTCAAGGTCCAACAATACAACACAGCAACGGATTAAAAGACAAAATAAAATAAAATAAAATAAAGAAATGGTAAAACAATAACACAGCACTGGGTCTCCTAGCGACATCAATTCCTTAAAAAAAAAAGCATGTCTTTTGCTTTGGGAGTCATTTTTGCTTTGTCCTCGTTTTTCCAAATTCCTTATTGCCTAACATAGCTCAAGCTAATGCTAACTTCTTTTTTTTTTTTTTTTACAGACTAGTTAGCCTAAGTGATTTTTGCAATATTGGTCTTTTTTTCTTTTGGAATCCTTGATGCAACCCGGACTCTATTATCAACAAATTGAGTTTGGTAGCTTTAGAAATGGCCAAACAGCCTGTCGGGTCATCGATTTTTGACCTGGCGTCAGGGGGTAGCCGCAGACGTGCGCACTGGGGGTCATTGCCAGCAGGTAGAGGCTGGACGTGAAGCGGTACCACGGCCAGTCACAACTGGAAGACCGTGCACCCTAACCTCTGGAAAGGACCCCATTACGTTACCCAAAAAAGGTCCTTCGTGCAGGCGAAAAGTCCACCTGCATGGACAAAAACATGTCTTCAACATTTTGACAATGATAAGTATGTCCTGGGATCAGAGGCCATTGAGCTCTTCCTTGCATGGACTTGACGTCTCTCTTTTAAAGACAGGAACCCCACACACAAAAACTCAGGAATTTTTGAGTCACTTCCTGTTTGTCTATGCTGACTTCCTGTTGATTTTGGTGCATTTTTGGGTCACTTCCTGTTAACTCCGGTTAAGGCTCCAAACAACACTTAAAAAAAAAAAAAAGGGCTTTTAAAGCAAGTCTGGTTGATGTCACGCAGGGAAAGAAAACGACACTTTTCAATTCAATTTATTTGTATAGCCCCGGATCACAACAATGTCGTCTCAAAGGGCTTTGCAGAGGCAATATGATACACAATCAGAAACAGCAAACGAAGCAACAAAGATGAATAAATAAATTCAAGTCCTGGGTATCCCCCATCCTTAGACACTCCACGTCGGCAAGGAAAAACTCCCAAAACTCCAGAGTCTTTGGGAGAAAACGAGAAACCTTGGGGAGTACCACAGTCAGGAGAGATCCACTCCCAGGACGGATAGACAGGAAGCCCCAGGACCGCTAATGGGAATTAGCAGGCGAAGTTACAGTCCGTAAAAAATGCGGAAGAAGGAGGATTTTAAATTTAATTCTAAACTCGACTGGAAGCCAGTGAAGGGCCTGGAGCACAGGGGTGATGTGCTCTCTTCTATTGGTTCCTGTTAAAAGTCTTGCTGCTGCGTTTTGGACAAGCTGAAGACCTTTTAGGGAACTTTTGAGGACAAGCTGCAAGTAGGGAGTTACAGTAATCCAATCTCGATGTAACGAACGCGTGAATTAATTTTTCTGCATCGCTTTTAGAAAAAATATTTCTAATTTTGGCGATGTTGCGCAGGTGAAAGAAGGCCGTTCTGCAGGTTTGTTTAATGTGAGCTTTAAACGATAAGTCAGGGTCGAATAAAACTCCTAGGTTTTTAACTGTGGTGCTGGAGGCTACACTTACATTGTCCAGAGTGACTATCTGGGCAGCTAAAGAGTCTCTCACACTTTTCGGGCCTATTATAAGGACTTCTGTCATTTTTAGGATTAAGTAGAAGATAGTTAGTGCTCATCCAGGTATTTATATCTCGGACGCAGGTGCACTTGCCTGATCTGCTCAGGTTTAATTGATAAATACAGTTGTGTGTCGTCAGCGTAACAATGAAAGTTAATGCTATGTTTTCTGATGATGTTACCTAGAGGAAGAATATACAGCGTAAACAAGATGGGCCCGAGGACCGATCCTTGCGGCACACCGTAACTAACGCTAGAGTACGGTGATGATTGCTGGTTTACATTGACAAACTGGTACCTATTAGATAAATATGATTTAAACCAGCAGAGGGCTGCTCCTCTAATGCCTATGTCACATTCTAATCTCTGCAATAAGATATTACGGTCGATTGTGTCAAAGGCTGCACTCGGGTCCAACAGAACCAGGATCGAGACTAATCCAGCGTCAGCGGCTAGTAACAAGTCGTTAGTTACTTTGACTAAAGCAGTTTCAGTGCTATGATGAGCTCGAAAGCCAGTCTGGAAATGTTCAAATAAACTATTGTCCTGTAGGTGCTGACAGAGCTGTTTCATTACCACTCTTTCAAGGACTTTGGCGAGAAATGGTCAATTCCAGATAGGTCTATAATTGGCCAAAATATCACGATCAAGAGTGGGTTTTTTCAAAAGCCGTTTAATAACTGCATATTTAAAGGGCTGCGGCAAGTGGCCAGTAACTAATGAGGTATTTATTATCTTTAAGATAATATCAATAGTTAGAGGCAGGGTCTGGTTTCTCATCTTGGCTTTGGCTTCGTTGGTGATGAAGCTAATAAGAATGAAGCGGACTGAACGCTGCTCATGTGTGAGCGTGTGGTTCATACGTCAGCCTCAAGGAGACGCGTACGCGTGCGTGGAAGGGGCATCACCTGATTTTGGCTCACTCCCTGTTCATTTTGGGTCATAATTCATGACCACCATTGCAAAAGAAATCATTTTGCAGGTCTGAGTCGACAGTGCATTGGAGTGAATGAAGAATTGTACGGTTTTGTCAATAATATCACGATAACTCTTTGTGCACTTTGATTTTGTGAAATTTAAGTATGGAGTGGCGAGGGGCCGAAGTGTCTGCTGAGTTTTTCCCCACAGGGTGGCGCTGTTGGCCAGCTTGCAGATTGTCCGATGGAGTCCAGGACAATACTGTATACAGTACATTTTCTTCTTCTCGAGGGCACGCTCCGACAATTTCAAAGCATCCTATTGCAAGGTTGCTATTTTTATGATCCCAAAAATGAACCGTTCTCCAACAACCACAACTCTCATTTTTTGACACATGAAGCCCCATTCATGAATCATTTTCAACGTGGACATTGCTCATTCAATTTCTCGTTGACTTTTAACGAAGAACAAAAAAGGAAAATGACTGCGTGTCGATGGGCCGGAAGTGAAGTGACCCAATGGCAGCCGCCGAGTTAAAGGCAAGATTTGGAACTCGTTATCGTGCGCGTGCGTGCATGTGTGGGATCAGTTCAGTTAAAGATTAGCCAGAAAGCAAGCAAGGCACTTCAAAGTCGCCCGGTAACGCCTTGGCAACCATCCTCCTCATCACTGTTGCCATGGCGTCCACGCATCCGTCAAAAGTTGGTGTCCCGAATCAGTGGAAGAAGACAAAGTTTAAGAGGAAACGAAGGAGGGCGGCAGATGGGCTCGGTCACGTGATCCCCTTCGGACGACATCGGCGCCATATGGTGCGGGAGCGAGAGGGCGTGGCCCGCATATGCTAATTTGGCACGAGCGAGCGCGCCCGCCCGTCCGCCCGCTATAAAAGCGCATCTCCTCCTCCGCGCGCACGACAAACACCTAGGAGCGGCTGACACACGCGCGCGCACGCGGGATGCGCGACGTCTGAACGCAACAGCAACAGCAGCAGCAGCAGCAGGTACATTGCTTTTATTGAATCGGACGTCAATCAATGTGACAAAGAAATAACTTCAAATCGACCGTTTTTTTTTTTTTTTTTTTGGGTTGTAATTATTTTCAAGTTTGACTTCACTTTTGGCTTTTGAACAATTTTCAAAAGTCAAGTTTTGATGTCGGAAAGGAATTTTCAATCTTGTCACAAAAAGCTCCTTGTATTTTGGAAGGGGGGGGGGGGGGGGGTCATAATCATTCCCTTATTCAACATTTTCGCTTGACGTCCATTGATTTTTGGTCCGTCCCGGAGTTGGTAAAGACAATCCTGTAAAATTTTCCAAATATATCCTGGAATTTTCCAGGATCTATTTTGACAAAATTCTGAAAATGGCTTTGCAATACATCAAAAAAGTTCAAATTACTTTTAGTCGTGAAATTGCTTTGACCTTTTTTTCCCACTTGTTAGTATACAATCAAAACTATAACAAATAGAAGATATATATGAAAAAATGTTTTTATATATAGTTGTTTTGCATATTTTAATGAAGGAAAAAACAAGGTTTTCTTTTAATTCCGTTACAAAGTTGTTGTTTTTTTGTTACTGGATTTTTTTTTTCTAATTTAATTGTATTTGGTAATTGGCTATACACAAAAACTCACTGGAAGTAAAACAATAGTGTTTTTAATTGAATCCATTCGAAGTCTGACAACTCATCAGCTCCCAAAAAGGGTTCAATTAAAAACAAATTTTACTGGGGAAAAAAAATTGCAATATTTTGGTTAATACTTGAGATAAAGATGCTGCTTCTTTTTGACAAGACGAAGCATCCGCGCCATCGTCGTCTGTCATGACACGGTCGGAGCAGAATTTCGGGGAGTCGGAGGTTCGGCGGCAACAGCAGGAACAAGAGGAGGCCCGCAGTCCCGCCGGAGCGGCGACCGAGGAAGAGGAGGACGAACGCTGCCTCGCGGATGAGGACGAGGACGAGGAGGAAGAGCGGGACGGGGAGGAAGACGAGGAGGACGGACAGGACAAACCCAAAAGGCGAGGACCCAAGAAGAAGAAGATGACCAAGGCGCGCATGCAGAGGTGCGTACGCGCGTGAATCGACTCGCTGTCATTTGACGGCAATAGATATCCGATCCGCTTGAAGTGGGAAGGTGCGTGGCGGGCAGAGAATGCCCTTCCCATTTCAAATGGGCTTTCATTGCACAGCACGCAGAAGCATGAAAAGACCATTGGTTGCCCCTACAAACATGACCGTCCCTAATCAAGGTTCCCATTAAAATGAAGTCATTCGTTTGCTGCCACGCACACTTCATTCGGAGCAGAAGCATGAATGCAGGGCGGGGCGGCCGTGTTGGTAAGGGCACCTTCCCATCACAGTCGATGCATTAATATTAAAAATACAAGCTAGAAGTAGCTTCGTTTTCAACTGATTATTCTATTTGAGCAATGTCAAAGAATCCGCTATTGACCCGTTGACGTTGCGGACATCCAAATCGCCGGATGCGGGAGGTCTAGTAGCAGGCGGTCGGCTGCATCTTGGCCAGCGGAAGAACAAATTCTGTCATTGGCTGCCATTGACATGGCCGACCCTCCCACTTATAATGAATCGGACGTGATAAACTCTGATGCCGGCTGATTGGACGTCTATTAATGTCAAAGACGCCGGAAGAGCTCCGAAAGCATCCGAGTATTCGTCGTTGGTTTGATTTCTTTTTTGAAGAGACCTGGCGGACGTCCGAACCCCGACGTTGGCTTTTTTGTTTTCCAGGTTCAAAGTTCGTCGCATGAAGGCTAACGCTCGAGAGCGCAACCGCATGCACGGCTTGAACGACGCCCTTGAGAGTCTGCGCAAGGTGGTCCCCTGCTACTCCAAAACCCAAAAACTGTCCAAAATCGAGACCCTGCGTCTGGCCAAGAACTACATCTGGACCCTGAGCGAAATCCTGCGATCCGGGAAGGCGCCGGACCTGGTCGCCTTCGTGCAGGCCCTCTGCAAAGGTACGCGGCGGACTTTTCGGGCGGGGCGGAACGGGGGCCCCGAGCTAACGCCGAGCCTCTCTCTCCCCCCACCCCGCTTCAGGTTTGTCGCAGCCGACCACCAACTTGGTGGCGGGCTGCCTCCAGCTCAACCCTCGCACCTTCCTGCCCGAGCAGTCGCCCGAGCTGCCGGCCCACCTGCACCCCCCGGGCGGCGCCCACTACGCCGGCCACTTCTCCTACGCGGGGCCGGGCCTGACGCCGGGCCTGCCCAGCCCGCCGTACGGCAGCGCCGACCCCTCGCACGTCTTCCACCGGGCCAAGGGCCCGGCGTACGGCGCCCCGGAAGCCTACTTCGACGGCGTCCTGGTGTCGGACGGCCCCCCCTTCGATCCGCCCCTCAGCCCGCCCCTCAGCATCAACGGCAACTTCTCGTCCTACAAGCACGAGGCGGCGGCCGACTACGACAAGAGCTACTCCTTCGGCGCGCGCTACGGCCACCCGGCCCACGTCTACCCGCAGGCGGACGACCTGATGGGCTTCGACGGACACTCGCATCACGAGCGGCTGATGAACGCGCAGCTCGGCGCCATTTTCCACGAGTCCTGAGCGGCCGTTCGGTTTCCCGCTCCGGACGCAATAAGAAAAACTATGCAATCTGATCCCGAAAACAAAAAAAATCTATTTTTGAGCATCCTTTTTGTCGACCTTTTCAACTTTTTCTCTTTGTGTGGCATGTCCTCACTTTCTACATGTTTGTAAATACTTTTATTAAAGAGGACCTGCGAAAAACAGACTGTGTCTCATTAGACCAGGGGTGTCACGGGCCATGCACGTTGTGGTTATGCTTTCCTTTTGAGGGAGGGCCAACCGCTAACTCATTTGACATCCAATCCGTTTGGACTATAGGGTGAGGCGAATGAGCGGCAAATGATTGGTCATCTATACATTTTAATGAACGGCGCAAAGACGATTGGACAGCAGATGACTGGACATATACGACAAGTAGTCGCACTCATTTCAGTTCACGGCGTAAGGGGGATTGGAGCAGAAATGTGATTGTGCATTGTCATTTTTTCCTTGGTAACTCTTATCAGCACTAGAATCAACCTACATGCATTTGCTGCCTGCCTGCACCCTCCCACCTCAAATGGATTGGACCTCCACTTGTGATAAACGCATTTCTAGCATCGTCAATAGCTCTGAAAGAGTTGATAAATGGAGAGTCTTTATTTAGCAGCGCAAAGCGCTTTACATTCGCACACATTTACCTTTTCATGCTGCTGCTACGCAAGGCGCTGCCGACCCATTGGGGGCAAATTAGGGTTCAGTGCCTTGCCCGAGGGCACTTCGACAGTAGGCAGTTGAAGCTGGGAATTGAACTGATGACCCTTCGGTCCCAGGACAACTCGAGCTACCAACAGTGCCATGGCCGCCCCAGTCAATATAGAGTTAATAGTAAATCTTTTTTTTTTATTAAATGGATTAAAAAAACGGTAATATTATATATATATATATATATATTCATTTCAAATCTAAAAAACGGTCAATACTCTGTCAATGTTTAAAATTTAATGTATAAAATATATTTCAAATGGAAAAATAAATGAAAAATAGAAATGAACTTTGTTATATATTGTTGAAAAAACACTGCAAACATTCTCTATTTTTCGCTTTTTGTTTTTAGACAATTCACATCATCACTCGAAATTACCCCCCATTTCCTGCAAAATGGGGTGCTATTTGTTTGTGCTACATTTGCACTAGTTGTTTGGACATCCCTCTGTTATTGAGAGAGTTGGTTGGCTTCGTCAGCCGCGACGGAGGTGCTGCATGACGTCATCACTCGAAATGAATATCTTATGAAACGACAACAGCGAAAAGTTTACAGTGCAAACGTAGCACAAATGATTGACACCATTTTTAGCCATTATAATGAAAATGAGGGACTGGTTGACCTCTAAAGAATTGTTAATATCTCAAAAACGATAGCAGCAAAAACGTTTTTTTTTCTTTTTTTTTTTCTTCAGTACAAACGTAGCATAAGTTTTTTTTCTTTTTTTTTTTTTTTTAATGTACGATATGAGGGTTTGGGGGTCAATTTCAAAAACAGAGAGAGAGAGAGAGAGAGAGAGAGAGAGAGAGAGAGGCAGATACACTCGTATCTCTGGAAGGCTCAAGGCTGGGCGTGCGCGCACCCACCGCGTCGTCTCCATGCCGACCAGATCCCGGAAGCGCTTGGATCGGCTTAGTTTAGCTCCCGTGCGAGCGGAGCGACAACTGAGCGAGGGAGGGCACGCCGACTTTGTTTTATTTCTGTGTGTCAAAGATGTCGACGCGAGACGAAAACGGCGACAAAATAAAGAAAGAGCAGGAAAAGGAGGAGGAGAAGCAGCTCTGCCGGAAGAAAAAGAAGGAGAAACACGAGCGGGCGCACACGCCGGAAGTGGAGCGCAGGTGCGTAAGCGCAATTTGGTGACGTCATTGCCCGCCCGCCCGCCCGCCCGCCAAAATCACGTCTTCGACTTTTATTTTGAAGCAAGCTAGTCTACGTGCAACATGCTAACAAATATTCATGTGAGTTATCACGGGCCGTTTCTTCACTTTTATTGACCGAACACTCTAAAAAAAAATTCACACACATACTGTATAGGTATGTTCGTCGCAACTGTTTGGTTGTTTGGAGGACAGGTTTTCTGGTTGTTTTTTTCATTCACATTTTGAAACGGACGAACGGACGGAAGCCATTTTGAGGCTAATGCGCAGTCACCCTAAGTCAACTCTTCAAACTTAATGTCCGTGTGTTGACAGTACTGATATTGGAAATATGTTTATATCAATGTTTTGAAGCATTTTAATTGAGTGGCTGGGGTTGGTACCGCTAGACAAACCACAATTGTGATAAAAATGAAGTCTTGTTATTTGTTTTATCCAGCAAAATAACTGGCTTCAGACCACTTAACAACACTAACTGCTTTTAAAAAACATTGCAACTTTTATTTATTTCCATAAAAGTTGCATCGAGTAAGTCAACATATGTGCATAGCTAAGGATAATTGAGTGAATACTGATGTCATTATTATGTGATATTAGGCTGAAGACTAATTTCATTGACGATGATAGATTTCCAATCGTGTGCCTCCTTAGCACTAGTAAACGTCCAATCCATTTGACGTGGGAGGGTGGCAGTGAACGAACATCTGTCCCTGCCAACCCTCGGACATTCATGATGACGTGAATCATATTAAGAGTAACGTAATATTTTGGTCTTTAATTTATGCAGAATAGATTTTGTTTTTTAATAGCAATATTGTATTAGAAATGTTCGTATTGTAAAACAGTCATGTGAACACAAAGTCCGATTTTTGGCTAAAAACAAAAGTACGTATTTTTAAAAATCTTCACTGATGTCATTTTTAGAAGAATAAAGTCCATGAGTCGATTTAGGCATAAGATGATAAAGTAATGGGGACAAACAAATGTCATGTTTTTCAACATTTTCAAGAGAAAAAAAAAGGCACCGTCAGGTATAGTGTTGATATGTATCGTGTTTTTTCTTTGCATCAGCGACTCCGTCTTACTGCGCGGGATCTTCAAAGTGGGCAAGAAGAGCCACGACGTCCTTCTGACCGGCACGCGACTCACCTGGACCCCCATCCTACCCGAGAGCCCCGCAGGTGAGGCGCATCAGCCGCCGTAACGGACGGCGCAAATCGTGCTGCTTCCTTACTGGAGATTCTCCATTTTGGGGGCATCTGCCCGCGAAGCCATTTTTTCCCCTAATAATGAATTAAACAACAATTGAACATCTCTTTTTGACAAAAAAAAAACCAAACCAAAAAAAACTGCTCCTCGTGAAATCGGCTTTCACCAGCCTTGATTTTGAAAACACCAATGAGGAATGCGCAATGAGTCGATTCATATAGAAATAATATGGAATCTATTACTCTGGGCTAAACATTTGAGCTGTAAATGTCAACCAAAAACTAACAACTCACTAATCTATGAATATTATTGAGTTATGCAACTGTATCATTATTTTTCTAAAACAAAAGAAGAGAATATGAGCTCTTTTTCTTTTTTAGTTTTGATTTGTTTGTAAATAAATAAAAATAATGGAAAAAAAACCATATATTTTTAAAATTGCAAATCAAATTTACAATGGGAGTCCAGAAGTTTGCAAATTTCTCATTTTGATTCTTTATCTCCCCATTTCTTTTCAATTCATAAGAAAATAAATTGGTGAAAGAAGAGACTATTTAAAAGTTGATAAAAATGGATTTTGATCAGGCATCTGTGTGGGCAACCGTAATGCCGTTGACTGGCGGCGGGACCCCGAAAGGCAGCTTGAAGGCAGGCTGCTATAGGAAGCTTCAGGCTTGCCCGTTTTGTAAATATTGTAAGATTTGTTTGAATCTTGCATGAGAGAATTTGCAATCAGGTGTTTCCTGAGTGATCTTTACACTCTAAATGTAACTCGTAGCATTAGCGTAGCATTCACTTTAGCACGGCGAGCGTCCTCTTCAACTCTTACTCTCACTTGTGTACATCTCGAGGTGACGTCCCGGTGGGTTTCATGAATTATTTGAAAATAATGTACTGTCCTTGCTGAGTGTGCTGCGTTCGTTGGTTTGGAAGCACAATATTTAAATTTTTTTTTTTTTAGATATCTGTATCGGCATTTCAAAATCCCATATCGGTCGACCTCTAGTGTTTACCACTAGTAGACACTCAATCCATTGAATTCGGTGCAGCTCTCCGGTCGGTGCCGCAGTTAACCGATATTCTCCCAGAATAAGGGGCGCGGCCAAAAGCCGACCGACGACCCTTCCCTTACAGTCATTAGACCAGGAGTGGGCAAACGATGACACGAAGGGCTGCGGTTTGTCGCAACCCATCGAGAGAGGACACCTTTTAATCAATCCGGTGTCTTAGAAGTGCAATCGGTTGCTCTTGTTTCCCCGGACCTCTCGTCGGTTAAACTTCTTGCGCTGGATCAGTTGTGACAAAGACCAGGACACACCTTGAGGAGCGCTTTGCCCACCCCTGCATTAACCAGTACTTGCTGGTCAGCCAAACGTCAGTTAAAACAGTACCTTCAAAATGAAAAAAGGAAAGAAAAGTACATTTCCTAAATGAGTGTAGCGCAAACAGTATTTTACTTTGGGGGAATTATTTTGATTGCATATTTCAAGGCGGCTAGCGAAACAACATCCGGGAGCAGATTGACAGGAAGAACAACTTCTCTGAAAGAACAGCTGATCCATTTCTGTATACACGCAGCATGCTGACGCTGTGTGTGCTAATCTCCTCACACTGAGAGAATCTAATAACCCCCCACGGGCCTAACCAACTGCTCACTACTATTGCCAACACACACACACACACACACACACACACACACTTAATGACATTAGCCTTGGATGGAATTCAGCAAAGCAGATTGTCTGTCGCGCGCACATTTCCACATTGAGTTTGTTGGTGGTATGAAAACAACAACACCAAAGCAAAGCAAAAGCACCAGTTGATTTTTTTCCCCTCATGGTAATTGGCTTTTCCTACCAAAGCCTTCACTCACGTTAGCTTAGTTATTCAGTAGGCTAATCGGTTGAACTGCTAGGTTGGCTAAGGCCTCTCCAACTTACATTCATGGCAATTGGATCTCAGGTGGGCAGGAAGAAAGCAACTCCCCGGCTGCCGTTGACGGAGCTGGACGTCCGATCCAATTTAACCGGGGGGCCCTCCCGGTCAAAATGGATCAGATTTCTAGAGCGGTAGCCGAACGAGTTCAATATTTATATGGCTCGTGGCGCACCGCGTCATACTGACAAATATTTCTTTGTGCGCGCGTCTTGGCCGAGTGCGTCGGCGCGATGGGAGATTCCTGTCCATCTGGACGCGGCGACACGCTAAAGGCGTCTGCGCTTATGCGCTGTCACTTCGTATCTCGTTCATCTCCTTGTTCAATCTGTGCGTCTCAGTGTGACCATTTTTATTCCACTTGACTTGATGGAAAATTTGCAGAGATGATACTGTAAGGCAAGGCAAGGCAAATTTATTTATATAGCACAATTCAACACGAGGCAATTCAAAGTGCTTTACATCACATGAAGATCGTAAAAATCACATTTAAATCAATACAACGTAAAAACCAAGACAAAAGATCGCACTTAATCGCAGAATAAAAATAAATACAAATAAAACAAAAATAAAACAAAAACTACTACTCCTAATAAGCAATGGAGATAAGCACAAGAGGAATAGAAAGCAGGTAGATTGAAATATATAGACAGTTATGGATATGCAGTGCGAAACAAAAGCGTTTTTAGCCCTGATTTAAAAGAGCTAACAGTTTGAGCATACTTCAGAGGTTCGGGTAACTTGTTCCAGAGGTGAGGAGCATAATAACTGAATGCTGCCTCACCCTGCTTGGTTCTTGTTCATGGAACATGCAGAAGACCGGTTCAAGACGACCTTAGGGGTCTGGATGTCTCATAGGAATCTAACAAGTCAAGCATGTATTTTGGTCCAAGGCCATTAAGTGTTTTGTAGACGAGCAGTAGTATTTTATAGTCTATCCTTTGACTCACTGGAAGCAAGTGTAGCGATTTCAAAACCTGTGTAATGTGGTCCAGCTTCCTTGTATTTGTGAGGACTCTGGCTGCAGCATTCTGTACTAGCTGCAGCTTCCTGACTGATTTTTTATCAAGACGTGTAAATATACCGTTGCAATTGTCCAATCTGCTGAAAATGAATGCATGCATAAGTTTTTCCATGTCTTGTTGTGTCAGAAGCCCCTTAATTCTGGTTATATTTTTTAGGTGGTAATAAGCGGATTTCGTGACGGACTTTAGATGGCTATCAAATTTTAGGTCCGAGTCAATAATTACGTCCAGGTTTCTGACTGGATTTGTAGCTGTAAGTGACATTGTGCTAAGTTGGCTGCTTATCTTTGACCTTTCCTTTTTTGGCCCAAAAATGATCACCTCTGTCTTCTCCACATTTAACTGGAGAAAATTCTGGCACATCCATTCATTGATTTGATGAATGCATTTACTCAGGGAGACTAAGGGACTATAATCATGTGGGGACACAGAAATGTACAGTTGTGTGTCATCTGCATAGGTGTGATAGGAGATGTCATACTGTACCATTATCTGAGCTAATGGAAGCATATAGACTGTAGTAGCACGTATTTTGAGTCATTCATATTTTTGAGGGAGCAAGTAGAAATAATTGCAGGTGTGTAAATGGCCATTAACGGGGATGGACGTCAATGGTACTGAAGCGTGATCGTTTGCCGCGTGCCACAAACAGTTGATTTGATCGCTCGTTCTTTTTAGTAATTGGATGGCAAGTAAGAAATCACAGATGGTTCCTCTTTAGTTACAAAATAAATATATAAATTAAGATCAAAGTGATAAGATTTTCAGTTTTTCATATTTCTAATTTAACAGTAAAATGAATTTTAAAAATATGCTGCCTTTTGTAAATGTAAAGATTTCAAATGCATTTGAAGTGGGAGGGTTGGCAGCGAATGCCAGTGACAAATTGGCTTGTCGATTGATTCAACCAGTCAGTGTTCCTTTCATCCGTTCGGTGCAGTTAGCAACATGAGTTACTGTTTGTCCACATGAACGACTGTTGCGTCGGCAGGCAAAGCACGGCCGCTGCCGCCGCCCGGCGTGCTGATGCTACGCGACGTCTTGGCGGCAAAGGTGAAGCGACGGCGGGCGGCGGGCCAGAGCTCCGGCGGCCCCGTGCTGGGCTTGGCTTTGTTCTACTGCGTGCGAAAGGGCCGCAGACTGGAGGAGGACACGCTGCACCTTCACAACGCGTCTTCGGAGCACACGCACGCCTGGTACAACACCCTGAAAGAGCTCCTTGCAGGTAACATTGATTTGATTTAAAATACCATTCCAATGGTACATTCAATTACTGTATTCTCATCATTTCCATTTATTTTACATTTGATTTAACAACAGGTTCACATTTGAACATATACACAAAACATTTGACACTTTTTCATCCACAATGGACCAGTTTGGTGAAAAACGGTCAACATCCAACATTGGTGTAGTGCTATTCATGTTACAGCGGAGTCACATGCGTTTGAAAATATTCTCCAAAAATGTGACCAATTTTTTTACATTTTCAACCGCAAATGGACCATATTTGACCAAAAACCACGTTATGATTAGGCCAAGCCTTAAAAGATTGAAAACAAAACCAAAAAAGAGGGCAAAATATGTGCAGACAACACTATTACCATACAGTACAGTTTGATGTCAAGAAGGGGCGCAAAATGTTGTCCCGTGGGCCTCAGTTGATCCCCGTGCCGCAAGTTTGAGACCCTCGCATTAACCAGAGAACTCACTTTTGTCGGAAGTTTTCAAAACGATCATTTTGAATGTCATCGATCTGCGTTTGTGTGTGCATCATAAATGAGCTAGCCCCCAACATATGGGTGAGGCTTGAGTCAAGTGACTAAATCCTGTAAGCTGATTCGATGAAGGAGGAGTTTTGGGCACTTCCTCCTCCCCTGGATGATTTTTTTTCTTTCTTTTTAACCATTCATAGGGCGCTCATTCCTCATGGAAATGGCCAAAAATCAAAAGGACGTGACCCAAAATCAACAGGAAGTACTCAGGAATGCCTCAGATGAGCACACAGACGCAGATCGATGACATTCAAAATGATGGTTTTGAGATCCACTTGAAGTGATGATCGCGCAGTCTCCCTCTCCCTGCTCTTTGTTCGTCATGCAAGCAGTGCACGTGTACTGGAGTTGTTTATTAAAGTCCACAATGATTGACAGATGAAGGTGTTTGATCTTGCCAGAGTCACGAACTTCTAAAGTGTGTCAACCATCGATGAACCTGTTAAACAGTCGCTGTGGCAACTAGGGATGCAGCGATACAGTTAAGTCACGGTTTGCTGCGATTTTCGATACGAGGGACACGATTTTCGATTCGATTCGATACATTTAATGCTTTTTTTATTTTGCTAACGAGCAAAAATAACTGCCATCATATAAACATGCCTTTTAGTGCATAATATTTACAGTATGTGCTTACTTCTGACTGATCTGAAGAAATTTTGTATAAAAGTGCTGAGAAGTTTGTAAAGTGAGGCGGGGCACACTGTCGATTGCTACAGCTCTCTTAGCAGCTAGGTTGACCACGTGAGCAAAACATCCTATTTGTGGTCCGAGTCTATCTGTGTCACGTACTGAATTAACAATATTTGCAGCATTATCTATAGTCACTGGTATGGATTGATTGGGCCTGCTTAACTTCCATTCAGTCACGGCGGTTTTTAATTCATAGATGAAGTATATGGACTGCGTGTCCCATGATCACTCTGGGCTCACGTAGCCAATGGCATGGGATCTAACGTGGCACATCTAGTTTGCGATTTGATGATATCGAGTGTGTGTGTGTGTGCGCGCGAGTGTTGTCGGAGGCTCGGAGCATGAAAAAAAATGAACAAACGCGGCAGAAGTCACCTCTGCTCATGACTACACAACACCGGCATTTGACAATCGACTCATAAACGGGACGAGTTTGAAGTACAACGCTCTTGATTTGCCACTCAATGTTCATCATGTGACCGTGAGTTTGCTCTCCGTGACCCACGGTCTTAACCTGTCCGTCGTCAAACCGAGGTTATTCGCAGCAGCCGAGTCTGTAACAATGAATTGGCGGACTTGGTTGTAAATATCCGGGAAGACGGTCTTTGTGAAATATGTACGAGAGGTGATAGTGAAATGACCAATATTGTCACTTTCCATAGAAAGGATTAAGATCATTCAAATACTTGCGCATTTCGTCGACCGCGGCAGCTCATATTGTCCAATGAGTCACAGTGACATCATCTCGCAGACGAGCTTATCTGCTAATCCCGCTCAGCGCATGTACTGTATAAATCTCACACACGCTGTCAGCATGTTGAATCATGTCTAGGCGTGAGATTATCTGAAACGCCATCTACGTTTGTCCGTACCAAACAAAGGCAAAATCTAAGCTAACGCTAGCGTCGGACGTCGCGCCAAAGCGAAGAATGTGGCCGCCGCTGCCGCCGCCGCCGAAGAAAGCACTATAAGCTTTTGTCCCCTTGACCGCCATTCAGCCAACGGGTCCCACAGCTGCCATCGATGGGACACAAAAAAAAAAAAACAACCCTTTTGAGGCAGAAAAATTGGCTTAAGTCGCCTTAAGCGTAACCTACGTTGACCTTGACAATGGCGGCCGCGCCTTGACGCGCACTGTGACCGTGCGAAGCGACGCGCGACCTGCCGCCATTCACTCACTTAAGCGGCCGTGATGGACGGAAAGCTAACAGACTGGGGACCGGCGCTAACGCGCTATTGATTTTTAGTCTGTCTGCCGAGAGCCAAAATGTGCAAAGAATGAAAGAAAAGATTCATTTTTGTTGTTGTTGTTGTTTTTTTTTTCCACAGGTCGGCTCAAAAGACAATATTTAAAAAATGAGCGCTCTCGAGGAGGTCAGTGTATTTATTTCATTCTTTTCGCCAGCCGAACTGGTACTGGTAGACATTATTTTCAAGGTATGATGGCAAATTTCAAATGAAATGAGCAGCGTCAAAGAAAATTATTTTTTAAACAGGAAAAGACAACCGGTTCCCTCTGACTCAAAGGACAAGATTTTATTTTGTGTAAGCGCCATATTTGGTTTTCATTTTTGAAATTGTTTTATTATGATTCCAGTTTGTTTTTTTACTAGTCCATTCTTAGATGGAAAAGAATTCTTTCATTGCGGCCATCTTGGCTCGACCCGACAGGCGGCAAATCAAACGTTGTTTACTAGACGGGCGGCTCGTCGCGCTCGCTGCCCGGGATTGTTTACCATGGCGACGCCGCGTCACCATAGCGACCCGCCACGCCGCGTACGAGTAACCTGATGCGCACCTGTGTCTTTGCTCTCATCCCAGTCTCCAAAATGGCCACCGTTACACAAATATGTAACCGTATCATTGTTCAACCGATTGGCCGCCACGGACGGCGACGGACGCCAACGCGTTCGAAGCGGGAGGGCCGGCCGGCGGCGACCGAACCTTCCTTACTTCGCTGCCGCCCTCCCGCCTCAAACGGGTGGGACCTTTACTAGTGATAAGCACATTTAAGAAAGAGGATTAAACGCCACACGACCGGACGTTTTTGCCGAAACATCGTCATTTCGCGCTGGTGTCGTGCGAGCCCGCATTTGTGTGGAAGGTCACCGTCAGGGCGGGGTCATGACCTTTTGGGAGCAGATTATAGCAACGAGATAGATAATGGAGCCTTGCGTTTCTATTGATCGGTGCAATTCTACAGGGATGCGGCCTCTAAATCGGCCTCATGATGAGCCACGAGTGTGTGCGTGTGCGCGCGCGCGCAGGCTACCCTTTAAGCCTGAGCTGAGGGTGCGTGTTTAAATGCTCATAATTATGATCAGCTCATCGACTGTTATGATTTATCATCAATACAACCATTGCGTCTCTCCGAACAACCGGTCGCAGGTTCGCTGCAATCCGTAATCCCGCTTTTCTTCACGCTCGGCGTTTGCTTCCAATGCACATTTCTATCTAAAATGTTGCACTATAACAAGAAATTAGAACAGAAAACCTTTATTGTCATTATAGCAGAGTTGATGTGGGTCATTAAAAAGCATTAAAAGTCATGAAATGGATTGTGTCATCATTCAGGCCTTAAAAAGCTTTCAGCTAAACGGTCGAGGCATAAAAATGATGGCAACTCGACGGTACAAACACTTTTTTACATTATTTCAGCTGTCTGACATTGTCACGTAGCCGGGATAAGAGAACATAAGATCGTTACCGGCGAAGAGAGCCGATACTATTGGCCGATAAACGTATTTTTAAATGATATCGGATAATATCGACATCGGTTTTGGGCCGATATGCCTTCAAAGTGAATGTAGAATCCTTGTGCCTTTGTATAAGGGCTGGTCACGGCTTAGCACAGCAGTTATGCTTATTGACCACTAGATGTCTCCAACCTAAGATTTGTTATGTGAGCAGACCATATGCACACATGGTGCAAAAAGGAAATGAACAATAAATGATTGAAAAAGAATGAATAATAAACTCATGTTATACCTTATTCACTGTACTGAAGCTCTGTGCCTTTGTTGTTATTTTGGGCCAGAAGCACTTCAATAATAAATACAGTGGTGCAATATAGGCACTTTTTCCATCACTTCTGATGAAGTTGTTCTCCTATTTTTCACAGAATACTTCTTGGAAAACCTTGAAGTTGTTAAATTTATCACTATTAAGGTATCCAGTGGAGAATCACAGTACAATTAGCCAGTCCACATATAGTCCATGCACGGGTTTGATATCGGTATCGGATATTTGGAGTCGGACAATTTCCGTTAAAAAGTCACTGTCGGACAACTTTATGTGAAACTAGGGTTTCAAGTGGCATTCATTGTGATTTGCTGATACCTGTAGAAGCCCACTGTTCAGAGTACAAGGAGATTTAAAGCTTCACCATAACATGCACCGAATAAAACAAAAGAACAATAAGGCTAAAAAACAAACAAAAAAAACCCCACACACAAATAAAATAAATGACTGGGTAGTGGCAATATAACAGGTGCGTATATGACAATTTACAGGACTTGGACCGATGGCTGACTTGATATGACAGTTTGTGCTTAGATATTGACGGAACAGTGCAAATATTGCATATGGAGACCGAGATCATATTACATAGATGCATGTGACAATGTTGTGGCATTAGCAATGCAATGACACTGACATTTCAGCGCTAACTTGAGTCGAGTGTGACACGGTTTACATACAAACGGATGAAACCGCTCGCGGCAAACATCGTCGATGAGGAATCGACTATCCAAATCGTGTTTTGTTGCGGCCGTAGTTGTGTCTTCGGAGCAATGTGGACCTACCCTCACCTATCTACTGTATGTGTGTGCGTAGGTTTTAGCGGTCGACCCCGGCGCGTGAAGGTGTTCATCAACCCCAGCAGTCACAGGAAGGAAGCGGTTCACATCTACAGAGAGCACGTGGCGCCCCTCTTCAAGATGGCCGACGTCTGCACCGACATCACCGGTCGGTGTGCGCGCGTGCGTGTTTTTTCTATGTGTGTGTGCAGGTCCATAGGTCAGAGTTAATGGCAATCTCTGGTTGCTAGGTCACCCGATACAGGAGCCGGTCCATCTGTTGTCATCCAGTCTTCACCGTTCCACCTCCCTCCTCTCATCTTTAAACTCATTGACGGCAACAGGGTTGCTGGGGGGGAAAAAAATGGGCTGTTTTTACAGTGATCCAACAATAACTTGCAAACCTCACAACCTTCCTGCTGTTCTCACAGCTTTCATCATTTTTGAGAAATGAACATTGACACCTATTTCGCTAGTCGACAAATGGTTTAGGGACGTTGTCGACTTACAACCTCTTTTCTGAGCCGCTAAACAGTAAATGTTTCTTTTCAAACAAAATTCAATCATTACGATTAACAGTACATTTTCTCTTATTTTTGAAGCAAATCCATTTGAATTTTTAAAAATGAAATTTGTCTTTTTTTAAATGAAATGAACATTTCAAAACACCAAATGGATCAGACGTCTATTGTCGTCAACGTCAGCCAAAGATGCTTTTCCTCCCTCGGCCCTTCGTCCTTTTCAACAGATGGCCCGATATCTTTTGTCACATTTTTTAGGAAGGCCGCGCGCCGTCTTGACTTTCCGTCTCTCTTTTGGGCCCCTCGAGTGACCCGCCTTTTCTGCCTGCCTGTGTTTGCACGCGCACGTAGTGACGGAGAGGAAGGGGCACGCCCTGTCGGTGATGACGGAGCTCAAGACGGAGGACTTTGACGGGTCAGTGATTCATTTGGGTCGCCTCTCTTTTTAAACGAACAAAACATTTCTGTCGAACGTTCGTAATCAAGACGAGTCACGGGGTCGGGGAAGCGTGCGTACGTACGTACGTCTAAGCCGCAGTTGTCACAATACTCAAATTTTCAATTCGACATCGATACTTGATGCCATTGTCGATACTACGTAAACGGAACGGGAAGGAAAAAAACAATTAACCTGATGCCTGTATTGACATTTAACAAATAAAAGGAATAGAGGAATACATAAGTAGCTAAAAACATGACAAACATTCATTCATTTGTCCCGGTTAGGCTCACGAGGGTGGCCTATCCCAGCTCATTAAATACAGCTAAAAATGAGAAAATCCTAATATAAAAAAGCCAAAACATTATAAGAAACGGAAGTAAATATAGAAAATTTCTGAAATAACCAATTCCTCCTTTCAATTTTTACTTTTCTATAATTTGTTTTTACTTTTTTAAATGTATTTTTTAATCATTTTAAATTGTATTTTTCATTTATGCTTCATATACTATTTTGATGTCATGATGTATTTCTCCATGCTTTTTGAAGTCATTTCAGGCATGTAGGGGTTAAGTATTTATTATTTTATTTTTTTTATGAACTCCTTCAATGTCTTTGACAATATCCTCCACGACTTTTTTTTTTTTTTTCAAATTGACAAATTTCTGGTGACCACATTTTGGTATCCTTTGATACGTTTGACAGCCCTAGCGAAAAGCAGCCGTCTGTGCTTTACAGCGACTCTGGGAGATTAGCGTTAGCTAGATAGCCGATTAGTCTTTGGGAGAGGCTCGCTTTATCGGAAACATCGAGCGATTAAGAGTGACGCAGGAAGTCTCGCGCACGAGAGGGGCGAGGGGTTTTAGGGTAGCAAAAATGCTAACAGTCCTACAATGGGTTCACGTCATTTATCACGTCGACGGTCGCTCCCGTCTCAAATATCCAAAATACACCTACTGTATGTGCCCTCTTGTGTCAGAGTGGTGTGCGTAGGCGGCGACGGTTCTGTGGCCGAACTTTGCCACGCCGTGGTTCTGCGAGCCCAACTGGATGCCGGCTCTCCCGCCGTCCCCGTCAGAGCGCCTCTTCCTCTAGGGATCATCCCGGCAGGTCGGTCGGTCGGGCGTCCCTGCGGCCCGCTGCCCTTCTACGGCGCCGGGTTTTTATTCCCCGTCATTTCTTGTCTCGACAGGTTCCACGGATGCGGTTTCGTGTTCCGTCCACGGAGTCAGAGATCCGGTCACCGCCGCCATGCACGTTGTCCTCGGTGGGTTTTACGCGTTCTCGTCGGCGGTCCGGTCGCCTCGCTTCGACGAGGTTGAGGCGGGAACCTCCCGATACCGTGCGATTTGCGATAACCGTCCGGCGGTACGACCGTACGGCGACTATTGAGACGCAGATTAGGAAATGGGTTTTCCACCGTACGACTATTAAATGGAAAAACAAGCTATTTCTAAATGCTGGTTTTTGGCACCGTCACAGACAATCTGTCAAAAATCTTCGTCCCCCTCACAGGCGAGGAGAGTATTTCATTTTTTGTAAATAAATACAGCAAATATCAACAGGAATTGACCTCAACATCAACAGTTAACGATCCAAAATAGACATCAAGTGACAACGATAGACGTCCAAATCATTTAGACTGGAAGGACTGACTCCACGGATGGCGCTAGGCGTCCAAATCATTTTGAATCCATCGTTTCAATTGAATGAACGACGTCCCCTCTCGGTCGAAATGAATTGGATGAACAGCGTTGTCACAGGCCCCCAATGTATTGGTGTAGTGGAAAATTTTGGTAGGAAATGAATTCTTTTAAAAAGGATCAATCCATTATCGTCACAACGAGTTGCAGGGGGAACAGAAAGCAGGATGGCTTTCGCCTCAAATCGCAGCAGCTCTGGCCCCACCCCCCTTACAGCTAATGGGGATGGCGGGATGTGTTTGAACGGCGCGATGGGACAGATGGCTGTAATGGTGCCAATTAGCACACAAGGCGGAACAGGAAACGATGACTACAGTACAGGTGTGCCGTTGCCGCGGTCACTGATGGCTACGGCTTGGTCGCCGGGTAAACTTTGGGTCTCCGGAAAAGCTCGTTTGTAGATTGGGGGGTGTAGCAGTAGTTCACACCACAGGCGGAGTTTGACTTTTGTGGGAAGGGGGCAAAACATGTTGATGACCCTGAAACAAAAGTTTGGACAGGCCTTATCATTTGTGCGTTTTGTATATTTTCACTACTATTGTAAATTCTCATCGAAGATAGCAAAACTACGAACGAACATGTGGAAAAAAAGTGAAATAAATGAAAACAGGCTTTATATTCTACATTCTTCAAAGTATCCACCCTTGAGGTGTGTCCAAACTCTTGGCCTGTACTATACATATTGACACTGTTGGTGTTCAAGCTCAGTTGTTGCTGGTGGCTTTTGAAAGCTTAGGTTTCAAGAAATTCCATCTTGCCTCCTCAGGTGTAGTTTTGGCTAAGCAAAGCAAAGGAGGTGCTAGTCACATGATGTGTTTGAAAAATAATATTTTAAAAATATTTTTGTTTATTTCATTCATTTTTGTTGTTTGTTTTATTGCTTTACAACTTTTATAGACAAAATGTTACCAGCTTTTTATATTCATATATAGGAAAGTCAATTACATGCAATCGGCCACTGTGGGGGGGAGTCTATCCCTCCCGGCCCCCTCGTGATCTCCTCGTATTGTTCACGCGGTCAAGTTTAGCTCAACTGACAACGCTAGACGTCCAAACCGAACAGCTATCGTTGTCAGTCACACTGAAATATAAGTGCCAATTAAAAAAAAAGAGGGGGAAAAAAGTGTCAGTTTTAAAAAATATAATTAAAAAGCATTTTTGTAATGATAAAAAAAATATGTATAGTATTTTAAGATTGAATGAATTTGAACATTGTAAGTAAAATAAGAATCAAAAAAAGAAACATGATCATCCAAATGAATTGGACGTCTACGTATATATGATTCATCTAAATGGAGATCATGAAACTATCAATTTTGAGACTCATTCAACTGAAAGGTGAAAAGTCTTGCGTACCTTCGATTGACGAATTATTCCATAATATTTTCTGATTGCCAATGAAAGAACGGAGCAATAACGAACGCACGATTTGGATTGCGCTCCCCCCCAGGTCACGTCCAGCGCGTGGATATGTGCAGCTTCCGGCGCGCGGATCAGCCGCCGCGCTTCGGCTTCTCCGCCATGTGGGGCTTCGGGGCGCGCGTCTTGGCTCGGGCCGAGAAGAAGCGTTGGATGCCGTCGGCGCGGCGACGCGACTACGCCCTACTCAAGACGCTTGCCGGCTTGAGGTGAGGCGCATCGGCGGGTAAGAAGCGGTCCCCGAACAGCCCCGTCCTCATCGTCTTTATCTACGCAGACCCCAAGACTGTCAGCTGTCCTTTGTCACCGACCGCGCCGACGACACCGCGTGAGATAACGCCGACGCCTCGTCGTTTCGGATTCGCCGGTCCCCCGCGCGCCGTGTTTAGTTCCCGTCCTCCGTGGTGACCGCCGATCGTTCTCTTTCGGCCCCTTGTGCCCTGTTCCTCGTCGCCTCGCTGTTTTTACTTCCCGGCTTTCTTCTTTCAGTCGCTGTTTTTTCCTGTAATTCCCAGTGTTTTGTTTGTGACCTTTAGGCCTGAAACATCATTTCATTCCCACCTACAACCCAGTTGTATCTAAAGTGTTGAATGTCTTTGTCAGGGAGCGGGTCGAGGAACAAGATGGCGACTCGGGTGAGTGCTGCTTATCAAGTTTTGAATGTTTGCTTTCATCTAGCAAAATGGATCAAAAATCTGACATTTGATCAATGTGCTCTTGAAAAACGGTGGTCATCGATGATGACACATCTTTTTAGTAGCTACTAAGGAGTATAAGTGGAATCCACTCATCCTTCTTCTGCTGTGAATTTCAGTGAGTTTGTCACTCATCGCTGTCCAATCCATTTGAAGCGGGAGAGTTGGCAGCGAACGTTCTAGTCCCTTCAATGGGGTAAAAGGCAAACGATCAAGAGTAGCGCAAAATCAAATTTCCTCCGAGTATGGATATTTTGGTAGTCAAACATCATTTTGACCTTTAAAAATATTTTTTGTAAAATTTCAAAACGGATCAACATATATAGTCACGCAAGGAATCAATTTCCCTGACCGGATGGATCCCGTAGACTGATTTCATTTGCGCGCTTTCTGCTTGTTTGGGTGCAGAGTCGTGGAGCACCGATCGGGGCCCGTACCTGAGCGTCAGCATCATGGCCATCCCCTGTCTTAGTCCTCACGCCCCCCGAGGACTGGCGCCGAACACCCGGTATGTCGCTGCTACTCTATTACAAGTCTCCTATAGACCCTACTCACCTACGTTACAAAATGACGTGTCGCTGTATCCGGCCGCCATATTGTCCGGCATTTTTTAGCCCTATTCTCAATGGTTTCAATTAGTCGTGCAATTTATAGAGCAATTCATGGAAGCCCCGGTGTTATCTGACACTGTAAACTCGTTGGATGCGTTGCATAAAAGGCGTTATGTGGAAAAGCTTCAGCTTATCCATTCGCCAGATCCATATTTGATGCCTAAATCGATGTTTTTCGCCCCGCTGTCTTCGCCGTCTTTGACTGACATCTGCTACCCTGATATGTACAACTATCTTGTCCACACAAAATCAGCCTATTCTCACGAAAGTTTGAAAAACTTTAAGAGCTTGGAGGCTTGCTGGTTGGGTGAAACAGGTCCTCGTCCACGAAAATTCGGCAGGAATCTATCTTGTGCTCGGGAAGGTGAGTTACGAAATTTTCAATTCAAAATCTTTTGTTCTTGCTAACATCCACTGTCAAGTCTAACGTATTTCATGTCATTTGTCAATGGAGCTAGGGCTTTTAATGTTTATATGGTTTAGCGATAGCACTCTCACTACATACATATATATAATATGTAATAAATATGAAGTGCGATAGCACTACTCCAGATTGTCCCTAGTTGAATTTATTTTTTGGCTTTTGACCTCAATAGTGAAATTGTAAATTAATTGTATGACAACTGTCTTATTATCCCCTTATAATTATATATTTTCAGGTAGTTCATTCACAACGTCTGAGTGTATGTTGTCGGCGATTAGCCTAGCAATGATCATAATTGTGGTTGTCAGCCCAAAACCCTCTAAATATATATTAAATGCATCTTACCAGATATAAAATGATTACTACATAATCTGTGGTAGTCGTTTGGAGCCCAGTTTTCTCGTCGAATTGCAGCAGTCCATCTCGGTCTCCTCTCCGGGTCTCTTGGAATACGGTAAAATTTCAAGTCTCTCCGTCTACCTTCTCTGTTTTTGCAACCGACCGCCACACACGACTTCACCATTTTGATTATAACACGCCATAATAGGTGGAATTTACGAAGCGCTAATGCATTAACATGACGAGTAGACGGACAACATGGCGCGGGGGCGTGGCTGTGACGTCACGTGAGTAGGGTCTATTCTTAAGTACCTCACCGATACTCATATCGGAACAGGCTCCCGTGACGGCGCTAAAAAAAAATGACGCGACCGCACCGCGCGGTTTGTACTCTTTGAGATTTAGTTTCCGACCTACCCGAGATGGCCGGCGATGACGGGCGGGTGTCCCAGAAGAAGTAGTCAGTGTTAGAGTTGGGTCCTGTGGTGTTTTGATTTGAAAACTAAAATCTTAGTTTCATCTTGTCTTTTAGCAGTCGTATTTTCAATGTATGGGTTTACTGTGGTCTGAAAAAGTATGTCACCCTTTTGGAATTTCTCACAATTCTGCATAAAATCACCATCAAATGTGATCTGATCTTTGTCAGAATCACACAGATGTAAAAATGGTGTCTGCTTTAACTAAAACCACCCAAATATTTATAGGTTTTCACATTTTCATGAGGATAGGATGCAAACAATGACGGGAGGGGGATAAATAAGTAAGTGAACCCTCTGCCTAAGGAGACTTTAAGAGCAATTGAAACCAATTTTTACCAGTCAGGTGTGTGCCTAATCACTGAAGAGTGGTTTAAAGCTGCCCTGTCCACTATATAAAACACACACCTGATCAGAATTGTCTTGATGAGAAGCATTGTCTGATGTGCATCATAGAAATGGTAAATGGACGGTACTTCTATAGCGCATTTATCTGCATGGGCACCATGCCCAAAGCGCTTTTACATTAGCACACATTTACCCGTTCACGCACACATTCACACACCAATGGGGCTGCTGCCATGCAAGGCGCTGTCAACCCACTGGAGGCAAATCAGGGTTCAGTGCCTTGCCCGAGGGCACTTCGACAGTGGGCAGTCGTAACCGGCAATCGAACCGCTGACCCTTCGGTCCAAAGACAACTCCAGCTACCAACTGCGCCACCTGTGAGCTGTCTGAAGACCTGCGATCAAGGATCCTTTATTTGTATAAAGCTGGGAAAGGATACAAAACCATCTCTAAAAGTCTGGATGTTCGGCAATCGACGGTCAGAGAAGTTGTCTACAAATGGAGAGAGTTTGGCACCGCCAAGAGTTCAGCGCAGAATACTCAGAGAGGTTAAAAAAGAACCCTATAGTTTCTGCTAATGACTTACAGAAATCACTGGCACAGTCCAATATCTCTGTGCGCAAATCAACTATATGGCCAAGTTTGGTGTTCATGGGAGGACTCCACGGAGGAAGCCACTGCTGTCTAAAAGAAACATTGTCGCTCGTTTAATCTTCGCAAAAAGGCACTTGGACGCCACACAGAAGATTTGGCAAAATATTTTGTGGACTGATGAAACCAAAGTTGAATTGTATGGGAGTAACACACAACGTCATGCGTGGAGGAAAAATGGAACAGCTCACCGACATCAACATTTCATCCCCACTGTGAAGCATGGTGGGGGGAGCTTCATGATTTGGGGCTGTTTTGCAACCTCAGGGCCTGGACAACTTGAAATCATTAATGAAAGAATAAATTCAAAATTTTTGCAGGAAAACCTGAGGCCGTCCGTCAGACAGTTGAAGCTACAAAGAGGACGGGGACTGCAACAAGACAATGATACAAAACACAGAAGAAAATCAACTGTAGAAGAAGAAAATACACGTTCTGGAGTGGCCAAGCTGAAGTCCAGAATTGAACCCCATTGAGATGCTGCGGCAGGACCGAAAGACCGCAATTTATGCCAGACATCCCAGGAATCTGACTGAACTTTAGTTAAAGCAGACACTGTTTTTTCATCTGCGTGATTTAGACAAACATTTGATGTTGATTTTATGCAGAAATTCCAAAAGGTTCAGATACTTTTTCATACCACTGTATATACAGTACTTAAAACAGTATACACATTTTAGCCAGGATTGAAGCTTTAAAGAACACCAACATTGACATGAACATCTAAAAATAGGTTAGAAGGGAAAAGTAGGCGAGCGAACTTGTGTGCTCTGCCAGCAAAAGTCATCAGCTAAAAAAAAAATTTTTTTTAAATGAGATTGGTGAAACACTACTACTCTTTCACTGGCTCATCTCAACCCATTGACAGAGCTCTAGACTGAGGGCCGAGTGAACGAATCGCCCCTCCCGGTCAAAACCGATCGGACGTCTAGCTCCGTCAATGGCGGGGAGGGAGTTTTTGTGTTTTATGTTGCGCCTTCTTTCCCATCTTTGCAGACTGGCCAACGGGAGCGCGGCATTGATCGCCGTGCGGGACACGTCCAGGTCGGAGTTTGTCAAACACCTGAAGAGGTTGAGCGCCCCCGCCGGCCAGGTGAGTGTCCGTAGAGCCGCGGGCCGCCGCCGGGGAGCAGATTAGCCCACTTTTAAATTAGAGCGGCTAAATATACTGCTTCTTGACCACGTCCTTTACTCGCTGACCCACTTCCTGCTTGGCGGCAGGTCAACGCCGACGGAACTTGATTGGGGCGGGCAGGGGAGGGGGTGATGGAAAAAAAACCTTCCTCGATAGGGAAATAAGCCTCCTCGAAGCCCCTTTGTGAGCCGATCAAACGATGAATGGTTTGGCTTATCGGATGCTACGTCTTGAATTTGATCGAGGCAGTCTTAATAGGTCAAGATTGTCTACACCTTGGTTAAATATATGTCCAATTTCACCTTTAAAAAATCCTTGTATCTGACTGAAAAGTCTTCCATTTGATCAAAGAGACATGAACTTAATGGCCGCCATTGACCGCGCAAGAGGTCCATTCCCTTTTGACCGGCAGAATGATGAAATGAAATCTCCATGGCAACCAATGAGTCGTTTGGCTTATAAATGATCCAAATAGTTTGGAAATACAATAACGTGGCCTAACAAAATTGTTCCAAACTGTCCTTAAAGTCTTTGATCGGGTCATCAAAAAATATTATTCATCTTCAAACATAATTAAAACTTGTTCATTTTGACTAAAACCGTTTAGAACAGTTTCAAGTGGTCTGTTTGGTAAACAGTATGTTCCAACTCAAGTACGTTGTGTTCCTGTCTCTGCTGCCATCTGTAGGCGCTTTGCGTAGTTGCCGTTTGGAAAGGAAACTACAACTTGCAGAAAAGATAACGTTTCCCATTCCCATGGCTCACCGGAATTGCCTGATTAGTTGTCTTTGGTATTCATAGCTGTCTTTTTTTTTTTTTTTAACATTCAGCCAGCCAGTGAAAATGAATTCCCCCCTCGGATCAATCAATCAAATTTGCTTTGGCATTTATAGATGTGCGTGCCATTGACAATTACATCTTGAAAAACCTTAATTGTGGGAGGAAAAAACTTGTGAAAATGCACCCAAAAAAAAACAAACATGAAACATCAAAATACAGGAAAAAAATGAAAACGCATGAAAAGAGAACAGGGGGGTCTCAAAAGTCTGAAAAAAATGGTGCCAATTGAAAAATTGCAACAACAAAACAACACCCGCAAAGAAAGACCGCAACCACGCAAAAATCTGAAAAACAGGAGGAAAAAAAGACCACCACCAGAGCAAAAAAAAAAAAAAAAGTTTGAAACCAAGAAGAAAAAAAAACTTCTAATTGATGCTTTCCCAGTTGGACTTCTGCTTCGTGGAGGCGCACAAGGTGACGGCAGTGAGGCTCCGGCCCCGCGGTCCGACGGGCCGCTCGGAGGACGAGAGCGAGGACGACTCCAAGGCCGCGCCCGTCATCCATTCGTCGGCCGGCTTCCCTTGGAACGTCGACGGCGAGCTGCTGGAGATCCCCGACGAAGTCCTCGTCAGGTAAGAACGCCTGACTTTATTCCAACAATGTTTTTTTTTTATCCTCAAGATGCCACCAATGAGTCGATCGCTCGTTGATGTCCGATCCATTTGGAGGAGGCTGGCTGGCAGCCAATGAACATTCTTTGACCAAACCTCCCCCTTCAAATGGATTAGACGTCAATGCCTTGAAAATAGAAAAATATCCTCTGTGACTCTCAAGAGTACAGTGCAAAATGATGGTGTTTAAAGAAAAGAAAAATTGACTTTTGCGATCTAATCTTTAGTTGGGTACTTTAACAGCCTTTTAATATGTAGCATATGTGAAAATTTGTATTGTTTTTTTTGGGGGGGGGGGGTCGTTTTTTTTTCTTTTTTTTTTTTTTTTTTTTTTTTCCAAATTTTCCATGACATGAGAATATGTATTCTAATCATGAGGAGAATATATTTTTCCTATTTTTAATTGAAAATATACACATATGTGTACATATAGAATGGATTAGTTGTTGATTGATCACAGCAGTCCTATCAGAGCTCATACCTTTCATGGGAAATTTCCTATGTACAAAAACCCAGCAAAAAGTTATGAAAAACTGTGAAAGCCTGAAAAAAAAGAAAGTAAAAAATGAGGGGAAAGAACGGAAGACTGCACAGACCGCAAAAAAAAGTGACACAAAAAAGGGGAATAAAAATACCTGTTAAAAGTTTGCCTACACTTGGACATGATGTCTAGTTTTCCAAGGGTATGAGATTGAACTGGGCAAAAAGCCATGGAAAGGAAGACGACAAAGGCCATTGTGATTGTTTTGCTCAGGGTTCACCCGCAACTCATCGGCTTGTACGGCGAGGACGTGGACGAGGCCGAGTCCGGCGCGTCCTGCGGCTGCCTGTGACGGCGACCCGAGCGCTCGCCGTTCGCCCTGCCTCGACTTGACCCTCCTCTATCGCCGCCACCGCGTTTTTTTCAAGTCTATAGTCGAGTTGAGCGCCAGGTCTTTATGGGGTTTTTCAAAAACCAAAAATAGTCACTGGACCTATAAAGGCCTAAAGTGCGTATGACAGCAAAAAGCATGTTTATTTCATATTTCACGCAGTGTTTTATGCTCCTGAATGAAATGGACCACTTGGGTGTGTGTGTGACGCCATCGTTTTATATATTCAATTTTCGAATCCCGCGCCATCAAAATGAGTGAGGTCTCGGGTTTAGGATGAGTGCGAATGTGACGTCACCCGGGTCAGCGTCTCACAAAACAGCATTGCTTTATAGCGTGCAGATGGACTGCAGATTCAGCTGAATTTGCAGATTCATTCGTTTTTCGCATCACGCACGCCAGCCAAATGTGCTGCAGCGTTTTGTTGCTGCACCAGGGATAGGTGTGTGAGCCTGTTTGGGTTTCAAAAAGTTCCCATTCACTGCAGAGTCTGACAACTGTGGGAGGAAATGAGTTAAACATTGTATTTTTTATTATCTCAAATATTGGGATCATGGCACACGTTTTAATACGGAGGTGGCTTGCATTTTGCGGATGATTGTCCACCGAGAATGCCACTCGGCCGACGACCAGGGGCTTGTTGCCCCCCCAGCACTATACTCGAGTTATTGCCCTCTTCGTACGCCCGGTATTCTGTAAAATGTTGCACCCCATGAGAAATGTTAACTTTGTGTTAAAAATGGCCACGGATACAAAGTAAGTACTACAAACTTTGTTTAAATAAAGGAATATTTACTTACGTTTGATCATGGATGGACATGTAGAAAAGTTCTCCTCAGACACATCCTGCCTACCCTACACAACAGCTGCACGCCGTCTTCGCCGTGTTTTTAGGCATTCATTTACACCATTTACGTGTGGCAGCGACGCGCTCCTCCGACGTCGGCCGGTTTCCCCGGGGGGTTTCCCGGCTGCTTCCCCGGCTAACGAGCCCTCCCGCGCGCAGCGGGGTAACGAGTCCGTCGAGTTGAACTTGCTCGCCGCCGGGCGGGATACCGATCGGCAAAGACGATCGACAAACCCGCCGCCGTGTGACGTGATCCGGGGTAGTTTTCTGTGATTTTTTTTTTTACCTTCAGAAGGCAGAGAATAAGACCTGGAAACGCGGCTCGGTTCGGGTCGGCGTGTCGACTAGCTGTCGCGCCTCCTGGTTTGTTTACGCTCTCCGAAGCCGGGGCAGGGAAATGATAAAAGCCGGACTAACTCCGGTGGCATAAAATGTGCAAGAAGTCGACAGTTTTGACCATTATGAAGTCATTTTGCCATGTCGTCCTGAATAAATGTATTTTGAATATTTTATATTCCATGTAGCACAAGACCGTTATTTTGTCATGACCATAACATTTATTTAGGAATTGGGGAAAATACTTGGATAAAAAGAATATCCTGTAAGAATATTGGAGTAGAGTGACTGAAAGAATGACATTTTGCGGCTTTCTTTGTCGCATTTTCCTCGTTCTGAATAATTCCCCCTGAATGGGCTGAATTCTAAATCAGATGACCCTGCCGACATCATCCTCCTGTTGGGGACGCTAGAGCCATATAATGGTAGGCGTGGCAAAAATGCAGATTAAAAGACTAACTTCTCGTCATCTGCGCTTTCCCAATTTGTTGTATATAGGTGAATTGTCTCAAAATATGATTCTAATTCACATAATAATGCTATTTAAGACTGTCCTGTCATAGAAACTTTAAACATCTAATTGACTTTCCAGCAGCTTGCCTCGTGACAACAAGTAGGAAGTGAAGTAGAGCAGGAAGCTTGTTTCTCTCAATTCTTTTTTTTTTTTTTTGGAAGAAACATTTGACAAATACAGGAAGTGCAGTTGTTGGAAGTGTAGCAGAAAACGGCGAGAAGTGTCGTACGCCGAACGGGAAGTGCGGCCGGAAGCGGTGGACGCCGATCAGGAAGCGGTAGACTCTGCGTCGCTCGGCAGGAAGCCTTGTACTCCGAATAGGAAGACTGCAGACCTGTGGCGGCGGGCCCGTCTCTCCTCCCTTTCTGTCCCGTCCCGTCCGTCTTCGGGAGCGTTCGTAGTGCCGCCGATGCGCGCGCTGGCTTAGGACGCGCTCTCCCGGTTGCTGCGTTTGGGGACGTAGTCCCAGCTGTCGCGTTTGAACTCGTCTTCCTCCTCTTTCTTCTGCAAGTCGCGCTTGAAGAAACCCGCCTGCGCCGCGAACGTCCGTCAGTGAGACGCTGTTGAAGGGACGGACGGGCGGACGCGGCGAGCGCGCTTTACCTTCCACAAGCACCAAACGAGCACCGCCAAGATGCTGAGACCCAGGAGCAAACTGACCACAATGATGAAGACTTTGATGGGCGTGGAAGGTTTTTGCGTGAAGTGCGCCTCCACCACCACCTGCGCGCGCACGCGACCTTCATTTAGTCGTTCTTGTCGAAATCTCATTATTCGATATGACATTATTTTACGGCGCAAAAGCAGATGTTTGCATATTTTCCGTTTTGATGTTGGCTTTTTGTTCCTTTAAAACACAAACTATGAACTCATTGACCGATGGTGAGGGCGTCAGACGATGCATAGGCGGAGTTTGGCTTTTGGGGCTCAACATGTTGATGACCTCGAAACGCAGTGTCTACCATAAAATTAACTTACAAGAATTTTGAAAAGGAGCGTTTTTTTGTTTCCCATCATTCTTGAGGGGAAATGTAAATCAGGCTGTTTAGGACAGCTATACTTTTTGCCGAGATCGTCATCCGTTGAATTTGGTACCCCCCGCCGGTGTCGTGCCAAAGTAGTTACCCCCGTCAAAAATGGTATCGCCTGGGCGGAGCCACTGCGCTGCACTGATTTGATTAATTTCAGTGTTTTGGTGATCATCGTTATCTGCGAGGTTTTAAAGCATGGCCCATCCATCCATCCATCCATCCATCCATCCATCCATCCATCCATCCATCCATCCATCCATCCATCCATCCATCCATCCATCCATCCATCCATCCATCCATCCATCCATCCATCCATCCATCCATCCATCCATCCATCCATCCATCCATCCATCCATCCATCCATCCATCCATCCATCCATCCATCCATCCATCCATCCATCCATCCATCCAAAAAAAAAAGAATTTTTCTGTCGTATAATGTAACATACGTACTGAACGTAATAAAAGGCAATGTTTTACTGTTTTACTTGTAGGATGACCTATAACTGTTCTTACTGTAATTCAAGTCCTGTATGGAGTTCCTCCAGTTTATTACATTTCAATGTCCAAAATATATGCGACCAGACCCAGACCACCTCAGAGCCCCGCAGACAGTGGATGCCTTTAAAAAAGGACTAAAAACCTACCTTTTTAAAAAAGCTTACCCTGGCTAATTTTATCCATCTTATTTGATCTGATTTCCATCTGATTTAATCTATGTTTCTGTCTGTTTTTGCTTTTACTCTTTTATTCTTAGTCTTTAATTTTATTACATGGTAATGTGCACTTTGAGATTTGTTTTTCAAATGTAAAGTGCGTTATAAATAAAATAGTATTATGATAAGTGTGGATCTTTTCTGGCTTCAACTAATTGTTTAAGTCAACATCATACATAAATAATGTGTGTGTGTGTGCGCGCTCACGGCCAGGGGATACAATTTTTGACAGGGCAACTACATTGGCAAGACACCGGTGGTGGCTCTTTTGTACAATTAGTGTCTTTAGTGCGGCAAATTGAAACTCGTCTCACCATTTTGACGGTGGTGTCTGGCGTTTCATGGTCCACATTTTAATAGCTTGGGTCTTGCTCAGTAGTTGTTGTCGCTTTAACAAGCTTAGGTTTGAAAAAATGAACTCTTTGGTCCACGGGTGGTTTTGGCTCAGCAGAGCAAATGACCGTCTAAGGGTTTAGGCTAGTCGCATGATCTCTTTGAAAAATAATTTTGACTCACTATAAAAATATCTTTTTTCTTTCGTTCATTTCATTCAGTTTTGATGTTAGTTTTATTGCTTTACAACTTTAATATTTTACCAGAAAACTCCATTTTAAAATTATATATAGAAAAATCATTTACATGCAGTGACACTTCTGGCCATCGGAGGGGCTGGCCCCCTCGGCCTCCCCTTAAACTACACCTATGCTCCTTCACTTCAAATAGATCGAAACTTGACCTTACTGAAGAAATACCTAGTTTTATTGACAAAAGTAATCACGTAGTTGGTGTTTTTGTGGATTTAAAAAAGGCATTCGATACAATAAACCATGATATATTACTTGGGAAAATGGAAAGATACGGGTTTAGAGGCATTGTTCTGGAATGGTTAAAAAGTTACATAGGAAATCGCAAACAGTACGTACAGATTGGTGATTACAGATCATCAGTATCGGACATTACAGTTGGAGTACCACAGGGCTCTGTATTGGGTCCAAAACTCTTTATACAATTTATCAATGACCTATGTATGACATCTAAAAAATTAAAATTTCTACCCTTTGCAGATGACACCAGCATCCTATGCTCAGGAAAATTTTTAACGAATCTGATGCATGAGGTAATGACTGAATTAACATATCTGAATCACTGGTTCACGCTAAACAAATGATCAATAAATATGGAAAAAACTAAATATATTTTGTTTGGAAATAAAAAGACGGAAACTGAAGAAAAGATCATTATAGACAATAGCGAAATTGAGCGAGTAACTGAGACTAAATTTTTAGGTGTAATACTGGATGAACAATTGAATTGGAAGTCACAAATAAAGCACATAAAAACAAAACTGGCAAAAAGTGTTGGACTACTGAACAAAACGAAACCCTTTTTAAATTAGAAAGCACGCCATATCTTGTTCTCTTCATTAGTAATGCCATACCTCAGCTACTGTGTGGCGGTTTGGGGCAATACATATCCCAGCAATTTACAGTCACTTGTGGTACTTCAAAAAAAGGCAATAAGAATAGTGCACAAGGCTAAATACCTCGAACATACAAATAGACTGTTCTTGGAATCCAAGCAGTTAAAATTCCTGGATCTAGTCAAATTCAAAACGGCCATAATCATGTTTAAGGCACGGAAAAACGCATTACCTGGAAATATACAAGTTTTGTTTTCAAATAGACAAGGAGGGTATAATCTGAGAGGGGAGTTCAATTTCAAAAAGCAACAAAAAAGAGCTTTTGTCCTTCAATTTTAGGTGTGGACTTGTGGAACAAACTTACTGAGGACCTAAAGAAAAGCGCTAATTTGAGCGTGTTTAAGAGAAAATACAAAGATCTTGTTTTCTGTAATTATTGAAATGAATTATAGTATTTATGTTGAGAAAATGTTGAGTGATGCCAACAATTGTTCTTTAGGCATTATTGAACTGTTGTGAATTGTATTTGTTTTGTTTGATTCATGCTGATGAGTATGTAGCGGACAAAGAGGTAGGATTCATACAAGTTTTTACTTCTTCCTACTCCTTTTTGAGTCTTATGTTTTGTTTGTATTCTTGTATATCCATAATGTGATGTCGAAATAAAATTCAATCAATCAATCAATAAACTCAATTGCGTTCGCGGCAGATGGATAATCTGTCGCCATTATTGTCAATGGCCAGCCTCGGTGCGATCGGTCGGTCGCCTACCCGCGCGAAAGGTCTCTCCTGGTTCAGGACGGCGCGCCGGTCGTCCGGAGGCCACGACACCACGGCCCCGCTCTCCAGCCTCACCGCGCCGTGGCGACCCTTCGGCAAACACGGGGGCGTTTACGGAACGCCGGGGCTAGCTCGCTCACGGGCGGGTCGTCGGGACTCACCGGCGCTTGCAGCAGGACGTCGGGGTTGAGTCGCGCGCGTATATGAACGGCGGCGTCTCCTCCGGCTTCCAGGGTGCCCAAGCGGCACAGCAGACGTTCGCACAGCGGGTCGCCGCGCCCGCAGAACTACATACGTTCTCATTATTCGGTGACGACAATTCGTACGATTTGACGAATCGGGCCGCTTTCTGGTTATTTTTGGGTGGCCTTGGCGCCGAAGGACAGACGGCGGTATTTACCATGTGGCGCGTGGAGGCGGGCGAGAAGAAGAAGACCAGCCGTTTGATGAAGGAAGCCCGCGGGACGTCGCAGTCGTCCGCCACGGCCGCGGTGTCGTCGCTGAGGACGCAGGCGCCTTGCGACGACTGCCGCGACCGGCCGTTAAAGTGGCAAATGACGAGAACCTTACGGCCCGCCTTCCCACCTACCTGCCAGTCCGCCACACGGAGCAACCTGTGAGGGTACGGCGACAACAGCTTGGGGAGCGTGATTTCCATCAGTGTGTCTGGCGAGCGGCTGGGCCCCCGATTCAACACCTGACAAAAGTTGATTTTGGTTGACTTTCTGCTGATTTTGGAGCCTCACTTTGTGTTGATGTGCAGTTCTTTGTTACCTCCTTGTTGCAATGGGATCACCAATGGTTGTCGCTTCCTATTGAATTTGGGCTCACGTACTATACATTTTGGATCATTTCCGGGCCACTTCCTGTTCATCAGTCACCGTGTTGGTTTTGGGGTACTTATGGTTCACTATTGGATAGTTTGGGGGCATTTCTAGGTCACCTGTACATTTTGGGTCACTTCCTTATCATTTTAGATTAGACATTTTGGGTCCAAAACAATGATTTTTTTTGCTTGAAAATCAATAGGTGTTTTTGGGAATGGAAATAAATGGGTGAGATTGCAAATCTGTGGGGAATGGTACTTTTTTTGGGGGGGGGGGGCAAAAACTGGCTGCTAACTTTTCTGTGCCTTGATTTTGTGAATGTGTGAATTATATCCATTTGATAGAGTGTAGGGCAGTAGCATTTTATGCATTTTTTTAGTCTTTTTGTTTTTGTCCCCCCCCCCATCAAAATGGAATTGTTTTTGACGCAACTGTGAACATTTGCCTGGGTCATGTGAAATTTTGGAAGGATTCGAAGCAGAAACGGTACAAATGGATCAAAGCGGTTGGAAAAAAGTTTGGAATTTTACACGTGGGGGAGCTTTGATGAACGTATGAATCCTGACCTTGTAGGTGTAGTTGAAGGTTTGCGAGTAGCACTCAACGGGCGTGGCGTCTTCGTCCCCGAACGCAAACGAAGTCGGCGTCACCGAACTAGAAAATACCCCTATGTAAATAACCCTAACCCAAGTACGGCGGAACTGGGCGAGCGCGCTCACCCGTGGACGTCCACATCCACCGCGTACTTGAGAGGGACCGACAAGGCCGCCGCGTTGTCGCCGAGGTATTGGGAACTTTCCGGGTTCTCGCTGAGGACGTGATCAAAGAGATGGAGTCCGGTCAACAGGCGTCCGCTCCGGCGGCGAGGAAAAGTTTACCCCCACCTGCTGACGCTAGCGTGAAGGAAGAGGTCCCCGGGTGTCGCGTTCTGGTTCACGTCCAACAGGAAGCTGATGTTGACCTGCCGCAGTGGACAAAATTTCACAGCGGACGGACGTCAATGAAATTTTGCAAAAGTGCCCATTTTGTGCAGCGTTAACCGTCATCGACGTTCAATCCATTGGATGTCTAACGCTGTCAATGGCGTTCGAACATGAGCAGTCTTCTATTGTTGTCAGTAAGTTGACTTCCTTGTTGATTTTAGGGTACTTGCGGGTCACTTCCTCTTGATATCGAGTCCCTTTTTGTTCATTTCGGGGTCACTTCCTGTTGATTCCGGGGCAGTTTGCGATCACCCCTCCGTTCCTATCGGGCCACTTTCTGTTGATTCTTGGGTCGCGTTGATTTTGACGATTTTAAAACGACCGGAGCGCCCACGGCTCACTTCTTAGCATTTTCGTGTCAAGCGTTGGCTGCCATTGACGGCGCCGGACGTTCATATGCAGGGGCGGACTGGTAATCTGTAGCTTCTGGAGGATCACGGAACGGCCGATGGGCTGGACGGCCGGCGGCCGCCATACATGCGTCACTGTTTTTATCCCCCCCCTATCGTCTATGATTATCTACAGTTCGCATCCAATCCAACAGGTGGCGGCAATGCGCCTGGCTGTTAACCGCCAATCTGATACGAGAGGAACGAAGAAAGCAAAGAGTAGCCTACTTTGGTAAAGCCTTACTCCTTGTGGAAGCAAAGTAGCGACGAGCGTGGATAAACAATATGGTGGCAAAAAAGAAAAGAGAAGGATGGCGCGGAGAAGGTTAGAGAGAAAAAAACTGAAGAAACTCGAGAGCGAAGCATCGAAATGTCACAAGTTGACGCGCATGTTCGCGAGCGGCAGTCTGGCTGCACCGGCCAAGCCGGCGAGCGACAGCCCGGCCCCTGGCGATGGTGAGAGTGGGAGCGGCAGCCGCTCTCACGTGCAGCCGGTGAAGAGAGAGAGAGAACAGACGAGGGGGAGGGTAATGATGAGCTGGTAGAAGTTACCCAGACAAGCGCAGGGCAAGTAAGTAGGGATGAAGAGGGTTACTTGCTAGGTATATTGGCCATTGTTATCCACCAGGTAGCTACATTTTAAATGAAATAAATGCCATGCAATTAAAGGGTTAGTGCCGGCTAGTCCATGTCCCCGTTTGCAATGGTGTCAAGTTACAGTATGCTTGTCCTACTATCCCTCTCCTAAGAAAAAATATTTTAGCTCTAAAACAACGTATGCACAGGCAGCAGCAATATTAATTCAGACGAAATATAGTCTCCTGCCTTTCTCTGGTTCTACATTCAGACCTGGACTGTGCTGTTAATTTCTCAGTGAGTTAAAATGTATAATAATTGTGTGCAGTGTGTAGTTCTCCATAGCCGCTTCATTTTTTCTCAAAGTGCACGAAATTGACGCATTTTACACTAAAATGTCAAATTTCTCTTTGGGGGGCATGCCCCGTGTTTCCCTTTGTACAGCGAGTCTTGTGGGCTGGGCTGAGTCAAAGTCCAGGGCTGCGTTTTAGTCCCAGTCCGCCCCTGTTCATGTGGAAGGTTGATTCACCATCCCACTTGAAAATGGATTGGATGTCTACTAGTTATAAAGTCATATCGATGCTTTTCATTTTTGGCCAATGATAAAATACCTGCGAGCCCGACGCCAGGATGAGGCCGGAGAAGCCGCAGTCGACTTCCGCCGTCTCGCTGTCGACTCCCTGCGTCACGTCGCAACTCACCGCCTTGTCCTCCTGCCCGCACGCGCGCACGTCAGGTGTCGTCAGACGTTCGGCGGCACCGGCTCCCACTCACGTTGCGGAGCACTTTGACGTAGTGAAGGTGGCGGTGGAAGCGCAGCGTCAGACGCGGCAGAAAGGCGTCGTCTCCGGCCGACGTCACCCGAGCTTCCAGCGTTAAGCCGCCGTCGCCTCCCAGCGCCAGGTAGTCGGCGTTCCTGAAGGACGCGCGCTTTAATCGAGGCGCGAGGAATAGGCGCGAGGAGTGTCGGGAGTTCTCTTACTCCGGGAGGACCAGCGCGGCGTCCAGTCGCAGGTCCGCGGAACAGTTGGCCAGCGAGCACGAGCGGATGAAATGCGTCTGCGGTAAACACAAACGATTCACTCGGAATCGATCCGACGAGCGACGGGTCGCCATCCGCAAACGAACCGCTGGTGGCCGGCCGGGCCGCAGCTATTCATCGACTCCTAATCGACTATTTTGATCATCGGTCACTGAAAGGTCGAGGCCGGCAAATCTTGTCGCTTTTGAATGAATGTAAAAGATGCGGACTGGACATAAATGGCCAAAATTTGCCGGATGACACGAGCATTCATTCATGCTCATGACAGTGTCTTGTGATAATTGTGACAGTCTCATGACACCGATGTCAAATATAGTGTTACCCGAGACAGCCATCAAATGTGAGAATAAAGTCATGATGTTTCAATAACAGAGTGCAATATTTCCATAGTATCATCTTTTTTTGTAAATATTTTATGACGTTGTAAGAGCCATATTCCTGATTTGTATTATTATATGTAATTTTACTCCTCACCATTAGAAGCTGTCATTTTAAGCGTACCTGCGCTGATTCCAGGTCCGTGGAAAGACGCGATTGACAGCCTCTAGTGGCGAGGAGTAAAATTACATATAATAATACAAATCGGGAATATGGCTCTTACAGACGTGGCAATATAGGTATGCAACATAGCTAAATGAAAATGACGGTTTAGAGAAAACTAATGACTATTGGCAAGCTAACGCCCCCCACCTGGTTACTGACGGTATTGCGGCTCCCCGCCGCCCTCTGCAGGATGGGCCTCAACGGCGGGAAGAGTTTGCGCGAGTGTTTGTGAGCGTTGCCGCGCCGCAGGTTGTAGGAAACTTCAAAACGGAGCGGAGTGAAAATGTCCCGCACGTCCTTCTGCGCGCCGTAAACGACAGTCGTCAGCCTTGCGCCGGGTGAGCGTCACGTAGCGCCGCGCCGCTCACCGCGCGTCGGGCCGCGTGGCGGGCGCAGGCGAGCCGCCCCGGCCGCAGCCTGACGCGGCCCCCCGTGCCGTCGGACGAGCCGTCGCCGTGGAAATAGAAACGGGGCGGGAAGGAGGGCCGGCGGAGGAGGTCGGAGGTCACGTTGTACTCCAGCTCCACGGCGCCCTCGTACCGCCCGGAAGCGAGGCGGAAACAAACGGACAGCTCCAGGCCGGCCGCCCGCCGCCGAACGCCGTCGGGCAGGACCAACGAGGCCGCCGCCCGCAGGACGGGGCGAGACCTGCGAATAAACGCCGGCGTTCAGCCCGGCCCGACTTCCCGGAGGCCTTGCGTTACCTGAGGACGACGGCGGCGTCCGAGAGGAACGCGCCCACGGCCACGTCTGCGACCGTGCAAAAAAAAAAAAAAGGACAACATAAGCAGAGGTGGTAGTGACATGTTGCAAAAATTCCCTCTTTCCCCTAACACTGACCAAAAACAGGCGTTTTTGGTCCAAAATAAAAATCCCCAATCATATACAATTTGCCTTTTGTCCCATTCACATAATAGACACATCCAAAAATAATCACAAAATCAAGGCCAGATTTTGCTACGTTTCCCCCCAAATTTTACAAGAACAACTCGAATTGGCATATACATGATTTTGAATTTATGAAATCACACTAAAATGAAAAGAAAGTGAGGCAGAAGTTACCCAAAAGCAACAGAGAGCGAGCGGGCCAGAAATGCCCCAAAATGGACACACTCGTAAGTTTACCGACCAACAGATCAAAGTGCAATTTTTCCATAAATCAAGTTCATTGATAATAAAGCTTGCGCTATAAAGGCTTAACACGTGAACTCGTTACCTGGGTAACCATTGCGGTCTACGTCCACGCCCGCGCTCAGCGACCGTCCGAACATCCGGAGGTCACGACCCAACGTCGCCCCGGTGATCCTCTGACGACACCGCCGTTAGCTCGACAACGCTTCCGTCCTGCGATCGGTCGCCGCGGATTTCCGAGCGCTAATTTACCTGCGACGGCGTTCGCGAGATGCCGTTCTTTCCGCCGTTGTAAATGTACACGGCCCCGTTCAGGTCGTCCTCCTGGGGGGCGCCCACCGCCACCTCTGTACGACACACGCGCTTAGTTCTTTAAAAGCTCAGCGTAGCATTAGCGCGGCGATTACCGGGGTAACCGTCGTCGTCCAGGTCTCCCAGGTCGGCGATGGCCTCTCCGAATCGAGCGGCGTGAGCATCGCCCCCGCTCAACTGAAACTCCGCCTCCGCTAGGTTAGCCTGCGGGCGGGCGCCGCGTCACGACGGGGCGATTGACAAACGGCCGCCGCGTGTGCTCACCTGGCCTCGGTTGATGTAGACGTGGACGCGCCCTTCCTCCCTGCTGGCGCCCGTCGCCATGGGAGCGCCCACCAAGAGATCCGACAGGCCGTCGCCGTTCAGGTCCGCCGCCCGCACGCTGGCGCCAAAGTAGGAGCCCAGCTACAGAAATCAAACTCGTTCTTCCTCTGACAACCGATGAGTTTGTGGCTCGTAGAGGTCCGATCTATTTGAAGCGGGAGGGCGGCGTCCGTTCGGCCGTTGCCGGCAACTCCCGCTTCAAATAGATTGGACGTCTAGCGCCGTCAATGGCATCCCAAGAGTTAGTGTAACATAGAGGCCAAACTTTGGCAACGCGCACTGGTGTTTTACCAGGCTTTTGCTGTGGCAAAGTCTTAAAATGGCCGCCACGCACGCTTACCTCTGTCCCCGTCACGTGAGTTAAGACGCGTAGGATGTTGCCGTCCACCGAGAAGACGAACACCTGGGAGCCCAAAGTAGCGTTATTAGGGAGGTGCGCTTTGGCCATTTGCCATCACCTACTTTTCCTCGCTGGTTGTACTGCGGAGCCCCGCCCACTACCTCCGTGCCGGCGGCGTCCAGGAAGTGACCCGCGTCCACGGAGTAGCCTGAAACCAAAAGCTAGCCAAATTAGCAAACGAGGCCACCGCTAAAACAAATAAGGTAGCGCCGACCCAGGTAGCTTCCGAAGCCCGCCGAGCCGTCGTCGTCCAGGTAGGCGGACATGACGCCGGCGGAAGTGTTGAAGACCAGCACGGAGCCGGTCCAGTACGACGTCCCCGGAGCGCCCATGACAATCAGGTCCTGGAAAGGCGCCAGAGTCAGACGGGTCGACGGATCCCGTTCGGGCGGCCGGCTTCACCTGAGTCAGTTGGTTGGACATTCCGGCCTGACACGAGCCGTACTCCTCGCCGAATTTCCTCTGGTGGTCTGCGAAGCCGGAGCCCGACCGTGCAAAATGAGCAAAACCCATTCCAGAAGACAAAAGTAGTGATTGACTGCCATTAACGGCGCCAGACGTTTATTCTTTTGTGATTATTTATTCATTTCAGCTCACTTCCTGTTGATTTGGGGGCATTCATGGGTCACTTCCTGTTGTCTGGGTGTTTACTGGCATTTTTTGGGGGGGGGTGTTCAGTTGGGGGAATGTCCATGAGAAATAAACTCATGGCCAACAACACTCTAAAATTTCAAAATAATCATTTTATGCTATTTTAATCAGTGCCAAACTGGGATGATTTGCTGTGGTTGAACACTGGCCCCTTCCGGCCCAAATGGATTGGACGTCTCGCGCCGTCGATGGCGGCCAACCACTCAAGTCTTGTCTCGTGTACCTCTGTAGCAGGGGATGATGGGCTGCGCGCGGGTGAGGTTTCCGTCGTAGCGGTAGCAAATGCCGTGGGGCAGTTTGTTGTTCTGCCCGTCGTTGCTGGAGTAGAAGACGTTCTTCCATCGGTGTGCGCACGCCTACGCATAAACAACAGCACGTGACGCTCACTCATGACGTACGTGCGTGCGTGCGTGCGTGCGTGTCGATCACACGGCCAGTGCCGTTTGTCGAGTGACTTTGCTAATAATACGCTACGTATGTGTCATTGGCTAGCCCAAAGCGAGGTCGTACCCACCAGGACGTGTCCTCCGTCTCCGGGTTGTCGGGACAGACTGACGCCCAACCACTGGCGCTCGCTGTCGGCCTTGCACGTCTTCCCGCACTGCGATACGTCTGCGCACACGCGCGCACGCCGTTAGGCGGGCCTCCCCTTGTCTGTCATGCTTGGAGACTAAGCGAACCACTCATCTTTTTAGAATGGAAATTGCCAAAAGTGACACAAAACAATGCAAACGTGCAAGGAAAAGCATCCACAAACCGAAATGAGTATAAAACACAACAACAAAAATCACATGACACACAAACACCCAACTGAAAACATGCACAAACACGTGTAAAACCACAAAGAAACAAGGCAGACCACACACACACACCCGCAAAACCTAAAACTGACACCCATTACCACATGTCATCCTAAACAATGCACCCAAACACACAACATAAAAGACAACTAATACGACATCCCATACAACCAAAAACATGCACAAACTGACATCAAAAGTGAACACAATAACAAGCAAAAGAATGCACACAACTATAAAACACCCAAAAGCACACACACAATTCAAAATATAATTAGACCACAAATGCATGAGCAAAAAAAAAAAAAAAGACAACCCTAAGCTTCACAAACTTACAGACCAAACTATAAACAAGCAAAAAATAAAAGCCACAAGAAGACTTGCGCACCACCACAGAAGACTGTCATGTGCATGCCAGGCCTCTAGATGGCAGTGACAGAAGGTTTTTTAGTCAATAGTTACTTTTAAAGGAACAAAACTAAGTCCATCAAACAAATGACCTACTTGATTTTTCGGGGGGGGTGGGGGCTTACAAACATTTTTTTACCGGCGGCAGGCACCAGCTGACATCTCTGCTCCTCTGTTGCAATTTCGCAGCGGTAGATTCCGCCCGGAGTCGAAGAAGAAGAAGAGTTGTCCACCGGAGCTCCCGCCACCAACCTATCGCGCGCATACGCAAACGCGTGTGGAGAAATGCTAGTAGGGCTAATGCAAATTGTTAGCGCGGAGCCACCCACCAGCTGCGCGCGCCGTGCCCGTGGAGCAGCACCGAGTAGCCGAACATGGACCCCGGAACGCCGGACAGGTACGCCGCGTGATCCGTGTCTAGCGTGTACCCCGACACCAGGACCAGCGTCACCGCCGGCAACAGGATCAGAACCGGGGCGCGGGGACGCGCCATCTCGCTGAGAGGTCGCAAAAAGCCGAGCTGAATAGCGCTACCTTGACCGTTTACTCTCTGTACGACTTGCGTTCATATTTGGGAACGGCAGGTGCAAAGGAAATTATTAGGAAGTGACGACCTATAATCAACACAAAGTCAACAAGAATTGATCCTAAATAAACAGAAAGTGATTTGCAATCCCCCCAAAATTGGAAGAAATGAAAAAAAAAAAAAAACAGGAAGTGATTGCCCCAAAAGTAACAGGAAGTGACCTGAGGTCAAAAAGAAGTGGACATCATTTTGGCGATGCCGCTCCCGAAACAAAAAGCCGCTCGAATGATGAAATGGGCGGAAAACAAAGTCCCTTCTTCAAACTTGAAGTGAATCAGCAAAAAAAAAAAAAAAAGTGTCACGTTGCCAATCAATTCCCCGCGGTCACTCACGTGGGCCTAAAAATAGACATTTTGTTGAGGGAAAAAAATAAAACAACATTTTGTCTGTCCAAGTATTTGACGTGCGCGCGTTCTATCGTTACCGTCGGCTTTTGGATTTGGCTCCTCCGCGACTTGGACCCACCCGAAGAAACTTGTGCTGCTCTCGCCCCACATTGGGAGTGTGTGTGTGTGTGTGTGTGTGTTCAAGTCAAATGTGCGAGCGGCTGAGGCGTGGAAGGCAAGGGAAGTGGCCTATCTTCCTCCCTCCCTCCCTTCATTTGTGTGTGTGCGCGCTCCTAACGGTGTTTCCTCCTTTCACCTCCCCCATGAGTGTTTCCTCCTCTTCATGAGACCTTGTCAGTGGAATCATTGGATGACATGCCATGACTACATCAAAGTACATGTCAATGCGCCTACAATCTTCTTCATCAATACAAAATATGGCTTCAGTCTACTATAGAGCTATATACTCTTTTTGATTGATTGTCTGCAATTGACAGCAGACTCCATATCCCCAAAAATACTCTATACCGTTTTTTGATACTGCAAAGAAGCATAAACACATCGTGAAATGCTATCGTTTGTTGAATGAGTTGAAGTTTAGCTTGCAGTTCCACTCCGGCGCGGCCCGGACGAGGGCCAAAGGTCGCTAGGGTTTGAAAACAAAAACATTCCCCGAATAAAATCAAAGTGTCACACGGGAAGTCGGACGCAAAGTGTTTGTTGGCATTTCCCGCGCAGGACACCAAAACACGAAAGCCGCCGTTCCCGCGGAGCCGACTTCCTGTTTACCCCCCAGCGTACTTCCTGCTCCCATTTTGAGGAGCCTTGCTGTGGGTTGAGCCACAGCATCAGGCTAACGATTAGCGTCCTTATCATATCCAGTACTTATGTAAAAGTACAGATACACGTGCAAAAAAATGACCAACGTAAAAGCACAAAAGTAGTTGCTTTAGGATTGGGGGGAAAAAAATGACTGCACTGTAAACGGAAGCTGAACAAGCGCCAAAACTAGTTTTGTCAACTGAAGAGATGTGTTTTCCGCGTGAAAGCCCAAATCCTTTCCGAGCCCCCCCAAATCCGTTCCGAGCCCCCCCAAATTCAGACATAAATCTTTGATAAAGCATAAAAATGCATCAAAACATGTAACGAGCATGTTACAATTAGATTATTGCACAATAAACGTAAATTAAGTATTACGTCAAAAACAAAAGTTAATACACTCACGTAAAGCTGTCATACACACGAGCGGGGAATAAAGAGGACGCAGACATCCACACACGGTAGAGGTCCCTCGTAACCAATTGGATGCCAGGAAGATGCTAGGCAATAGCCAATGGCAAAGCAGCTATAATTATGTTACGTTTAGCTAACTCTGGAAGCAGCGGCCCGTACTGTATTTTTGCCTGAAATGTTCCCGTTCAGGGCGCATCGTCACCTGAAAATTCTGTATGTAGAGACGTTCGTAAGTCGAGGGACCGCTGTATCGGGTGCGTACCGCCACCTACTGTACAAGAGCGCGCAGCACCCATCCGTTGCTTTTTGTGGGTCAATATCTTGTTCGCACGCCTGATCTTACTGTATTGGTACTCGCGTCGCTGCCTCTAGTGCTCCATTACGGTATAGTTGCACGGGGCTTCTCGATGGCGCCGGAGGCATGAAAATGAAGCTATCAATTCACGGTGAGGGGGAAAAAAATAGAAAATAAACAAAAGTAACGTGTCTCGCAAACGACAATTTGAAAAGTAGTGTGAAGTAGAAAAAAATACGTGCTGTAGAATGTAGTGAAGCAAAAAGTACCACTTTGTACTCAAGTACAGATACACAAAAATGTACTTTTACTTTGTTTACATTCCACCAGTGATCATATCTTATCATTTCATCTCATCCTCCAAGCAACCTTATATACTGATAAAAAGAAAAATTCAACATTTTTTTCTATGAAGTTTTCCTCTCCAAAATAAGATTCTCAGATTGACCGCGTTATTTTCGAAACTTGGCCGTTTTTGAAGTTCAAAGGCGGCCAAGTCGAGTCGGCGCGCGTCCGGTCAGAGGCCCCGCGGGAGACGGACCTGACGTAGTCTTTGTGTCAACAATTAGCAGACGTTGGCATTGTCACGCGCCGTTGGCCCTCCCCCACGGGGTTAGGGTTAACTCTGTCCGCGCTTCCAACGGTTTGGACGTCTAGCCCCGTCCGCGGCACACGCTTTGACATTGATGGATTGAGAAATGAGCCCGTCAAGACTCATTTCAGAGTGTGAATGTCATGACGTTGCCTCACGGCGGAAGGGGCCCCGACAATTTCATCCAATCCACTGGACGTCATCCATGTGTTCATCATTGAAAAATACAAAAACATCCCGGTTGTCGTCATTTGACAGTCGAGAAAGAGGAAATCTGCGCGTACTGACTGACCTTGTCTGCATCCCTGTGTGTGTGGGTGGTTGGGTGTGCGCGTGAGCCAGCGAGAGAGCGAGCGAGCTTCCTGTGTGTTCTTGCCGAAAATAAACTGCAATTTCATGATCACAATCTTAATAAACTACAAGATAACGTTGAGTGCGTGTGTGTTTCTGTGTCCATATGTCGGGTCACAGTAATGAGTTCAAAGCCTGCAGCACTCACTCACACTGTGTGTGTGTGCGTGCGCGCGCGTGCGTGCGTGTTGTCCCATAGGCAACACAAGCTGTTACTGAGGAAGACGCGCATGTTGCTCACATGGTTTGGTCATGTTTAGAAGGATGGTGAAAAACATCATTTATTTTGTGACTTTGAGAGGAAGAAAAGATGAAGGGAAAAGATGCCAGATCAACACACCACCAAAAATTGTTTTCAAAAAAGATACACCAAAAAAATCATTCAAAATGGTTATAAATTGAGAAAAAACTTGTCCAAACTAAAAATAAATTACAACTAAAAAATGTCTTTCAGGAGGAATTGCGTAGGTAGCTTTGCTGCTACATCGGGTCACTTCCTGTTGATTTTCAGGGTCACTTCCTGTTGATTACATATGACATGATGGTATGTTTCAAACAAAAGTAGATATACAAAAATGAAGGCCTGGGCAATATTTACACACGAGATTCATCGCAATAAATCACATTCTGTATCAGCATAAAGTATTGGCGCACTTATTTGTAATGTCTGTCCCTACCGCCGCATGATTAAACATCCAATCCGTTTGAAGCGGCAAAACCAGCTGCCAGCCTATCGCTTCAAACGGAATGAACCCAATTCAAAGAGTTCCCATTTGGTTTGTAGAGCTGCCAAAGACTTGAAAATGGTCAACTTTAGCATGTGTCAGCACGCGCGTGTTGATACAGTATGCAAACTATGCGCCCGCCCGCCCGCCCGGCCTGGCAAGCGTCAAGTTCGCCGTTGTTTGGACGTGGTCTTATCTGGAAGACGAGCAAGTCGTCTTGACTTTTTTACTTGGTTGGAAATATTAGTGTAAGGAGAGAAGCCATTTTTAAAATGGATTGTTCAAAGTATTGCTCAAAAGCCTGTTTTGGAGGTTCATGGCCGTATGTAAATATGCATATTAAAAAAAACAAAACAAAAACCCGATTGATTTATACAAACCAAAAAAGATACTTTCTAGCTTTGCCCCCTCGCTAAGCTAAGTGCAAAGCCAGACTTGTCGTGTCAGAGTCCTTGACGGCGCTTCCTGTCTGGAACACGCGCCATTGTAGCGGACGGGAAGTCTGTCTTCCGTTGAGGTCACGCACGTGGACACGCTCACGTGCGCACGTCCGTTTTCAACCGATAGGACAAGACACAAAGTTTTATGACATCATTTCTCGCCGCTATTTACAACGTGACGCAACATTCCGGGCGACGTCAATGCGTTGACATTCAAATGAAATGGTCACTTGCTAATTTGACCCCATTGGCTTCGCTGCCAACTCTCCCGCTTCAAATGGATCGGACGCGATTTTCAATGGACAACAGCAGAACGGTCCATCACCGCGGAAGGGCGGGTCCTCTTTTCCACGCCGCGTCACGGCCTTTTCCGGAGCCCGCTCGTCACGTGTCGCACTTAAACAAATACCGAAAAGCGTGAGAAGCGACAGATGACGGGAAAGGTGTGGAAAAAAAAGAACAAACACGCTGACAGAAATGTTCATTTTCCTTTTCAAATACACCAGCCACTTTTTTCACTCATCTGCTTTCAATCGAGTTTAAATCCTAACCCAATGGCTTGAGTCAAATGGGAACAAAGAAAGGCAAATAGCCTGCCACTGACGGCAATAGACATTGACTTTAACTGAAAAAAAGCTTTGAAAAAAAAAAGGTCCAAATATATTTTTGAATGACACAAAAAATGACATTTCTCCCACAGGTTTTGATTTGGCGGGCATTTCCTGAATGTAAATAAAAATCATGTCAAATAATTCATTGACTACCAGGGAGAGAGAGCAACAGACAGTTAAAGTTGTGGTTAAATGACGGTTACAAACAGTGTTATGTGGTGAGATAAGCAAGTCAGGGAGATAAAGGCCTGCCCCTCCCTTCCCTCCCACAAACCGCAGGCATCAACTCCTCGGCCGCCGTCGACGGCATGGAACAGGAGGGAGGAATCGATGTCGCTTGGCCCCCTCCGGTCCAAACGGACGGCGCTCGCGACCCGGCCCGAAGTCGCCTCCCGTCAGGTGGAAGTGCCCCTCCCGTGTCCTCGCGTGGCGGACGCGGTCAACAGCTGGCGTGACCGGAGGCGACGCAGATGTCGCGTCCTCCGGCGGTGACCGTCGTTTAACCGCGACCAATGAGACATTTCCCTCTTAACTCCCGATCGACGGCGATAGATGTCCCCTATAGGCGAAGTTTGAATTTTGTGGCAGGAGGGGCAAAACATGTCGATGACCCCGAAACGCAGTGTCAGCAATCAAATGAACTTACAAGATAAATGCTCGGATAGTAGCTCAGCCCATGCTCGTACATACTAGCCTCGCAGCTGTATGTGTGCGAGAGCTCGCGCATTTTTTTAATGTTACCTAGTGGAACAGTAGACGACGCGTCCTTTTTGACTGAATATTGCAGTCAGAATCTGTCCTCAGGTGGTTTTGGCTAAGCAAAGCAAACGGGCGTCTCCAAGGTGCTATTAAGCTTGAGAATGACAAACCGATACGACCGGATATCCGGTTTTACAGGTGAGAGATACAGATGTATCGCTAGTAAAGTTTCCAATTAGACAGGAATTAGCCGTTAAATATTCAATGAACCGATAGTAGAGATAGAATTCGGCTATCGCGAGCACAAGAATCGGCTTCTAATACCTATTTCAATGCATGATAATAATTTAGCTTTTACTTCACATGCTGCGCTTGTGTCATTCACTACACAGCGCACTTCGATCGAGACCGCACGCATGATGTAATATGGACAAGCACTACACACAGTGGTGGTTGCCTCAACTTCCCATGCATTTCGGCAGAACCGCTACTAGTCGCCGTCATTACCCGATCGTCACGGGCGTGTCATAACAACGCGAGAGCTAACGAAACCACTGTAACGCACGCTCCGTAGCATTTTCTTCACAGCCCAAAACGAAAGTAGTGGTGGCAACGTGCTAAAACAATGGACAGTGTGATCAGCGACGTGCAGCGATTGATTTTCAAGGCACCCAGGAAAACAAAAGTCGGACTTTGAAGTGATGAAGGCAGCCAGATCTGTTTGCACGGGACAGAGCTTGTGTGAAGTGTGGAGCGGTACAGAGATCGGGAGTTTTTAACCCCGAAAAATAACCCACGTGGAAAGGTTGTTTCCACGAAACGCAGTCTACTTAAACATGAAGATGTGGATTAGTTGATCTTCCTCAAGAAAAATCTGCCCTTCAAAAAAGATATGGACAGTGATGAGGAAGCACAGGCATAAGTGAATGACTTTGCTGTGTATTAGGTTAAAGTCAGGATTATTGACCTGTCTGTCTAAAATGCCATGTTTTTATTCCCCCAATTAAAGCATAATTTATTATTTATTTATGATAACACTAGCAGGTTTAATTCTTTTTTTTCTAGAGCTGCTGCATATAATGAATATTATTTGTTTGTAACATGTTTACGTTGAAAGTTTGCACTTAAATGACTTACCTCTTGTGTTCAAAACACCAGGAAATACAGTGATTGAATTACTGCACTTTATTGTTGTCTGTCACTGGAGTTTTATCATCAATCCCATCCAACAAAGTGACGGGCATATAGTAAGCCTTCATTTTTTAATGAAAAAAAATATAACATTGGTATGAAATTTGTTGTTTCATTTTGCTATTAGAAACGTGCTCTTTTTTTTTTATATATCGAACCGTATCGTTCTTACACTGTATCGAATCGCTCGGCCATAAAAATGTATCGTTTTTTTTAATCGAATCGTAACCTGTGTATCTATATACCAGGGGCCAGGGGCGGACTGGGACTGAAGAGCAGCCCTGGACTTTGACTCAGCCCAGCACACAAGAATCGCTGTACGACGGGAAACGCAGACCCTCTTCGGGGGTCCAGGGGCATGCCCCCCCCCCGGGAGAATTTTTTTTTTTTACATTTTATTGTAAAATGCATCGATTTCGTGCACTTTGAGAGAAAAATGAAGAAAATGTGTCTCGACTGTGACTGTCTGACTTGGGGTGCTCAAAGTACTGCTAGGCTGAACTGGAGTTGGATTTATGATCTTCTGCCCTAGCTCTATGATCAACCTGCATAAACAAATGAAAGAATGTATTTTTTTAAAGCGAGTTTTATGTATCCAATTGATTATAATAGCACCTATACCGTGTCTATAAAATGACTTCATTGTTTATGCCATCATTAATCTTGCCACACAAATAATAAAGTTGAATGAAAATTCAATAAATATTTCAAGACAAATCCTGTATACATAACCTTCATTGGAAAGTATTAACCAGAAAACAAAGCAATATATAAATAATTTTAAAAATATACCAATTTAACTCCCTAAACTTTAAAGTAGTAAAACCTTTCATTTTATTAACATTTTGTTATATTTCTTATGAATGAATATTTCTGCCGCGTGTGCATACGTTGTTTTACAGCTAAAATATTTTTTCTTAGGAGAGTGATAGGAGGACTAGCATACTGTAACTTGACTCCATTGCAAACGGACTAGCTGGCACTAACCCTTTAATTGTCATTGATTTCATTTAAAATGTAGCTACCAGGTGGATAACAATTGCCAGTATACCGAGCAAGTAACCCCCTTCATCCCGACTTACTTGTTGCCTGGCACGGCCAGACTGTTCTCCCTGTATTTTTCAAAGACTGAGAGAATAGCTGGAACAGCGGTGAGTCTGGAGTACCAGGCTAACTTGCTTGTTCGAGGCTTGTCTGGGGAACTTCCACCAGCTTATCATTACCCCCTCCCTCTTCTTTCTCTCTCCCTGCACCGGCTGCACGTCAGAGCGGCTGCCGCTCCCACTCTCACCATCGCCGCGGCCTGGGCTGCTGTTACCCGACGTGGCCGTTGCAGCCAGACTGCTGCTTGTGAAAATATTTGTCAACTGATGACATTTTAATGCTTCGCTCTCCAGTTTAATTTTTTTCTTCCTAACCTTCTCCGCGCCACCCTTCTCTTTTCTTTTTTTGCCACCACCATCCATATTGTGCATTAACGCTCGGCGCTATTTTGCGTCCACAAGGAACCAATGAAGGCTACTCTGTGCTTTCTTCGTTCTTCTATCAGATTGGCGGTGAACAGCCAGCCGCATTGCTGCCACCTGTCGGATTGGATGCGAACTGTAGATAATCAGAGGATAGGGGGGATAAAAACAGTGATGTATAATGAATGGCGGTCGCCGGCCGTCCAGGGCACCGGCCGTTCTGAGATCCTCCAGAACCCACAGATTACCAGTCCGCCCCTGCTAGATACATATCGAATCGGCTTCGTGCCAGAGATTCCCAACCCTAGGTGCTAGTCACATGATGTGTTCGAAAAACAATTTTGACCCCCTATAAAAATACCTTTATTGCTCATTTCATTCATTTTTGTTGTTTGTTTTATTACTTGACAACTTTTATAGACAACATTTTACCGGCAGTCTTAATTTTAAATTCATATATAGGAAATTCAGTTATATGCAGTGACATTTTTGGCCACCGGTTGGGGCTATTGTCAATAGCATCGAAAAAGTGATTTTTGTGTGTGTGTGTGTGTGTGTGTTTTTTTCTTTTGGTTTAACAGTTGTACAAAACGCAATTCGTGGAGAAATGACGTTGGATGATTTGCCCTGTAGGTCAGTCGGGGTCATTTCTGAGTGACTTCCTGTTTGAGTCACTTGTTGATTTTGGGGCAGTGTTGTTAATAACGCCGTTAGAATAAAACGGCGTTACTAACGGCGTTATTTTTTTCAGTAGTGAGTAATCTAATTGATTACTTTTCTCATCTTGGCAACACCGTTACCGAGGACGGAAAGGCGTACGTTACTGTGTTGTTTGAATGGCATAAGAAAAGTCTGAGGGAGACGACAGAGTGGGGAGGAGCCAAGGGAGTTGTGACACCGTTGCAACCGCGATGCTAGGTGGCTCCAATAATACCAGACTGTAGCCGATAGCCTACAAACTACGCCGAAATGAGACACGCAACGTGTATAGAGAACTGGATGTGTTAGTAAACAGCCGCCATCAGTAGACTCTGTTGTAGAGCACCTTCCTAGCAAACCGAAGTAACTTTTTATCTAAAATCCTCCTAAATCGGCAAAATCTTGACTTGAATCCATCTTTGAATGATGAAACCGTTTCAAAACTTTCACATGTAGACAGAAGGGAACTAATGCAATAACGGGAGCAATTTTAACAACTTTAACGGTTGATTCACAACATTAAATGACTGCCAAACGTTGCAAAAGTTACCATCTAGTTATCGCAATGTCCGCAATACCCCTGTGTCTAGTTAAGTTTAGGGCAGACATGTCCAAAGTCCGGCCCGGGGGCCAAATGCGGCCCGTGGTCAAATTTCATCCGGCCCCCAACCTCTGTCATAAAATCAATAACGTCTGGCCCGCACACAGGCTTAATAAATTGGTCAGCAGTACTGCTACCAGCATATAAAATAGCTTACACACTAAATGCTGCTCCTCATATACCCACTTAAAGGCAGCAGCACTCTAAGCAACATTACCCCGTGCGACCCTTTCCTTCCAATTTTCTAAAATATCGACAAAAAAAAGTTGACTGCGACGGCCAACGCTTCAGGGATAGGTGAAAATTGGACTATTTCGACAAGATTACAGGGAAGATACGCAGCGAGAAATTGAAGCAACTTGAAGCTAGTTTCATTTCACAGCAGCGGTATTTTGCAAGAGCCCGAGAGTCGAAAGACAACGCCACAAAGACGAGACTGTTGAAATTATGAATAAAAAAAAAAAATGAGGCAAATGTGACACACAGAATGGTTTGCTAAAATTTGCTTAAATATATTGTCCTACGTAAAGGACGTCAGCCAAGGTCGGCCCCCCACATTTTTACCACACCAAATCTGGCCCCATATGCAAAAAGTTTGGACACCCCTGGTTTAGGGTAACGAATTGGGCTAGGGCCAATTGTCCCATAAACCCTTTAAACTTCAGTTTGACCTACGTTTGTTTTGTTTTTTGGAGAAAAAAAACCATCAAAATTATCACCAGTTACTTTGCCAAGTAACTAATTACTCTTACATTCAGGTAACCGAGTTACTAACGCAATTACTTTTTGGGAGAAGTCATTTGTAACCGTAATCAATTACTAAGATTAACAACACTGTTTATGGGTCACTTCCTGTTGATTTGTCCTCATCTCTGGGCAGAAGTGGGTAGTGACATTTTACACGGGCTTCGTTCCAATCACGGTTTCAGTTGCCCTAAGCACTTGCTATGACGTCACACGGAGGCCACTTGGAGGGCGGAGGGAAAGTGGGCAAAAGACGTAAATGGAAAACACCTGCCATCGTTCACTCGCAGGCAAGAAAACCATGGAACAACCACATGGTGTTGGAGTAGGGCAATACTGTCTATAGACCCTACCCACCGACGTCACAAAACCACGTGCTCGCTGTATGGTTCCGCCCACTTGTCCGTCATTTTGTCTCTGTATTAGCATTGGTTTCAATTGATCGAGGAATTTAAAATGCATTTCATGGAAGACCCGGTGCTTTCTGATGCCGTAAACTCACTGGATGTGTTGCATAAAAGGCGTTATGTGGAAAAGCTTCGTTCTATACAGTCGCCAGATCCATATTTGATGCCCAAATCGATGTTTTTCGACCCACTGTCTTCGCCCTGTCTGCCTGACATCTGCAACGCTGATATTTACAATTATCTTGTCCACACAAAATCAGCCTATTCTCACGAAAATTTGAAAAACTTCAAGAGCTTGGAGGCTTATAAATACTTGGTTGCTGGTTGGGTGAAACAGGTCCTCGTCCACGAAAATTCGGCAGGAATCCATCTTGTGCTTGGAAAGGTGAGTTACGAAATTTTCAATTCAAAATCTTTTGTTATTGCTAACATCCACTGTCAAGTCTAATGTATTTCATGTCGTTTGTCAATGGAGTTAAGGCTTTTAATGTTTATATGGTTTAGCGATAGCACTCTCACTACATACATACGCGTATGTTGTTGGCGATTAGCCTAGCAATGATCTTAATTGTGGTTATTTGTCAGCCCAAAACCCTCTAAGTATATCTTAAATGCATCTTACCGGATATAAAATGACTACTACATAGTCTGTGGTGATTTTTTGGTGCCCAGTTTTCACGTCGAATTGCAGCCGTCCATTTCGCTCTCCTCTTTGGATCCCTCGGAATACGGTAAAACTTCAAGTCTCTCCTTCCATCTTCTCTGTTAGTGCAACCAACAGCCACACACGCCTTCACCATTTTGATTATTAATGTTAAGGAGCAGAAAAACACGCCGTAAATAGGAGGAATGTACGTAGCCGTAACAGGTTAACACTATGTTTTGACGGACAATTGGGCGGTACCATTCAGAAGAGCGGAGTTGTGACGTCACGTGGGTAGGGTCTATTCCAGAAATTCTTCATAGGGGTGGCCAAGTAGGGCCTTGGAGTGGCACGCCAGAAAATAAAAGCCAACATTTCAGGTTTTTACGGTGTTGTAGTAATAAACAGGCCAGTAGAAAACTGGCAGAAAGACTTCAGGAAACACTTACTGATATACTTTGGTTGATTGTGTTATATTGTATACTATTAGATCGTGTCCATAATAGTCCAGTTAACATTTTCAGTTCCGCAGCGACTACAATCTGACATTGTACTGGCGAGTGGGGTGGCCAACAAATTCATTGGGGGGAGCCGTGACCAGGCCTAACGGTGGCACCTTTATTCCAAATCGACTCATGTCAACAAGACGGAGACGTACGAAAGAATGATTAGTTTTGTATCAAATTCTATTTTGGCAATTCATGTCTATACCTTATCATTTGTAGACAGATTTGTTGTTTGAATACACTGAACCTATTGAAAGTTTAGTTTCAGTCTCTCCCAACGCCATTTGATGGACTGACCATTCCTTTTGACAGAAGCAAAATAGAAAGGCAAGCCAAATAGAAGCATCCATGACAAAAAAAATGGTCATTGTTTTTATTCCTTTAATGACAAAAGTGAAAGTCAATAAAAGTTACTCGTCTGCATGCTTGCGTATGGCTTAGTAAAACAACTTATTATGATTAAATGTGCCACTGCAATGCATTGTGGGATATAGAGAGTGACCGTCGTCGTTGACTCCATCACTAAGCCCTCTAAGGGTCGATCTCACCAAGTTTACTTTGCCGTGTAGGGAAACGGAACAGCCCTTAAGATGGCGGCAGGCGGGGATTCCCCCGAGGGCAAGTGAGCGAGGGCACATTTGAAATGCAGCCCTATACTGCGTTACATTTACTTGAGTAGCTTTTTGAGAAAAATAAGTCGTTTTATTAAGCCATACGTTTTACTTGAGTAGATTTGTGAAGAAAGACTACTCTTACTCTGCCACACCAGTCCTTAGATTTTTCCTCTTTATTATCCATATTACTTTTTTTGCCAGCAGTGGCTCTACCAGTTTCACCAATGAAAGGTCACAACAATAATCAGATGACTCCATTATACCAATCAGACTCAAGCTTGCCGTTCTACGATTAAGCCAGCCTTTTCAATCACGTGACGTTTTTTTAAACACCGTTAAAAAAAAAAAAAGTATGTATTGGCTGTTGTCAACATGACTCGATAGCGCCGATTTTAATCTCTCCCAGTTTTTATTTGGCACCCTCCGATGGACCACGTAAAACTGCAGATCTGATCGTTTTAGTTTCATAATAGGAAATGTTTTCTCCACTACAGGGCACTCATGCTCTTTGGACGATGATGCTTCATTTCTGGGAATTCTGGCAAGAGGAAAAAAAAAAAAAAAAATCTAATGTTTTGTTTTATTTTCCCTTTGGCTTAATGTGGCTATGTAATATGTTATATTACAGTATAATTTTGTTTAGATAATTTTGTGCAAAGAAAAACAAATACCATTGTTTGAAAAAATACTGTTACAATGTTACTCATTACTGGAGTATTCTTTTCACCAATACTTTTTTTACTTGAGTACATTTTTTGGATGACTATTTTCAAGCAAAGCTACTCGAGTCCAATTTGTGGCTACTCTACCCAGCTGTTTCTGGGTGACTTCCGGTTCATTTGCAGGTCAATTCCTGTTGATTTGATGTCAATTTCAAGCGACTTTGTTCATTTTAATTCACTTCCTTTTGATTTTCAAGCATTTCTGGTCACTTCCTCTTGATTTTGGACATTTCCGTGAGTCTGGTCAAGGGAGGAGGAGTGTCCTACAAAGACCGTCGATGAATTGGACGTCATCGGCCCTCCCAGTTGAAATAGATCGGACCTGCGTGGCCACCCGTAAGCAAGTTTCTAATAACAGGCAAGATTTGAGGTCAACAGCGCTCTCTGGTGGCTAAGAAAACCAGCTCCCAGATTTCACATTAAAAACCATTTATTGACACAAATTTAAAAATCGCTTCTAGGAAGAAAAAAAACCCACTCCTCATCCAATCGGCAGCAGGTGCTGACGTCACCAGCCAAACATGTACTCCAGGGCCTTGGAGACGAAGCCGTCGTCCTTCCTAGGGGTGTGTGTGTCTACCACCACCTGATAGATATCGAATGTATAAAGCTAGATATCTCAAGGCGGAGTCAATAGCTAGTGGCCATCTTGCGTCAGGAGAAGGCTTCACCGTAGCAGAGGAATTTTCTCCAATAAATTGCTTGAAAATGCTAGCTCTATTGACAATGTTATATTTAGCCGACGCAAAATGGCCAACAACTTTCATAGATAGGCTTTTGCGTTGCACGTACCTGGTATTCGCTGGCAGAGTTCCTGTAGGGGGCGCCGAGCGGTCGGATGGCCGAGCGCGGCGTGCAAGGGAGGCCGGGGCTCATCAGAGGGGACGCGCTCGCATCGGAGGTCTCCATCACGCTCTGACCACCCGAAAACAAAAGGAAAAAAAAGTTTCCCCCCCATGAATACAGGAAACTTTAGATTGGACGTTCTCAGGAATCCGGTCGGTTGAGTAGTAGGATTTATTTCAAATAATGACTCAAAAATGGTTTTTCAAACATTTGTGGTGAAATGATTTTTTTGGGTGTCCGTTAGGCGGAAGAAATGAAAGTTCCACCTACTTTTTCGATGCAGGGTTTGACGCCCACCATGATGGCGTCCCCGAAGACTTTTCCGTCTTTGGACAAAGCTTTACGAGCTTGGAGTCGGGATTGATATTGGAGATGCATCCAGTTCCCGGGAGACGCCATCTACGAAAGGCGCAAATACCATCGTGAACGCCGTGTTCCGAGGGAGGGAGGTCCTCGAAGCCGCCGTCGGCGCTTACGGTGTGTTTGAGGATGTTTCCGTACTGGGCAAACTGCAGCAGGATGTAAGAGGCGGACGCTGGGGGGAAGCTAAAACACAAGTTCAAGAGCCATAAATTCCTCCTTTTCAATGGAAATTGCTTTCTTTTGGATTTAAGGATTTTCTCGATTTTAGCTGTATTTTTGTTGCTACAATTTGTATATTTCTAACTCTGGGGCTGCCACCAAAAGTCCAATCCATTTGAAGTTTTGGGCCATCTACTGGTGATGAACTCATTTGCAGGACGACGCCATCGTCGACGGAACTTCCAACATTCCCGTTCTGTCAATTTTCAATAATACGCTGCTTTAGGAATGTTTCAACGCGCACTCACCACGTGTCGATGTCAGCCGGCAGGATCAGACAAAACGACGTGGCCGATGGTAATCCAAGGTGTCAAATTGTCAATGAGTATGGTCAAGCTAATCCTGGTCTTTCAGTCCAAAGTCATGTCGTGTGGTCAAATAACAAAACAAAAAATGCGAACTTCGAGTCTTCAAACATAAAAACAATGTACACGCAATGCTGCAGTCATCTATAACATACACGTGCGTTTGCGGTGCTATATTTGCATTGCGTGCTGTCACGTGTTGTGTTGCGCACATACGGGCAGTTTGCCCCGACTCTCGGCCGTGTAAGCAACGTTGAAATATTGCTTATATGGAGCAGACAGAAAACCGATCATTCACAGGCTTATCCTCAACCCATTTGAATTTTTTTATGACTGTTGTCAAGTCCGACCCTTCCTAAAACGCCGTGTTCAAGGCAAGCTAGGCGTTAATGACTCACAGCTGCACCGTTACCGTAGCGTCTCTCGCTTTTTGATGACGTAATTGCTGAATGAATTCCGATTTGAGAGACTGTACAGTACAGTACAGACCGCCGCGACAGTCTGGAAAAATGTGGCCCAGATCGGATTTGAAATGGTCCAGTTCTATGCGACTTGTCACGTTCAGACCGTCAAGTTAATGCCTCACTCGAGTCGGGAAAAACACAAAAAAATCGGATTCGTGCATTAAGACTACTGGTCTTAATGGCAAAGGCATATCTGTTTTATTGGCGTGCCCATTCAGACTGCCTTTGTCCATTGAGACCATTCATGTATTACACATGCGCACTAATTCGCAGTCCGACAAGCGCTGAGCAAGACGACCCGCATGCGCAGAAGCATTAAAATGGCAAATGACCACACATGCTGGCTGTCATCCGTCATTCCAGGGATATCGTATTTTGCTTTTTAAAAAGAGGACACAAATAACAGACATCAATAATCCCAGTTTAGGCTTATATTCAAAATATATGGATCGATAGCATGCACGCACTGTCCGTGCACGTCATACACACATACGCGCAGTTTGCCCCGACTCTCGGCCGTGTAAGCAATGTTGAAATATTGCTTATATGGACCAGACAGAAAACCGATCATTCTCGGGCTTATCCTCAACCCATTTTGTTTTTTATGACTGTTGTCAAGTCCGACTCTTCCTAAAAAGCCGTGTTCAAGGCAAGCTAGCTAATAGCTAATAATGCACAGCGGCACCGCTACCGTGGCGTCTCGCTTTTTGATGACGTAATTGCTGCATGAATTCCGATTTGAGAGACTGGACAGTACAGACCGCCGCGACAGTCTGGAAAAATGTGGCCCAGATCGGATTTGAACCACATACGAAAGTGACCCAGATCGGATTTGAAATGGTCCAGTTCTACGCGACTTGTCACGTTCAGACCGTCAAGTTAATGCCTCATCCGAGTCGGGAAAAACACGAAAAAAATCGCATTCGTGCATTAAGACCTGTAGTATGAACGTAGCCTAAGTGACCGAGCGTGAATAGGCTCATTTTGTGAGCCTGACCGACGCCGCCTCCACTTACCCAAAGACGGTGACCCAGGTCTGGTCCAGTTGGTCTTCGGAGGACAGGGCTTCTCCCTGGCTGTAGAAGGGGTCCACCTGTGCGGGGGATAGGCACAGCTGCTGCTGCAAGCCTGCAAACAACGTCGCACGTCACGCGGCTTGGTGCGGCATCACGGCCGGGGCTCGGTCGGCGCGTACCCGAAGCCGACGTCTGGCGTCCCGACACCGGAGAGCGCACGCTGGAAAAAGACTGAACCGCGTGCCGAGTCAACAGAGGGAATAAGCGGTCGGTCGGGACGGCGGTCCCTCTGGCGAGCGCCCACCTGCGTCCGGATGCCGAGCGGCGTTCCGGCTGCGACCGGGCCGTCGTGGATGCTGCGTACGGGCGGGGCGCCGCTCTTGTCTTTCGGGGCAGACGACACCGGCTGCGGGGCGGATCCTCCGGCGCCTCCTCGGGACACGGCGAGTAAGAATCTCGCTCGGACCGGCGCGCTCGGGTCGGTTCCCTCACCTTTGAGGACGGCGCCCTCGGAAAGGGGCGAGGTCACGCCGAAGGGGCGGGGCTGCGGGGTGGCGGGCGCCGGGAGGTCGCCCATCAGGAAGCCCGGCAGGAACTGCGCGCCGTGGGCGGGCTTGGGGGAGGTCGGGGATCCCAGCGTCATCGGTTCCGATCCCACTGAGAGAAGCGCAAATTGCAAGCCGGCTTTCAAAAACCGCTTCAACATCAGAGGGATTAACTCATTGCCCGCCGTTGACGACGATAGACGTCCAATCCATTTTGACCGGGAAGGGCAAATCATTCGCCCGGCCCCGTGATTGGATCAATGGCAGCTAAAGACTAAAAAGCACGACCGAAGAGGGCGCGGGCCCTCTACTGGCCCAGTCAAAACTGAGCAGCAACCATTAGTCCACCGTTGATTGTCAGATTAAAAAAAAAAAAAAAAAATCCTCTTCAATGCGTATACATGCGTAGAATATACCTACCAAATTTCATTCCAATTCTTCCACAAATAACGAAGGGTCAGCCATTTTTACGTAGCGAGAAGAAAGAAAGCAATTTTAGGTGACCTCCCTCAACTCCGCGCCGATTGGTTGCCACGGCGAAATAGGCTACTTTTAGAGGCGGAGCCTACTTGTCACGCCCCTCCCTGTAACAAAACTCTCCACCCTGGCTCGCAATGCCTCATCAGAACAGAAGCTCACGATGCTAATGCTAATCTGCAGCCCTGCTTACCTCGTTGTGTGGAGTTGACAGTGCTTCTGCGCTGTGAAACTATATCTGCAATTCTGGACGCTTGGGGGACTTTGTCCCACAGAGATGTTATTAAGACGGCGGGGAAGTCTTTAAAAGTGTGAAAAAGCGGCATCGTGCCTCCTTGAATCTAACAAACTATGGGTAAGAAAAGTAAGTAGAGAATAAAGAGCAGATAGTTTTGACGGAGGAGAAACGTCACCCTACCTTGGAGTTCCATCCCGGAGGGGCAGCGTCTACTTTGCAACGCGGATTTGTTTTAGACCGCGGATTTGAAATGCCGGCCGGAAGTGACGACCGGCTAACGCCGAGCTAAAGCGTCACGGCCGCCCTAAACGCGTCAAAGCGGCCGACGTTCGAGGCTTTGGAAGCCACGTCGATGCGAGCCAGCGGTTTTCTACAAAGCGGGCTCAATGAGCAAGTCTTTCGGGACTCGGCGGCTCGTAATTCCACGCTTGCGCACGGCGGCGGGCTGCACTCGAGAGCGGTGTGACAACGCTGGCGTCGCACGCCCGGAAGTTATTTCAAAGAGGCGTTCACTGACATAAGGCGTTCCGCGTTTCACAACAACAACGCCTCAAAAGTTGCAACCTATGTGCTTTTTGTGTTATATTGATGAATATGAAATCATTGACGGCGCTAGGCTTCCGAGCCCTTTAAAGTGGGAGGGTTGGCAGCGAATAAACGAATGCTACCCTTCCACTTGAAATACATTGGACGTCTACCAGTGATAAAACTCATCTAAATTCAGCAATAAAGTGTGATTGGACGTCCATGATTGAAAGTCTTTCGTCGGCAAAGGCACTGGAAAAAAGCTCAAGAACAAAACACATACGTTTCAGAACGTTCATGAAGTTTAGGCGGTAGATGTGAATATTTTCTTTCGCAAGTGAACGTAACAAACTTGCTTGCCGGAATGACGTCAACTTCACAGTAAAACGAACAAGGTAGAAATTAAACGGCGCAGTAATTAGATTTGGAGGCAAATACGACAATATTCCATAAAGAAAATAATGTAAAGAGGTGTGACTCGAAGTACATGGGTTTGCCCTCTTTCTGCTCTTCAAACCAACCTTTGTGTCTTTTATTCTGAAACGCCCTGGAAGGAAAGCGAAGCGCATGAGCAGTAACTTGATACCGGCGTGATCCGGATGTCAAGAAGGATCTTGTGAAGTTTCTCGCTCTTCTCTTCTATTTACACCTCGGCGGCGGAAAAATACACTCAAAGGTATAGCTACACGGATTGCAAAATAGAAAATAATATATCACCTTCCTTGTTTAAGTTGACTACAAAGAGGGTTAGCTAACATGTTAGCGCAATTATGCACACTTAACTTGCTCTTCGCTTGTTAGCTTGCTTTTGTTAGTTTTGGCTGATTTCAAGGCAATAAATGTTTGCCATGTCCTGTTTTTGTGACTTCTAACAGTGAAAAGTCGTTTAAGAGACTGAAATCGGTGTTTTACCCCACTTTGTCATCTGATACTCAACAGCAGACCTGTTTTTTCAGTCTTGCCTCAGTAATTCATCAACACTTAATTAGTGTTCAGGTGCGGGGACGCCATTTTCGAGCACACGTCAACATCATGAAAAACAATGTCGAGTATATCCACATTCTTTTTCACCTATTAAACTTGGAATATTAGCATCTGAATAACAACTATTTGGCAAAATAGTTAATCTCAAAAAATTACACAAAAGGTATATTTGGGAGCCTACAAATATTGAGTTATCATAAGCCAATCAATTATTCTTTCTATTTCATATATCTGACATTATTTTTTTGATATTAAAACATTTCAGAACTTTAAAGGCATAGAAGTCAACATTTTTCATTCATTTAAAGAAACAAACATGGAAAAACCTTCTCTATGTTGTTTTTAAATTATTATTTTTATTCTCCGCCGGTTGAAATTTTGCATAGTCCTTGAGAAATGATGGACTACTCAAATTTCATTTATATTCCCAAAGTAATCTGACCTCCGGTCTGACACCTGTGACCTACTTCAAGTAGGAGGTTTGGCATTGAATGTTGTTTCAGAGAATAATGAATAGATTTTTTTTTTTCTTCTTCTTTTGCGAGCAGCTGTCAAGCCGCATCGTTCGCGATGGCGACGCGGTTCCGTCCGGCGTCGCTGATGCGGCTGCTGCTCCTCGGCGCCGCCCTGCTGGGGACCTCCGTCCGAGGCGCCGACTTCTACGAGCTCCTGGGCGTGGGCAGGGAGGCCGGCGCCCGCGAGATCCGGCAGGCCTTCAAGAAACTGGCGCTCACCATGCACCCCGACAAGAACCCTGTGAGAACCGCAAAATTTTTTAAAAATGACGGCAATGTCGACAGCACTCGACGCGCGCTCCGGAAAAGTTGAAAGCCTTAAATAAAATGCGCTCAGGGAGACGCGGCCGCCCACGACAAGTTCCTGGCGGTGAACCGAGCTTACGAGGTCCTGAAGGACGAGGACCTCCGCAAGAAGTACGACAAGTACGGCGAGAAGGGGCTGGACGAGCAACAGGGGGGCCGCTACGAGAGCTGGAACTACTACCGCTACGACTTTGGTGAGCGCCGGCCGACCGCGCCCGAGAAGACTGCCGCCACGACGACCTGTTTCTTTGCGCAGGCATCTACGACGACGACTTGGAGATCATCACCCTGGACAGCGCAGACTTTGGTGAGAAACCTCAAAGACTAGAAATGACTTTCAATCAGAGAAATTTGAGACAAAACAGTTTGATTCCCCTCCTCCCCAACCTGGACAAAAGGGTAGGTCAATATGACCTCATATTCAAATTCTTTTTTTTCTAATCTGTTTGCATTTGCAATTCGTTAGAAAAATCATCAGGGATTACACGAATCACACTTTTTTTCCCTCCTCATAGTAGGGTAGTTTATCTTTTATAATGAGAAATGATTATAACAATACAGTACTGGTTTACTTTTTCAATAGACAATAGGGCTGGGCAACCATTCAAAAATTGAATAGCATGAGAGCTACTTGCGACGAATCGGATTGTCGTACACTGTTTTGAGACATTTACCCCTAAATGGGGAAGCGTCTCAAAACATTTGACCCCCTTGGTAAATGGAGTGGTAATGCCAATCATAGCTAGGTAGCACACAGTACGTTGTCGTCATACATGCCATGTTCCTAACGGGCGAGACGTCGATCGCCGAAAAGTGAACGTCCGCTCCTTCCCGTTTGATACAGAGGCGGCGGTGAATTCCGGAGAAATTTGGTTCGTCAACTTTTACTCCCCGCGATGTTCCCACTGTCACCAGCTGGCCCCCACGGTAAGGCCGGCCCACGCGCCCCGAACCTCCGCGGAAAACGCCGAAAGCTCCGCGTGCTTTTCAGTGGCGGGAGCTGGCCAAGGAGATGGACGGCGCCCTCCGGATCGGGGCGGTCAACTGCGGCGACAACCACCGCTTGTGTCGCTCCAAGGGCATCAACAGCTACCCTAGCCTCTACGTCTTCCGAGCCGGACACGTACGCCTCTTTTCTCATTCTTCAAAATGCTTCTTATATTCTCTTTTCATTTTGGCACATTCTTTAAATCCCTTTGTCCCGGATTTTCTTGTATTCTTTATTTTCTCCTGTTGTTGAAATACCCATGTTCTCATGGTTCCTCATAAGCCCCTCACGATAATTCATTTTCCCGGCTGGGATTTATCGCTGCGTGCACTAGCCACACGTGCGTGTCGGTTGCTTATGGGACTCCCATTTCCTTTCACAGATGTTTATTGGTCATCGATACACCGTAGAATTAAAGTTCAGACATACAAAATAAGGAAACACATCAATATTATGCATTATAAAACACTAGCATTGCTACTTTGAGGCTAATGGAAAAAAGACAATGTACTTTAGCCTGCTATAAAGCATTGGCGGTCTTCTCCAAAACGCAAACTTACGGTTAAACAGTTACATTTCAAACATGAAAACTCGCTAGTTAGCAGCACTGCAAAAGAAATCTATTACTGACACCACACGTGCGACGAAAAATTGAAGTGCACCCCTTTTTTTTTTTTTTTTTTTTTTTTTTTAACTGTGAAGCTTACGGGTAGCGGCTTGGCAAACATACTTCCGGATGAAGGAATCTGACCTTTTAGCCAGATTGCCAGAATCACGCCAGCCGAACCGTCGGAACCGCGCTAGCGCAATTCCAATGACCCGGGCCAACGTAGCCCGGACCAACGTTATCCGGCGACCCGGACAAACGTAACCCGGCCAAAAGGCCAAACTCTGCGCGCTAACCTTAGTTTTAACCCCTTGCACTGACTCCATTTTAAAAGCTGGAAAAAGGCTTCGAAACACAATTGCCAATTTATTCCAAGTCGGCAGCAATCATACCGCACAGAGAGACACAGGCGAGGAGGCGAACTGGATCCAGGGTCACCATAGCACAAGTCAACAAAAGATTCCTGAGAAAAATGACAACGATTAGTTAAACGTTCAGTCTTTTAAAGGCTCTGGTGAGGCGGGCTGTGGTCTGGAAGAAAAGTGAAAATGTTTTGGATTTGTTTAGCATTTTTCTCTGTGTGGATTGGGCAAGAGTGTTTCGGGCGTTACAGTTGTCAGTGCAACAAAAGTTGGCTTAGCACTTAGCTAGTTTTCAAATGACTCATTATGCATTGTGTGTTTTTGTTTTTCCTAAAATTAACAGGATGTATTGTCACTATAATAGTATTGGCAATCATTTATGAGACACCGTATGGCTCGCCTACTAAAATTTGTTATGGTGACAGGCCTAGTTCCTCATATCCTTTGTTCTCTGGTCATCCTTATTACCAAATGTCCTTTCCATTGAGTTCAACTCCCCTGATGAGAAGACATTCTTCATTTTCTCATGTTACTCATCATCATCTTCACTTGAGCTTTAAATTGCATTTGCTCCCGTTTCTTGTATTTTTGATGTCCATCTTGGTGTTTTTTTGCCTTTTTCACATTTGTCGTGTTCTCACGTTCCTCACTTGCTCTTAATTCTCCTATTCCCCTACATCAGGGGTCCCCAAACTACGGCCCGCCTCCACATTTGGTCCGGCCCCCTGAACAATACCAGAGAGCTTTTTTTTTTTTTCCTCAATAGTGTTATTTATTTCCTGGCCTATTTCTGTGAAGAACTCAGAAAGGTGTATTTGGTTATTATCTATTTAATTAATAGTGTTATTACTATTTATTATATTATTTTATTGACTTTTGTTCTGTGAAGAATCCAGAAAGGGTTATTTGATTGTGGCTTTCTGTAAAACCATACATTTTTACATTTAGGCACTCCTGCAATCGTCACACTTTTTCTGTTACAAACTGACCCCGGCCCCTCATCAGAGAATGGAAAAGTTATGTGGCCCTCACAGGAAAAAGTCTGGGGACCCCTGCCCTACATTTTCCCCATCCCTCCTTGTCCTCGAGGTAACTCCTTCGGTGTCCCGTTTCAGAAACCCGAGAAATTTCACGGCGAGCGCAACACCGACAATCTGGTGACGTTCGGCATGCAATTCATCAAGAATGGCGTGACGCAGCTGTGGCAAGGTAAGCCTTTCCGATCCGATCCCATCCGATCCGTCCGTCTGCGTCTCGCTCACCGCGTCGTCGCCAGGCAACGCCTTCAAAGAGATCGAGAGCGCCTTCGCGTCCGGGCTGGGCTGGCTCGTCACTTTCTGCGCAGACGTGGGAGGTAAGCCGCCTTTACGGTAACTGTTAGCTTAGCGTGCGCTAACCGGGCACCCGTGCAACGTCGACAGATTGCCTGGAGCTCAGGACCCGACAGAAGCTGGCGTCCATGTTGGTGAGGGCCCCGGCCCACGCGCTGACGTTCTAAATGAAACGCTGTAAAGGGAGTGTTTTTGTGCGTAGGACGGTCTGGTGAAGGTGGGATGGATGGACTGCGGCGCTGAGCCGCAACTCTGCCACACTTTCCAGGTGAGCCGCAGTAAAAGATGCAATCGCCGATAAAAAGTCGGATATGGTTTTGGCAACATACACGGGAAAGCACGCGTGGCGGTCGACTTCATTTTGTTTTGCCCGGGCGGGCAGGTGACCGACGGAGCCACGGCGTTGTTCCCTCCCGGAAGCTCTTTGGATCGGGAAGGCGGCGTGTTGGTGAGTGAGCGCCGGCCGATCTTCTCGCTCGCCCCGTTAGCCTTTGCCGTAAAGACGCCTCCGTTAGTGGCTGAGCACTCTGGACGCCCGGGAGATCTACGCGCTGGTCCTGCGCCACCTGCCCGAACTTCGGCGGCTGAGCGCCGACGACTTTGACGCCGAGCTGGCCCGCCACCGCTGGCTGCTGTCCTTCACTTTCGGGACGCCCGGCCCGGACGAGTACAAGAAGCTGCGAGCGTTCCTGCGCGACGACCACATCCAGGTGGGAATCTGTCGTTGTTTTGGTCTTATATTTTACAACATTTTAGAATAAAAAAAGCATAAAGTAACATTCTTTTTTAACTTAAAAAAAAAAATACATTTGTGCGTTCAGGTGGGGCGTGTGGACTGCCTGGCCGACGCGCTGCTGTGCCGCTCCCTCCACATTCACAAAGCCTGCGTGGCCGTCTTCAAAGGCCTCGGAGTCCACGACTTCGAGATACATCACGGTCCGTTGGCTTTTTTTAGTTCATCATCCCTATCGAACCCTGTTTTAGCTTTTGTGAATTCCTTTTTAGGGTGCGTCATCCTAAATAGAGCTCCGTTTACCTCCAAAGTTTTTACAGGCCGGAGACTCCGCTTGATGTTCTATTTCGTTCCTCCTGACCGCCAGAGGGCGGTGCTTACGGTGAGCGTGTGCCTCATATCGGCCTGTGACGTCACCCAGGTCACGCCCAGTGGCGTGACTTTGTTAGCATTTTATTCTCGACCTTTGTGCTGCGCACACGTAGATATCCAGGTGCTAAGCACCGCCCTCTGGCGGTCATCCGGAATTCATAGAACCCCGGTTACAGAAGTAACTCTCGTTATTGAGGACACTGACTTTGCTCCTTCCTTTGTGAAGCGGTCCTTTTGAAACTTGCCAGTTCATTCATTGCTGAATTATAGTTAGCCGGTAGAGGGCAGTCTTCAGCCTGTAGCAGCTTAAGGAATCTGACCCCTTAGCCAGATTGCCGGAATCAGGACAGCCGGACCCGCGCTGGCGCAGCTCCAGCGACCTGACAACCCGGGCAAAAGGCCAAACTCCGCGCGTTCACCTTAGTCTTAACCCCTTGTACTGACTCCATTTTGAAAGCTGGAAAAAGGGTTCGAAGCACAAGTTGACAATTGATTGAGTTCGACAGCGATCAAATGGCAAGGCGAAACAGAAACACTCTGGCGAGGAGGCGGACTTGTCCCAAGGTGACCGTATCACAAGTCAACAAAAGGTTCCTGAGAAAAATGACAATGCTTAGTTAAACATTCAGTCTTTTGAAGACTTTCGCGGAGTGGGCCGTGGGCAGGAAGAATGGTGTGTTTAGGATAATCTTCGATTGCAGTTTGGGCTATTTAGTTGGTGCGTCAATGTTACTGAGTCACTGTTACTGGGGCAACAGCAGTGGGAGATGTTGCCCGCCTCAGTGTCAGAGGGGGTCTTGGAGTCGTGTTATCAGTTAGACATCGGGCGTTCTCCGGTGTTCCTTGTGTTGGGACAGGACGTCCCGCCATTTGCTCTGGAATGTCCGGAAGAACTGACGTGGAGATGTGGGCTTGTAGACGTTTTGCCTAACACCTGGTAGTCGGCGCCAGTCTTGCTCAGTCAGAAGGCGTCATGTATTTCTTATGCCCTATATTTTGCTTCTTTTCCTTAAACTATGGTAGAAGTGCTATCTTATATTGGATGTGTTAGAGTAATACAAACAGTAAATACGAGAAAAGATACTATTCCCTTCACAGCACGCAAGTTCTTGTTGCAATATGTTTATTTTTAATTACATTTTGGTGACATTTGTTGGTCTTTATAGAAATTTTGGCATTAATATTTATGTAATTTTTAAAAAATGTATTTGATAGAGATGCGTATATTTTTTTCTCAATTAAACTGCGCACGTTTTTGTCTTTCCGATCTGGCGACCCACGCTAAGGCAAGGACGCGGTGTACAACCTCGTGGCTTTCGCCAGGGACAGCGTCGCGGCTCACGTCACCACGCTGTGGCCCGACAACTTCCCGTCGGACGCCGAGGAGCCCTGGCTGGTGGACTTCTTCGCCCCGGTGAGACCCCGGCCCGTCTACCGCTTTTTTTGTTTGGTTTCTCGGTGTCACGGTGTCCTCGCGCGTCAGTGGTGCCCTCCGTGTCGAGCGCTGCTCCCCGAGTTGAGGAAGGCTTCCGTCCGGCTGGCCGGACGCGTCAAGTTCGGGACTTTGGACTGCACCGTCCACCGCGGCCTCTGCTCCACGGTCAGTCGATCGTTTTTTGGCTAAAAATAAGACAAATTGGAACTGAATCACTCGCTCATACCTGCCACTGCCGTAATCCATTCAAAGGTAGTATATACAGTGGTCGTAGTCGTACCTGAGTCTCTCCTGACTTGTGTCCTCTCAGTTGTAAACTGGCTCATATAGCACTTGTAATAGTAGTGGGATTCATTTTCTCCTTTTGAAACGCCAGTACAACGTGGACTCGTATCCCACCACGGTGGTCTTGAACGGTTCTTCGCTTCACGAGTACGAAGGACGCCACTCCGCCGACGGCATCCTGGAGTTCGTCCAGGTAGGCGGCCCTGGCCGTCGTCCTCTCGACTCGTCCCTCTCGTCACGCGGCCTTATTCGCAGGACTTGGTCGACCCGTCCGTGGTGGTTCTGGACCCGGCCGGCTTCGCGGAGAAAGTCAAAGGTGAACGTGCCGCCGAATACGTCCCGCGCCCGTCTGACCGCCGCCGCCGCGTGCGCAGGTATGGTCCGAGGCGAGTTGTGGGCCGTGGATTTCTACGCCCCGTGGTGCGGTCCGTGCCGGGCACTGATGCCCGAGTGGAGACGCGTGGCGCGGGTACGGGCCGGGGAAGTGCGCCGCCTCCCTCGACGTCGCGCCCCCGTTGACGTCGCGTCCCCTCTTCCCAGATGCTGTCGGGCCAGGTGGCGGTGGGTTCCGTGGACTGCCAGCGCTTCCGCTCCTTCTGCCAGAGTCAAGACGTGCGTGCGTACCCGGAAATCCGCCTGTACTCCGGCGGTGGCGGCGGCGGCGAGACGGCCTACCGCTACACGTATGCGCCGAGATGCGCCGTCGCTCGCCGACTCGTGCCGTGTGTGTGTGTGACACGTGGGCTTTCTGCGCAGGACTTACAACGGCTGGCACAGAGACGCGCACTCCCTGCGAATGTGGGCCCTCAGGTAGTCAATTTTTTCCTCAAATGTGACATTTGGCTCTTTGCTGTATTACCTTTTTTTATCTTAAAAGACTCATTTCCCAAACTTTGCAACCTGAAACCCCCCCCCCCCCCCCCCCCCCTCCATATTTTTAAAAATTTAAATAAGAAATTGAATAGAAATGAATGTCTATATTGTTGATGGTCAACTAGTCGTAAGCTCAAGCTCAAATTCCGTCGGCAGCGCTCTGCCCAAAGCGTCGTCGGACCTGACGCCGAGTTCCTTCCGCTCGCTGGTGCTGGAGGGCGGCGAGCCCTGGGTGCTGGACTTCTACGCCCCGTGGTGCGGACCCTGCAAACACTTTGCCCCGGAGTTTGAGGTCCTGGCACGGGTAAGACGCCGGCGAGCTCCCTTCCCGAAAGGCCGACGCCCTCACGAGCGCCGCGTCGTTGACAGGTCCTCAAAGGGGAAGTGCGGGCCGGCAAGATCGACTGTCAGGCTCATTATCAGACCTGTCAGGAAGCCGGAATCGCAAGCTACCCCACGGTCCGGTTCTATCCCTACCGGGACGCCGGCAAGGTGAGGACGCGCATCAGTTACTCCTCACGCCAATGCTACTTGTCTTAGTTTTGTCCGATTTACATCATTCACACGGCCAAAAAGTCAGGGCACGCACGCAAAATTTATGAGCCACTTCTGAACACAAATGTACCAATACGCTTGAGAAAAACGTCCATTCACTTGTGTTGATTTTTCAACTCAGACCTGCAAAAATGTAACCCAGAAAAGACAGGAATTGATCAATAGGAAGTGACGCAGAATAGCCACAAAATTGACAGCAAATAACTTACCCCAAAGTGAAATAGGTGACCCGTACATGCCCAAAAACAATAGGCTGTCACCCCATAATTTGCAGGAAAAGACCCTTAATTTCTTCACAAATTCCACTTTCTGGTGTGAGTGTTGTAAGCGGTCATTTTAGTAGTTACCGTGTGCCCATTGCTTAAAGGGCAACTCTGTAAAGCAGCACAATCGGTTTATCTCTGGCCACGATGCATTTGTGTCGACAGCCGTCAGACAGCGGCGAAAACATCAATAGTCGTGACGCCAACACGATCGCGGACATCATCAGACGGAGACTACGAAGCTCGTCGCCGCGGTCGCGCGGCAAGAAGGTGAGCGCGACGTTTCCGGCCGGTGGGGTTTCATTTTACAATCGTGACAACGGTGACGCTCGGCCGGCCAAATGTCTGTTTATATTCGGGCCGGTGTCGATTTTGGGTACCCGACTCCTCACGGTGACATCAACTAAAGTATGACTGGAAGTCTTGTGGTCTCAGGACGAGCTCTGACCCACGGGACCGGACCGGACTGGACCGGACGGACGGGAGGCGGAGCCACACACGGACGTTGACCGACACGGGCGACTCCCTTCTTTTGAACTGTTTGTTTCCTTTATTAGTGCTTTGTTTCATTTTTTCCCTCCCAAACATGGACGTCTCCGTGGTTGCTATTTACTCTGTGAGCTAAAACAAGGAGAGACTGTTACTGTGCACCATATTTGACATGAATAAAACCAAACCAAACTCAACCGTTCCCGCCGTCTGTCGTTTTGGCTCGCCGGGGACGTGACAAGAAGCCGCCGGCCAAGGAGGTGAGGCAACTTATTTTTTTCTGCGCAGCAATCAAATGACGGTCCTATCAGAAACGGAGCCCAAAATGCGTGTCGTCACACTTGAGACCACAGTTTGCACGCGAACAGCAGATGGCGCCGTTGCGCTGTAAGAGACCGACGTTTGAACGTGCGGATTTGTGCTGTAAAATGGAACCCCGAATGCACTTTTGTTCAGGTAAACAGAGGGCGCTGTTTCCCTGATAAAGATTTTATGCCGCATGAAGACGAGGGTTGTCGGTGAACTCATTGCAGTGGCGCCTCCAGAATTTTTTCATAGGGGTGACCAGATGGGGCCACTTAAAATCTTGGGGTGGCACACCAAAACTAAAAGCCATCATTTCAGGTTTTCATTATATTGCAGTAAAAAGGTTAGGGGAAAACTATCAGAAAGACTTTAAGGATACTGCTACTGATATACTTTGGTGTATTGTGTAATATTTGATGTTACTCATGATTTAATGTGCATAGTCCATAACTGTCCAGTCAACATTTTGAGTTCCACAACAATTCTGTTTTATTGTGTTATGTATATATTAGGCATAAGGTGTACATTTAACAAAACAAAATAAATGCATTCATTTGGGATGAAATGCATAACTGATGCTACGACAATCTAACGATATACTGGCAAGCGGGGTGGCCAACAAATTTATAGGGGGGGCCTGGCCACCCCCTGGTGGCGCCACTGACTCATTGGCTGCCATTGACACTGATATCAACCCCATTTGAAGTGGAAAGGTTGGCAGCGAATGTCATTTGCTGCCAGCCCTCTCGCTTCAAATGGATTGGACGTTTACTCTTGATGAATTGGTGACATACTAACTCTAGTTTTTAATTGAAAAGGAAGGCATGTTTCAGTCTCGCTGACTGCCGGAATATCCTGTTTGGATACGTGAATGAAAGCGGGGAACAGCCGGGCTCTTATTCAGGCAGGTGTGTGTGTGTTTTCAGCTGGAATGGATGCCGAAGAGGAGGAGGCGTTCACCGTAAATCCCACAGCAAAACATTTTCTCTTCCCTGGCCGGGCTGAAACGCAGCTGAGAAAACACGGGAAATGAAGGAGGTAGGATACTCAGAGGGCCAGCGCCACCGCGTCCGTCCGAGTGTCCTCGCTGGCCCAGACGCTCAATTAACCCCGGCGACGCGGCAGACGGCCAGCCGGTCGCCATGTGCGTGCGTGCGTGAGTGTCAACTGCGGTGTCGAAGTGGCGCCCCGAGGGCCACGTCTGGCCCGCGCACCAAAGCGAATTGCAGGCGCTTTTTGCTAAAATCGATCTAAAATTTCAATCGTTTAGAAATCTGAGAATACTTATTTTTAAACATAATCATTTTTTTTTTTTTAAATCTGATACTATTCCTTTATAACATTTGGTTTTAAAAATTGCAAATAAAATGAGAACATATATTATTCCTTTTCAAGAGTTCAGAAATCCCTAATTGCTTGGATAAAATGTATATTGGAAGATATTTTCCACTTTTTAATAAAATTGAAAATGAAAAGTTGGTGGTGAGTGTTCACCGATTCCCACGTTTTTCTTCCGGATTGAAAATTGCGAATAAATACGAATGGACAAATTATTTTTTTTTTTTTTTTGCACATAAAAAAACCAAATTTTCCCTATTTTTTAAATTCCATAAAAATGTTTAGTTTTCACCCTTTTCAATAAGGGAAATAAAAATGGGGGGGGGGGGGGGGTTTGAGAGGTTTCTGACCATTTTGAGGTCTCTAAATGGTTTAGATGATGATTCATGTGCTCACTGGAGCCGCCCTCCCAATCCACATGACGTCTAGCGCCATCGAAGGGTGACATGTAAAGTGTTCAAGTGTACCACGGATAGAAAGACGTAGTTCTTAAAAGATAAGTGTTAGTACGAGTGATAATAATCTGATATTGAAACCCCTTTTAATGTTTTTGTTTTAATAACATTTGTAAAATTTTAAATAAAAGAATAGCAGCTCGCCATTGTTGTTGACGTCGCAGGGCGGTGATGTCATGTGGCCACGCTGCCGTACTTCACAGTGTCACTCTTCAACTATGTAAGGTAGTTATTAAAATACACCACAAGGTGTCAATGGCGAGATTTAATTTAACAAGAGATCAAGCCAATGAGTGCATTTTGTCCCTGGACTGACTCCTTAGCTGTACTTTACCTTCATTTGAGTGTTGTCTCCACAACGAACAAGACAAGTTATATGTGTATTTTGCATATCTATTTTGAATGTGAATTTGTGAATGCCATTTCTCTTTGCATTTTTGTTTACCTGTGTGAGAATAGGGCCTTATTAATACAGATTGAAGCACATTTCTTTTTGTGAACATTATTTTTTGAGAGACATGAATATTTATTTTATTTTCACTATATGATACTGCCTTACTCCTCACTGTGGATTAAAGGAAAACTATCGCCTCAGTCAAGGGACAAATCATCATTGGCTTGATCCCTGATTCATTTAAAACTCGCCAATGACACCTTGTGGCGTATTTAAATCGCTACCTTACATAATAGCAACACTGTGAAGTACGGCGGTGTGGCCATGTGACGTCAACAACAATGGTGACCTACTAGTTAAAATAATTTTACAAATTTTATTGAAACAAAAACATTAAGAGGGGTTTTAAAATGAAATTGTTATAACTCGTACTAAGATTTAGCTTTTAAGAACAGCATGTCCTTCTATCCGTGGTTCTTTTTAAGAAAATCTTGCAATTCATCACGCTTCATGAGACATTTTGGACAGTAATTGTTACAAACATGAGGGAGGGGAAGAAAAAAAAGACTTCCTCTTAAAAACATGTTTATTTTTCCGTACTTTTCAACGTGAGTTGTTTCAAAGTAACCTCGTCTTCGTACGCCAAACCAAATCCATTTGAGAGCAGCAGCAGCAGCAGTTCAAAAAAAAAGTGTCATGATCTGTGATATTTTTCACATTGACAAAAAAAGCTGACCAAGCCTTCTAAATGCTGTCACTGACATTCTACGCCGCATGAGAAAAGTGAAGTCAGCCTGCCAGTGCCGCGTACGCGAACCCTTGTGCAAAGATAAATCAACTACATTCAGCTACTTGTGTGCATCGATGTCACATATACGTAGAGCTAGATGCCAAAAGTCGGCCGGCTTACTGCAAAAAATTCTCAGCTAACCGTCAGGGTTGTCAAAAGTATTTCCTACTTCCCGATAACCCTCGACGTCATTTTTTTTGTCTGTATCGTTGGATATACGATCCAGGCCGGATGTTGAAAAAAATATCTTCATTTTCTGACGAGAAGCCCCTACTTTTCTCCACTGCGGCTTAAAGCGGAAGAGCCGCATGCCTTTGTGGTGGAAATATTCCATAATACAATGTGGATACTGGCCTGGGCCAGCGGCTCGTATTTGGATATAATGCTGTTTTCTTGTCAAATAGAATGGGTGAATCCAAAAATGATGGTCATTAAGCAACCACTTGGAAAATGTTTGAAAATGGAGCCATTTCAAAGTATACATGCTACATTTCTGGAATGGCACTCATCCAAAATGGCTGGCAACGACGGCGCGCGTGATGCATCTAGCTCTGAATATGTGACACAGATGCTTGTGATAGTGCAATATACACGCTTTGGTGGGGGCGGGGCAAGGGGCTGGGGGCGGGGCTCAGTGGCGACTCCGGCGATGAGCGGCTCGGGCTTTTCCTTGCAGGATCTGATCCCACCGCTACACACACACACACACAGGAAAGAAAATATTTTTAGCTTTGATGACCAATCATTCCATCAATGGCATGCTGTGCAAAGGGATTGGTTGCAGATTGCCACTATTGGGTGCTTTTAAGATCAATCTCTTTATTTAAAAAAAAAAAAAAAAAAAAAAAAAGAACAATAAGCAGTCTTGGGCAATGGGAAAAAAACTAGCCCTAGCCCTATTTAAAAAGTATGGAAAATAACTTGGCAATTAAAACCTGGGCAATGAAGAAAACCCAAATAATTAAAAAATATACATACCTGTATATGAAATCAGTTATTGGAACATTAAGAAAGTCAAGCATCGTAATGAATGTAAAAACAAAAATGACCTTGACTTTGCGCCCCATCTTGTCCTTCCACTTGAGCGCTATGGAGCCGTCGATGAGCAGCAATCTGCGAAAAGCGTCGGCTTTAGCCGGCGGCGGGAGAGAGACCAGACCGGACGAGAGGCGGTTTTCTACCTGGACGTCTCCTCGTTCTCGTATCCCATGATGAGGTACTCGTCGCCGGCGGTGAGGGGCGGGCAGCGGCACGAGGACGAATAGTGCAGCGTCAGCGTCTCCCGGGGGATGTGCACCAGCGACGACTTGAGAACCTCGCGAACCTCCACCGTGGCCGTCGGCTCCATGCCGCGGGCGCGCACCTCCCGCACGCGCGCGCGGATCACTGTCGCCGCGTGCACCGTTCGTTATAGTCAGCATTTTTTGCAAGCGCCGCTCACCGTTTTGATTTGCCACGAGTCGACTTATCTATCGGCTTGGCTACATATAGAAATTACAAAAATACATACTGTATTTCAAATGTTCACCAGCTGTCCCCTTTTTTCGTTTCACAAAATGAAAGAAAAAAAATAGGCTACTGATGGTGCGAGAGACCTATTGCAATGCAAAGGATTTTTTTTTTTTTTTTTTTTAGGGCAAATGAAAATGGCCAATTTGGAGGCCCGAACATGCTCGAAAACTCACCAAAATTTGCACATACAGTGGGGAGAACAAGTATTTGATACATTGCCAATGGGTTTTCCCATTGGCAGCGTATCAAATACTTGTTCTCCCCACTGTACATGCGGCCTTGTGTAAATTTCGATAATTTTGCAACATTGTAACAAAATGGCCCAGTGGCGCCCCCATGGATTTTTAAAAAAGGCCTTTCCTATTAGGTTTTTTTCAACGTAGAGCGATGAAATTTGGGGAGTCGATACCTTGTGCAAAACTGCTCCAAAAAGTCTCTTGCTCCCATATTCCAAACCCAACAGGAAATTGAGTATTTTGGGTCAAATGTGAATTTTTTTATCGATTTACATGGTGCACATTTGAGACTTTGTCGCCCAGGTAGTTAGTTGGATTCTCCTCAAAATTGGCGAGACTGTTAATGAGATATATGAGATCTTAAGTTATCCAAATGGTGAGTTTTCATTCGCAGACCTGACCTGGATGGGCCACCAAAGTCGGCCATTTTTTTGGCAGCAGGCCAAATTCAGTGAATGACGAATAACTTCCTGATACAAGGTGCAATCTTTTTCATATCTGACTTGCATGAGAGGTATTCCGGCCTGAACACGACTGTATGGAAATATTACCGGTTAGGCTTGGCGCCCCCTAGTGGGAAAAGGAAACACCCTTTTTCACTAGACAGCCTCCTCCTCCAAGGAAAATCAATTGACCTCAAATCTGAATCATGGGAGCCTTAAGCTGTGTTAAGGTGCCTGGTGAAAAACATTGAGGTTTGGTTGAAGCAGAGGGGTCCAAACAGGATAGTGAAAATAACCGTTACCGTTTTGTCTCTCCACAACTATTGAACAGTCCTAACTTGTCAGATATAAAACATATCTGCTTCCCATGCTTGGTGAGACTCGTACCCTGAAGGGTCCTGTATGGCTTATTTGCATCAACACTACAGCGCAAACTCGTGGCAGCGAAGTCACTGATTTTACTTACAAATGTCTAGTTATTTTCAGGTTGGTCATTGTAGTTTCAAGACCTTTTGTAATCCTACATTTTAAGGCCCATGTCCACATGTCACTGTCTGTTGGCATGACGGTCCTTTGTTCCCCATTTAAAGGAAGTATATTTTTTCAGGGACCTAGGCAGCTCATAGAGCCACAGAACGTGGCACACTTGGTTGAATTGGCCCAATTAGAAGATCCAGTTTGCTTTTGAGTAAGGGCGTGGCTGCGCAGCTCCGTTGCGCCTCCTTTTTTGTAGGACCCTGGGTTTTATTCTCCTACGTGTGTGAGTGTATTTCTAATCCCCAAAAAAGAGGTGAGTCTTGAGCATGTTAGGTTCTCATGAGATGATTACAGGGGGACCATCTGTCACCACCCTGACCTGCGTGCCTTCCGAGTTTGCAAATTGCGAGGGCCTGTTCAGTCCTGCTTGCAGGCCTAGTTTTCCTTTTGTGTTCCAAACAAAATAATTGCAAAAAGTAAATAAAGTGACGAAATAATTGAGAAAATATTGAAGAAATGGAAAAATATACATGAAAAATTCAAAAAACGTGCACAAATTCGAAGAATAGAAAATTGATAAAAAGTTTTGACTTTTTTGTTCAGGCCTTAGGGAAGCCATGTTGGTAGAGGCAACGTTCCCCTTAAAGTACAAGTCATACCTAGTTTATTTCTCAACCAACAGTGATTTGATCAGTGTCAAAGCAGCTGCTATTGCACATTGTCTGGCAGTGACGGCGATGGACATCCAATCCATTTGAAGGGGCGGGGCACTGAACGAGATAAACTGGTATCGGGTTTTTGCCTATTGATAGAAAATTTTAGTTGTGTGACAGTAGTAATTTGCGGATGAATTGTGCATGGCAGCTCTACTTTTTGGGGGTATTCTAACAGGGACGTGTAGACCTTCGCTAGCCGATACAACTACTCGTTCAATGAAGCACGATTGTGTGGAGATTCACCGTAGTTGTAGTTGTTCTTCAGGTATGTTTTCAGCCCCATCTTGACCGTCTTACATTGGCAGCGATCTGAAAACAAACAGAGGCTGGACTGCATGGGCTCCGTTGCCTAAAAATAACGATACAGTAGCTAGCTAGTTAGCCACTAGCTCGGTCTTTACCTATGGCTCCTCTGCAGTGAAGGTTGTTGGCGTCCAAGGGAAAGTCCGGGCTAGTTTCTGTGCAATGAAAGAAGTAAACAATGTTGAAATTTCCAAGAAAGAGGAAAAAGAAAATGTTTGATTTTTTTGTGTGTGTGTGTGTGTGTGTGTTTGATTGAAGGGCGCCATACCTGGGTTGCACCGGCTGGGGTCCTGCGAGTACGCATCTGCAAACATCCAAAAGGTAACCATTTGTCACTCTTTTCTTCTGCGAGACTTTAACGCAAAAACAATTGCCTTTGAATCCCGGCTTACATTTAGTCAGTGCCGACTCATTTGAGGCACATACCGTATATTAGCTCATCTGCCGGCTACCCAAATGGAGAAAGCCGTTGAAATGAGCACATTTCGCATTCCGAAAAAGGTTATTATTTTGACTAAAGTTACATGGAGTTTTATACTAGCGCTAGGTTAGGGGATGTATTTCCTTTGTAATCTATATGCACATGCAATTAAACTAGTGCTAAATAAATAAGGTATCATCTCTGTTTTACCGGGCCCGTCGGCCTTGACGATGGCCTCCGGTGAGATGCAGACGCCCCGGTCGTAGAGGGGCAGCTCGCCGCACTGGAGGCTGTCGGGCCAGCTGTGGTTGTAGCGCCTCATGACGGGCTCGCAGCCGTGCTTGGCGCGCTCGCACACCGCCTTGCAGGGCTTGATGGGCTCGTGCTGGAAGTCGATGGTGCAGATAGGCGCGTACATGGCGCACAGGAAGAACAGCAGGTCGGCGCTGCAGCCCGTCCCTAAACCAGGTAGATGTCGGTTCAGTCGTCAAAATGAAAATCCGTGCAGTTTTCCCAGCCAAAGCGCAATTTTATCAAAAATTTACACATTTGAATGCTTCTTACGGCAGTGTCGTTGGACGGGTCATTGTCATGACGTGACACCTGACATAAAAGCCTGTGACAGATGTCATAATGCGGTTCCTAAACCATGGAGATGAATCTGTCACACTTTGAATTAATATAGTCAGTGGGGGGGTGGGGGGGTTTAAGCCTCAAAATTCTAACCCTCGTTTGTTTAGCCATGTAATATTCAGTAGCCCAAATTCTGCGTTAAAAAAAAAAAAGTTAAAAAAAAAATGCACTGGCAAAAAAAAAAAAAAAAAGAATTTCTAGTTCGAAAATAAATCACTCAATAATCTAGCTGTTAGTTACATCAAAATCCAATTGCAAAAAAAATTGAAATTTTTTACAGCAGCAAAAAAATCAGTCACACAAAATGCTCTGGCAAAAATTCTTCAGTGGCTAAGAATCCATGAATGATTCCTAAATGCGTTGATTGGACCCTCCCAATCCAAAGCAATGGGACATGTAGCATTATCAACAGCAGGCAATGAAGTAACGCTCTCAAGATTAGAAGAAGGCATGTTGTAAACCATTGGCCCGGCAGGTCACGGAGAGGGAAATCTCAGCGTCGCTGTGCCGTGACATCTTCCGCGCTTTGACCCGGTAAAAATGTTATCAACAACGGCGGAATGCGAGGAGCGTGCCGCCGAGCCGCTCGCCTAATCTGCGCGGCGGCGACACAAAGCGTACCGTGGAACGCGCTAGGCCTTGATAGCGTATCGCTACTTGATAAGGCGGCATTGACGTCCGAATATGGCCGCGTGGACGTCGTTTGGGCCGGGACCGACATTCGTTCGATCCCCCAAATGGAGCAAAATGAACCAAACGTGTCCAAAAGTAAATGAGGAAAATGAACGGACGTGACCCAAAAAGAGCCAAAATCAATAGAGATGAAATGTCAAGAGGAATTGAACCTAAATCAACAGGAAGTGACCTAGTATTGCCCCAAATCAAGAGGAAGTGACCTAGAAATGAACATGAAATGCTCCAAAACTGCATAGGGAAGTAAATTTGGTTATAAATGTACTAATTACTTTAAAAAAGAAAAAATATCACTGTATTTTTATCATAAAATGCAATGACGTCATCATGATTAATGCTTTAAAGTTTTTTTTTTTTAATGAGCAAAAATAGCCACTCGCCCTTTAATTACGGCATTGACGTCCCATCTGTTCGGATCAGTGCAAACGGACGGGACGTCTAGAGCCGAAAGATGCCCGTCGACCGCCGACCCTGCCGGTTAAAATGACTAGGGTTCGTGTGGGGAGGCGATCAAAGTAAAAGTATTTTCCACACAAAGGCGACTGACCCAGGAGTCCTTCGAACTGCTCGATGGCCAGCACGGCGTTGTCCTGCGTGCTGTGGTGGAGATGGTTGGGCATCTTGGTCATGTTCCAGGGCATGGAGCGGCAGAGCGGGATCCGCACGGGCTCGCACGCCGCCGCGCCCGCCCCCGCCGGACACAGCCCCAAGCAGCAGCAGCAAGCGGCCAGCACCACCCACGCGCCCCTCATAGCGGCTTTTCCTAGCAGCGGCGGAGTTGTCCTGCGCTCAGACGCTCGCCGCTCGCTCTTCTGAAGCCCGACGGGACGGAGCAGGGGAAGGGATTGGAGGAAAGGAAAGGAAAAGAAAAAGAGGGGAGGGAGGGGCAGGGAGGAGCACTCCTCTGCTTCTGCTCCTTCTTCACGCTTTCCCCTTTTCAAGCCTCTTCCTGCCCTCCACTTTCCATCCAATTCTCCACTTCCTGTTGGAATTAGCGAGATGTGACGTGTCAAAATGCTGAGAGTACTTGAGCCGTCTCCCAGAACGAGAATGGTTCTCGTTGGCTTCAAGGATAGAATGGAAAGCCTTTCCTGTGGTTTGGGCTAGGGGTTAGGGTTAGGGTTAGGGTTATTCTACAAGCCCCTTTCACACATACCTGAACACCATTTAAATCCTGGGATTTAAACGGTGTTCAGGCCCTTACGTGTGAAAGCAATTTCCCAGGTCGACAGACGCGGAGATGACTAGGACATTTGCCGGGTGGCGTCCTAGTATAATGTCCGGGACTTCCCCGGGACGCGGCACGTGTGAAAGCAGGCGTCGAATTCTCCGGGGCATCGATGTGGCAAACTAAAAATAGCTCCAACTTGAAATTACTACTGGATCTTTGAGCTGAGGAAGTGACATTCAGTCATCCGTCTTTGGAAATGCAATTTTTATTTTGTTGCCGACCGAAAATGACGTCACGTCCGGGTTACAAAATCCCGCCCGAGTCTGATAGGTCACACTATGTGAAGTTCAAAGTCGCCCTAGCCCAATTCTTTACTCTAAACTTAACTAGACACAGGGGTATTGCAGATGTCGTCGTTATAACTAGATAGTAACCTTTGCTATTTTTGGAAGTCATTTAACGTTGTGAATCAACTGTTAAAATTGCTCCCGGCATTGTATTGGTTCCCTTCTGTCTACTTTTGACATTTGAAAGTAGCCCTGATTAGAAGACGACCCCCTCTTTTTCAAGATGCAAGTTTGAAAAAAAGACTTTTTGAACACCAAATGAATTTTTATACAGAAAATAATGACAGTACATCCGAAACAAATGATTATAAGGATATATTTGAGAGAAAAAGCATGTTATTTTGCCTCATAATATCTGAAAATTTAAATATGTAAACTAAAGTGCAATCACATTGGTAAATGAATGGCTTCTGGTTTTTTGAAATGTAAATCTACCAATCCATTGTGATAAAACAACAAAATTGCAATAACTGCATTAACCATCAAAGTGAGGTCTAACTGTAGCTGTAGTCTTGAAACAAATCTGAATCAGGAAAAACATTGGAATAAAATAATGCAAACTGGTTCAACTTGAGAGTAGCTGAGATCTCTCATGACACAACATTACTCCTCAAGTTCAGCATTCGCTTCAATGATATCTGGCGCCATCTAGCGTTCTGAATGGGTATAATGTCTAGACCCCAAATGTAAGATGACTCCCACTTTTTCAGTCTTGTTTCAATGCAAAAAACACAGTCTTATATTCGGGCCAATACGGTAATTAGATTACTCACTACTGAAAAAAAAAATAGCGTCGTTAGTAACGCTGTTATACTCCAACGCTGTTATTAACAACACTGCTTTGGACACTAATGCAACTTTAAATGCTACCTAACCACAACTTGAAACTTGCTAACTACATAGCGAGGGCCACCATCTATCTACACTTGAGCCCAATCGGTCATTTTTTTGGGGGGCTATTTTTCACTTTGGCCATGTTGGTAGGGGCGACGTTGCGTGCCGTTCCAGTAGACGTCCGGTCCGTTTTAGGCCGGCCGCGGATGGACATTGGTTCTGTTGCCTCCGGCTCTCCCGCTTCAAAGAGATGGGACGTCTAGCCGAGTCGACGAGTTAAGCCGTGTGTGTGTACTTTACTTTCCAGTTTGCAAAAATTTAGTATGTAAAGAAAAAAACTTGATGAGGCGGCCGGGTATCGGTACGGGGAGCCAAAGAATGGTATCGGTGCAACACAAGATAGCACTAATGGCTGTCAGATGTTGGAGGCAGGCAGGCAGGAGCTTCTGGTGTTTGGCTTGACTTCCTGCCAACGTGCTCGCTCACTGGGTTTTCTGACTCATGTGTCAACACGCAGAAGGGAGCCCGTCAGCACTTTTTTTCCCTCCCTCCTTTCTTCATCCCTTTTTTTGTCTCCTTATCAACACAATGTGTTTACGTTCTTCTTCTCTAATGCTCGGTCGAAAACAACGGACGTGGCGATGGTGACGCCTTTGCGTGCGTGCGTGCGTGCGTACGTCAAGGAAAGATCCAATTAAAAGGCCAAAAAAAAAGTCTTGCTTTCCTCCGCACTCCCAATATTCTGGGAAACTACCGGAATCTTTTCCAACATAAATACAAGCACAGCTGCACACACAAACACGCTCGGCCTCGGCCTCGGCCTCGGCCTCGGCCTGTCCTTCAAATGTTGACTTTTGCGGGAGGAAGTAACGCAAATAGAACGCAACCGCGGTGTAACAAGGCGTGTAACGTCTCATTGTGGAAAACTGCCGCGGTGTTTCATCGTTCCGCAGAAAAGGGTTGTCGCCGCGAGAGATCCGATCTATTTGAAGCGGTAGCTAGCGAACGGACAAACGTGCGCGTGCGATTCAATCCGTGACACGGGGTCGTATCTTGGTGACTTTGTGTTTATTTGGACCACTTTCTGTTGATTTTTCGGTCACCACCTGTTGATTTTTGGGCCTTCTGGCTGACCTGTCTTTTGTGAGTGACTTCCTATTGTTTTTGGTCACTTCCTGTTGATTTGTAATCATTCCGGTGAACCTCCTGTTGATTTTGGTCTCTTCCTGTTGCTTTTCGGGGATTATGGCAGAGGTCATAACGACACGAGTAGACTTACGGCTAGATGAATGACCAGACTATTAAAAATAAATGACGCTTAGTGGCAGCCCGAGCCAGCGCCCCCCCCCCCCCCCCCGCGTCGTCAGTCGTATCAACGGTATTGTCTTTGTAGGCCGGCAAGCGGGGAGGCGGCATCGGGTGTCGCGCGGCGTCCCACACTCGGGACGCGCCGCCGCCAGAAGACCGGTCGTACGGACGAGAGCGTGGCGGACAACGAGTCGTCGGGGTCGAACAAGTCACCTTTGCCAGCTGTCGAGACTCCAGTCCGCAGGTACGACGCCTTTCTTTTTTGCTCGACCGATCGATCGATTATTCATATCGAGTTTGCCGCCCACATTTTTTGCTGTTGATTTTGGGTCACTTCCTCTTGATGTTCAATTACGTATTTTTGCTCACTTCCTTGGGTCATTTCCATTTTGGGTTTGAGTAACCACGTGACATCATCATAGATTGAATGTTACTTAAGTTAAAAAAATGGTCACTTGCGCTTTCAAAAGTTGAACGTCAAATGAGTAGCGATTGCTATCGCGCTTGATCGAGCGCGGCTCACGAAAGGGGCGTTACTACCGAATCCTTCCAGAAGCCGTCGTAGTGGCAGCAGTCGATGGGTCATGCAGTCCCTGGCGGAGGAGATCCAGAGTTTTTCGCGGGCGCGCCTGAGGCGTCGGTGCACTCGCGTGACATCGCTGAGCGGTCGCCGCGTCGTCGAGACCTGGAAAGGTCCCGCGGTGACGGCGGCGGAGGAGGAGGAGGAGCCCGCCTCTCCGGAGACGACGCCGGGCTACGTCCCCGACACGTCCTGGGACCTCCAGGTGGGCGTTCTCAAACCCCACCTGCTGCTGGGTGAGTCGCCGTCAATTCAATTGGTATGATGTCTTCATTATTGGATTTTATTACATACGCTGCTGGCCAAAAGTATTGGCACCCCTGCAATTCTTTCAGATAATGCTCAATTTCGCCGGGAAAATGATTGCAATTCCAAATGCTTTGGTCGTAATCTTCATTTATTTTGCTTGCAATGAAAAAACAAAAAAAAGAATGAGGGGAAAAAAAAAAAAATGAAATCATTATCATTTTACACAAAACTCCAAAAATGGGCCGGACAAATGTAGTGGTACCCTCAGCCTAATACTTGGTAGCACAGCCCTTAGATGAAATAACTGCGAACAACCATCAATGAGTTCCTTAGAATGCTCTCCTGGAATTTTCGACCATTCTTCTTTGGCCAACTGCTCTGAGATTTGAAGGGTGCCATTTTCAGATCCCTCCTCAGGTGTTCTATGGGATTCAGGTCTGGACTCATTGCTGGTCACTCTCCAGTGCTTTCTCTCAACCCATTTTCTAGTGGGTTTTGGGCATTGTCCTGCTGGAAGACCCAGGACCTCTGAGGGAGACCCAGAGGTTGGTAGTCTTCAGACTTCATAATGCCATGCACACGGTCAAGCAGTCCAGAGGCAGCAAAGCAACCCCAAAACATCAGGGAACCTCCGCCATGTTTGACTGTAGGGACCCTGTTCTTTTCTTTGAAGGCCTTGTGTTTTATCCCGTAAACTCTATGTTGATGCCTTTTCCCAAAAAGTTCTGCTTTTGTCTCATCTGACCGGAGAACATTCTTCTAAAACGTTTGGCTTTCTCAGATAAGGCTTTTTTATGTCTCTGGGTCCAAAGTGGGGTCTTCCTGGGTATAGAGTCCCTTTTCATTCAGACGCCGACGTATAGTTTGGGTTGACATTGTTGTGCCCTCAGACTGCGGGACAGCTTGAACTTATTTTGATGTTCGTCGAGGTTCTTTATCCACCATCCGCACAATCTTTCGTTGAAATCCCTCATCAATTGTTCTTTTCCGGCCACTTCTAGGTAGGTTAGCCACAGTGCCGTGGGCTTTACACTTATGGATGACACTGCTCACGGTAGACACAGGAACATTCAGGTCTCAGCCTTGACCCATGCTTCCTCACAATTTTGCTTCTCAAGTACTCAGACAATTCGTGGGTGGTCTTTCTTTTCTCCATGCTCAATGTGGCACACACAACGACAGAGGTTGAGTCCACTTGAATCCATTTTAACTGGCTGCAAGTGTGATTTAGTGATTGCCACCACCTGTTATGTGCCACAGGTACTGTTAATTACACAATTAGAGAAGCATCACATGATTTTTCAAAGGGTGCCAATACTTTTGTCCGGCCCATTTTTGGAGTTTTGTGTAAAATGATAATGATTTTAGGTTTTTTTCCCCCATTGTCTTTTGTTTTGTTTTTTTTCATTGCAAGCAAAACAAATGAAGATATTACTACCAAAGTATTTGTAACTGCAATCTTAGAAATTGAGCGTTATCTGAAAGAATTGCAGGGGTGCCAATACTTTTGGCCAGCACTGTACATGGTATTTATTTATCTCTGTGTTTGACGACTGTCCATTTAATCATTATTTTTGACAAAAATCCTTCCTTGAATTGACCCTAAATGGACAGGATGTGAATCAAAATGTACAGGAAGTGACTGTAAATGTCCCAAATTCAATAGGAATGCCCCAAAATGTGCAGGAAGTGACCTGTCAGTATGCTGAAATGACCCATCATGAACTCATTGCATGAAATCCAATCTATTTGAACTGGGATGTCCGGCGTAATCCATTTGGACCGGACTGGGAGGAGCAGACAAACGTTACCGGTCCAAATGGATCGGCCAATGAGTGCCCTAGCATAGACTTCATAATGTATTGACGGGACGCGGGGCCGATGCAAAGGGGGCCAAAGCTGACCGAGTGGAAACACAAAGAGCCTTTTGCGTTGAACATTCTTGTGAATAAATTCTTAAATCCCTGAATTCTTATACATATGGACGTAAAACAGTCTCGATTCTTGGTTAAAAGAAAAAAAAACGGGCAGTTAGCAGTCATTTTACGTAAATTTTGCAAAGTATAATGCCAATGTTGTAGCGGCTAATCTCTCCCTTTGATTTTTTTCCACAACGTTTCAAAATGCACGCGTGCTACCAAAAATATTCTAATGACCTCGAATCCTCCAACAAATCACTCCGGAGACAATCCTTCCTGTTTGTATGCGGTACAGCTAAGCCTGTCGCAATATGCAATAATTCCATTTATCGCGCGATATATAAAGATGAAGGCGGTAATTTTTCCGCTGCGATTTATCGCCTCGCGTGCACGTGAAAGTGCGTGCGCACGTGCGGCAGACGTGCTGTTAAAAGTTCGGGTTCCTCGTTACCAACTGCGCAAAATGTATCTTCGTTCCGGGTCCGGCAAAAACTAGCGCCGGAGCCAATCGTTCCCATTATATCCTGTTGTTCAACGTATACCGGCCGCATCAGTGCTCCGGAGTGACTGTGGACCATCTACAGCACGCCGGTGTTGTTGACGTGTGGGCGCTCCCGTCAGGAGTGACATTTCACGCGGGTGGCTATTTTTCGGCACAACGCCGGATATTTACAACGAAGTCCGCCAAAACATTGTTACCGACTAGGCTGCTACGAACAACCTCGCTTTGACAATAAACAGTTGAATGAAATTAAGAGCGCTGTGTCATATGCTGGTGTTGTGTAGTAATGAGCAGACATGACTTCAGCGGCGCTTGCTAACTTTTTTAATGCGCGCACACACTAGATATCATGAAATGGCAAACTAGATGTGCATTCTAGATGTGCAACTCATTCCATATCAGTGACTACCAGTGTTGTTAATAACGGCGTTACAATATAACGGCCTTATTTTTTTCAGTAGTGGGTAATCTAATTAATTACTTTTCTCATCTCGGCAACGCCGTTACCGTTACTGAGGACGGAAAGGCATGCGTTACTATGCATTACTATATTGGTCGAAAAGTCTGAGGGAGACGGACTCACCGAGGCGACAGAGCAGAGCAGGAGCGGGGAGGAGGCAAGAAAGTTGTGACGCCGAGCAAACGCGATGCTAGGTAGCTCCAATAATACATGTTGTAGCCGATAGCCGACAAACTACGCCCGCACGTTATGGTAGATATGGTAGACATGGTAGATATCACATGTACTGTATATAGATATAACTAGATGCAAAATGACAGACATGGCACTAAATGCGTTAGTAGACAGCCGCCATCTTAAAGCAGTAGGCTTTTTAGGACGGCTCTGTTGTAGAGAACATTCCTAGCGAACCTAAGTAACTTTTTACCTAAAATACTTCTAAATCGGCAAAATATTGACTTGAATCTGTCTTTAAATGATGAAACAGTTTTAAAACTTTCATATGTCGAAAGTAGAGAGAAGGGAACTAATGCAATAATGGGAGCAATTTTCTACAACTTTTAACAGTTGATTCAGGGTAAAGGGTATATTAGGGTAAAGAATTGGGCTTGGGCCAATTGTACCAAAAACCTCCACAAAAAAACTTCACATAGTGTGGCCAATGGTTTTTTTTTTTTTTTTTTTTTTTTTTTTTTTTTTTTTGAGGGAAAAAAAAAAAAGTAATTATCACCAATTACTTTGCCAAGTAACTAATTACTCTTACATTCAGGTAATTGAGTTACTAACGCAATTACTTTTTGGGAGAAGTAATTTGTAACTATAATTAATTACTTTTTTTCACTAAGATTAACAACACTGGTGACTACAGATAATGTTGCAAACATTGTTAATTCAGTACGTGACACAGATGGATTCGGACCACTAATAGGATGTCTTGCTCATGTAGTAAACCTAGCTGCTAAGAAAGCTGTAGCAATCAACAGTGTGCCTTGCCTCACTTTACAAACAGTAAAGATTGTTCTCAGCACTTTTGTACAAACATTTTTCAGATCAGTAAGAAGTAAGCACATACAGTAAATATTATGCACTAAAATGCATGTTTATATGATGGCAATTTAATTTTTGCTCGCTAGGAAAAAAAAAAAAAAAAAAATTTGTTTTTTTTTTTACAGAGCATTAAATGTATTGAATCGGATCGAAAATCGTGACCCCCGTATCAAAAATCGTACCGAACCGTGATTTAACTGTATCGTTGCATCCCTATGGAACACCATTGCAGAAGCTATGACGGGAAAAGTTTTCATTTGCCTAAATGCTTAAGTTATTAAGTGCAAATTTTATTTTATTTTTAACGCATTTTATTTATTCTGTGGTGCTGTGCGGTATCAATATTGTTGTTTTTTTTACTTAAGAGGCATGGTCTATTGTTTTTAGTTGTGATTTCTTAAAAAGTATTTTTGAATTTATCTGTTAATATATACTGTATTCTCACTGTGTTATTGTAAATTGGTTAAAAAAAAAATTGGGGGGGCGCAATAATATCGCAATAATTTATGAGAATAATTATCACACACTAATATTTGTTATCGCGACAGGCCTAGGTACAGCTTTCATACTTTTTCAACCTAAATCCGGCGTTAGATTGGTTCATGTGACCAACTGCTAAGTGAAGTGTGGGACAGCCCCCTTTGGGACGCAGTGAATTGGGAATGTGTCATGTCAATACATTATGAAGTCTATGGCCCTAGGAAGGATTAAAACAGCGGTTTGGACCTCTGTCACAGTCCGTGGCACCGAAACGCCTGTCGAGTATGACGAGCGCACGTTTTCTCGATTCTAATACATTTCAAATGGTTTTTCAAAATATACTTTTATTTTGTCCCTTTTTCGGCAATATTTTAATTCCGTTTTGGAAAAATAAGGCTACGAAAGAGTCTGCTCTTTGGCTCCCGGCTAACTTTTGGTAGCGATAGCGAGGCAAACCCGTTGACTAGCGGGGCGTTGACCGACGTTATGTTCGCGCGCAGGTTCTCAGGACGCGGCGCACGACTTTGCCACTCTGAGGAAGCACCAGGTCGGTGGCTCCGCTCGGGTCCGTCGCTCGGCGTCGCAGTTTGACACCTTGTCGGTCGCCGCCAGGTGTCTCACATCCTCAACGTGGCGTCCGGGGTGGAAAACGCCTTTCCCGATCTTTTCGTCTACAAGACGCAGAGCATCCCCGAGCGCCCGGACGCGCTTCTGCTTCCGCACCTGGACGAATGCTGTCGCTTCATCCAGCAGGCTAGACGCGAGGTACGCCGCCGGCCCGCCCCACATTTGACAAAAACGTGACATTGTTCACACACACCTTTGACAAAAAAGGGTGACATATTTCACAGTTTGACCAAAAAATAAACAACAATCGTAACACAAATTTGACAGAAATGTGGCAACAATTTGCAAAATTTCACCATGTGGTTAAAGAAAAGGAACAGCAATTATAACACAATTAGATACAAAAGTCAACAAATAGGACCAAAAAAGAATGTACATTCACTGCCAGCCCTTCCACTTAAGATGGATTGGCTGTCCACTAGCGACAAACTCATTTCTAAACTCGGCAAAAGGATGACTGGACGCCACATGTTTGGACAGTCGCCATTGTCAATGGTGCTGGAATTGTTCATTTCGAAAAAGAAATCTTTTTAATATAGTATAACAAAGGGTATTTTTCGGAGTAACGATATGGAGTTGAAAATTTTGACATGGTGGCAAGAGTACTTTTAACAACCCGAATGTCACACTTAATACACAGAAGAGACTGGAGTGTGAAACAATACGAGTTTAAAGTAACGGCATTGTGACACAATACAACGTTGTTGTGAAGACAAAGGTCCACTTCTGATGGAAGGCCACTCAATAATGCAAAAAAGCTGTTTTATTGATGAGCGAGCGGATCGCATAACGCACGCGCGGTCATTAGTGTGGCGGGGGGGCGGGAAGTCGGCCTTCCTTCCCGACACTTTGCCGTAACCGGAGTCCCTCGTTCTTTGAGAGGCGGCTCGGCTCGGCCGGGCCCGGCCATCTGGCAGCTTGTCATCGTGACAAATGAGGAACACAAAAAAGTCACAAAACCAGATTACGGTCAGATTTCAGTAAAAGGTAACAGCATGTAGTATGACAAACAAAGAACAGTCATTGTAAGACACAAATTTGACCAAAAAGTAACCATTGTCAGCAAATTTGACAGAAAGAAAGCCAAAAATGTGACGTCATGTGACACGTATTCCAAAGGGAACAGTAACACAATTTGAAATAAAGATGAACAATGTCCACATTTCAACTAACTTGATGAAAAAAAAAACCAACAAAATAGTAGGACCGTGACATCAATTTCACAATTGAATAAAAGGAAAATGATGACGAGAGGAAGAGCGTTGTGATCCATCTAAAGAGGGGCGGGGCCGGCTTGTGTCCTTGTCAGAAAGGCGTGGTGTTGGTCCACAGCAACGCGGGCGTGTCCCGAGGCCCGGCGGTGGTCGTGGGCTACCTGATGCGGCACGAGCGCCACTCCTTGGAGGCGGCCCTGGCGTGCGTGCGCGCCGCCCGGCCCGCCGCCCGCCCCGATCCGGCCCTCCTGCTCCAGCTCCGCCAGCTCGGCGACTCGGACGCCGCCCGAAGCCCGGAGTGATGAGACGCACTTTGCGCTCTGACGCCTTCACGGACATTTAGGAAAGAGTACCCTCTGGTGGCAAAAGTTGTAACCGCACCGGCAAAAGCTCCCGAGTCCTACCACGTACTGCTCATTATTAGAGGTGGGACTCGATGAACAAAACAAAACAAAAATCATCCGATTCATTTGCAACATTGTTATGAATTGATCTTGATTCATCGAACGATACTATCCCCCCCAAAATGAATATATATATCTACAGGGGTTGGGCAAAATAATGGAAACCTTTAAAAACGAATTGGGTCCGCCTTTTGTGGCAATTACATCCTCAATTCTCCAAGGTATTGATTTATACAACTTGTGAACTGTTTCCAATGAAGCCATTCTTTACTCTTTTGGCGGTGGAAATGGACGTCTTTATTGAATCTCTAAAACTGACCATAAATGCTCAATAATGTTGAGGTGTGCCAGCCCATGAGATGTTCAACTTCATTAAAATGTTCCTTATGCCATTTTTTAACAATTATATTCAACAATTATGAAGCCAAAATGTTAGGTGTTTCCATTATTTTGTCCAACCCCTGTGTGTGTGTGTGTGTGTGTGTATATATACAGTGCCTTGCAAAAGTATTCGGCCCCCTTGAACCTTGCAACCTTTCGCCACATTTCAGGCTTCAAACATAAAGATATCAAATTTTTATTTTTTGTCAAGAATCAACAACAAGTGGGACACAATCGTGAAATGGAACAAAATTTATTGGATAATTTCAACTTTTTTAACAAATAAAAAACTGAATATTATTTGGCCCCCTTGCGTTAATACTTTGTAGCGCCACCTTTTGCTCCGATTACAGCTGCAAGTCGCTTGGGGTATGTTTCTATCAGTTTTGCACATGGAGAGGCTGACATTCTTGCCCATTCTTCCTTGCAAAACAGCTCGAGCTCAGTGAGGTTGGATGGAGAGTGTTTGTGAACAGCAGTCTTCAGCTCTTTCCACAGATTCTCCATTGGATTCAGGTCTGGACTTTGACTTGGCCATTCTAACACCTGGATACGTTTATTTTTGAACCATTCCATTGTAGATTTGGCTTTGTTTTGGATCATTGTCCTGTTGGAAGATAAATCTCCGTCCCAGTCTCAGGTCTTGTGCAGGTTTTCTTCCAGAATGTTCCTGTATTTGGCTGCATCCATCTTCCCGTCAATTTTAACCATCTTCCCTGTCCCTGCTGAAGAAAAGCAGGCCCAAACCATGATGCTGCCACCACCATGTTTGACAGTGGGGATGGTGTGTTCAGGGTGATGAGCTGTGTTGCTTTTACGCCAAACATATCGTTTTGCATTGTGGCCAAAAAGTTCAATTTTGGTTTCATCTGACCAGAGCACCTTCTTCCACATGTTTGGTGTGTCTCCCAGGTGGCTTGTGGCAAACTTTAAACCAGGCTTTTTATGGATATCTTTGAGAAATGGCTTTCTTCTTGCCACTCTTCCATAAAGGCCAGATTTGTGCAGTGTACAACTGATTGTTTTCCTATGGACAGACTCTCCCACCTCAGCTGTAGATCTCTGCAGTTCATCCTGAGTGATCATGGGCCTCTTGGCTGCATCTCTGATCAGTTTTCTCCTTGTTTGAGAAGAAAGTTTGGAAGGACGGCCGGGTCTTGGTAGATTTGCAGTGGTCTGATGCTCCTTCTATTTCAATATGATGGCTTGCACAGTGCTCCTTGAGATGTTTAAAGCTTGGGAAATCCAAATCCGGCTTTAAACTTCTCCACAACAGTATCTCGGACCTGCCTGGTGTGTTCCTTGGTTTTCATAATGCTCTCTGCACTTTAAACAGAACCCTGAGACTATCACAGAGCAGGTGCATTTATACGGAGACTTGATTACACACCGGTGGATTCTATTTATCATCATCGGTCATTTAGGACAACATTGGATCATTCAGAGATCCTCACTGAACTTCTGGAGTGAGTTTGCTGCACTGAAAGTAAAGGGGCCGAATAATATTGCACGCCCCACTTTTCAGTTTTTTATTTCTTAAAAAAGTTGAAATTATCCAATAAATGTTGTTCCACTTCACGATTGTGTCCCACTTGTTGTTGACTCTTGACAAAAAAAAATTAAATTTCATATCTTTGTTTGAAGCCTGAAATGTGGTAAAAGGTTGCACGATTCAAGGGGGCCGAATACTTTTGCAAGGCACTGTGTACATATATATATATATATATATATATATATATATATATATATATATATATATATATATATATATATATATATATATAGGCCCCACTCACCAACGTCACACAATGACGTGTCGCTGCATCCGGCCACCATATTGTCCGTCATTGTTTATCCGTATTCTCAATGGTTTCAATTTGTCGTGCAATTCATGGAAGCACCGGTGCTTTCAGACGCTGTAAACTCATTGGATGCTTCGCATAAAAGGCGTTATGTGGAAAAGCTTCAGTCTATCCATTTGCCAGATCCATATTTGATGCCTAAATCGATATTTTTCGACCCGCTGTCTTCGCTGTGTCTGCCTGACATCTGCTACCCTGATATCTACAACTATCTTGTCCACAGAAACTCAGCCTATTGTCACGAAACTTTGAAAAACTTTTTAAGAGCAGCACTCGAAGCAACATTACCTCGTGTGATCCTTTCAATTTTCTAAAATGGCGACAATCAATTAAAAAAAAAGTTGACTGCGATGGCCGACGCTCCAAGGATAGGTGGATATTGGACTATCTCTTCAATACAACAACTGTGTCTGCCTCATTTGCAAAGAGACAGTCGCTGTTTTCAAAGAGTTGGATGTGACGCGATTTTACCAAACAAGACACGCTGACATGTACGACAACATTACAAGGAAGACACGCAGCGAGAAATTATAGCAACTTGAAGCTAGTTTCATTTCACAGCAGCAGTATTTCGCAAGAGCCCGAGTGTCGAAAGAGAACGCCACAAAGGCGAGATTGTTGAAATTATGAATTTAAAAAAAATAATAATGTGACACACAGAAAGGCTTGCTAAAAATGGTTTCAATATATTGTTCTACGTAAATCAGCCAAGGTAGCCCCCCTCATTTTTACCACACCAAATCTGGCCCCCTTTGCAAAAAGTTTGGACACCCCTGTTTAACTGATGATCCGTAGACGAAGCCAGCTTCTTTCACTTGGTACCATCTAAATATTATTCCAAAATAATGATGGCGGAAGAAATAAACATCTTGAATTTGAAACTGTATGTTGTCGGCGATTAGCCTCGCAATGATCTTAATTGTGCTTGTCAGCCCAAAACCCTCGAAATATATATTAAATGCATCTTACCAGCACCTACATAGTCTGTGGTGATGGTTTGGTGACCAGTTTTCTCGTCGAATTGCAGCAGTCCATCTCGCTCTCCTCTCCGGGTCTCTCAGAATATGGTAGAACTTCAAGTCTCTCCGTCTATCTTCTCTGTCATTGCAACCAACCGCCACACACGCCTTCACCATTTTGATTATTAAGTTAACGAGCAGAAAAACATGCCATAATAGGCAGAATTTACGTAGCGGTAATGTGTAAACATGATGAGTTGACGGACAATATGGCGCGGAGGTGTGGTTGTGACATCATGTGAGTGGGGTCTATATATATATATCAGGGATCGGCTACCTGCGGCTCTAGAGCCGAATGTGGCTCTTTAGCGCTGTCCTAGTGGCTCCCTGGAGCTTTTTAAAAATGGAAAAAGATAGGGGAGGGAAATAAACTTTGGTTTCAATATGGTTTCTATAGGACGACAGACATGCCATTCATTAATATTGTAAAGAAGTGAACCCTTTAACACCTAAGCCTATTTTGGCCGAATTAGCATGCATTTGATGTTGCCTTTATATTTCAAAGAAAAAATTGTTTACAATGGCCAAATTGGGTCCCTTTTTTCAGGACGCCTTGAACTTCATGTCTAAACTGTTGTTTTCTTCACTGACCAATTATAATCCACATTTTGGACCCAAAAAGACAAAAAAATCCCAAAATCTTTTTTCAAAATTTGTAATGTTGACGTCCCATTGACAACCAAATATGCTCGACCAACCGTTTTGAAGCTTGATAATATTTATTCAACTTGTTAGGATAAACATTCAATAGAAAAAAATAAGATTGAATAGTTTTTTGTTCAACAATTCAACACAAACAGCAGGTATTGTCATAGGCGTTTTTGGCCTTTACACATACTATGGTCAAAACAGGTTATATAGTGTGCAAAATAGTGAGAAAAAAATTATATGTATCATCTAACACAAAAAGAGTTTGGAAGATATCTCTTTGTGAAGTTAGGTGTTGTACCCATCACCTTATCAAAAGTATATACGTACATGCAATCAAGCTTCTCCAACATACATCTACATAAAAATTGAAAAGATTACAGTGAAGAAAAAATATATATAACATTGAAAAAAAGTATTTTCAAAAATATTGACAAGTAGTTCAATTCAAATTTTTCAGGCATGCGACCCAATAAAGTTTTTTTTTTGCGCACTCAATAAAGCTTCTTCTTGAACAGGTCACAGAGGGAGCTGCGTCACACACAACGTCACATAGCCTACTCTTTCGCCGTTTGCGCTCTACTGTCACTTCTAGTCGCCGAGACGTTGATTCATCAGAGGAAAACAACAACAAATACGACTCATCTTCTTCCTTGAGTTGATGAAATAATGCATTAGCTTGTGCTAAATGTAGTTTTAGATTCATTCTGCACGTTTCAAAGTCGCTCGCTCAAACCAACCGGTGTTGTGCATTTTTCGGCACTACACCGGCCGCTGCTTGCTTCGCATGCCTCCCTTTCAATAGTTGGCGACTCGCTCGGAAATGTATTAAAAATGATCACATTCGGTTCGTCCTTCCTGACATCACAACGACTCTTGGGATAAGTAGTCTTTTGTGCTGCTTTCGCTTTTGAAAAAGGACAAGAAATGATGGAAATATGGAGATGGATACATGGTCCATGCAGCGTTTGAATGCATATTTATGAGTGCAATAAAACTCAAATGACATTATCTCCCGTTTTTCTTGGCCGATTGACTGCAAATAAAAACTGGTGTGTACACCAACTTCCGCACTTTCAAACGAGACCAACCAGCAGCACGTGGGTGATGTAATTACAGCGTGACGAAGCTTCAAAGACGATATGCGTAAACGCGTCGCTGCCGACACGTTCGGTGTTAAAGGGTTCAACTTGAGGCGGCATCGTACAACAGAGTAGTCACGTGGGCAATGATTCTCTATAGGATGCACTGCAGGGAAAATAAACATTTCATCATGAAGGCTGATGATGTATTTGTAGCCACCTTAGTCATTTTGATAGTAAGCTAATATACTAATAGATACATACAGCAGGTGTTGCCTTCTTTATAAGGCTTTTACTTTTTTTTGCGGCTCCAGGCAGATGTGTTTTTTTCTTTCGGTCCAGTATGGCCCTTTCAACATTTTGGTTTGCTGACCCCTGATATATATCATAAATGAAGTGTTGACCCTTTGTTGGCTTCTGATCCCAATTACGATACCTGATTGTGTGGTGTTAGCTGATGACAGATTATAATATTTTATTTTTCGTTGCATAGGGTTAGGGTTTATTCACTGCTTAACTCTTTGGCTGCCATTGAGGAATGATTGGCTGCTACCCTCCCTTCCACTTTAAATGGATTGGACGTCACTGCAATCAATTTTCCAATAATGTATAAAAATAACAGTGGATCTTCTGAGTTAAATGGAATTCCAACGTTGCAGTTCCCTTAATTAAAAAAAAAAAAAAAAAGCAATGGTCTTGAGTGTGTGTGCGCACCACGGCCACTGGGAGGCAGCACTTCGCAGAGAAGCGCATTTTAAATGGGGCGCCGTTTGTAAAGCAGCGCATGCTTAAAATGACGACATTTCCTCACATTTAGCGCCACACAGTGTTAAAAAGTGACTTTTTTATTTTTTTGCACTTTATAACATTATCAACTTAAATATTTCTTGTTAAATAATATTAGACCAGAATGTTTAAATCCAGGACTAAATATTTCATTTAAACCTTAAATCTAAATCTTAAATTTATTACCCGAGTATAAATCTTAAATATAAACCTTAAATCTAAATGTTAAATATGAATCTTAAAATCTAAGTTTTAAGTATAAATCTCAAATATAGATCTTAAATGTAAATCTTAAATTTATATCCCAAATGTAAATCTTGGATATAAATCTTAAATCTAAATACCAAATTTAAATGTTAAATCTGGAAATAGGTGAAAGTAAATATTTAGCCAATATGCAAATTCACATGATTGGGGACCAGAAGTAGCTAAATAAAAGCTGGAGCAGCTCAGACTGTTGTCTTGTTTTTTCAGTTGAAGTTAGAGTAATCAACAATGCTCTCCAGTCCAACAGACCCCCCCTTGTGGCAATTCATACTAGACTTTACTGGGCTCAAGTATGTAAAAGTGACACGAAAACCACAAAATACTCTTTAAATAAAGTTTCTCCCAAATGTGTATTTTACCTAGGTATTTTTATTATCACACTGGTCCATTTCCAAGAGCCGACTGCCACCATTGATTAGGTTTTATTCATTTTCAAGCTACGTGAACAGGGGCGTGTCTAGGATTTTTTTCTTGGGGGGGCCAAACAGGGTCACAATCTGTAGAGGGGTGGCATATTTTACTGTAAGGGTGTAACGATACAAAAAACGTCACGATTACCTCGGTTTTGGGGTCACAATTCGTTTCAGTAAAGTACAGGAATAACATGTTAAACCATTTGCTTGCTCAGCATGTTGTTTATTAAAACAAAACTCACATGATCACAGTAGCGCAAATCAAGGATTTGCTTCCTCATGAATGATTAAAATCCTTACCTAGTCACCCCAATCATGAATGAATACCCTCTTGAATATTACTGCAAAGCATGCAATCATGGCCTATGTAAACTGACTGCAGGCCAGCGTTCAATACAGCACTGTATTGAACCTAACATTCGATTGCGAGCGGTTTGGTAAATATACATGTACTTTGACACCCCTATTGTATTGACATAAAATGGTTTAAAGTTTCCAATGACAGCTTCTGATTTTAGGTGATGACAATAATAACCAGTAAACTAGATTACAAGTAATGACTTCATCAGGGCCGGCCCAGGCCATTTGGGGGCCCCTTAGCAAAATAATGCCAAGGGGCCCATATTTTTGGCCCACCATTTCATCACAGTGTACTGTGAAACCCATACATGCAATCCAACCCATACGTCCATATTTTGTATATTAATCAGATTTTGTTACACTGCATACTTCAAACTTCTCACCCCAAATGATTGTCAGTACTTACAGTAGATGGCGCAAAACCTAAAACCTTCTAAAAGAGGAAAAGAAGTTAAGGGAAATGTTGGTACCATGAGCTGTTAAAGGATCTCTTCCTCCCTGCCTGCACTGTCCTGGGATACATCCTCAGGTATGGCCGTGTTGGTCCATCGGCTGGGCTCCGTGATATATCTAGGGAAAAAATATATATAATTTTTTTAATTACTGAACGTTTTTATGCAATGACAATAAATTATAAGTGTTGTTGTGACCTAATCCTGGGTCCGCAATTAAATAATGCACCCAACTGCTTCATCCATATTTTTTGTACAAGTTTTCCTTAATCTTCAAACAAAACTAGAAGTTAAATACCTGATGACTGGGACGATGTGGGGAGCGGAGAATGTGGAGCCTCGTCTGTGTCGCTGCCACTTTCACATATAGACGCTTGTGGATCCTCATCTGAATGGCTGTCACCCTCACTGATGAGAATCTCTGACCACACAAAGAAATATTCAATTAATGCATAAACATAAGGACTATATTTCAACTTGTTGTCTTACAGATAAGTACACATTTTTTTATGATATATTTACCTGCTGAATGCTGTCCTGAAGAGGATGCTGAAGCCCCACTGTCCCCAGCAGCTGATCTTTTTTTCTTCTTGACAATAAAGAATGTCTCAATGTTTTGAGATCTCTTCATTGTTCTTTCCCTAATCTGCCCGAGAAAATGAGGCCATAATGCTCAGGCATTTATCATGTGTCATGTTGAAAAAGACTACAATCACAGCAAACGCAAACAAACTCAAGTGGAAAATTACCCCAACCAAGAAAAAGGAAAAAAACTACCAAGTTCTAATCAGTTAAATTCTTTCAAACGATTTGAGCTAGTGTTGCTAGCATTAGCTTCTTAACTTCAGCTACACAAACGTTACCCAACCACCTGTGACATGCCTATACATTAAACACTAACATTCACATTTTTTCCCACAGTTTGGACATTCTCACTTACCTCAATTATGAATGGTGTTTAACCACCGCCGTGGTAGTAGTGTTCTCAAGAACAATATAAACACCAAATTGTCCAACTTGGTCTGTTGTGAATGCATGATATTGACGTTCCTGTGCATCCTATTCGCTTAAAGTCACGTGAATGAGGAAAAAGTATTCGATTGGCTGCTTCCTCCTCGACGCCGAACTCAGTCGCAGAAAGTTCAACCAAACCATCTCCTTGGCGGTGCATTAAATTTGACGAGCTACAGTCAATTTGGCGTCATCGCCTCGCCCCGACGCGACATTCGTGACACGTTCACATTGACTTTCATGGGAACCCGCGGCGCGACAAGCAAATTAAGCGGCCGGTGTGAACGTAGCTTTACTGAGGTGGTGGTTGGTTAGGGGGGCACTTAGGGTGGCCAACCAAATTTCAGGGGTGGCAAATGCCACACAGACTAAGTATTTAGATTTCGGATTTATATTTAAAATTTACATTTAGGATATAAATTTAAGATTTACATTCAACATATATAAAATTTAGATGTAACATCTAGATTTCAGATTTAAATTAAAGATAGATTGAAGGTTTAGATATAAGATTTACATTTAAGATTTAAATTAAATATTTAAACATTCAGGTCTTATACTTACTATTTAACAAGAATTATTTAAGTTGCTAAATAATGTTATATATGTGGGGGGAAAAAAAGTGACTAAAATTTCATACCACATATTTAACACTGTGTGGCGCTAAATGTGAGAAAATGTTGTTGTAATTTTCAGCATGTGCTGCTTTACAAACGGCGCCCCATATTTTTGTGTGTTAATCATTCATTTTAGGGTTAAATCAGGCGAATCGATGCTAATTTTTGTGAGCTCGTATTTCATCCCCAATTAGTGTTAAGCTAGTGTTGGGGAAATGAATCGAGTTTTGTATTTTAATCTTCAATATGTGTCATTTTCCTTTTTATTGGTTATATATATATATGTTGTTGCAGTCGGCTTCCACTGGAGTGTAATAAAGGAGTAGTAAGTGAATGTCTAGTTTTTTGTTTGTTTGTTCTTGGGCTGCCATCCTCCCTCCCACTTGTGGATGGAATGTACACGAAGAAACTCATTTCAAAGTGATTTGAATCGGGGACATTTTCCGATCGCTTCCTTGATTTTCGGTCCATGTGAGTGACTTCCCGATTCTTTTGCTCTCTTCCTGTTGGTTTTGGGTTGACTTCCTTTCCATTTCAGGTGCTTTCTGGGTCACTTCCTTCATTTCCAGTCAATTTGAGTGACTTCCTTTTTTATTTTGCTCACTTCCTGTTGTTATTGGGTCATTTCTGGGTGACTGTTTATTTTTTAGTCGTGTGGCAAGCCATCCCATAATATCCCCTTGAGCACCCTCTTCTCCTCCTCATCGTCATCGTCATCGACGCCGGGAGCGAACGACAAAGCGGACCGCGTGCGTCCACTCCGTGCTCCATGGGATCCTTCTGCTCCGGCCCGGACCCCGTGACGGTCGTGACCGCCGCCGCCACCGCGCCGGGCACAGGTCAGACGTCTCGCTAGCGCCGCCTGCGGTCCCCTCGGACACGCCGGTGTCAAGTCGAAGCAACTTTTTCAACGTAGATAAAGAAAGGAGCGCAAAACCTTGTCTTTTTTCGAATACGTGACACAAAGGCGAGCGCCCCCCAACTCGCGCGCTCTGCTTGGCGTCATCGTTTGTAGAGGCGCAATTAACGCTCCGTCGGCGTAGCGATCACGCGGGTGGTTGGTTGCCTTGGCGATTAACTACAAACTCAAAGCTCAATCGGAGGATTGAAAAAAACCTGAGCAAATATCCCAGTGATGAATGAAAACAACCAAGTGAGGATTTGAATCAAGATAACTCCGAGGGGTGGCCCGCTCCTCAATTTCGATTGGCCCGAAGCAAAAGCCTACATTCTTTTGCGCATCCCTAGCTTTAACGCCAGATGAAGCGGTGCTTCTCCTTGAGATCAGGCCGGGGTTAAAACCTAGCAACATGTTGAAGTCAATAGAGAAAGCTGATATGAGTATTTTCCTTGACTCATGTAGAAGAAAAAACATACGGTAATCCAATGTGATAAATGTTGGTTGTGATTTTCTTCGCTTGACATTTTTGAATTGTTCAGTTGTTGTTTGTTTCAGTAGTGGAAAGAGAACTATTATGTTGGTGCTTGTAGCCCAATCACTGCTACTGAGCGTTAGAGACGTCAAATTTAGTCCAATTTGACTGGGGGTGGGGGGGCTCCCAGTCAAAATGGATGGGACATCTTTTCTATTGCCACCAATGAGTTAACACTTCAAAATAAATGGACACCACTGTTCTAACGGTATACAGGAAATAATGGATCCTTTATAAAATCCTCTTGATTGGGGGGGATACTATGAATTAAGAAAAAAATCCACTTGAATTAGTTCATTCATCAAGGAAATGCCCCGGGCATGCAGCGAGCAAAATCAACACCCAGAAATGTCCGAGTCACCTGCTGATTAGCGAATGGCATTTACTTGCAAAATTGTATTCATCTTTAAATATACCTAATAAAAATACAATCATCATAAAATGATTGATTGAAATGACCCAAAGTAGTCACTTAAAGGGGAAGAAAAAAAAACTTTGTCAGTAGAAAAAAAGTCAAGTTGATATGTCCTATTGAGTTATGACTTGCGTGTCACAGGTGCCCTCCGGCCAACGAGGCACGAGGGCCACCCTCGGGGACCCGCCACGAACGGACCCGACCGCGCGGGGCTGCCGGCCGGTGGCCACACACACAAAAAGTTCAAGTTGAGGTAGGGGTCTCCAAATGATTTATCATCACTTCCTTTTGAGATCCTGTTGAGTTTGGGTGACTTCCCGCCAAGGGCATAGGTTTGGTCACGACGTTGGGAGGGACGCTATAACACCTGCCTGCACAATTTTGCTGGAGACAAGACCAAACAGATTATTGAACTGGGGTCAGGGCTACATTTCTCACAAATATGAACCTAATTCATTGATAGGCTAAATGATCAATGCAAAATAAATCTGTTTTGACTTATACCAACTTTCATATTTATTGGTTCAGGTGATTCAATGTTCGAGTCAAACCTTGTTTTAAAAAACGACTAAAACATTTAGAAGTGCCAGTCCTTTTATTAAAAAAAAAACTGGGGAGGTATCCAAAAATGGGTCCACTTCTGGGGGACACTGGAGCACCCCTAGACTCAAAATGAATTATTGTTATTAAAAAAAGATTTGAGGAAAAAATGAATTTTAAAAAATCGGAGTTGTTCAAGGACTGATCTACATCTGAGGCATACTAGACTACCCTAAGACTCGAACCAAAGTACTCTCATGAAATTCTGATGCTTGATTTTGTTTCACAGATTTTTTTATCATGTTAGTGTCCCCCTGAAGTGGACCCATTCTAGGGTAGCTCCCCATTTTTTTTTAAATAAAGGGACTTGCACTTTGAAGTTGCTGTGTTGCATGACCATGATACAAATGTGGGACAGCTAGCTTGACTTTGTTATTTCTTGTGGAGGATGGCCCGACCGCAGTAGTTTTGCAGGTTCGCAAGTTCACATAGTTTAATGTTATGCTAACTCTGATGCAGGTCGGACTTTCAGTCGCAAAATTAGTGGCGATTTCCTCCACCTCCTCAACATTGACGTCTATTTTAGGTTACTTACAGTGGCTGCTGCCGCCCCCCCCCCCCCCCCCCCCAAAAAACTTTTAATATCCCTCTTCTACGAAGGAGGCGGCATGTTGTCGAAACGAATCTGTCAGGGCTGCGCATGTGTACGTGCGTGTGTCTGTGTGGCGAGAGGGGTTCAAGTCATCAGCCAATCAAACGTGCATTTGAGGGGCAAAAAAATGGACCGGCACATTCAGCAAATGATAATAAATGTAAGTCTGAACATTCATCCATCCATCATCTTCTGCTTGCTGTGGGGTTGGTTCGCGAGGGCAGCAGCTTTAACAGGAAAGCCCAGACTTCCCCCTCCCCAGCCACTTCAACCAGCTCGTCCGGCGGGATCCCGAGGCGTTCCCAGGCCAGCCGAGAGACAGTCTCACCAGCGTGTCCCGAGTCGTCCCCGGGGCCTCCTGCCGGCGGGACGTGCCCGGGACACCTCTCCGGGGAGGCGTCCAGGAGGCATCCACACCGGATGCCCCAGCCATCTTTGCCGGCTCCTCTCAACGCGGAGGAGTAGCGGCTTGAGTCCCTCCCGGATGACCAAGCTTCTCACCCTAACTCTCAGGGAGAGCCCGGACACCCTGCGGAGGAAAGTCATTTCGGCCGCTTGTATCCGGGATCTTGTTCTTTTAGTCACAACCCACAGCTCGTGACCAAAGGTGAGGGTAGGAACGTAGACCGACTGGTAAATTGAGAGCTTCTTCACTACGGACCGGTGCAGAGTCGCCCTTACTGCAGGTGCCGCACCGATCCGCCTGTCGATCTCCAGCTCCCTCCTACCCTCACTCACGAACAAGACCCCAAGATACTTGAACTCCACCACTTGGAGAAGGATCTCATCCCCGACCTGGAGAGGGCACTCCACCCTTTTCCAACGGAGGACCACGTTCTCGGATTTGGAGGTGTTGATCTTCATCCCAATCGCTTCACACTCGGCTGCGAACCGCTCCATTGAGAGTTGGAGGTCACGGCTTGATGAAGCCAACAGCACCACATCATCTGCAAAAAGCAGAGATGCAATGCTGAGGTGACCAAACCGGACCCCCTCAACGCTTCCTCTGCGCCCATAAAACGTATGAACAGAATCGGTGACACAGGGCGGCCTTGGCGGAGTCCGACTCTCACCGGGCACGAATTCGACTTACTGCCGGCAATGCGGACCAACCTGACACCGGTCGTACAGGGACTGAACAGCCCTTACCAGGAGGCTCGGCGGTACCCCATACTCCCGGAGCATGCCCCACAGGACTCCCGAAGGCACACGGTTGAACGCCTTCTCCAGATCGATAAAACACATGTTTATTGGTTGGGCGAACTCCCACGCACCCTCGAGGACCCTGCCGAGGGTGTAGAGATGGTCTACTGTTCCACGGTTGGGACGAAAAGCACACTGCTCCTCCTGAATGCGAGATTTGACTTCCCGACAGACCCTCGTCTCTAGCACCCCTGATAGGGTGAGGAGTGTGATCCCTCTATAATTGAAACACACCCTTAAAAATGGGGACCACCACCCCTGTCTGCCTCTCCAGAGGCACTGTCCCCGATGTCCACGTAATGTCGTAGAGGCATGTCAGCCACGACAGCCCCACAAAATTCAGAGCCTTTAGGAACTCCGGGCGGATCTCAACGACCCCCGGGGCCTTGCCACCAAGGAGCTTTTCAAGCACCTCAGTGACTTCGACCCCAGAGATCGAAGAGCCCACGTTGAGGGCGTGTCGGTGGAATTGAGAAGGTCTTCGAAGTATTCTCCCCACCGACTCAAGACGTCCTGAGTCAAGGTCAGGAGTCCCCAATCTTCACTAAACACAGTGTAAATGGCGCACTGCTTTCCTCTCCTCAGACGCCTGACGGTGGACCAGAATTTCCTCGAAGCTGTTTTCCATGGTCTCGCAGAACTCCTCCCATGTCCGAGTTTTGGCCTCGGCGACCACCTAAGCTGAAGTCTGCTTGGCCAGCCGCTACCTGTCAGCTGCATCCGGAGTCCCACGGGCCAAAACGGCCCGATAGGCCTCCTTCTTCAGCTTGACGGCATCCCTTACTTTTGGTGTCCACTAGCGGGTTCGGGGATTGCCGCCACGACAGGCACCGACTACCTTACGGCCGCAGCTCCGATCGGCCGCCTCAACAATGGGGGTGCGGAACCTGGCCCACTCGGACTCAATGTCCCCCACCTCCCCCGGGACGAGGGACAAGTTCTGCCGGAGGTGGGCGTGGAAGTTCTTTCTGACAGGGGATTCTGCTAGACGTTCCCAGCAGACCCTCACAATACGTTTGGGCCAGCCAGGTCTGGCCAGCATCTTCCCCCGCCATCGGAGCCAACACGCCACCAGGTGGTGATCGGTTGACAGCTCCACCCATCTCTCCACCCGAGTGTCCAAAACATACCAGAGGAGCGTGATTGGGAGGAAGGCCCCCCCCCCCCCGATCAGAACCCGAGTGGTGTTCTGTTATTGGGTATATATAATATAACATATATAACACGATTACAAAGTTGCTCATCGAACTGCGGCCTAGGGTGTCCTGGTGCCAAGTGCACATATGGACACCCCTATGTTTGAACAGGGTGTTCATTATGGACACGCCGTGACGAGCACAGAAGTCCAATAACAGAACACCACTCGGGTTCTGCTCGGGGTGGGGGAGTTCCTCCCAATCACGCTCCTCCGGGTCTCACTGTCATTGCCCACGTGAGCGTGGAAGTCCCCCAGGAGAACGAGGGAGTCCCCAGAGGGGACGCTGTCCAGCACACCCTCCAAGGACTCCAAAAAGGGTGGGTACTCTGAGCTGCTGCTCAGTGCGTAAGCGTAAACAACAGTCAGGACCCGTCCCCCCTGCCCGAAGGTGGAGGCTACCCTCTCGTCTACTGGAGTAAACCCCAATGTACAGGCGCCAAGCCGGGGGGCAATAAGTATAGGATTGGTATACCAGAACCCAAGCTGTAAGTGAAAGAGAGTCCCACTATATCTAGTCGGAACTTCTCTGCCTCACACACCCGCTCGGGTTAGCTTCTGCAGCCGGGGGTCGGACCTCCAAGGCCCCCCGCCTTTGGCCGGCGCCCAACTCCCTACGCACCCAATCCCTGTGGCCCATCCCGCAGGTGAGCCCATGGGAAGGGGAACCCATGTTGCCTTTTCGGGTTGTGCCCCATGGGGACCGCCAGGTGCTCGCCTTCGAGCCCCACCTCCAGTCTGAACATAATGAAAATAATTAACTTCATTATGGTAAGGTCTGTTCTATGCTTCCAACACATGGGAAGACAACCTATAAAACTGAAGTCATTATATAATGCAAATAAGGTTGCTTAAAAGTTGGTAGGAACAATTTGAGCATCCTGAAAAGTTGCTAGTGTTATGTCCCCTATGTAAACCTTTGCCCTTGCTTCCCGCTGATATTGGGTCACTTCCTGTTGATTTAAAAAAAAATTTTTTTTTTAGTATTACCAAAATAAGTGTTTTTTTTTTTTGAGGAGGACCGAAAAAGAGGAAATGGCTTGATAGGGAAGGAGGAAGCCGTCTGAGCCGCAGGATTCCATCACTCTTAGCGAACGGCCGCTTTGGCGTTGCCACGGTAACGCTGTCCAATGCGCCGGGCTGCAGCTCGCCCTCTTTTTTTCTCTCTCTCCATCCATCCTCACCACTGCTGGTTGGGCTTCCTGCCCGCGTTGCCACGGCGATCCACTCCGGGACCACCCGTCGGATCGTAGGCAAGTCGGCAGTTTCGGTACCCGCGCGCCGCCTCCGCTCACTTCTTCTCCCGTCCGTGGCTCGGAGGAGACATTGCCGCCGCAGCTCCGGAACTCCATGAACTTCCCGCTCCGCTTTCTCCGACGTCGCAGCGTGACGGACGCCAAAGCGCCTCCGCCCGCATGAACGCCCGGGAGGAGGAACGGATGAAAGTTGAGGAGGAGGCGGAGGTCGAGGAGCCAGAAGAAGAGGAGGGCGCGCCAGACGTGAAGACGGACGCGCAACAGGAGGAGGCTGTGAGCATGGAGCGAGAGGATCCAAGTGAGGAGGAAGAGGAGGAGGTGCAGCAAGAAGAAGAAGAGGAGATACCGCAGGAGGAGGAGGACCACGCTGTGGCGCAGGAAGAACGGCGACAAATGGACGAGCTGCTGCAGGAGGAGGCGCGGGAGGAGGAACACGACCACAACAGTCAGGTTCTGCTTCGCCTCCGAGGAATGTAAGTAAACATGCCATGACATCATACCGCTATTATTGATGATGTCATGGTGCCGCGGCACGGTCGCCGTGGCGACCGGACGGCGTCGCCGGGACCGCCTTTCACGCGAGCACGCGACAGACACGTTGACGACGACGGACGTCCGACCCCCTCCGCGCCTCGTACGGATCGCGCGTCTACCAATTCATTTCGATTCACGGCAGAAGGACGATTGGACGTCTATCGTTGTCAACGAAAGAGTTCCGCTCCTTGGCCGCAGTCGACGGAGGCTGACGTCCGATCTTTCCGGACCGGCGCGAGGGGGCGGATCGTGTCGGTCAAAATCAAGAGGAAGTGACCAAAATGAAAGTTGGCCAGAATGAGCAAAAAGCAACAGGGTGTGACCAAAATCGAAATGGTTCCCCTCCCGTGGATTGAAATAACCCTATCGCTCGTCGATGTCCAATCCATTTCAAGTGGGAGGGTTGGCAGCGGATCAACATTTTTTCACTTCTTGTTGATTTTGTCCCGTTTCTGGGTGACTTCCTGTCGATTCTTGGCACGATTTTGCTGGACTTCCTGTTGATTTCTATGGCAGCCAATGACATCACACTTCACGAAAGAAACACATTCCATATATGAACTCATCAGATGCCATTGACGGACGGCGCTATACGTCCGAGCCATCCGGACCGCCAAGGAGTCCGATGGAGTCTCCTGTCCCGAGATGGCCGTCGGCGACTGACGCCATCAATTCGCCTTTGGTCATTTACGTCCTTCTTGTCCACAGGCGTGTGTTTTGCCGCCGCTGACACCTGGCGTGTGGCTGGTGGCCATCTTGTTTGTCATTAAACAAAGAAGGAAAGGAGCGCGACAGGCTGACCAGTCTTTTAGACATCCCTCCCTCCCTCCCGCTGCCAATTCATAAATGTGTGAGAAACAAACAGCGAGGGGAGACACGTTTGCTTCGAGTGTCTCTCACTGTTTTTTTTTTTTTTTTAAACTGTGGCAAATGTGGCACAGAAGTCGCCCGGCAACACCGCTTGTGAAAATAGAAATCTTATTTTTTATGTGTCAATCTGGGGATACAATTAGACTTGTAGAAAAGCCGCCGGCCGGGAATTCTACGACCAAACAAATTATAAAACAAAAATTTGGATATTATAAAATGATAGTCCTAACTTTACGTATGCGTGGCTAGTTGTTACATCAAACTTTACATTAAGACTGAGGTCATACTGTACAAGAAGTGGACAAGAATGAAGTTGTCTTTTTACATAACTTTACACAATATGTATGGATGTAGCGTGGCTAACTTGATATACTTTTAAGTCATGTGTCCTAATGTTCATTTCATAAACAGGGGTGATACACCTGTCGTATGCAAAAGACGATGAAGAAAATTCATGGATTGTTTCTTATTTTTACAGGCAGAAATACAAAAGGACTTCACAAAGGTGAGACGCCGGTTTTAGGGTCCCCGTCGGAGTCGTTTCGACTTTGACTTGAAAATGTCTCCGGCTCGCCTGTCGCCATGGAAACTAAACCATATTCCATCCCGTTTGGTTGCCACGACAACGCCGGGATGCCTTTGTTTGCGACGCGCTGCGACTTAGAAAGTTGAATTCCTGTTGCGCTAAAAAATGGCCATCGCTCCACTTCATTATTATTTTATGACCAACTCAATCATTTTTCATGTTTCATTAACGTGACAGTTAAAATTTCATTCATTTAAAATCATCTCTTAGAAATGTTGACATTAGCATGAAGCTATAATGCTTTTTTTTTTTAATATATATTTCCACGGCAAGTTTGACTGTGCTAGCACAATGTGTTAGCACGTTATGTTAGCATGAAGTTATATGTCTCTGGCAATTTGGACTGCGCCAAAGTTAGCATGAAGCCAAGCAGAATTTATCGGGCGGAATTGACGTTCGCCGCTCATCCGTTTTTTTGGGGGGTTTTTTTGTCCCTTAGACTGAAAGCGGCCATGGAGCAAATGGACCGTGGCGTGGTTGACGTCCGCCAGCTGCGCGCCAACCTGCAGTTGGCGGCCGCCATGTTGGACGCCGTCTACACCGACGAGACCAAGTGAGTCGAGCGATCGAAAGCGCGTCACGATGTATTTCTCTGACGGCGTCGTCCGTCCGTCAGGCGGCTGCTGGACCCCGAGGACGAGCTGAGCGAGCTGCGGGCAGAGTCCGTGCCCCGGGAGGTCCGCGATTGGCTGGCCTGCACCTTCAGCCGCAAGATGGGCGTGGCCAAGCGCCGCCCCGAGGAGAAGCCGCGCTTCCGGAGCATCGTCCACGCCGTGCAGGCCGGCATTTTCGTCGAGAGGTCGGCTCGCCGTTCTAATACCGCTCTTGTCTGCTACGGACGGCGCTAGATGTCTGGTCCGTTTGAAATAATCAACAGGAAGTGACCTCTAAGCAAGAAGTTGTCCCCCAATCAGCAGAAAGAGAGCCAACTAAACAGGAAGTCACTCAGAATTACCCGAAATCAACAGGAAGTAACGCGAAAATATCCCAGAATCAATAGGAAGTGACCAAACTAAAGAGGATGGTAACATTTCATTTTGGCTGGGTTAAAATAACGATCCCAAATTAACACGAAGAGACCTAAATGTCACCCAGGCCGCATTCATGAGCTAAAATCAGCAGGAAGTGACCCAAAAGTTGCCCTAAATCAACAGGAAGTGACCAAAGTCGAGACCCAGAGTGGCCTCCTCAGATCTGAAAATCAATGAGGAGTGACCAAACCAAAGCGCCATCTTTCAAGCACCGCTGACGTCTAAGTGGCCACATTTGCGATGTGCGTTTGAGATTCAGGCGGTGTCGTTTTGGAGCCAATTCTTGTCCCTCGACGCCGCATCCTGAGCTGAAGGACGTCCGTTGTCGGCGCGCTTAACGAGCCGTGAAATGTGCAGTGTGTTTGTGGCGCGGTTGCCGTGGCAACTGGGAGGAGAAGGACGTATTATCTCTTTTTCTCTCTCTTCTGCTCGGTCGCACGGCAGGATGTATAGACGGACGTCCAACATGGCCGGCCTGACGTACCCCCCGGCGGCAAACGCGGCACTCAAGGTAACGCCCGGGGGGGGTCGGATGGGGTTTGGATCTCCTGGAGTGCATTGAGTCACGCTGTCCCTCACACAAATTCCATCCGTTTAACCTTTAACCCCTCGATGCCCGAATTTCCAAATGTAAATATAGAAAATACAATCAGCTTTGAAAAAAACTAATACATCACATTAATTCCAAGTTTAAAAAAAAAAAAAAAAAGAATATCAAAAACCTTTCATTCATACCCACGTGCGTCCATAAGCCATTTCAAGCGCTGCTGGCCAAAAGTATTGTCACCTCTGCAATTCTGTCAGATAATGCTGAATTTCTCCCAGAAAATGATTGCAATTACAAATGCTTTGGTAGTAATATCTTCATTTATTTTGCTTGCAAGAGAATGAAAAATAAACTAAATCATGATCATTTTACACCAACTCCAAAAATGGGCCTAACAAAAGTATTGGCACCCTTTGAAAAATCTTGTGATGCTTCTCTAATTTGTGTCATTAACAGCACCTGTTACTTACCGGTGGCAATCACTAAATCACACTTGCAGCCACTTAAAAAGGACTAAAGTTGACTCAACCTCTGTCTTTGTGTGTACCACATTGAGCACGGAAAGAAGACCAAAGAACTGTCTGAGGACTTGAGAAGCAAAATTGTGAAGAAGCATAGGCAATTTCAAGGCGACAAGTCCAGCTCCGAAGATCTGAATGTTCCTGTGTCTGACCCAGAGACATACAAAAGTCAGGTTGGAGTGTGCCAAAACTTATCTGAGAAAGCCAAAAACATTTTGGAAGAATGGTTTCTGGTCAGATGAAACGAACGTAGAGCTTTTTGGGAAAAGGCATCAACACAGAGTTTACTGGGAAAAAAACAAGGCCTTCAAAGAAAAGAACACGGTCACCACAGTCAAACATGGCAGGGGTTCCCTGATGTTTTAGGGTTGATTTGCAGCCTCTGGAACTGGACTGCTTGACCGTGTGCATGGCATTATGAAGTCATTTTGCAGCAGGGCCCAGTGTGAGATAGCTGGATCTCCCTCAGAGGTCATGGCTCTTCCAGTAGGACAATGACCCAAAAGACACTTCAAAAAGTACTAGAAAACGGTTTGAGAGAAAGCACTGAAGACTTCTAAAGTGGCCAGACCGTAATCCCATAGAACACCTGTGGAGAGATCTGAAAATGGCACCCTTTAAATCTCACAGACCTGGAGTACCGTATTTTTCGGACCACAAGTCGCACCTGAGTATAAGTTGCACCAGCCATAAAATGCCAAACGAAGACCAAAAAAAACATATAAGTCGCACCTGAGTATAAGTCGCAACTTTGGGGGAAATTTACTTGATAAAATCCAACACATAGAACAGATATGTCATCTTGAAAGGCAATTTAATATAAAAATACAATAGAGAACAACATGCTGAATAAGTGTACAGTGCATGAACAACAAAAGGCAAATATACTGTCATCACCAGGACGCTACGGCTCGGTCCTGGCTATACAGCGAGCTAAACTCCCAAATGACCATGCTGGACGTCCGTATAATTTGCTGAATCTATTTCATCCTCGATACCGTTCGCGTCAACGTAAATAAATGATAATTAGGTGCTATTACAGCAATGACGGTTAGCATGCGTTCACTAGCATTAGCACATCGTTTAAACCACCACGCAACTGGCTCTAAGTGTCCGATCGCGAGTGGAAAACACACAACAACGACAGAAAAGATGATACACACAGGCTCTGTAGAGCTATTTTACAAGCACAAACAATGAACGTAGGTTTGCAGCCATGTTGCCCTCTCACTCAAAAGCTGCGCAGCTGTCTGTCTTCTTCTGGCGTGTGAGCGCTCTTCATGTAAATAAGTGCGAGTGCCCCCCCCCCCCATGTGGGCGTGAAAGCGCCACAAACTAAAAGCATGCATTTCAATATAAAAAAGTCAACAATACAATTGAACACACATTGCCAAAGGCAGAACGCGAACGTGGCCATAGCTATTAAGAGTTATTCAGATAACTATAGCATAAAGAACATGCTAACAAGTTTACCGAACCATCAGTGTCACTCCAAAAAAACAAAATAACATGTGAAATGATATCATAATGTGTTGATAATTTCACACATAAGTCGCTCCTGAGTAGCCAAATTACTGTATGAAAAAAAACCCGACCGAAAAAGTCCGAAATATACGGTAGTTGGCCAAAGAAGAATTGTAAGAAACTCATTGATGGATACCGGAAGCGGTTGTGCGCAGTTATTTTTGTCCAAAGGTTGTGCTACCAAGTATTAGGCTGAGGGTGCCAATACTTTTGTCCGGCCCATTTTTGGAGTTTTGTGTAAAATGATCATGATTTAGTTTATTTTTCATTCTCTTGCAAGCAAAATAAATGACGATATTACTGACCAAAATTATTCCACGACATTGCCGTCTTTTTAAATGACAAATACCCCTTTCCCACTGGCCCAAAAACCCGTGTCAACCCACTAACAATCGGCTTTTGGTGGCAGTGGGAAAGGTGCAGCGACCCGTGTCAATCAACCCGCCAAGCGACCCGCGTTAAAATCACCTCGGCTCTCATCGTCATGCAGTGTGAAAGCAAAACCCCGGGTCAACAGTCAACACCCTAATCTACGTGGTGACATCGGCTCTTAGGTGATGCGTCATAACAACATGCAAGTCGCCTCCCATTTAACACGCCCCACAACCGTGGTTACGTCGATGCTAACAACAAAGCTAGTAGAAGAAGAAGAATTCACGTCGCCTCAGCACAAGCAGAGTGTTGATCCTTTGCCGCATTTCGACCATTTTGAGGGCAGTAAAAAGCATGAAAACAGAGAACACAAACGGAAAGGAGGCTTCCATAATGCTCTGCATTGTTTACTTCCTTGAACTGAATGAATTTGGTCGCACTTGTCGACGTTGATCTTAGCGTGGTGACGTCATGTAACCTTACGCACGGCTGAGGAAGGGTGGGGGGTTAGACGGGTGAAAAAAAAATTTAAAAGGCACGGCTTTTTTTTTTTTGTCAATGGGAAATGTGCCAAATGCCAATTGCTAGTGGGTTGCATCGGCTTGGAAAAAACGCGCGTTGACCCACTAGTTTCAGTGGGAAAGGGGCATTACAGTGGCTGCTGCTAGTCGAAAAAAAGGTATCCCTCTCTTTGAAGGAGGTGGCATGTTGTTGACATGTATTTCTGTCGGGGCTGCGTGAGTGGGTCAAGTCATCAGCCAATCAAACGTGTGTTTGATGGGAAGGGTGGCACATTCATCAAGTGAAAAGGGGTAACCCTTTTTTAAAAAGAAGTTTAAGAAATAATGAATTTCAAAAATATAAAGGAGGAAATTAGAAATGTCATTCATGCCCATGTGTATCTATGCCTTTGAGCCATTTCAAATACTTGTTCCTCTTTCCACCCAAAGACCTAGATGGACTCAATCTCATTTAAAAATGATTTTATTTTTTTTAAAAATCCCCTCGATGCCAGAATATGGACTGTTAACAAATATAGAAAGAAATGATCCCTTTTTGCAAATGAATCTGTGTTTTAGAACGTGGACCAGTGGTCCTTCGACGTCTTTTTGCTTCACGAGGGCACGGGCGAGCACGCCCTCAAGTTCCTGGTGTACGAGCTCCTCACGCGCTACGACCTCATCAACAGGTTCAGGGTAGGCATTGCTTTCCTTCCTTCATCTGCGCGCTATAGACGTCCAGTCATTTCAAGTGGGAATGAAGGAAATTGGACAGACGTCTGTTTATTCTTGTGCGCGCGGCATTCGGCCGCTCTCTAAATCCGTCGTCGTCCTCAGGTTTGAGCGGCGCGCATGCGGTTTTTGGGCCTATTTCAGATTCCGGTGCCGGCGCTGGTCCAGTTCGTGGAGGCTCTGGAGAGCGGCTACAGCAAACACAAGAATCCTTACCACAACCTGATCCACGCCGCCGACGTGACGCAGACGGCGCACTTTCTCATGCTGCACACGGGAACCATGGTAACCCCCGCGCGCGCACAAAACAGAATAAACAGAGTCCGGAAAGCCGCTCTGACCGCTCCCTCGCTCGCCGGCTTCTTACGCTTAGCACTGGCTGAACGAACTGGAGATCCTGGCCATGGTGTTGGCGGCGGCCATTCACGACTTTGAGCACACGGGGACCACCAACAACTTCCACATCCACACCAGGTAGGACGCGCTCGCCGCCGTCGGGCTCGCTCGCGCCTCATTCCGTTTTTGACGGTAGCTTTGCATGTCACGCAAAAGCAACCGTAAATATGAATCCTTTCTTTGAATGGCGTTTGTTGGGCGCGCCGCGCGGCCCAAACCGTTTGGCCCTTTGACAGCGTTCAAATACCGAAATCTGCGGAATTGTGTGGGGAATCTTTGGGTTTTTTTCAACCATTTTTCCCCAACACGTCCTGCAATTTGTATCCAATTCACATCATGAAAAAAATTCAGAATGGCACAGAATTTGCAAAGTTGTCCGAAAACTTTCCCATTCAATTCTTATAGGATGCCGGTGACATGTTCGTCGTTCCATTCATTTCTCATGAGCAAAATTTGTGAGTTTTGAACATTCAACCGGTGCCCCAGTAAGTCCGTGCCATTGACGCCAGTGTACTTGGGATTCCGCCAAGGGGTTTACCTGCGAAAGCAAAGCTACCATCTCGCTTTCTCCAGAAATGGCATTTTTTATTTTGTTTTTGGGCGTCAGGTCAGAGGTGGCCATCTTGTACAACGACCGGTCGGTGCTGGAGAACCACCACGTGAGCGCCGCCTACAAGCTGCTGGCGGACGACGACACCAACATCCTGATCAACCTCAACAAGGACGACTGGAGGTGAACAATGACCTCTTTGAGGATCACTCTGGCCGCGCAAAAGAACATTCCAAACGTTCAAACATTGCTGCTGACTCTCCAGCAAGAAAAGTAGCTTTTGGACATCCTAAAAGTCGCTAGATGACGTTACGACCCGTACACTGCTGGCCAAAAGTATTGGCAACTAGGGCTGCAGCTATCGAACATTTTAGTAATCGACTGAAAATTCTATCGATTAATCGAGTAATCGGATAAAACAAATATATTTTTATGTGAAGAGCAATTATACATATACATGAGAAAACAAGACATTTCATCTAATCTTGAACCATTTTCAGTCAATCAATGTCTTTATTTTCGATGTATATTGTTGAAAACAGCCAACAATTGCATCTCAGATGTAACTAGAATTAAAAAAAAAAAAGACTAATTCACTGCTTTCACTCAAAAAACTTTTAGATCTTATTAAAAAAAAAATATATATATATATATGTATGTATATCTTACCTAAAAATGCCGTTACGCTTGATAACACACATCACTTAAAAGTTAGGATTTTTTCCCCACGTGTTTCAATTGAATTTCTCTTTGTGTCAAGCCATTTTTAAGTTCTAGTTAAGTTTGAAGTTAGTCTAAACTGTAAGTCCTGATAGGATTTTGAGTTTTTGCAGTGTTCAAAATAAATGTATGATACATGCTGTATTGGAGCACATTAGGGACCAGTGCTACTTGGTGTTTTATCCAGCAAGGACTACTGAGCTAAAATTGATAGTTAGCATGATTAAGTTTTTATTTTACACCCTCATCACTCCACAATGCTATGTTATGTTAAAGCCTGTATGTAAGATACGTTAGCCACGCATCGACAGTGGTCATAATTAATTGAAACCTAGCCCTCCGCAGGGCTAACGTTACGTGAGCTAGTAGTGACAGTAACGTTAATCTTATTTATTAGCACTTAGCGCTCTTTATTAGCGCTGTACTGCTTTAAGATGGCGGCTGTTTACAAACGCTGCCCAGACGCGGCCGAGTTTGTCAATTCGCATGTAGTTCAACATACATGTGATCTCTATGAGACGCACCAGACGCTACCTGTTACCAATGTAGCATTGTGCGGGCTAGTATTTAGCAACGTCGGCGTCGTTTGTGGCGGCTGTCGGCTGCGGTAAGTTTTTTTTTTTTCCTTCTTCCTCTCCGCACGTGACAGCGCGTTGTCCCGCATTAAAAGTAGTCCTAGCAAAACGTGATGCTTAGAGCTGTCAAAATAAACGATTACTCGAGGTGAATAAAATGACTCGGATCAGTTTTTAAACTCGAGTTACTCGAGTACTCGTTTCAGCTCTATTGGCAACCCTCCGATTCTGTTAGATAATGCTTCATTTCTCCCAGAAAATGATTGCAATTACAAATGCTTTGGTTGTAATATCTTCACTTAATTTTGCTTGCAATGAAAAAAAAAAAAAACCTGGCAGCACAACCTTTAGACAAAATAACGGCGAACAACCGCTTCCGGTATCTATCAATGAGTTTCCTACAATGCTAGACCATTCTTCTTTGGCCAACTTCTCCAGGTCTCCTTGAGATTTGAAGGTTGCCTTCTCCAAACCGCCATTTTCAGATCTTTCCAGGTGTTCTATGGGATTGGGGTCTTGACACATTGCTGGTCACTTTAGAAGTCTACAGTGCTTTCTCTCAAAAGTGCTTTTCGAAGTGCTTTTTGGGTCAATGTCATGCACACGGTCAAGCAGGCCAGTGCCAGAGGCAGCAAGGCAACCCCAAAACATCAGGGAAAATCGGCCATGTTTAACTGTGGGGACCGTGTTCTTTTTTTGAAGACCTTGTTTTTTTCTCCCAGTAAACTCTGTGTTGATGCCTTTTCCCAAAAAGCTTTACTTTTGTCTCATCTGACCAGAGAACATTCTTCCAAAACGCTTTCTCAGGTAAGATTTGGCACACTCCAATCTGGCTTTTGTATGTCTCTGGGTCAGAAGTGGGGTCTTCCTGGGTAGAGTCCCTTTTCTTTCGGACACCGACGGATGGTACGGGTTGACACTGTCGTACCCTCGGACTGCGGGGCAGCTTGAACCTGTTTGGATGGTAGTCGAGGTTCTTGATCCACCATCCGCACAATCTTTCGTTGAAATCACAGTGCCGTGGGCTTTAGACTTGTTGATGACACTGCGCACGGTGGACACAGGAACGTTCAGGTCTTCGGAGCCTTGAGATTGCATGACAAATTTGCTTCTCAAAGTCCTCAGACAGTTCTTTGGTCTTCTTTCTTTTCTCCATGCTCAATGTGGTACACACAAGGACAGAGGTCGAGTCAACTTTAATCCTTTATAAGTGGCTACAAGTGTGATTTCGTTATTGCCACCACAGGTAAGTAACAGGTGCTGTTAATGACACAAATCAGAGACGCATCACATGATTTTTCAAAGGGTGCCAATACTTTTGTCCAGCCCATTTTTGGAGTTATGTGTAAAATGATAATTATTATTTTTTTTTTTTTCCAGTGCAAGCACAATAAGTGAAGATATTACTACCAAAGCATTTGTAATTGCAATCATTTTCTGAGAAAAACTAAGTATTATCTGACATAATTTCAGGTGTGCCAGCACTGTAATTAACCATTTGCATGTAGTCTTGCTTTCACCACAGACCCACCGTAGAACTGGTGATACATTGAAGTGATGTACAATTGAATAAACGAACATATACAAAATATAAAACGCAAATGAGAATATACATACCACTTTGGCCTGCTCATGAACAAACAGGGAAGTCTACTTGACTTATTTAGCTTATATATTGCTTGCAACTTGAGCGAGCTAGTGCCGCTTATTCTACAGCTTGCTGCGTCGGACTTTCACTTCCTCATTGGAAAACGGGACGCGACCTAATTGGTTGTGCGTTCACTGCAATTCAACTTAGAAATGTAACAATTTTAGTTTAACCTTTCAACGAATTATTATTATTAACAGTATACTTCCAAGCACTGTAAAATGACAAAAGGAAAATAAAAATAATGCACACAAAAATAATAAGTTGCATGACTTGTAAAAAGTTAAATGAACTTTAGCGAGTCAACAGCTCCGCTTGCTGGCGAAACAAAAAATTGCGGGACAACTTGACAGCTGTTACACAAAACAAGTCGCCAAGTGGCTTTAGGATTGCCTGGCACAGCTAGACTATTCTCCCTGTATTTTTCAAACACTGTGAGAAATGGTCTGGGACCCAGCCCATTAACGGCCTCTCGAGCAAGATACAAAATCAACCGTCCAATCAGATTCGTTTATTTGCGTGACGTATTCTTAACGAGTAACGTCACTCTAAGTCGTCTCTACAACAACACAGATGGCGAACGGAAGAGCCGAGAATATGTTCCAATCCACGGTAAAACCAGTCCAAAAACACACCGAAACAAGTCATTGATAACAGTCGACATGGCTCGCGCTAGCCATGTTGAATAAACTTCTCCATGCTCCGCTCACGCTAATTACTTGTCGCCTTAATAATGTCGCATCTGCCCGTCGCTGATTGGTCCACTCCGCTGTCTGTTTGCTGTGGCTTGCTCCGCCCTCGGAATTTGATCCGCTAGACGGTAGCCAGACAGCGATTGCGTCTGGTATACCGGGCTAGCTTTTGGAAACTTGGCAGATTTAGTCAGATGAGTTGGCAACACTGTGTTGAAAACACAACTTTTTTTTTTTTTTTTTTTTAAAATATGGATTCACCTACTTCACACATTGAGAAACCACCAAAATTTGACAATAATTCATATCCAACAGCACCCACAAAAACCTGTTCATTTTCTTCAGGGAGCTGCGCGCGCTGGTGATCGAGATGGTGATGTCCACGGACATGTCGTGTCACTTCCAGCAGATCAAGAGCATGAGGAACATCCCGGCGCAGCCGCACAGGTGGGTTTCGCCCGCCGGCCCCATCCGCACGTACGCGTTTGTGACGGCTTTGTCTCAGCGTGGACAAGGTCAAGCTTCTTTCTCTGATGCTGCACGCCGCCGACATCAGCCACCCGGCCAAAAGCTGGCAGCTGCACTACCGCTGGACGCACAGTCTCATGGAGGAGTTCTTCAGACAGGTCCCTTCTCCCCCGATCCCCGCTATGTTGTCGAAAATATCGGAAAGCGCTTTTTACCTTGGGTTGTGATTCGTCAGGGGGACAAAGAAGCCGACCTGGGTCTACCTTTTTCTCCTCTGTGCGACCGCAAAGCCACCGTCATCGCGCAGTCGCAGATCGGTAAGAACCGCTCCGAGTACCCGTCCCGATTATGAAAGCGTAACGCGCCGGGGGTCGTCAGGTTTCATCGACTTTATCGTGGAGCCCACGTTCAGCGTCCTGGTGGACGTGGCGGAGAAAGTGATGGCTCCCCTGGTGGAGGAGGAGAGGAAAGGGCGCGAGGCGGGCGACCGCCGCCGCGGCAGCCTGACGGGTAGCGGCTCGGTCACCGTGGAGTCGGTCCAGAGGCGCGGCGACCGCGGGCGGAGCGACTTTTCCCTGGCCGCCGTCGACCTGCCCGCGCTCAGGAAGCACCTGAGTGACGTCATTACGCGCAACAAGGACAGGTGGAAGGAGCTCTCTGTGGACGGTACGTCTTTTTTTATTTCGGCATAGTCCATTCAGCTCCGATTATGTTTACCTCCGGTCGACTCGCCGTGTTTTGTTTTATTGTTGTTAGAAAAGCCGGGGTTGTTTTTACATTTTTTAGTGACAAACTCATTTCATTTCACAACAGAGTGATTCGGTGACTTGCGGTCATGTCTGGGTGACTTCCTCTTGATTTGCTTTCAGCCCTGCCGCTTCAAATGGATTGGACGTCTGACTGCAAAATCAACAGGAAGTGACCAAAATAAACAAATGGAAATGAGTTTGTCACGAGTAGACATCCGATCGGTTTGAAGTGGGAGGGCCAATGAACAAGTAAAAGAAATTGGACGCCAAATGATTGGATGTCTACCACCCTCCCACTTGAAATGGATTGGACGTCTAGCAAGTCAACGAGTTCCAAATTTGTACTGTTTAGAGCTGAACAATGTCTCTAAACGCGTCATCTGCCAATAGAATTGATCAATTGTGGCAGCAAACTAGTCACATAAAGTGTCTTTTATGTACGTTGAGCAGAATTGACCAATAGGGAGCAAGAAGACCCGGAGGAGGAGGAGTCAAAGAGCAAAAGTCGTAGGGCCGACCAATCACAGGGCTCGCCCGATGACGACCGAGAGTCACCTGACATCCAGACGGAAGAAGACCATTCCAGATGGAACGGTATTTCGCGCACGCACACTCGCCAGCCGGCTAGCTAGCTAGCTGTCCGTCACCTGTTGCCGTGGTGACTCTTGTAGGGGCGGGGCCAGGAGAGGGGGAAGAAGAGGACCAGGAAGTGCCTGAAAACGCCTAGCGTTGTGAACTGTCGCCGTGGCGACCCATCGCAAGGGCGCTTTTGGGGAATTCTTCCTTCCCGTCGACCTCGAACGCGACGCCTCGTCCGACTGACATTTAGCTTAGCACCCATCGGACGGCCAGCGGGGTTTCGGACACGCGGAGTTGTCGTCGGATCTCTGTCGCTCGTCCCGTCGCCACGGCAACCAAAACACCGACATAGAGAGCGGTCTGTGTGCGTGCGCGCGTGTATGTTGTTTACGTTTTGTCTTCAAATTGAAATAAACATTCTCAAGTGACTTTAGTGTCGTTTTATCCGGACGTCAACAAAAAACGTTTTTTCATTTTAAATAGTTCATTTATAAATGGACTTTTTTTTACTTTTTTTTTTCATGTTTGTTAAAAATTAAGATATATTAATGTTTCAAAATGTACATGTTCAAATAAAAACATTGTACGTTTTTTTTTTTTTTTTTTTTCAATGAAACAAATGGTTTTTCACATGATGTCACCGCAATTCCACCAAAAAAGACAACGTCCATCTTGGACCTGACGCCATTCTTGTCGCTTGTACACACGCCGTAGCTTTGCAAAGCTATGGTTGAAACTTTTAAGCGGCCATCTCCTTTCAAATGAGAAACGCCGTGACAAAATATGAAGTACTGCGAAGAATCTGCACTTTTACCAGATCCTGAAAGTGAAGAAGCGACGTGAAAAGTGGCCGGCAGACCATGAAACGGGTAAACTTCTTCCCGACTGACGGTTTGAGGCTCTGTTGCAGTGACGGGCAGGCAGGTGAAAAAAATAATGATAGCATCAAATTTATATGAATATTTGTCCATTGCTCTTTATGTATGACTCATTTCAAACGTTTTTTATAGTCAAAATCGCTGAATTTGCCTATTTCCTGTTCCAATAAAGAAATGAAACGAGAGGTGCGGCAGCAACGAGTAAAGCCTCACCTCTGAATGCGCGATCCATAACAAACTGAGTTGATACATGGAATTGGTGCGTGCTGGTTGCCGTACATCTGCATGTCGCCATTATAATGTTTCCAGATAGGTTTATTTGACCTGATTTTCCAATGTCTGGCTAATGTCTTTAACCCTTAAAGTTGAATGTTTGTTAGCGACATATTTAGTTTTGCTGATGGGAAATAAAACCGCAGTGAAAAGGCACAGGTTGCGGCAGATAGTACTCTGCCGCACTGAAAGGGGGCGTACGTGAAACTGGACTTTCCGTCAAAAGCGGACGCGATTAACAACACCGGAGCTAAAAGGTTTGCTTCAAACTACGGGACAGAAGATAACTCGCGCTTTTCAAACGGACCGGTACACCCGAAAAGACTGGCTATGTGGCTGTCCCTGGAAAAATCGCCTTTGCTGCTTTCCCTGCCTTTTCTTCTCAACTTGTGCCAATGTCTGGACTAACACGAGATATTGTGACATTAAAAAACTACCACGAAGCCTTAGCAAACGTGAGAGCTCGACCAGTCACATTTAAAGCCTGATTGCTTTAAAAACTTTTGGAAGCTCGAGGATCGATTTGGCTTTGATGAACAGCGGAAGCTCAACGGTAGCATCCGCAATGCTAAGGTAAAGAGTTTGAAAGACCTCATTAATGCAACCTGCATCCTAGCTAAACAGGAGTTAACATTTCGTGGTAACGATGAGCGTGTAAGCTCCTCTAAACGTGGCATATATGTAGAACGATTACATGGTTTTGCTGAGAAAGATGAAAGGTTAGCTAGACATTTGTGTTTTCTGGCTTGTCAAATAGAACACAGAACGATCTAATTGAAGCAATCCTCTCCATGCAGGCGGAGAGATCTTTTTTTTTTAAAGTAAAGGAAAATAAGGAGGACTTTTACAAAAAGGGCGTAGGTTTGCATAGGGACGGTAGGGACATAAATAACACTACCAACTTTTCAGGATGCTAAAATTGTCCCCACCAACTTTTAAGCAACCTTATCTTTTTTGCGTGATATAATGTTCAGTTATATAGAGAATTTAGATCTTTCAATAGTTCCATATGTTGTAAGAATAGAATTGACCCTACCATTATTAAGTGAATTCTTTTCATTATGTTTATGTTTGCTAATAAAAAAAACAGACATTTATTCAGGAAGTTTTCAAAATGTTTCTTTAGTATTTTTTGAAAACAAAGGTTTGAATCAAACAGTGTATCATCTGAACCAATGCACGTAAAAGTTATTATCAGTAGATAAGGATTTATTTAGCATTGATCATTTTGCCTATTAATTAATTAGGTTCATATACATGAGAAATGTGGCCCTTTTGCCCCCTTCATCCAATCTGTTTGGTCTTATTAATGTCCCGTCCCCAGCAAAAAGTGTACCTACATGCAGGTTATGCTGTTATATCGTCCCTACGAATGTTGAGACCAAACCTATGCCCTTCCAAAGTAACTGCGGTTTTTGTGGTGAAGGACAGGCGCAAGACCACAAACAGTTTTCATTTCAATCTTATGAAAAAAAAAAAAAAAAAAGCTGAGACTAAGAAAAATACAATAGAATATTTAAAAACCAAATTTTGGCCTTAAATAAAATATACTTTGTTTTTCTTTTCACACTTTTTGTTTAGCAATCTGTAATCAATTGATTAAAGTATTAGAATTAAAAGTTTTAAAAACAACTGAATATTTCACTAAAGGTCAGAATTGAATTCTGTGGTTTTGTACACCACTCTTTACTCTCATTTATGTTGCGTGAATTATAGAATTGCGACGGCCAACACATTGAGGGTGTAGAGCAAATGCATGTTATTTTCGTACTTTTACGTATTGATAATATGTACCGTGTGTGCGTGTTTTGTGAAGAATGCTGACGAGATATGAAATAACCAGTAGCCAATTGAATAAGCTACCCTTTTTGGTTTATATATTTGGAAATCTGACACTAAAGGAGTCAGTGCCTCACCAACCATGAACCTCACCGCACGTCACTGCTCTGTAGCGCCCTTTTCATAGAAGGTATGCAAATTTATTATGATCATTTTTAATGACGCTGACGTTTGAGCGCATTTGGCTGCCGGGCCAAGCTACCACTCAGCTAGGGAAATGCTTGCGGCGCGCAGAGAGAAACCGAAGATTGGCTTTGATCAAAAGTGATGCGTGCGCTCGAGTGAAGTAATGTCATTCGCTAACTTATGTGCATTTAATTTATTGATTGTATTTATGCGTTGCAGGAGAGAAAAGCAACAATCCTTTGAGTATTTGCTATTAGGCGGCTCAAGAAAAGATGTTTCATACCATTTTAGGTGGACAAAATCTCAAGACAATCCATTCAAATAATGGATCGTGGCAAGTATTTCAAGGATATGTTCTGCCTGGACACTCCAAATAAACAATAGCTAGCCATTCCCGTCGGGAATAGGAAGTCACGGTTTCCTTTCTTTGTTTAAAAGCGGCTGGAAGCGACAGGTTGGCGTGCCTCGCCACACGAGGGCGCCCGCCCCGACGACGAACGGACCTCGCGTCTGAAGTCAAAGATGAATGGTTGAAAAGCCCTCCTGGGCGCGACAACCAAAGAATCTCTTTTTGTTTTGTTTTTTCCTTGAAGAAGCAACAAACAATGTCTTCAGCTTGGATTCAGACTAAAAAGAAAGCTTTTTGGCTACTAACAATGGCAAGATACTTACATACTGCTCAAAAAGGCTCTCTGCTATCAATTAACATTGGGTTTTAAAAAAAAAAATCAAAAATTTGTAAAAATGAATTATGGATCGGACGTGAAAAAGTGATGAAAAGAATCGCTCGGACCCAAGGGTGTAGGTTTAGCATAGGGACGGTAGGAACAAAACACTACCAACTTTTCAGGATGCTCAAATTGTCCCCATCAACTTTTAAGTAAGCTTATTTGCGTTATATAGTATAATGACTTCAGTTATACTGCATAGGTTGTCTTCCCATATGATGTAAGGATATAATTGTGCCTACTGTTGTTAAGTCAATTATTTTCATTATGTTCAGAGTTACATGTACCTGTTTCCACTTGCTGAATGTGCCGGTCCATTTTTTCCCCTCCTAAAGGCACATTTGATTGGCTGATGGCTTGAAAGCCCCCCCCTCCCCCATATACAACATTAGATATTACAGATATTTGGGATATTAGTTGTTTTTTTCAGCCAGCTGCAGCCACTGTAAGAAATGTAAAAAGACGTCAATGTTGTGGAAGTGGGGAACACACCACTAATTTTGCTACTGAAAGTCCAAACTGCATCAGAGTTGGCATAACATTAAACTGTGAACTTGACCTGCAAAACTCGAGTAGAAAGCTGCTTAGAGAGAAGTGTCTTCCTGTACTGTTAACGTTAGAGAAACGCAGTAAAACGAGGTTTACTGCCTTCCCCCCAATTTTACTTTTTTATGTATGTCACCTTAAAGCAGCTTACAAAGGAGCTTTCATTTTGTTGTTGTAGTGTTTTACACAAAGGACACCTCCATTTGTATTTATTTTTGTTATTCCCTGACAAAGAAGTTTTTTCAGTTATATTAATTTTCTTTAGACAATGTTGAGTGGTCTTAAGACAAATGTTCATTTTCTTGAATTTCTCAATAGTTAAGTGATAATTAACAAGCTTGTATTTATTGTGCATGTTAAAATAATGTACATATGTACAAATAATGCAATTTAAATTTGTTCATAACATCCAGACATTTTTCTGGAATTTTCTTTCGTAGTTTTTGAAAACAAAGGTTTGAATTGAACGGTGTAGGCTGAACCAATACACATAAAAGTTAGTAGAAGTCAATACAGATCTACTGTATTTTGCATTGATCATTATGAATGTCCCGTCCCCAGCAAAATGTGTACATGGAGGTTATGCAATTCCGTCCCTACCAATGTTGAGACCAAACCTACGCCCTTGCCCAGACTGACCCGCTGACACGGCCTCAGGGCGGCCATGTTGATAGGAGGGACGTATTCCCATTAAAGTCAATGAATGCACCGACATTAAACGTGAGTCATAACCATACGTGGAGTTTAAGTGGGGGCCGCCCCCTCCCCCCGGTGAACCGAAAAGTGTCATTACATGTATCTGACTTTCCCATATATGATTTTAAAATTAAGAGTCTTCCAGTAAAATACTGTCTATAAAAGTTGTAAATTGCAATTAAACAAACAAAAATGAATGAAATGAACAAAAAAGATATTTTTATAATGGGTCAAATTTATTTTTCAAACACATCATGTGACTAGCAACTTAGACGGTCATTTGCTCTGCTTAGCCAAAACCACCCAAGGACCGAAGAGGCAAGATGGATATACGTCATTTTTTCAAACCTAAGCTTTGAAAAGCAACAAGAACCAAGGATTGAAAATGTGGACCATGAAACGCCAGAGAGCACCACCAAAATGGTAAAAGATGCTAATTACAGGTCTTGGATTACAGTAATGTTACAGGTCATCCTACGAATAAAACAGTAAAATATCGCTTTTATTTTAGTTTGTTTTTTTCCCGATGGATAGGCCATGTTTTAAAACCTCGTAGATGACTATATCATCACCAAAACCAGGGCTGTCAACAGACTTGTAGGGGCCCGGGGACAAGAGACCATTATAGGGCCCCACCTCACCCCTGCCACCTGCTTGTCACGGCTTGTAAATTTTCTAATTATTTGAGATGAACAGTTAAATTTAACAGACTGTAATGTGATGTGACACAATATAAACAGTTTCCATCTGTTGTCCCATGTAGGCTATAATACAATACAACTGAGAGTACTATGCCTGCCTGCTAAGCCTACAAAAAAGTATAACTAAACATCCTGTGCCTGCCCCCTCCACATCCCTGGGTTATCAAGCCCTCAAACAGTGATGTGCCTAGATTTTTTGACAGCAACTTCATTTATGACATCAGTGAAATCCAGTTTTTGAGCAAGCTCACGCTCAATGGAGAGCACGGTGTTACCGGCATCCCCGAGGGGCCGCTGTCCCCGACCGGCTTTACCGATTTGGCGCAGACGAAGAGGTGGGCGAGCATAAGGGGGTGAGATAGGAATTGTTGCGTGGTAGCGCTGAGTTGAGTGGCTGTGTGTCCCCCATTGTTAAGAAAAGTTCCAGCAAAAAAACATCCGACGTGTCTGTGTTTTTATTTTATTTATGCGTTGTGCAAAAAAAGGAAAAAATAAATATTTGAAATATTTAATATGCTAAGGTTTTTACGTATATGGCGGAAAACGCAGACAAGACTGAAAAATCAGTTTCTGCTCTTGCAACCATTTGTCCCTTTTACCCTGGAAACCCCCGTTTACAGACGTCACGCAACCGCTTTTGTTTCAACCCAGCCATAAAAAGAAGGTAAGTAATTATATTATTCAAAATGTCCGTCATTTTTAGCTTAGAATCATTATTCGATGTCCAATATTTTGTTTAAAAAAAAAAAAAAGATTTTAAAAAATTATTCACTCGCATATTTTAAACTTTTAAACAACTTACGTCAGCATGAAAAAAATGGGTGTCTGTCAATAAGTCACAGATATCTGCCTCACAACTGTCACGTAGTTGTATTTTTTTTTTTTTTTGTTACTTTTGCATTTTCCCTGATATGTTAGATAATAAATAATCGATCCAAACAAAGAAAAATTGAAGAAAAAGTTTAAAAGGGTAAATCTATGAAAAAGAAAATCTCGACTACTCCTTGATGTCTGCGATTTCTGCATCGCGACCCTTGTTATATTACCATGTTTCACCCATAAAATCACCCAAAAATCCAGCTGTGGCCCTTCACAGCTGTGTCTTGACACTCAGTGATACATGCTACAGGGAGTTTTTGGATTGAAACAAGGTAAGTATGCGATAATAATTTGTTAAAGTCATGGTGTCTGTAATTCTACTCTTGCGTGGTCTCTCCTCCAGATAGGGTTTTGCTGTTTCAAAACCTTTTTTTTTTCCAATTCCCTCCTGTTCAAAATTTTTCTTCCCCAAGAAAATTGAGATTTTAAGCTTTCCAATGATGTATCACACATGCATATCAGGCAATTTTGAAATTTGGCCAAATTGGGGGTCTCAGAGCGGAACTTCAAGTCACCTGAGTGTTTTCCGCCATATATCGAGTAGAACATAATATTTAATCAGACAATGATTTAAATAAAGAACTACGTGAATGTAAAGTAAAATAAATTAAGGGTCATTCAGGAGCCCCCTATGATCCCCAGGCCCAGGACAACATACCCGGTTGTCCCCCCCCCCATTGACAGGCTTGACCAAAACACAGAAATCAAGCAAATCGGTGCAGCGCAGTGGCTCCGGCAATTTGCCGGGGGTAACTACATTGACACGATACCGGCGGATGGATGACGATCTTGGCGAAAAATATAGCCTAAGTAGCCTGATTTAGAATTCCCCCTCAAGAATGATGGGAAACAAAATACGCTCATTTTCAACTAAGTTCATTTTATTGCTGACACCGCATTTCGGGGTCATCAACATATTGTGCCCCGCCCCAAAGGTCAAACTCCGCCTATAGCTAGCCTATTTGTCACCTGATTTTGATCAAAGCTTCTGATATTTACTTAATGGCTGCCATTGACGTTGACGAGACGTCCAATTCCTTTGAAATAAGGAGGCCTGTCAGTGAATGCTCAATTCAAACTACAGTGATTGGGCACCGCTACTTTACGCCTACTAATAGAAGTCAAATAAGAATCAATTTCTCCTCTTGGAGAAGTGTTAGAACCATTGTTTGTACATCCTTCTCCCGAGTATACCCATTCCTCCAACTGTGAAAGATTTCAGTCATCATGTAAAAGATGCCACTTCATCAATTCAAGTAGGAATATAGAATTCAATCTGAACGGAACGGAACGGAACGGAACGGTATTGTCTTCATCTGAAAGGGTGACGTCCACTGGGGGAGAGGAGGAGGGGTACGCTCCGCCTGAGCCCCTCCCTGGACGGGTGACATCAGCCGGGCTGGCCGCTGGCCTGCCGGAGCTCAGGCGGGCAGCTCTCTCTCTCTCTCTCTCGCTCACGAAGCCTTTAGCGGCAGCGGTGCTAAAAACTTAAAAAAAAAAAAAAAAAAGCGTCGCGTCGAACGACCGCAGCTTCTGCGGAGGCCCGGCGGAAGCAGACGAAAGGCAACGCGAAGCACCGAGTCGGTGAGCTGCCATCTTTTCTTCTCCATCTCGTGATTCTCCTCGTCGTCGCCGTCGCCGCCGCCGTCTTGATGGCGGCGCTCGCTCGCCGACTGGCCTCGGATTGACGGAAAGTTTGCGTCGCAAAGTGGTGAAGCTCGGCGAGACTCGTTCGGTTATTTTTCGGACACTCGCGAACAGTGTGCCCGCTTCGAGTTCCGCGTAAGGTTCAACTCGCCGTTGCCATGGAGACGAGGAACGCGGATGCTCCGGAGGCGACCGTCCGTGATTAGCTTCGAGACTTCAACGCGACGTTTGCTCGCTTCTTCGTTTCGCCAGATGTTTTTCCGCGTGTCCTTCGCGCGACCGGCCGACAGGGGGATCGCGTTGACGAGAACCTTCATCATGTCCTTAAGTGCCATTGACGGCGATAGACGTCCATGGTTTGGACGTCTATCGCCCTCAATGGCGGCCTATCATTTAACGGATCCACTAACACGAAGCCTTCTTAGGGCTAGTTATTTTTATTTCAAAACAATCTTATTCTTCATGAATAATTCATGCCATTTCTGGAAAAAAATGCTTTCAGGCTATTCTGGTAAATTCCCTGTGGAATTTGGGTCACCTCTTATTCTTATCAGGTCACTTGACTGTTGATTTGGGGGAATGGATATGGCTTCATGTTGCTTTTGGGGCATTTCCGGGTCACTTCCTATGCATATCGTGTCACACTTGAGTTTGGAGCATTTTTTAAATTGATATTTGGACAAATCTCTAGCTCGCATCCTCTTCATTTTGGGAATCTGTGCTCCACGCGTTTTGTGCAGTCTCCATGTTAAGTCGATATCATGAATTTCCAGGTCACTTCTTGTTGATATCGGGTAACGTTTTGTTGATTTTGGTGCATTTTCATGAGAAATCAACTGTGCTTCTGCCCTCCCCCATCGCACTTCTGAAGTTGATATCATATTTCAATGAGTGGCTGTTAGGAAAACAGGAAAGTTGTTGTGTTTCATCGTCAGATTGGACGTCGCGTTGAAAAACTGCCATGATCTGGAGTGGCTTCTTGAATGGACTTCATTGTTTCTAGCAACGCATGTGATCTTAGATAAGCCCGACGGGACCCCGGGGGAGGTCACGTCGCAGCCTGGCAGCGAGGGGGCTCAGCTCGCCTACGTGCAAACATGCTTGTTTGTTCACCTGCTGCACGCGCGCAACGGTAGCTAGCCCTGTTGCTAGCTAATTAGCATCCTTAAATGACCTACTTTATTTGGAAGAAACACATCAATAAAGGGCTGTTAGCCTTTCTACGCTTACAGTGTTGTTGTTGTTGTTGTTTTTTTTTTGTCTGCATGTAGTGCTTGCTATTCTGGCTGACCAGCTAATCACTTTAGCCCCTCACGCACAACTTGTAAAAATGACCACACACAGTTTGAGTTTTTGGTTGAAATTGTTTGCATCCGTGACTGTTAGTCCAAATTTTGACACCAGCTACCTAGCTTTCTTACTAACCGGTTAGCCTCTTTGGCCTCACTTTTCACCTTTCAAACATCTTGAAAAAATGGACCAAATTTGATACACAGTTTGAGATTTTGGTTGAAATTGTTTTGTGACATTTGGTTAGCAGTAGTCTGAATTTTGAGACTAGCTATACCTAACTGCTTTGCTAATCAATTAGCCTCTTTAAAATAAGTAAAATAACTCACATGAATACGGTTGTGAATCGTAGCGTAACATCCAGTGTTTTGTTTGGTCACGGCAAATCTTCATTCTGATACTTTATATACCTGGCGAAGCAGCTAGCCTCATTGAGCCCTTTTTACACAAAATAATGAATATTTTTCTTCTCTTTTTTGTCTCGACAAAGTTGACCTGAATATATTTCTATCATGCTAATAATAAACGGTTGGAACGACGCCGTCCGACACGATCCGCCCCCTTCGACCGGATCGGGAGAGTACGGTAACCACGAGGCCAAAAGCCCAGGATAGCAACTCTAGCCGCTAGCGTGTTCTCTTGAAGGGAGGAAGGTTTCCACGATATGCGACTCTTGCACCCGTTACACCGAGACTGGAAAACAGACAGCAAAATGGGGTGGCCTCGAGGTCCGTCGGCGCTGAGCTTCTTCTGCCGCGTGAAGGCAAAAGCGATATTGTTTTAACTCGAGTGTAACGCGCCAAACAAATCGCCCCAATAAAGTGAACCGCTTCTTGGGGCGCGGCGCTCGGCTCGGAGCGACATCTGCTCATCGACGTCACGAACTTTGGTTCTTCTTCATTCCAAACGGAAGAAGCAACTCGCTAGAGGGATGATGTCACGAGCCGAATGGACAGCGGAGTCAAAGAGCGCGCTTTTCCCTCGGCGGTCGTCATGGCCGCCGCCTGGCCGTTCCACGCTCCCCCTGAATAATTCATGATGTCATTCCGCCGGCCGACATTCCCGGCATTCCTAAGTCCCTATCCCGCCGCTCTCGGGATCACGGCCAACCTTCTTTGGCAGCAACACCTGTGAGCCGAAGGTCCTTTCAAAATGCTCAAAGGACTGCTTTTCCTAGCCGAGTGAGATCACCGAAACCTACTCAAATTCAATTGGACAGTCCTTATCACCATAAAAAATATTCACAATATGACCAATAAAATCAAGTATCATAAAAATAAGACAAAATGGTCATCATACTCTGCAGCAAATGATTGTGTTTCAGTGGCATAGACGGATATAGTTAATGAGCAACCCTGACCGTGGCCACAGTTTGACCTGGCAGCAGAACCGCCAGCTAGCGCTAGGCGGACAGCTAAGTCGTCAGCTGAGTTTTAAGTGCCTCCGGGTGGCTGCAAATGTTAGCCTACGTGCTAGCGCTCACAGACAGAGTCTCAGACTGTCATCACAAAGGCATTTCCTCCTCAGCCGTTGACTTCCTGCTTCCCGGCAAGAGGCCAAGCTAGCATGGAGCAAATCCCGACCCGAGCTTCCCTCCTCAGGACGCTCCTAGAACTTTGATCTCTACAATCCTAGAAATACTTTAGGAAAAAGAATTGGTTAAATCTGTCATTATTCCAAATCTTTTGCACACAAAAACTGGAGGTCTTATCTATTACGTGTCCGCCTAACGGGCGCATTAGCGCCGTTTGCGTCTGTCCCTGTTGTCGTTTTTTCAAAAAGAGCGTGTGCGGTCGCCGTGGCAACTGCAGCTGAGCTCTTCGCGTAAACATCAAAGCCATCCCGCATTTAGTGTATGCGCGCGTCATCGCTGGTTTGTTTCTGCCCCCAAAGCAAAGCCAGAACACCAACGCCTCCTTCTCTCACCCAGCGAGGAATCTTGGGTGGTCCGCTATCTGCGGGACCACCCGGGTTGGGACAGCGCACAATGCGCCCAACTCACATGCAAATCCACCACAAGTCGATGTATAGTGGGGTTCTTCTGTTGCGGGGTCACTTCCTCTAGACTTTCACAAAATGGGGGGCCGGCAGCGAACTTAGTCACTCGTTTGATGAGATGTCTTTGTCTTTCAGGGATGACGGGAGGACGCCGCCGCTGAGGCGGCACAAGAATCATGGCCGCCCATCGGATCAGAGCGTCGGCCAATAGCAACGCCTCGCTGCCTCGCTGCAGGTCCGAGGGGACGCTGATCGACCTCGGCGAGGGCGTCTCCGAATCCACTCTAGTTGATGTCAAAGGTAAAGTCTTAACCCTGCATAAGGTACTCGTTTAACACGGGAAGAGTTCAATTCAAAATATTCTAATGTTATCGGGGTCTATAACAAGAGTTTATTTCTGCCCCAAGATCAACAGGAAATGACCCAAAAATTCCCCACCATCAACAGGTGACCAAAATGAACAAGAAGTCACCAATAAGTGCCCCGAAATCAACAGGAAGTGACCCGTTATATAACCTAAAACAACAGAAAGTGACCTGATGTGAACCAAACGTCAACAAGAAGTGACATTGAAATGGCCAAAACCTAACAGGAAATGAAATGCCCCAAAATCAACAAGTAGTTACCAGGAAGTGCCCCCAATCAAGCGGAAGTGACCCTGATGATGACCTAGGAATGTGTGGATGAGCTCAGGTTTAGTCAAAGCAGCTTTAGGCTGGAGGTTAGGTTTGGAATCAGTCTTTGAGTTACGCCACATAAAAGAGTTGCTGGTTAGCTTGACTGACATGGTTGCTGATTTTGTGTCTGCAGTGCCTTCTCCCAGTGCCTTACGCTTGGACACCAGCGCCTCTTTGGGCACGGCCCGGGAGGTGGTGGCCATCAAAGACTACTGCCCGTCCAGCTTCACCACGCTCAAGTTCTCCAAAGGCGACCGTCTCTACGTACTGGACGCATCGGGCGGCGAGTGGTTGTACGCCCACAACAACACGGAGATGGGCTACATCCCGGCCGCCTACGTCCAGCCCGTCGGCCTGCGAGACTCCTCCTTCGGCGACGCCGTCGAGGAGACTGCTTCGGAAATGGACCTTCTCGGGGAGTGGCTTCCGACGCCCGCCCCTTTCCGCAACGGGAATCCTTTTACCTCCACCAACCCTTTCCTGCGCGGGGTCCCCCAGAGCCCGCCGGACCAGAACGGCGAGCGGAATTCGACGGACCTCCTTCTCTTTGACGCGCCGTCGGAATCCTGCACCGCCGACTCGGACGGTTTCGCCGGCGCATTTAACCCCGCGGGAGCCGGGCTCCGGAGGGACAACCCTTTTTTCAGAAGCAAGCGGTCCTACAGTTTGTCCGACATGTCACTCCTGCAGGCCCGGTCGGACGACCCCGCCGGTTTCTTCGGCGGCCTGAAAGCCCCGGCGCCGGAGCAGTTCCAGAGCCGGGAGGATTTCCGGACGGCGTGGCTCAACCACCGCAAGCTGGCCAGATCCTGCCACGACTTGGACTCTCTGGGCCAGAACCCGGGATGGGGTCAGACGCAGCCGGTGGAGACCAACGTGGTCTGCCGGCTGGACGGCTCGGGGGGCGCCGTTCGTCTCCCGGACACCGACATCGTGGTCCACGTCCCCGAGGGACACGTGACGGAGGGGGACACCCAGCAGATCTCCATCAAAGCTCTCCTAGACCCGCCTCTGGAGCTGAACAACGACCGCTGCACCACCTCCGGCCCTGTGGTGGAGCTCAAGCTCAGCAACATGGAGACCAAAACCGGCATCACGGTGGAGATGAAGGTCTCAGTGGAGGTGAGGGCGGAAAAGCGGGAGAGCACGCGCATCCTCTGCGTCAGGAGCGACTGTAAAGAGGGACCTTACGCCCCCGTCTCGCAGACTCACCTGTACGGGGACACGGTCCGGGTCTCCTTGGACAACTTGGAACCCTGCATGTACATTTGCGTGACGGCGCAGTCCCCAAGCGCTTCTCCGGACTCCACCGTGTGGGATCACGTGGCCAAGAAGATCACGCTGGGGGTGTACGGACCCAAACACGTTCACCCCTCCTTCAAAACGGTGGTGGCCGTCTTCGGCCACGACTGCGCTCCCAAGTCGTTGCTGGTGAACGAAGCGGGCAAGCAAGGGCGGGCGTCGCCGCCCGTGGCCTTGCAGCTGTGGGGCCGACACCAGTTCGTCCTGGACCGACCCCGGGACCTCCTGCTGGGGATGTACTCCAACATGGCCAACTACGAGGTGAAGGCCACGGAGCGGGCCAAAGCGGTGCGGGGTTTCCAGCTCAAGCTGGGTAAAGTCAGCCGCCTGGTCTACCTGATCAGTTCCCGCGACGGCGCCGAGGTTTCCGACTTCACCCTGAGGATCCAGATTAAGGACGAGCAGGGCGCCATGCTGGCCCAGTTTTGCGTTCAGACGCCCGCGCCGCCTCCCAAGACTGGTCCCAAGACCTCGGCGCAGCGTCGCTTCCTGAAGAAGAAAGAAGTGGGCAAGATCGTCCTCTCTCCGTTGGCAGTGGCCGCCAAGTACCCGGTCTTCCGGGACTGCAAGATCACCGACCTGAGGTTCGGAAAACTGATCAAGACGGTCGTCCGGCAGACGAAGAACAGCTACCTGCTGGAGTACAAGAAAGGAGACTTTGTTGCGCTTCTGAGCGAGGAGAAGGTCAAGTTGAAGGGACAGTTGTGGACCAAAGAATGGTACGTGGGCTACTACCAGGGCCGCGTGGGACTGGTCCACAGCAAAAACGTGCTGCTGACGGGTAAAGTCAAGCCCGTTTATTTCAGCGGGCCCGAGCTCACCGCCTCCTCCTTGCTGGAGCAGGTTCTCAGGCCCTGCAAGTTCCTCACCTACATCTACGCCTCGGTCCGCACCGTCCTGATGGAGAACATCGGCGACTGGCGGGCCTTCGCCGACGCCCTGGGTTACCGGAATCTGCCCGTCACGCACTTCTGCCGGACGCAGCTGGACAGCGAGCCGGAGAGGGTGGCCTGTGTTCTAGAGAAGCTGAAGGAGGACTGCAACAACGCCGACAGCAAAGAGCGAAAGTCCTTCCAAAAGGAGCTCCTCACGGTGAGTTTGTTCCGAGTGCTCCTGAACCTTAGATCCAATCTGATCTATCTGAAGTTTCAGGCCTGGCAGTGAATGAATATGACCTGGGAATCCCCAGAAATCAACACCAAGTGCCCTGGAAATGCCCCCAAATCAACTCCTAGTGACCCAGGAAAGAACAATTGCCTAATTTAGATAGCAAAAGTCCACTAGCTTAAATGTAATAAAATGCTATGTTTTTTTTTTTTCCAACAATGCGCATAACAAATGGTTCAAACACATATTCCCACAAAAAAAACAGATAAATATTGAAGGAATCTGACCTTTTAGCCAGATTGCCGGAATCACGCCAGCCGAACCGCCGGACCCACGCTGGCGCAGCTCCAACGACTGGGGCCGGTGAGAATCCCACAACCCGGCCAAAAGGCCAAACTCCGTGCGTTCACCTTAGTCTTAACCCCTTGTACTGACTCCATTTTGAAAGCTAGGAGAAGGCTTTGAAAAACAAGTTGACAATTTATTCTGAGTCGACAGCAATCATGCAGCACAGAGGGACCCATGCGAGGATTCAGGGTCACCATATCAAAAGTCAACAAAAGGTTCCCAAGAAAAATGACGATTAGTTAAATAAGTCTTTTTGAAGGCTCTCGTGGGGCGGGTTGTGGGCAGAAGAAGGGTGCGTTTGGACATTGTTTAGGATTATTGTCTGTTTGTGGATTGGACAGGAGAAGAGACCCTACTCACCGACGTCACAAAATGATGTGTCGCTGTATCCGGCCGCCATATTGTCCGTATTTTTTAGACTTATTCTCATTGTTTTCAATTAGTCGTGCAAGTTATAGAGCAATTCATGGAAGCCCCGGTGTTATCTGACGCTGTAAACTCATTGGATGCGTTGCATAAAAGGCGTTATGCTTCGCCGTCTTTGCCTGACATCTGCTACCTACCCTGATATTTACAACTATCTTGTCCACACAAAATCAGCCTATTCTCACGAAAGTTTGAAAAACTTTAAGAGCTTGGAGGCTTATAAATACTTGGTTGCTGGTTGGGTGAAACAGGTCCTCGTCCACGAAAATTCGGCAGGAATCTATCTTGTGCTCGGGAAGGTGAGTTACGAAATTTTCAATTCAAAATCTTGTGTTCTTGCTAACATCCACTGTCAAGTCTAATGTATTTCATGTCAATTGTCAATGGAGCTAGGGCTTTTAATGTTTATATGGTTTAGCGATAGCACTCTCACTACATACATATATAATATGTAATAAATATGAAGTGCGATAGCACTACTCCAGATTGTCCCTAGTTGAATTTATTTTTTGGCTTTTGACCTCAATAGTGAAATTGTAAATTAATTGTATGACAACTGTCTGATTATCCCCTTATAATTATATATTTTCAGGTAGTTCATTCACAACGTCTGAGTGTATGTTGTCGGCGATTAGCCTAGCAATGATCTTAATTGTGGTTGTCAGCCCAAAACCCTCTAAATATATATTAAAGCCATCTTACCAGATATAAAATGACTACTACATAATCTGTGGTAGTCGTTTGGAGCCCACTTTTCTCGTCGAATTGCAGCAGTCCATCTCGGTCTCCTCTCCGGGTCTCTCGGAATACGGTAAAACTTCAAGTCTCTCCGTCTATCTTCTCGGTTTTTGCAACCGACCGCCACACACGACTTCACCATTTTGATTATTAATGTTAACGAGCAGAAAAACACGCCATAATAGGAGGAATTTACGACGCGCTAATGCATTAACATGACGAGTATACGGACAACATGGCGCGGGGGCGTGGCTGTGACGTCACGTGAGTAGGGTCTATTCGGGAGTTACTGTTGTCAGGGCAACGAGGGTTGTGGATTTTGCCACCTCAGCGCAACGTGAGTGCTGAGAGTTCACTTCTCGGTCGCGGGGTCGTCCCTATCGGATATTCCTTGTCAAGACAAGATGTCCCGCTATCTGTTCTGGACTGTCCGGAAGAAATACAAACAGTCGATCGGTAAATACGAGAAAAGGTACTATTCCCTTCAATATTCCTATAAACTAAATTACGAATGCGTAAAAAAAAAAAAAACAGCGCAAACAAAAACTTTGCTTATGTTGGTCTTAACAAGGAGCAGTTGGATTCAGCCATGTAAAATAAGTTATGACATATTCACTGTTGCCACCAGAGGGCAGTGTATCCACCCAAATCAATGAAATGAAATGCAAACACTTTCAAAACAAAAACTTCCAGCGCCACTTTAAACAAATACTCGAAGCAGCAAAATTTGAATCTTTTTTTCTAATTGAGTTCATCGATGAATCGTTGCAGCACTACCAGGAATGCTCCAAAATCAACAGGGAGCCACACGAAATCTACAGGGAGTGACCCTTAAATGCGCCAAAATCAACAGGAAGTGCCATGTAAGTGCCCCAAATTCAACAGGAAGTGACCCATAAATGCCCCAAAAATGAGAGGAGTTGACCTGTTGTTGCCCTGGAATTGAGAAGAAGTGTCCCAAAATGACATATACAGTATATTCCCCTAACATCAACAGAAAGCGACCCATGGGAATTGGGGGAGGGGGTATGTGTGGACTTTTTTCATTTATTATTTGGTCATTTTGGCATCATTTCCTCATCCCAAACTGTGAAAAGGAAAAAAAAACCTGCTTTGGAACACACCAGTCATTTGAGTCCCATCAGACGGACGACGGGCGGTTCAGGCAACGAGTAGACGGAAGGAATGAGGTCGAAATGTCACGCCGGCTCGTAATGGAAAAGAAAGATGACAATAAAAGCAATCAAGCAGAGGGGAGACAAACATATTGCATATATAGAGAGAGCTCAATGTGTGATGCTTGTTGGCCATTTTGGGTCAGTGCCGTTGGATAGACATAACATAGTAATAGAGCCAGCTTAATAGCTGTGAATTACTCCATTTTCAAGCCATTTTCCAACAGTTCAAGTTTTTAGGAACGACTACAAAGTAGAATACCATTCAACTCGATGCTGTTACAGTGTTAGTACTCAAACTAGAAGCAATTGAGTGGGGATGCCCCCATGGGTCACTTCCAGTTGATGTTCTGTCATTTCCTATTGATTTTGGCGTCAACTCATTGGCTGTCGTCCAATCCCTTTGGTTCTCCTTCCTCCCAGTCGAAAGGGATTGGACGTCCGGTACCGGCAACAGCACTGAAAGATCTCCCAGTTTCACGAATTGGGACATCGATTGTTGTCGATGAGTTGATTTCAGGTGTACTTACGGGTCACCTCCTAGGATCATTTCCTGTTGATTTGAACACATTCCCAGGTCATATAGGTCACCTCTTGTTGGTTTTGCGGCCACTTCTGCGCTATGTTGATTTTGGGTCATTTCCTGTTGCTTTGTGGGCTTTTCTGGCTCACTCGACGGATGAGATGGCATTTTGGCCTACTTGACCGGCCGCCACCGACGGTCCGATTGATTCTCGGCGTGTTTTGCGGCAGGCTCTGCTCAAGCTGGACTGCCAGGGCCTGGTGGCCCGTCTGCTGATGGATTTTGTGCTGCTGACCACGGCGGTGGAGGTGGCGGGACGCTGGCGCGAGCTGGCCGAGCGCCTGGCCAAGGTGTCGCGACGGCAGATGGACGCCTACGAGGCGCCGCACCGCGACAAGAACGGCGCGCTGGACGGCGAGGTCGGCGATTTCTCGCACGCCGCCGCCGCCGCTAAGCTAACCGGGGTAACCGGCCTTTTGACAGTGGATCCGTCCGCTCGCTGTTCAGGCCATGTGGAAGCCGGCGTACGACTTCCTGGTGACGTGGGCGTCGCAGATGGGCGACAGCTACCGCGACGTGATCCAGGATCTGCACGTGGGCCTGGACCGCATGAAGAGCCCCGTCACCCGACGCTGGAAGCACCTGAGCGGCGCGCTGCTCCTGGTCCATTGTCTGGACGCCCTGCGGGGCGCCGCCTTCGCCCACGGCCGACAGCCCGACGGATGACGCGCCGCCGCCGCCGCCGCCGCGCTTTTCCTCTCGCTTCGTGGTTGCCGCCTCTGCCGCCGCCTTTTGCTCTAGTTGCCAATAAAGTCAAAAGGTTTTGGCTCCTTTTACGCGCGAATCCACAATTCGTTATTCAGAAATTGATACGACAGCTCCCTCTAGTGCTACGTGACTAAATTCAATGTTCAACCCTTTCACGCACCCACTTCTACATTGGTTGCCGTTGTCCAATCCCTTTTGACTGGAATGTCTTGCCCAGTCAATGATGGCCGATGGCGGAGCCGGGTGGGGGGAGGTGGTCGGGGCCACCCCACGCTGAGTCCTAGCCACCCTGGACGGACCCCAACCCGATGCAACCATTGCATCACAGCTGTCACCGACGTGCGGGACCTTTCCTGCGCTGCGACGGCACTACCGAACACTTTAGATTGGCGCACCCCCGGCTGCTATTTTCTTGGCTTGACCAGCAGTCTGATCCACCACGGAGTGCTGACTGGATGTGTGACAACAGGTAAGCTTTGTGGGAGATTCACGTATTGGTGCTAGCAAGCTAATTAGCAGGGAAAAGACTAATAAGTATAAGCATTATAATCTTATCTAACGACGCATTAAGACGCAGCGTCGGTGTCACTACACGAGGGGAAAATGTAAAAATAATCCAATCTAATGTGAACGGACAAAAATACGAATGCATCGTCGCATTAGACAAATCCAGCTAAATTCACATGACTTTTGGATAATAATCGGGAATAGCATCCTTGTTCATGTTTTAATTTTAGATAAGTCCCTCAAATAAGTTAAACAGAATAAATATGTCAGTGAACTGACATTTTGTAAAATTGATAGCCCAACATTGTCAGTTGTCATTGCAGCATTGTTTTTATGAATGAATGTTCTGCATTTAGCATTGGTCTGTTCCGTCAGAGCAGAAACAAATACTTCCCTCTTGTTTATTCTATTAAACAAATCATTTAGAAACTGTGTTTTTGGGGGAAAATATCCAAACGCTTCTATTTTTAGATGTTCCTGAAAGGGAGACTCTGCACCCATTGCCCGGTGGACCAATAGGACCTTCAGGTATACTAACATTTACACATGGGTCACTTGGAGTTGTACTTAGATGCAGCTTCTACGTTAACCTGATAATTCATGAATAGGTCTGATTTACTCATATGAACACCTCAGTCTGATGAATGGTCCCAACTTTTTTGAGCAGAATGAAGGGCCTGGATCAGGAGTCGGCAACCCAAAATGTTGAAAGAGCCATATTTGGCCAAAATAACAAAAACAAATATGTCTGTAGCCGCCAGAAATTTAAAGCCAACACATGTTGTATGTAGCTATATTAGCCTACTATCAAAATGACTTAGTTGGCTAGAAATACATAATGAGCCTTCGTGATTAAATGTTTATTTTCCTTGCAGTGCATTCTACGGAGAATGTTGTTGCTGCTGTCCGATACTGCCTCAAGTTTACTTCATTACATTATGTTTAATCGCTTTGATACAATTAAAGAAATGCAATAAAGAAATCCGAATTTTGATGTCGTTTGTATTTTGAAGATTCGAGGGGGGGAAAAAAATAGAATGTGCATAACGTGCCCCTTATTTGGGCAACAAACATAGAGCAACAAAACGCAGCCTGCATTTATAAAACAGCACCTTTTTGAAAAGGTAAAAGTATATAATCAGACTTCACGTACCTGCATAAAAGCGATGTGTGTTCAATATTGATCACATGCCACAGTATGCTGCTGCTGAATTAATGTCCTTGATTTGCTGTTTGGTGAAGTTGCCTGCCATTTTTAATGGCCCTTCACTGTCTTAGTGCGAGAGGCATGTCTTTGATTTTCTGTATTATCTCGGTTTTGTTTTTGAAGTCTGCGAATAGGTGTTCCTATACTGTATGTTGATGAATGACTCCTTCATTTACCAGTCACCATCTGTGAACGGGTTTCCACGCTTTATTTAGCCCATGTTGCAACAAAACTCGCAGCAGTAGTGGAGTTTGGAGATGCAATCCATTTTTGAAATCTCTTTTTGCACTCCTCTTATTTTGTCCAAAGTAGTCCAACCGCACTTGCTGGCTACTCGGCTGTAAAACCAGTATGCCTTCCCTGCAAATGTCTTTCCACATGACTCCTTTTTGTGGTTTGACAACTTCTCGCTACAGAGCAAACATTCAGAGAATCCTTCCGCATTGGCAAGAATGCAATTGATTCGGCCCAAGAAACGTTGAATCCTCTGTTGTCCTCAGTTTTTTTTCTCTTTTCCTCTTTGGAATCCATGTCCCATCATATAGCCGCCGATTTGATTACAACAGCCGCCCTGCTGATAGAAACCCGCGTCGCAGGCTATGACGCAAATCTTCGTTGACAGAAATGTTAAAATTGAATAATTATTGTACAAATTTTTACAGCATTGGAAAACGTTACGATTATTTGTGTCATGTTTGTCCTCCTACAGAAACCATGTTCAAACAAAAAAATATATTTCCCTCCCTCATCTATTTCCATTTTTAAACATTTTTGAAACGCTCCAGGGAGCCACTAGGGCGGCGCTAAAGAGCCACACGCGGTTCTCAAAACACGGGTTGCTGACTCCCAGCCTAGATCATCTATAGATGATCATTATATGTAGAATGGGACAGTAGTACACTAATTTTGTGATCTTGATTATTAATCTAGTCTGAAATTAAATCATTGAAGTTCCCTTTTTTTTTTTAAATAGACATATCCAAATCATGAGACCGGTGCAGCCACATCTGAAGCTATCCCAGACCGCTCCAGGGTGACAGGACCGCGTGGTACCATAAACACTCAATGCTCGCAGAGCCAAGACTGCTTTGCATGCAGGCATTTTGGCCTCCCAAACATAGTCAGTGTGGGTTCCACCATCCATGATGATAGACTGAGGAATCTGGGTGTTTTGAGTGTGAGCAAAGTCCTTGGACATGGTAGATTTTGTAAATACAAACCACCACAATGGCAGAATCCAGTTGTGGTGAGATGAATGATCCTTCCAGTGATGTATTTTTAAAAGAAAGCTGCACTTAAGGCTTTCATATTTTCAATTTTGTATGTTCTTTGCTCTGTCTGCACTTTTGAGCGTTTGTTGCCAGTGCCACGGAAAAATGGGCATCTGCAGGAATGATGATGATGAAGTTGCGTGCATGCACACTGCTTGTGAAAATCTATGCATGGCATTAAAAAAAAAATCGAAAAGAAACATATTCATTGAATATTAGACAATCTAATGAATTAGACCAGTACTTCTCAAATAGTGGGGCGCGCCCCGGCGCAGAGCGATGCCAGGGGGGGCGCATGTGACCTTTTTTTTTTTTTTTTTTTTTCTGCCGTACTGGAATAAAGTGTACTTGCGCATCCACTCAGTGGGTGGCAGTGGTGCTCTCATTTTCAGAGTGCGTGCAGTATTTTTGAACTAAGGAAGAGCACTCATCACACAGAAAACAAATATGAAGAGCAGTGCGCCGCCGCCGTTTTCCGACCGGACTCACTCACGCAGCGACCCACTGTCTTGTCCGGTTCTCACGCCGCCGCCCGATAAGTGCCATTTTCGGCTTGGGATCGTCACGACGAACGCCCTCACCTACGGTTCTACCTCGGCCGCCGAGAATGCGCTTTGTTCGTGCCGTTTGCCTTTTAGCTTTGACTTTTAATACTGTGGGTGATGAGGAAAGACTGTTTACTGTGTCTAAAAATAATTATAGCGGACCGACAGAAGCCAAATCAATTAAAACGCCACTTAAAGACATTCGACCCCAATCTCATTGATAAGCCGCTTGATTGTTTTTCAGCGAAAACGTGCCAAATATTGCCAACAATCGTCCTGCTTTGTCAGTTATATCAGTAAACCAGTGAGCATTGTTAGCATGCTCATTGCAAAATGACTCCACACCATTGCAAAGGAGGTAATACTGAGTGTGAGCAGCAAAAATAAAAACTGTCCTTCTGTTCAAGTACACTTTTTTTCCTTTATTCATTTTTGGTTTTTTTCGGTCAAATTTTTTGGCATATTGTCCTCATGAGTGAATGTTTCTAATCAATTTGAATTTGTTATTATTTACTGATTTTATTACATTTTATTTTTCAGTACCAAATGGTCAAAAATGTACCTTGAGTGTATTTTTACAGTTTGAATGTGACTTTTTTTTAATTCGGGCAAATTGATGCACGTCAAGTCTTCTGTTACAAACAAAACAATGTTAATAAAGTTATACTTTATTATAAGTTGATCTATGTTACCTTTTTTCTTTATTAGAAAAAAGGGACACAATATTAGGCAGATGCGTATTTATGATAGTAATTTTATAGACAAATAATACTATTTACAGTGGCGGCAGAGAGTTGGGGGGGGCGCGAAACATTTACGTCTTGCTTGGGGGGGCGTCGCAGAAAATAATTGAGAAGCACTGAATTAGACCAATAATTTGCAATGTAACTCAGTGAGTGATGGGTGTCCAGCCAATGATATGATACGTTTCACTGACTTGCCATAAACAAAGACTATGTTACTCCCCCCCCCCCCACTTTTGCAAATTTTTTACACCCCCAAGGTTTTGACAGGAAGTGACCCAAGACCAATAGGAAGTGACTGGGATTGCCCTAAAATAAACAGGAAGTGGCACAATGAATTGAGGCATAAACGCCCCAAACGAACAGCATGTGATCCCTGAATATCCCAAAATCAACAGAAAGTGACCTGCAAATGAGCAGCAAGGAAGGACAGAGCAAAAGACATAACACTTTCCAGAAATGGCATTTTATCATTGGTTAATTTAACATGACATAGGATAAAACAAACTTGACAGCGAGAGTCCAATAAAGTGGCGGTGGTACGATCGTCCCGGTTTACGGGAAGTCCGCGAAGGTACGTCACAGCCCATTTGGCCAGCGGTAAAGAGTTTTGTTTTTTTTTTGTTTTTAGTGTGGTCGAGTGCTGGGCTCCAGCAGGACTCGCTTGGGCGGCGGCGGGGCGGCGCACTGCGGGTCGCGCTCGCCCGCCGTCGCCCGCTTGGCGCCTCGGCCCTGGCCGTTGAGCGAGCCCCTCTGCCACTTGCACAGGTCGCCGTTGAGGATGTCCTGGATGTGCTGCACGATCAGGTTGATGGCCACTGAAGAAAAGAAAAGCAAAGCAACGTCATCAATCCTCTTTGAGCGCCGTCGACGCCGTTTGGATCTCACCCATGTTGTCGACCCCCCGGGGAATGATGACGTCCACGTACTTCTTGGTCTGAAAGCAGGAGATCCAGAAAAACAAAAGCCTTTTAACTCCACGTCCTTCTGCTGTGAATTGAAATGAATTTTTCAAAATGAGACGTCCAATCCATTTGAAGTAGGAGCAAAACCTGTTAGCAGTAAATATTCTTCAGGTGTGGTCACTTGGTCATTTCCTTTTTATTTCTAGCAGAAATTGACTCTAGTCATCAACGGCAGCCCCATGTGACACCAATGTTGTGGAAAAACAAAACCCAGTTCGCACTTTCAGTGACGGACGTTCAATCACACTGTGTCCGATCATCCCTCGGCCACAAGTCGAAATAGGTTTATGGCTAGCAGGCGTCCAATCCATTTGAAGTCGGAAGGACGTCGGTACATTCGCTGCCAGCCTCCCGCTTCAAGCAGACTGGACGACTAGTGCCATCAATGGAATAAATAGCAGATGCTTTAAGCTAGTTATGACTTCATTTGAATGTCAAAGACCGTGACTTTAATGGGAATGTCACCCCAACGTGGCCGCCCTGACGCCATTTTGCTCGGGGAGATTATTTCACGCTTCCGCTGCAAGTTTTGACATCAGATCTGATCGAAGCGGAAGCCGGCGGTTCATTGGCCCGCTTCGAAAGTACGGGACGTCAACGGCGAGTAGGAAAAGCGGCGCTTACGGGCAAGCAGAACTCCTCAAAGGCGGGCTTGACGAAGGTGGTGTACTGCGACAGGATCTGCTCCAGGTCCCGGCCTCGGCTCATGTCCCGGAGCACTGACGCCCCCGCCGGAAAAACAAAGGTCGAACGGAGCGGCGGAAAAGTCAAAATCGGACGTACCTCTGCGAGACAGCCGCACGTCCGAGTCGGTGTCCACGAAGAGCTTCATGTGGAACATGTCTCGCACTTTCTGCAGGTAGAAAACCAGGATGCCCTCCAGGAGGACCACGTCAGCCGGGTATACCGTCATCCGCTCCGCCAACCTCCACCCAGAGACGGAGCAAGAGAAAGCCACCGTTTAGACTGTACAACATAAATTATTTTTATACAACTAGAAGGATTTTAATTCTTTTTCTGCCGATTCCGACCTGGAGTGGGTGACAAAGTCGTAGGTGGGGACTTGGACCGCTCTGCCCTCCACGATGTCCTTCAGCGTCTTGTACATCAATTCGTTGTCGAAGGCTTCCGGGTGATCGAAGTTGTACTGGCCCTTGAGGGCTTTGGCCTTCTGCTCGGCGGTCAGCACGCGGTAGAAGCAGTCCTGGCTGATGATGGCCACTTTCCTCTGGTGGTGGTCCACCTTGTTCTGGCCCAGAAGCTCCATGATCTTGGCGCACACCGTCGACTGGCCGGACATAAAAAGCGCCATTGAAAAACGATCGCGATACTTTCTGCATTTTCCCTGCTGACTCATTGGCTGCCGTTGACGTCCAATTCCACCCTTTTCGGTCAAAATGATTAGGATGTCTCAATGGCAGCGAGTTAACCCTTGAGAGTCGAAGGACGCGCCGGCGCGTCCTCAGCGCACGTCGTCTTTGAAGCGCCCTCGCGTTTTAATTACGTCACCCACATGCCGTTGGTTGGTCTCGTTTTAAAGTGCGGAAGTTGCGGTTTACTCTCGTTGTTATTTGAAGTCAATCGACCAACTAAAACGTGAGATATTGTCATTTAAGTTTTATAGTTTTATTGTCCTCTCAAAAAAACACTAAAACGCTGCATGGATAATTTGTTTATGTCTATATTTCCATCATTTCTGGTCCTTTTTCAAAACGGAAGCTCCATGAAAAAAAACACAAATCAAACGAACCCTTTCGAAGTCACAGTGGAAGCACAACATGCGTTTTTTTTTTTTTTTTTAAATAAATATAACTGCCGTGCGAGGTTCCACCGAACGAGAGGGAGGAGTGTTCTGAAGCAGCGAGGTGGCGACTGACGGCCGTTTGAATCGAGCGAGCGAGCGACTTTGTGTGACTTTGAGAATGAACGGATAACTAAATTTAGCGCAAGCAATTGTGCTTTTTGATCAACGTGAGGAAGAGGATGGTCCAAATTCGTCATCATCGTCTTCTTCGGAAGAGTCCTCGAGTGAAGATAGTGATGGATTTGAACACGTGGGTGACGCCATCGACGAGCAGAGGTAAGCCAACCCACTTTTTTTTTTTTATGCTGCTGAAAAAGTTTCTTTTGAAAGTTTCTTTTGATATTGCAAGACAAAGTTAATTTTGATGCAATATAAGTGTGTGTTTGTGTATATAATAATAAAATGTGCATATCGGATCAAAGTATAATTTGTGGTCTTCCTTCTATATGAAGATTAGGGATGTAGCACATATTCAGCTATGGTATTCTTTCTATTGTCATACATATAGATTTCCATTATTATTTATTTCTGTATATATTTTTATTTTATACTTTATTATTTTCATAAATACTGACTTTTTTTTTTATGTACATTTGTAGTGACAATGAAAGTAAAGTGAAATGAAAATGGAAGGGTGGAAAGAGGACCGACACCCCATGGAAGTGTGGGCTGTGTGATGTAGCCCTGTGTCTAATTCCAGGACGAAACTGTTTTTCGGAGTGGCATGCCTGAAAAAAATTTAACTTATTTATTGTAAATATTTTTGAAAATACTTTTTTCCCCAATGTTATATATATATTTTTTCCCACAATCAGTCTTCTCAATTTGTGTATATAAATGTGTGTTCAAGAAGCTTGATTGTGTGTACATAGTTTTCATCAGGTGATGGGCCGCAATACCTAAACTCATAAAGAGATGGCCTCTAAACACTTGTTGTGTTGGATGGTATATATTTTTTCACTGTTCGGTCTGCTGTAAATAACCTGTTTTGACTACAGCACGTATAAAGGCAAAAAACGCCTATGGCTATACCTGTTGTTTATGTTGAATTGTCAAATATAAGACTATTTATTCTAAGTTTTTTTGGTTGAATGTTCATCCTAACATGTTGAATAAATATTACAAAGTTTCAAAACGGTTCGTTACGCATGTTTGGTTGTCAATTGGACATCAATATGAAAAATTTTGACAAAACGATTTTGGAATTTTTGGTCTTTTTGGGCCCAAAACGATGATTTATAATTGGTCAGTGAAGGAAACAACAGTTTGGACATGAAGTTCAAGGTGTCACAAAAAAAGGGACCAAACCAGGCCATCGTAAACAATTCTTTCTTTGAAATATAAAGGCAACTTCAAAGGCATGCAAAATAAGACAAAATAGGCCCAGACCTTAAAGGGTTAACAGTAAACATCCTTCGGGTAAGGTCGCTATGGTTCCTGTCTATTTTAGTCACTTCCTATTGATTTGGGGGCATTCCTGGGGGTCTTGCGGTTTATTTAGGTCACTTCCAGTTGTGTCTGGGCCATTTTTAGCCCACTTCCTGTTGATTAACTTCAACGAGTGAACCTAAAGTCGACCCAGAACTGCCCAAATATAAACAAGATGCAGAAGTTGAGCAACATGCAATTTGTCCATTTTCTAATCTTGGGGAAAATGATGACGACGGCGGGGACTGTTGTAAACTTGTTAGCTGGTAAATGTACAAGTTGTCCGTCATTGTGGACGGCAACATTTAGTTTGGGCTCGGTGTACTTAAGGTTCTGTCCACCGAATTTCATTCTAGAGGCGAGCAAATAAAACAAATGGAGTGGCGAGAAAATTAACGAAATATACATGACGACAAAATCGGTATGAAAAGAAAGGACAGTTTGGGAATAAAATGGCTTAAACGTATTATTGCGGCTGTTATTGTAGATAGCAAGTGGGCGGGTAGGAAGGCGGCGCTAGCCGAGCCTAAGCTAATGCTAGCGACGAGCTATCGCGAGCAACCTTGCCGCTGGCGGTTCCCCCGCTGACGCCGATGAGGAACGGTCGGTGATGCGGCCTCTCTCCGGCCTCCTCTGCTGCGACTGCGGGGGCCTCCATCGCAGTCCCGAAAGAGCCAAAGACCGGACGTGCTCACCTTTCGCTCGCTAGCCGGCGGCTAACTTTGTAGCATTAGCAAACAAGCAGGTCGTCTTCTCGCGAGAAGTGACGATGACCGGTGGTGCCTTGCCTGGCACGACCAGACTGTTCTCCCTGTATTTTTCAAACACTGACAGAAATAGCTGGAACAGCGGTGAGTCTGGTGTACCAGGCAAGGTGGTGCCGGCGGGTGGACGTGACATTGATTGAAAAACTGTGATGGCTTTGTTTTTCTCTCAACATACCTCTAAATAACCCTTGATAGGAAAGTCGTTGAACTTATTGGCCGCCTTTGACGGCTCTACACGTCCAATCCATTTTGATGACGTTGAAAAATGACCATTTACAGCCACTCCTCCCAGTTTTAGCATTGGAAGGCAATGAGATGAATACTATGAAATAAAGACAGGCATTTTATTCATTTATAAAATGCATTCATCAATTATTGCATTTTTATTCATTTATAAAATGCATTCATCAATTATTTGATGAATGGTTCGAATGCCTCCTGGAGGCTCCCCGGAGAGGTGTTCCGGGCACGTCCCACCGGCAGGGGCCCCCGGGGACGACCCAGGACACGCTGGAGAGACTAAGGCCATGTCCACACGTAGCAGGTTTTTTTTTTTTTTTTAAAGCGAGGATTCTGCCCTAACACGTCGGGGAAAAATAATTGCGTCCACACCTGCACGTTTGTGTAGAAAAAAAATCTTCCACAGCCAACCGCTTTCATTAATTTTTAAGTACATTCAAAACAATAAAATAATTGTCCAAAATACCCTTTATTCAATAAGAAGCACAGCAAGAGTTTGTAAAAAAAAATGGAAGCAAAAAAGTGCCTATTTAATATACTCCAAATGTTAAAATTAGTCTCATGTGTGACGTGAGGACAAAATTTGTCGCAGCCAGTGACGTAAATCTTCGTCGGTTATCAGTGTCCACATGATGGAGCCACAAACGCAGAATTCGCAAATCTTCACCTTCCCCGTCGTTTTTAAGAACCCTGCTTTGATTCTGCGTGCACGTGTGGATGATTGGTCAAACCGTAGAAAAATATCTTCTTTTTGCCAAATACCCTGCTACGTGTGGACATGGCCTATGACTCTAGGCTGGCCTGGGAACGCCTCGGGATCCCGCCTGATGAGCTGGTTGAGGTGGCTGGGGAGAGGGAAGTCTGGGCTTCCCTGTTAAAGCTGCTGCCCCCGCGACCCAACCCCCGGAGCAAGCGGAAGATGATGGATGGAATTATTTGATGAATCATATGGAACTAGAAACTGCAATTTCTGGAGAAATTACACCTGGTCTTTCCTGTGTGGCTTTACAGATCGTAGCCCCGCCCAAGGCTATCAATAGAATGGACAAACATGCCTATCAATGGCATTAAACAAATTCAATCCCATTAGAAATGAATGGGAAATTTGGACGTCCATGGCCGCCAATGGCGGCACCCTTAATAATAATAATAATACATTTTATTTATCACGCACTTTACATTTGAAAACAAATCTCAAAGTGCACATCGCCAGAAAAAAATAAAATAAATAAAAAGACTAAGAATAAAAGAGGAAAAGCAAAACAGGCAGAAGCGCAGATAAAATCAGATACCAATCAGATAAAAATAAGATGGTCAAATAAAATTAGCTAGAATAAGCTTTTTTAAAAAGGTGAGTTTTTAGTCCTTTTTTAAATGCATCCACCGTCTGCGGGGCTCTGAGGTGGTCTGGGAGGGCGTTCCACAGACGGGGAGCAGCAGCTGCAAAGGCCCTGTCGCCCATAGTCTTGAGCCGAGTCCTGGGCGGGAGTAGACGGTGCTGTTGGCCTGACCGGGTTCTAGCTGAATTATGTGATGTGAGGAGTTCGGTGAGGTAGGTGGGGGCTACACTGTGTAGACAGTGATGGGTGTGAAGGAGGATTTTGAATTCAATACGGAGGTGAACAGGGAGCCAGTGTAGGGTGTGAAGGATGGGGGTGATGTGCTCGTGTTTACGCACCCTCATCAGGATCCTGGCAGCGCTGTTTTGGACATACTGAAGCCTTTGTAGGCTCTTGCCAGGGATCCCGATGAGGAGTGCGTTACAATAGTCCAACCTGGAGGAGATAAAGGCATGGACGAGTCTCTCTGCAGCAGGACGGGAGAGAGATGGCCGGAGTTTGGCAATATTGTGGAGGTGAAAGAAGGAGGTTTTGCAAATGTAATTGATGTGATTGTTAAAGCTAAGATGGGGGTCAAATCTGACTCCCAAATTAGTCACAGAAGGGGAGAGGGAAAATTTGTGGCCGAAAAATAAACGTCAATGGAATTGGGGAAGTTTGGGGGACATGTCCTATTGATATCTGGTCATTATCTGTTGATTTTCAGAAAAAAAAAAATTCCCATTGAAAATGAATGGGAAAAATTTGGACGTCCCTGGACGTCAATGGCATCACCCTCCATAAGCGTCAATGCTATCGTGGACATCTGGGGGACACGTCCTATTGATATCTAGTCATTTTCTGTTGATTGGGGGGGGGGGGGAATTCCCATTGAAAATGAATGGGAAAAAATTTGGACGTCAATGGTATCAACTTACATAAGCGTCAATGGAATCCAAGTACAATGGCATCAATAGAATGAACAAACATGAAGAAATGCCATTGGAAATGAATGGGAAGTTTGGACGTCCATAGACGTCAATGGCATCACCCTCCATAAGCGGCAATGCAATGGCGGACATTTGGGGGACACGTCCTATTGAAATCTAGTCATTTTCTGTTGATTTGGGGGAAAAAAATGTTCCCATTGAAAATGAATGGGAAAAAATTTGGACGTCCATGGACGTCAATGGTATCAACTTACATAGGCTTCAATGGAATCCAAGTACATTGGCATCAATAAAATGTAAAAACATGCTGAAATGCCATTAGAAAATGAATGGGAAATTTGGACGTCCATGGCCGTCAATGGCGGCACCCTTCATAAGCGTCAATGGAATTGGAGAAGTTTGGGGGACACGTCGTATTGATATCTGGTCATTTTCTGTTGATTGTGGGAAAAAAAAACATTTCCCATTGAAAATGAATGGGAAAAAATTTGGACGTCCATGGACGTCATTGGCAGCACCCCCTATAAGCGTCAATGGAGTCAGGGATGTTTGGGGGACAGGTCCTATTGATATCTGGTCATTATCTGTTGATTTGGGGAAATTTAGTTTTTTCCCCATTGAAAATGAATGGGAAACATTTTGGACGTCCATGGCCGTCCATGGCATCGACATCCATAAAGTCAATTGAATCCAAGTACATTGGCATCAATAGAGTCGACATGCATGGCCGTCAATGGCATCAATGCAATGTCAAAAATTTAATTGGAAATCCCATTGTAAGTGAAAGGGAAATGTTCTCATTAGAAATGAATGGGACAGTTTTTGGCAAATTTCCGGGGGACCGTAATTTTTATCAAAATTCTGTATGCAACTTTTATGCCCCTCACCGTCACGGAATTTTTGATGCCCAAATTGTGTGATTTGGTCAAAAATTGAACGATAGATACATTTTGAAACTTTTCTTTGTTTCCCATTAAAAATGAATGGGCCAGTTTTTGGCAATTTGCCGGGAAACCGAACATTTTATCAAAAATTTTTCTGGTATTTTTTATGCCCCTTGCCATCCCGGAATTTTTGACGCCCATCTTGTGTGTTTTCGTCAAAAATTGACGGACTAGTAACAGTTTGAAAGTTTTTTTTCCCATTAAAAATGAATGGGCAGGTTTTTGGCAAATTTCTGGGGAACCGTATATTTTTTCCAAATTGTGTTAATAACCTTTATTCCCCTCCCCGTCCTGGAATTTTTGATGCCCAAATTGTGTGATTTGGTGAAAAATTGTAGGACTAGATACACTTTGAAACTTTTTTTTTCTCATTAAAAATGAATGGGCAAGTTTTTGTCAAATTTCTGGGGAACCGTAAATTTTTTCCAAATTCTGTATACAACTTTTATGCCCCTCACCGTCCCGGAATTTTTGATACCTAAATTATGTAATTTGGTAAAAAAATTGTAGGACTAGATACATTTTGAAAATTGCTTTTTTTTTTCGGAACATTGCCGTTTACGGGCAAACGGAAAAATTTTCGGGGTCGTTTGAAAAATTCCCATTGTCGCGCAAAAATTCCGGACGTGTCGGTACTTGAATGGTACCGATCGGTCAAGCGGTTCGGGCTGCGCAGCGCGCCGAAGGATTTCCATTCCAAAAAAAAAAAAAAACGAATAACATATAGGGAGGAAGTTGTAGAATCTCACTACCTGATCTTTCCAAAGGAAAGACCAGGTAATAAATCTCAACTCATCTTGTGATGAATCAAATTTTGCAATGAATCTCTCAGTGCCAGTGACGGCACTAGCCGCCCAATCCACTTTCCAAAATGGATTGGACGTCTATCACTAGAAAAAAATCTTGAAACGTATTTGCAAACAATTTAATCATTTGAAAATACTTTATTCACCCGAATACCCTATTTGACAAATATTTCAAGGTGAAACTGACAAGGTGTTTCAAGTTGAGCTAGGTTAGATGGCCTCCCTGGCACCAGAGGGTGCTGCCAGATGCCTAAACAGAGCCCCGGTGTTGTGTTTATTTGGAAGGTCCATATTATCTGGTCGTCCCACTCACAAAGTAACAGCGGGGCGAAAAGTTGTATTTGCCATGTGGCAAAATTGATTTTGCCATGTGGCATTTTTGAATGGAAAATTTGGACGTGCATAGCCGTCAATGGCATGGACGTGCATGGCCTGCAAAAATGCCGTATACCAAAAAAATGCCACATGGCAAAAAAAATGAACACACATGGCAAAAAATGCCACATGGGAAAAAATGACACATGGCAAATTCTTTATTTCCAAATGGCAAATACCACTTTTGTTTCTCGCTGTCTCTCCAGAGTAACCCAAAAATACCCAGAAATCAACAGGAAGTGAGCTGACAATGGCTTAAAATCATCAGGAAGTGACAAATAAATAAACAAAGTTTTCCAGAAATGCCCAAAAAGCAATAGGAAGTAAGCTGAACTTGCCCAAAATCAACAGCAAGTGATCAAACAACAAAGGAAGATACCCGGAAATCAGTCAAAATCAACATGAAGTGACCTGAAAATGGCCCATAATCAACAGGAAGTGACTAAAATACACTGGATGTTCACCTATAAATGACCCAAAATCAACGGGAAGTGACCCGGAAATGCGCAACAATCAACAGGGAGTGAGCAAAATACACAGAAAGTTACCCTGACATGAACCAAAATCAAGAGGAAGTGACTTTGAAATGTGCCCCAAAATCAACAGGTGTTGGCCAGCAGCCTGTTAGTTGTCCTTGAAGTCCAGTCCATTTCGTGTGTTAGCGGCAGGGGCGGACTGGGACTAAAAAGCAGCCCTGGACTTTGACTCAGCCCAGCCCATAAGAATCGCTATACGAAGGGAAACACAGACCCCATAGGGGGGTCCGGGAACATGCCCCTCCCGGGAGAATTTTTTTTTTTTTTTTACATTTTATTGTAAAATGCACCAATTTCGTGCACTTTGAGAGAAAAATGAAGAAAATGTGTCTAGACTGTGACTGTCTGACTACGGGCGCTCAAAGTACTGCAAGGCTGAACTGGAGTTGGATTCATTTTCTGTACTAGCTCTATGATCAACCTGAATAAACAAATGAACGAATTTATTTTTCAAAGCAAGTTTTACGTATCCAATTGATTATAATATATCTCTATAGATCTCTGTCTATAAAATGACTTAATTGTTTATGCCATAATTCAGTGGTCTCCAAACTATTCCACATAGGGCTGCGGCGGGCGCAGGATTTCATTCCAACAAAACAAGACAAAACCTCTGCACCAATCTGGTGTCTTACAAGTGTAATCAGTTGATTGCAGTCAGGTGCTGCTTGTTTTAGCAGAAACTTCATTGGTTAAACTGTCGGTACTCGATCGGTTAAAACAAAAACCAGGCCCCACAGCGGCCCTTGAGGACCGGTTTGGAGACCCTGCCATAATTAATCTTGCCATACAAATAATAAATTTCCCTGTATACATAAACTTCATTGGAAAGTATTAACCAGAAAACAAAACGATATATAAATGATTAATAATGTATATAACATCAATTTAACTACCTAAACTTTAAAGTAAAACCATTCATTTTATTAATATTTTGTTATATTTCTTCTGAATTAATATTGCTATGCTGCGTGTGCATACATTGTTTTACGGCTAAAATATTTTTTCTTAGGAGAGGGATAGTAGGACTAGCATACTGTAACTTGACACGATTGCAAACGGGTACATCGACTAGCTGGCACTAACCCTTTAATTGTCATTTATTTGATTTAAAATGTAGCTACCTGATGGATAACAATTGCCAGTTTACAGAGCAAGTAACCCTCTTCATCCCAATTTACTTGCCCTGCGCTTGTCTGGGGAACTTCCAACAGTTTATCGTTGCCCCCTCCCTCTTCTTTTCTCTCTCCCAGCACCGTCTGCACGTCAGAGCGGCTGCAGCTCCCTCTCACCATCGCCGGGAGCTGAGCTGTTGTTACCCGACGTGGCCGTTGCAGCCAGACTGCTGCTTGCGAAAATATTTGTCGATTTATGACATTTTAATGCTTCACTCTCCAGTTTCTTTAATTTTTTCTCTCTAACCTTCTCCGCGCCACCCTGCTCTTTTCAGTTTTTTTGCCACCACCATCCATATTGTGCATTAACACTCGTCGCTATTTTGCTTCCACAAGGAAGGAACCAATGAAGGCTACTCTGTGCTTTCGTCGTTCCTAGTCTATCAGATTGGCGGTGAAAAACCAGGCGCATTGCTGCCACCTGTCGGATTGGATGCGAACTGTAGATAATCAGAGGATAGGGGGGATAAAAACAGTGATGCATAATGAATGGCGGCCGCCGGCCGTCCAGGGCACCGGCCGTTCTGTGATCCTCCAGAACCCACAGATTACCAGTCCGCCCCTGGTTAGCGGTCATAGCGGCGTCTCTCTCTTGTAAAAGGAAGTCCTGGTGGGACCCTCGAACTGCAGCTTAATGGCCTGCTTCAAGTTGAGCTGTGGGTCAGAGGTTTGCATGGAGACCTCCATGACACCTGAGGTCATCGCAGCAACATTGTGCTTGGGTGGGGGGTCCCAAGTATCTTTTTGTCGGGGGCCCTTTATTCTGTTTTGGCGAGTTTTATTTTCCCAGAGTCCCGGTATTCTCTCCAAGTTTTTCTGGTTCATTCGGTCCCCATATTCCATTTCACGGGACAAAGCTTGAGAGGCCAACTCGGAATTGACGGCGCAAAGAGGTAGAGGGGGTCCGGCTTCGGGCGGAGTCCGCCGGTTGCTTCCCAAACCACCGGGCGGCGGAGGTAGTGTCGAAGGGCGGCTCCGGCTTCGGGGTAACGAATGCTGCTGGATCTGTTGGATGAAGCTGAGGGTGTCGGCCGGAACTGTCTGCAGGGTGGCCAACGAGTGTCCGGTGGACGATGTCTGAGAGCTGTGGGCGGAGTGTAGACACCCTGCTGTGGAACCCGCTGAAGACGGTGATGATGAGGAGGTCACTGTTTTAGGTATGGAGATCTTTTTATTAGGAGAAACCGTGCCGGGCGCCAGACTCCGGCAGGGCTTGGCCCCAAAGTTTTCCAGGAGCCGAAGCACCTCATCGTGCTTTTGCCTCCGCGCTACTATCGCGGGGGTCCGGCCGTATTTGTCCATGTGGTTGGGATTGGCCCTTCCCTCCAGTAGAACGGACACCACGTCGGCGTGTCCTTGTTGAGCGGCGATACTCAGAGCCGTCGCCCCCTGATGGCAAGCGAGATCTACGTTGATGCCGCTCGCTGACAGGAGACGGCGCCCCACCTCAGCGCGCCCCGTCCATGCCATCGAATGCAAGGGCGGCCTCCCCTCCGCGTCTCGAGCGTTTGGATCGGCTCCGTGCTTCAAGAGCAAGTCCGCCGCATCCGTGTTTCCCTGCCAGGAAGCCACGTGCAAGGCGGTCCGGCCCTCAGAGTCTCTGGATTCCAGAGGCGGCCCGCCCTTCTCTAGGAGTAGAGAGGCCATGCTTAGCTGCCCATCCAAAACCAGGAGGTAGAGCAGCGGTCTCCCCTCCGCGTCTCGCACATCGGCGTCGGCCCCTCGTCGCAAAAGCAGCTCGGCCACCTCGCTGCGCCCCTCCAGAAGGGCGGCGCTCAAAGCCGAGTGTCCGTCGTAGGCCCTGTGGTCGATGGGCGAGCGGCGATCCAGCAGTAATCGGGCAGCGCCGAGATGTCCTTCCTGTGCCGCCAGAATCAGCGCCGTACGGCCCTCGACATCCATTTCGCCAACCCGCGCCATGCTACCTCGCTCTGTTAGTACAGCGCAGACCGCCCTGTGGCCTTCGCAGGCCGCGGCGTGCAATGGAGTCCAGCCCAGATCGTCCTTGTGATTCTCATCCAGACCCCGTTCTAGGAGTGTGCGGACCACCTCGGAGCTTCCCTGTGCCGCCGCCAGACTCAGCGCCGTCCTACCTTCGTCGTCAATGGCGTCCACGGCGGCCCCCCAAAAGAGGAGCCGGGACACCGTCTGCACGTGGCCCATAGCGGCGGCAGCCAGCAGGGGGGTCATTGGCGCCTTGGCCGGCGAATCCCCCTCGCGACGAGCGGTCTCGTCCACGTCAGCGCCAGCGTCTAGCAAAAGTTCCACGATGTCATCGTGGCCCTCGTAGGCTGCGAGAAGCAGCGGGGTCATGCCGTCGTTGTCTCGGTGTCCCGGATCGGCGCCGTGCTCCAGTAAAAGGCTCGCAACCTCGCCGTAACCCTGGCGCCCAGGTACCGAAGGGCCACAGAGGGCGACGACCGACAGAGCCGTGCGCCCGTCGTTGTCGGCCAAGTCCACCTGGGCCCCGCGGTCCAGTAGCACCCCTGCCGCCTCGGGGTGTCCCATGTAGGCGGCCGCAATCAGAGGGGTGCGGCCTTTAGAGTCAGTTGTGTCTACTTGAGCATCGTAGTCAAGCAGGATGAGGACCGTCTCCTCGTGACCCCCCCAGGCCGCAGCCCTGAGGGCGGTGCGCCCTTTCACGTCGCACCCGTCCACGTCAGCCCCCGCGTCCAGCAGAAGCCTCACCGCCTCGCCGTGCCCGCCCCAGGCCGCGGACCGTAAGGCCGTCCAGCCGTCTGCGTCGGCGTGCTCCAGCATCTCTGATGCGGTCCTCACGTCTTGCGTCCGCATCCAGTCTAGCAGAACCCGCAGCACGTCTACGCGACCTTGTCTGGAGGCTAACGTGAGCGAGGTTTGACCCTGTTTGTCGCCGAGGAGCGGGTCAGATCCAGTGGTCAGAAGCAGCCGGACTTGCTTCGCGGATCCCTCCAGGACCGCGTCGGCGAGAGAAGTCTGCGCATCAGTAGAACCGTGGTTCACAGAAGCGCAGACCTTATGGAGTTCGGGGTCCGTCAATTCACCGTGCGCGGAAAGACTCGGGTCTGCAGCGACAAGTCCGCTAATCTTGAAGAGCTGAAGGACTTTCTGGTGGGTTGAGGCTGGCGCTTGAGTTACCAACGTGGACAGTAATTCGTTTCTGGACAACGTCAGGGCGGGAACGTCGGCCCAGATCATCCACAGAGCCAGAATCCAGGGCTTGTCCCGATGGTGACCGGAGCACACCAGATGCGTCCCCAGTTGGACGGCCTCCTCCGAATTCAGTCGGGGTCCTCTTTGCGTCAGCGCCACGGCCAGCGTGCCGTGCCCCTCGGCTGGGTCGCACAAGTACTTCTGAGTACAGTACTTAATATCTGTTAGCCACTCGGCAAAGCTGTTGTGGAAAAGGAGTTTGCTGCCCTCGGGACCGTCTACTAGAAGCGGGCCCAGGGTGCGGAGCTTGTTCTGGAACTCCTCCACGCTGAGTAGTTTGTCGCGTGTCAAGAGCGCTGCGAACAATTGATGTGGCGCGAGGGGGCGGGGGGCCGCCAGGATGACGTTAAGCAGAGGCTTGACGTAATCAAATAGTCTCCGGGGGAATAATCTTTGGCACAGCCACAGGTAGAGACCGTTGAGGGTCCCCGGAATATCCCGGATCTCGCGGAGCCCTATGAGGGAGGCGGCCACGCCGTCCAGGACTCGCTCCAGGTACAGGAAGCAGCCGCCGCTCTTTATGTGGAGCAAATTTAACATGTCCGCCGTGTCCGGGGTGACCTGACGGCGAAGCGCCGCCTCCCTGTCCAAACGTTTCAGGATGTACTTTTGCGCATCATGGACAGGTTCCGGCCGACGCATGTCGTCCAGGCAGACTTTACGAAAACCTGACAAGCAAAAAGTTTTAGAGACCGGGCAGTACCTAAAAATCACTGCCTTTGAGCAAGAGCTACCTGGAAACATTTTGCTGACGGCCTTGCTCTGACGACGGACCGAGCAGACCAGCAGGATCCAGCCGGGCATCAGGTTCTGGTGAGCCGCCAGAAGCTCCGTGATGGACCGGTTCTTCCCGGTGCCCCCGGAACTTCCCTGATAGCTCACGTCCAGAGAGTCCACCAGGATCATCATGGTCTGAGGAGGCGGAGGCAAGTCCAGCAAAGGCTTCAGGACATATCTGGATGAAAATTCACATCAAAGAATCCATAAAACCTGTCCCAAAAATGGTGTGAAGATGCTCAGATAAAGGCACTAAGAAAGTGCACAATCAACACACACACACCTCTTTTCTGGCGGTGACTCAACACATCGGAACTTATGAAATGTATTTGTCCACACCACCATACACACACAGGCTCACGTTAACTTTCTTTCACTTTACATACAGTATATTAACCCTTTATACTATTCATTCATTCATACATTCTAGGGTTACGGGGGTCCTGGAGCCAATCCCAGTCACTAGTGCCAATTTAGAGTGTCCAATCAGCCTACCATGCATGTTTTTGGTAGGGTGGGGGGGTTGTGCGTAGTACCCGGAGAAAACCAACGCAGACACGGGGAGAACATGCAAACAGGAAGCCCAGAGCCCGGGATTGAACCCTTGAACTGTGGCAGACGTCCTAACCACTCTGCCACCGTGCCGCCCACCCTTTATAATACATTCAATTAAATATGTACATAGTAAGATTTTTTTTGATAAACTTCCAAGGAAGTGACCAAAATAAACAGGATGCAAGCCAGAAATTAATCAAAATCAAATCATCAGGAATTTCAATGGAAATACTGTGCCCCAAAATTACAGGGAGTGACCCGAGGTTTTAGATTTGTGGAGTTTAATTCATAAATGGGACAGAAGAAGACGCGTACAAACCTCTGAAAGGCGAGATCCGGGTCCGCCCGGCACCCGAGGGCGTCTGGCAGCGGTCGGCGGCGCAGGTCGGCGGCGTGCTCGGGTGGCAGCGGCGCCGACGTTCTCAATTGCTCCGCCAAGGCCATCACGAAGCGCCACGGCAGAGCGCCGGCGGGCTCCTCCGGTCGGCAGAAGTACCGGACTAGGCAGCGCGATGCCAACCCGGACGCCCGACCCGCCTCAGAGTCGTGCCGCGCCGCCTCAGCGCACAGTGCCGTCTTCCCCGCCCCTGGGCCACCCGTCACCAGGACCCCCGACGGGCTCCCAGCCGCGCGCCGGGCATCCAGGCTGCGCCGGAGTACGTCCAGCGCCCATTCCCGGCAGAAGAAGCGGCGACCGCGCGGGAGGCCGGGGTCGCTCATGACGCCATCTTTGCTTCCTGCTGCTTTCCTCTCGACTTCCTGTCAGATGAGTTGAGAAATGTGTTTAGTTTAAGGTTAGGCGCTTGTACTCGCACTTGAAGGCCACGCCTTCCTGCACTCTGGTTTTTCAAGTTTGCCCCTGGCCGGCTGGCCGGCCGGCGATTCCGCCCTCGGAACGTGTCGTCACACGCGCGAGAGCTCGTACGTAAGTGCGGATTTCAAAATCTCTCCCAGTTTTTATTTGGCACCGGAGATAATGATCTTTTTCATTTGATGGTAGAAAATATGTTTATCCACTAGAGGGCACCCATGCTGTTAATGCTTCATTTCTGTATATTTTTCGATGATATTTTTGGGGCCTAATATGGCCATTTAATGGGTTATTGAGTCATGATAACAGGTTATATAGAAAAAAAAATATAACAGTTACTCCGTACTTGGGTAGTCTTTTCATCGGAAACTTTTTGTCTTTTACTTCAGTGAATTTTTTTGGATGACTACTTGTACTTGAGTCATCTTATTTTAAGGTGATACTACTCTGACCCGAGTAAGATTTTTGTCTACTCTACCCACATCTGGTCCTGAATTATGAGAACCATTCCCAGCGCCATTGACGGCGCTAGACGTCCAGTCTATATGAACTGTGCGCGAGGGCCTCACGGTGTCAGCGAGCACACAAGCGAGGAGGGGCCGCTCGTTGTCTCTATTTTGTTGACATTCTTGTCATTTCTCATGTTGACGACAACTTGAAGACACCGGCCGGCCGCAAACGTCACTTCCCGTCGGCTCGCGTCCGACATCATTCACAGCTCACCATAAACCATCTCCATATTTCATGCAAGTTTTCATATTGTAATGTTGAAGCTATTTGACTGCAACTATGTTGCTGTTGTAGCTATGGTTACAATGTGGGTTTAATTTATGCCAACAATATTTTTTTAGGTAGCGATCCTGTGATTCATATTCTGTTAGACAGTGATGACTGTGGAAAGTATATTTCTCATGTCAAATAACAGTTTTAAACTCTATCCATTTGTATTGGGCTGAAAGCGATCCGTCCCTCCAATGGCACTTAATATAATGATTAAAATATTCATTGAGACTTGAAAAGAAATCACAAAACAAAAACTAAAAATACATTATTATTAAAAAAAATAATTGCAAAAAAAAAAAAAAAAGCAAAAAAAACAGTTTTTTTAAAAAATGGGTCGATTTCCAAATAAAATAATAATTTCAAAAAGCTATCTATTGATCCAAAAGGATTGGACGTCTATTGCTATCAGTGTCACTTTAACATGATCATTTGTCTATCTGTCTATTATCGATTGCTAATGGCTTTTTATGATTATAAAAAATATTTTTCTTTTACTAACTATCACAACACACACACTGTGAATCCTTTACATATACCTGGGCTGGCAGGTAATTTTTCACTACCAGTACCTGTCTCACTATTTGTCACAAAGCAGTTGCAAATGACAGCAACTAAGTTGCCTTACCTGGAAGGAAATGGCTTGTTCTTCTTCAGCGAGTGCTGCTCCGTTGCGTGTGCCACCTCCTCATAGAACTCAACTCCCCCAGTAGTAGCGCAAGCGATCGATCACGTGATTGCAAAATGGCTATCGGTTCATACATGCACGAGATATTAAAGCATTTATTTGTTCCAGCGCTTGAGCAGGGCAGGCTGTGGGCGGAGCTGGGATGAACTGGGCGGGGCGAACCCCCGACTGCAGCGTGCCAGCCTATGGCTCGTATTTATTGGCTTTCTTTACATTTGCTGACTATTTCATTCATCTTCACCAAAGCTTATAGGATGTAGAAAAACAAATCAATGGTATACTTTGTATTCCTTGTGTGTTGTTTTTACTTGTACACTATTTTGCTTTTGCGTTGATTTAAGACGAAATTAAAGAAAAAAAGGACGAAATGCATTATCAAACTGTGTTTGCTTCATTTTTTAAAGGGGGCTGGTGAAAATATATGATATGTCTTTGATTAAACCAAAAAGCTCAAGCAAAACATGTATTTTCTAGGGGATGGAGGCAAATAAGGGTAATTTATGACGAGACATTGACTGTGACAATACAAATTAAACTTTTAAGATGAGAACTTTTTACAAGTCTGATGGATAAACATAAGCAAAAGTTACTTACTTTTGATTTGACTTTTGTTCATTTTGCCCCGCCACACACACTCACAAACACACACCCACACACAACACTCATGTGACAAATGACCCTTAACCTCACCCAAATTCTGACATGACAGAGCTACAAATACCAAACAAGTGAATATCTTTTTGTTTTTACTGTCTTCTCAGTCTACTTCAGTCATTTTGACACATGTTTTCTAACACAACAAAATGAGAACTTGGAGCACAAATACACAAATTACTTGCCAACTAATTGTTCTGGAGTGATTAGTATTCTAAATAAACATGACTCAAAAGTAAGCAGTAAATGTACTGTATTGCTAACAGTTGTGACGAAAAGGTTGCCGTTTTAAAATCGATCGAACAATGAGGAATTTAGAGCTATTTCAAAGTTTGTGCTCCATTGACTATGATGGTTTGTTTATCAAACGGCTCTGACACAAAATGGCCGACAAGTGACGGCATCTATTTTTATATATGATATTTATGATTTATTCCCTCTTGCGAAAGCCGAACGCAGAACCGGAAGCTACTCGAGCGATTGTTTGGGGAAAATAGTACTTTATCAAAAATAATTATTTTATTTAAAGTAACAATGCTAAATATAAACAACAACTCTTTAAATGATAAAAAAGTAAAGGTGTAGCAGTCTTTTTCGTGAACTGCGGCGGCTCACTGACCCGGACGTCCCGGAAGTCAATGCAGGGCTTGGCGAGCACTATCCGCCACAAGTGTTTTCCCCCCTGTTGTTTAGCGAAGAAATAAGAGCAAAAATTGTACGTTTTCGGGCGTGATTAAACATACAAAGGTCAAAGGAAGTCACGGAAGACGAGCTAAGGAGTTTGTGTCTAAAAAAACCCCATCTAAAGGTAAGTCGCTCGAGCCTGTTTTGGCGCCGCTAGTCACAGCAGCTAGCTAGATTTGGCAAGATTCGACATCCGGCCTTGAAAAGCGCATAAAGTGTTGGAATGCCCACGAAATTACGACAGCGCACTGGTTTTAATGTACATTAATGATATGATGACAATAACTTAAATATGTCGGCTTCAATTATTCATTTTACTTGTGTGTTTCAGATATGAACTCTCCAAGCACAAGTCCTGCTCAAAAACAACACAATGGTAAGTTTATGCTAAAAAAATGGAAGAGAAATCGATGTAAATAGAGGATTATCATGACTCCACCGTCATTTTTTATCATCAGTTTCATAACTGGTTGATAGCGTTCCTTTTTTTGGAAAGAAAACAGAGCCAATAAATTATTTTTTTAATCAAATGCAATTCATAAAATAGATGCATCATCCAGGCTGAGTACATAATGGTTTGGGATGAAGTGCAGCATTTTTTTGACATATATAAGAGTTTTTATGCACAAATATCCCGATTGTTTTGTTTTTTTGTGTATGACTTCAGGAGAGTCTGATGAAGAACCCGCGCCGCAGCAGGATTCTTCCGTTCGGCAGAGTCCTGACAAAGAAGGGGGAGGAGGAGAACGTGACGCCGGCGGCAGTGATGCAGGAAACGGCAGCTCTGACAACAGTAGTAGCAGCGAGGACGAATGCGACGCCGCCTTGAGGAAGATTAGGAGCAGCGTGTCTCAGATCACGGTAAACTTGCAAATTGTAATTTTGCGTCCCGGGTTGGCCAAGTCCGCACCAAAATCGGGAAACGCACTGTTGTTGTGTGCAGAGGTCCACGGAGCAACCGCTACCAGATAGCGGAGAACCCGACGCGTCCAGATCCAGAAGTAGGTCCAAATCCAGAGAGCCGGACAGAGACAGAGACAGATCCAGATCCAGGAGTCCGGACAGATCCAGGGGACGGGAGCGCTCCAGGTCCAGAGATCGTTATGACAGAGGACAGCGCACTAGGTAGAAAGCGGTGACATCATCCGCTAAGCGGATTGGCCCTACCGACGCGTTATCATTTTTTTCCCTTTAGGGACCGCCACCGTGACGGCGAGCGGCGTCGGGAACGAGAGCGGCGGGGCCGTAGCCCTTCCCCCCCGCCCGCCAAGAAGAAAAAGGAGGAGCTGGACCCCATCCTGACCAGGACGGGCGGCGCCTACATCCCACCCGCCAAGCTGCGCCTCATGCAGCAGCAGATCACCGACAAGAGCAGGTACACCACTCCCAAAACAGTAGGATCTAACCGAAATGTCTCATTTCATTAACATTATTGAAAAATTAGGGATTATTGACTTTTTAAAAAAAGATATGAAATGAGAAAGCAAAATCAATTGAAAAATAGACTATTTTTCCCCCCCTATTTTTTTTCATTCTTTTTTTTTTAAACGATGCATTCCCCCTGTCCCCGCCGCAGCTTGGCCTATCAGAGGATGAGCTGGGAGGCACTGAAGAAGTCCATCAACGGTCTGATCAACAAAGTCAACGTGTCCAACATTGTCAACATCATCCAGGAGATCCTGCAAGAGAACATCGTGAGGGGGAGGTCAGAAAAGAAACGATGAGGTGATGAAAGAGCCTCGAATGAAACGGTGTCATTTGCAGGGGTCTGCTGGCCCGCTCGGTACTGCAGGCGCAGGCGGCCTCTCCCATCTTCACGCACGTTTACGCTGCCGTGGTGGCCATCATCAACTCCAAGTTCCCGCAGATCGGCGAACTCATTCTCAAGCGACTCATCCTCACCTTCCGACGCGGGTACCGGCGAAATATCAAGGTACCTTTCGAAAAAAACCGCCGCGCCGAATGGCCCCTCGTCCGATTGCCATCTTTCCTCTCCCAGCAACAGTGCCTGACCTCGTCCAAGTTCGTGGCCCACCTCATCAACCAGAACGTGGTACGCTAGGCGTCGGCTCCGTCCGCCGCGGGACGGCGCCGCGGCTCACGATGCGCTTTCGCTTTCTCGCCGCGGTCAGGCCCACGAGGTGCTTTGTCTAGAGATGCTGACGCTGCTTCTGGAGCGGCCCACCGACGACAGCGTGGAGGTGGCCATCGCCTTCCTTAAAGAGTGCGGTCTCAAGCTCACCGACGTCTCTCCGCGTGGCGTTAACGGTCAGCTAGCTCCTTGTATTTTTCTTGGAATGCTTTGACTCCGCAAGTTTATTGCTGCCTTAACACCCCCCCCCAAAAAAAAAGGTTTTGCATGATAATATGTGAAAACTAGACTTGTCCGACCTCATATATTGGTATCGGGTTTTATATCTGTATTGGATGGATAGATTTTCCGAGTTGGACAATATCGAGCTTAAGAAGTCATTTTTGGGCAACTGGAGTTTTTCAGGACCGATATCGATTATTATTAGTTGGATTGGCCGATAACCAAATTTTGGAGCCGATATTCATTTGCAGCAAAAGTGTAAAAAATTGGCGTCAAAAAATGTAATAACGCAAACACACTTGATTGAAATGCCTAAAGCATGTTTATTGAATCACGCAAATACAAAATTATACACAGACGTGCTTAAATTTCCTAGACTCTGAAACATCTCCTATGAAGTTGAATAAAAGGTTAAATAAGTAGTTCTCCGGAAAACGAAAGTGTTGTTCTAAAAAAAAAACAAAAGTTTTAAACATGTTACTCTCCCACCGTACCGCCTTCAAAATGCAAATTATTTTTAAACAGGAATAACGTAGAAAAATGCTTGTCTTTGTTAAAGGCCTCATTGAGTGAGTCCAGTCAAATAGACTCACTGCTTAGAACAGACGCGCATGCACACACACACACAATGAGTTGCCACAACACTCGTGTTTAACAAGCCAAACGATGATTGACTCATTCCGCATCTTTGAAGGCAGCGCTGCCAAGTTTATCTGGCAAGCTTCAACGCCTGTCAATCACCGTTAACTATAACCAGTAGAGCTGTAGCTATTGATCATTTTAGTAGTCGATTAATTTATGAGCTAGTTAGTTGGAATAATCGAGGATTAAGGACATCAAAATTTAAAACACCTGAGCTGAGCATCAAACCTGTGTTGTTTTTGGCACCTCTTTTGATTTTCATCTCAATCTTAGTCTTTTGGACCAAAATACTTATTAGTCTTAATCATATTTTAGCCATTTCACATTGTATTTTTCTTAGTCCAATTTTTATTAACTCATTTCGTCTAGTTGTAGTCGAAGGTTACTCAAAATGCTTTTGGTCCAAGTTTTGGTCCAAAAATGAATAAATAAATCAAGGTTTCCAACCATTTCAAATGAACATTGACAGACAGGCACATATTGTAGCATGTACAAGGACAACACCAAATTGGTGATAATAAACATTCAGTAGGAAAACAGTACATTATTTTCAATTAATTATACCCACCTGAATGGCACGAACAATATGTAAAAAATGTTAACAGGGCGCTCATATTAGCATAATGCTAACACGAATGCTATGCTAACGAGTTACATTTAGTGTGTGACGATCACTCAACACAGACCTTTTAAAGCTAAAGCAACATTGCATATTCTCTCATGAAAACAAAAGAAATTTTACTAAGCGTTTCAAAACAAGCAAGCCTGGAGAGGAGAGAACACCGGAGAGTTGGGGGTTGGGGCGGGGGGCGCAGCACGTCACATGAGTGACTCAACAAGACAGATAAGATGCGGGTTAAAAACACTTTAAAATGTTTCACATTGTGAACATGTGACGAAAACTATGGCACATTTGCATCTCGTCTCGTCAGACGAAAACTGGCATTGGTCTCGTTATGTTTTAGTCTCCCAAGATTTGTTTTTAGCTCGTTATTGTCTCGTCATTGTAATGAAAAAATTGTTTGTCGAGGAACTATTTTCAGTATCGTCATCGTTGCCGAAAACAACACTGCCTCGAACGGTGTAAAAAAATAAATAAATGAGGATCTAAGTACAACAAAAGGACAATTGGCTAACTTGCATAGCAAAAGTCCGCTAGCTTAAATCCTATAAAATGCGAACTTTTTTTTTTCAACAAAGCTCTTAACAAATTGTTCAAACACATATTCCCACAAAATAACGGCAAAATAGACCGAGAAAACCAAATTAGGAATGCATTAAAAAAAACATTACCTCAAACAAATATTTATGTTGGTCTTAACAGCCATGTAAAATGAGATATGTCATGTTTACTTTTGCCGCTAGAGGGCACTGTATCCACCCAAATCGCTAAAAATAAACGCAAACCCTTTCAAAACAAGCCATCACAACGCTACTGTAATTAAACCAGTACTTCTCAAATAGTGGGGCGCGCCCCCCTGGGGGGGCGCAGAGCGATGCCAGGGGGGGCGCATGTGACCTTTTTTTTTTTTTTTTTTTTCTGCCGTACTGGAATAAAGTGTACTTGCGCATCCACTCAGTGGGTGGCAGTGGCGCTCTCATTTTCAGAGTGCGTGCAGTATTTTTGAACTAAGGAAGAGCACTCATCACACAGAAAACAAATATGAAGAGCAGTGCGCCGCCGCCGTTTTCCGACCGGACTCACTCACGCAGCGACCCACTGTCTTGTCCGGTTCTCACGCCGCCGCCCGATAAGTGCCATTTTCGGCTTGGGATCGTCACGACGAACGCCCTCACCTACGGTTCTACCTCGGCCGCCGAGAATGCGCTTTGTTCGTGCCGTTTGCCTTTTAGCTTTGACTTTTAATACTGTGGGTGATGAGGAAAGACTGTTTACTGTGTCTAAAAATAATTATAGCGGACCGACAGAAGCCAAATCAATTAAGACGCCACTTAAAGACATTCGACCCCAATCTCATTGATAAGCCGCTTGATTGTTTTTCAGCGAAAACGTGCCGAATATTGCCAACAATCGTCCTGCTTTGTCAGTGTTATATCAGTAAACCAGTGAGCATTGTTAGCATATTCATTCATTCATTCATTCATTTTCCATGCCGCTTTTCCTCACGAGGGTCGCGGAGGTGCTGGAGCCTATCCCAGCCAACTACGGGCAGTAGGCAGGGGACACCCTGAAATGGTTGCCAGCCAATCGCAGGGCACAAGGAGACATACAACCATTCACGCACACACTCATACCTACGGACAATTTAGAGTGTTCAATCAGCCTACCATGCATGTTTTTGGGATGTGGGAGGAAACCGGAGTTCCCGGAGGAAACCCACGCAGGCACGGGGAGAACATGCAAACTCCTCACAGGAAGGCCGAAGCCCGGGGTTGAACCCTTGGTCTCAGAACTGTGAGGCAGATGTGCTAACCACTAAGCCACCGTGCCGCCATTGTTAGCATACTCATTGCAAAATGACTCCACACCATTGCAAAGGAGGTAATACTGAGTGTGAGCAGCAAAAATAAAAACTGTCCTTCTGTCCAAGGACACTCTTTTTTTCCTTTATTCATTTTTGTTTTTTTGGTCAAATTTTTTGGCATATTGTCCTCATGAGTGAATGTTTCTAATCAATTTGAATTTGTTATTATTTACTGATTTTATTACATTTTATTTTTCAGTATCAAATGGTCAAAAATGTACCTTGAGTGTATTTTTACAGTTTGAATGTGACTTTTTTTTAATTCGGGCAAATTGATGCACGTCAAGTCTTCTGTTACAAACAAAACAATGTTAATAAAGTTATACTTTATTATAAGTTGATCTATGTTACCTTTTTTCTTTATTAGAAAAAAAGGGACACAATATTAGGCAGATGCGTATTTATGATAGTAATTTTATAGACAAATAATACTATTTACAGTGGCGGCAGAGAGTTGGGGGGGGGCGCGAAACATTTACGTCTTGCTTGGGGGGGCGTCGCAGAAAATAATTGAGAAGCACTGAATTAAACGAATACTCAAAAAGGCCAAATTTAATTCAAAGCTTTTTTTCTAATCGAATTACACGAGTAAATCGATTAATCGTTGCAGCACGAATAACTAGCAAAACTGGTGACCGGAAAATAGGGCAAAACAACTTCAGTCCACTTCATTCTATGTACCTGCACAGTTTACGGACTGTAGTGAGAGCGTTCCACCCCGTTTTTTTTATTTTATTTTATTTTTTTTTTTTTGAGAAACCTACTTTCTCATCAGCTTGAATTTGTGTCTTTTAGCCATCTTCGAGCGCTTGCGCAACGTCCTGCACGAGTCGGCCATCGACAAGCGCGTGCAGTACATGATTGAGGTGATGTTCGCCATCCGCAAGGACGGTTTCAAGGACCACCCGGTCGTCCCCGAAGGGCTGGACCTGGTGGACGAGGACGACCAGTTCACGCACATGCTGCCGCTGGACGACGACTACAACGGCGACGACGTCCTCAGTCAGGGCTCCCGCCCGACCGCAGTTACCGCCGGCGGCGTTCGCCCGACACTGATCTCGCGTGTGCCCGTTCCTCCACAGATGTCTTCAAGATGGACCCGGACTTCCAGGAAAACGAGGAGAAGTACAAAACGCTTAAGAGAGGTAAGAAGGACCGTGCCGTTCTTGGGGTCGAGAAGAGTTCTCAGTGTGACTTAGCGGCGCGGGCGGCCGGCAGACATCTTGGACGAGGGAAGCGGCGACTCCGGGGAGGAAGGAGACAGCGAGGACGACGACGACGATGATGAAGATGGAGATGACAAGCAGGAGGGCGAAGGTGCCGTGTTGACCTTCTTCATATTCTCCTACTTCTCCAACTTCTTTGAACTTCTCCTTTTCCTCTTTATTCGAGAGACGTCGAGAACCAAAAGTTGTATTTGCCATGTGGCAAAATTTTAATGTAAAGTGAATGGTCAAAAATCACAGCTACACATGTTTTTCTGCCATTGAAAATTTGTACCTGCATACCCGTCAATGGCAAGGCCGTGCATGGCATTTAAAACTGCCATATGCCCCCAAAAAATGCAACAACCCAAAATCCATTTTGCTACATACCAGAAAAAATGCCACACATTAAAGTCCATTTTGCCACATGGCAAAGAAATGCCATACGTCAAAATCCATTTTGTCACATGGCAAAAAATGCCCCACGACAAAATCCATTTTGCCACATGGCAAAAAATGCCACATGGCAAAATCCATTTTGCCACATGGCAAAAAAATGCCACATGACAAAATCCATTTTGCCACATGGCAAGAAAATGCCACTCGGCAAAAAAAAAAAAAAATGCTGCATGGCAAAATCCATTTTGCCACATACCAGAAAAAATGCCACATGGCAAAATCCATTTTGCCACATACCAGAAAAAATGCCACACTTTAAAATCCATTTTGCCACATACCAGAAAAAATGCCACTTGGCAAAATCAATTTGACACATTGCAAAATCCATTTTGCCACATACTGGTACCAGAAAAAAATGCCACATGTTAAAATCCATTTTGCCACATGGCAAAACCAATTTGCCCACCTGGCAAAAAATGGCACATGGCAAAAAATGCCACCTGGCAAAATCCATTTTGCCACACGGAAAAAAAATGCCACATGGCAAAATCCGTTTTGCCACCTACCAGAAAAAATGGCACATGGCAAAAAATTCCACATGCCAAGATCCATTTTGCCACATGGCAAAAAAAATGCCACATGGAAAAAAAAAATGCCACATGGAAAAATCTATTTTGCCACATGGCAAATACCACTTTTGGTTCTCGGCCCTGTTGCTTTATTCTCCTCTTCTTCATCCTTCTTTGATGGTGGTGATGTCTCTCCTCAGACGAGAAGGTGACCATCTTGGATCAGACCGAGGTCAACCTGGTGGCGTTCAGGAGGACCATCTACCTAGTCATCCAGTCCAGGTTTCGCTACACTCCATGGCTGCCAATCACGGCGTCCAATGCATTTTGACGGCCAGGGACCAATGCACGAACGAGGCTTAAAAAAAATGTCGTCTTTGCTCGTGTGTACGCAGTTTGGACTTTGAGGAGTGCGCTCACAAGCTGATCAAGATGGACTTTCCCGAGAGCCAGACGGTAAGACACGCGCACTGCTTCTTTACCTGCTTCTAAGCAGCGTCTGGTCCTTGTGTGTGCGCAGAAGGAGCTTTGCAACATGATCCTGGACTGCTGCGCTCAACAGAGGACCTACGAGAAGTTCTTTGGACTGCTGGCAGGGGTGAGAAGACATTAACGCATCATCGTGATCTTCTGTCGATTTTGGAGCATTTCTGAGTTCCCTCCCTGTCGCTTTCGGGGCATTTCCATGTCAGTACTGCATGTATGTGCTTGTCTACACGCGTACAGAGGTTCTGTCTACTGAAGAAGGAGTACATGGAGAGCTTTGAGGCCATCTTCTCCGAGCAGTACGAGACCATCCACAGGCTGGAGACCAACAAGCTGAGGAACGTGGCCAGACTCTTTGCTCACCTGCTCTACACAGATTCCGTCCCCTGGAGCGTAAGCGGAGTTGTCCGAAGGACGCCGTTTTCTCGGCCAGGTTGACGGATTCCGCCCCTCCCCGCCGCAGGTTCTGGAGTGCATCAAGATCAGCGAGGAGACCACCACCTCGTCCAGCAGAATCTTTGTCAAGATTCTCTTCCAGGAGCTCTGCGCCTACATGGGGCTGCCCAAACTTAACCAGCGCTTCAAAGACGTGTACGTCCTTCCTCCGGTGGGCGGGACTTAGAGGAACGTTCCCCCGCCCGAGCTCAATTCGCTCCGGGATGTCTTTCAGGACCCTGCAGAGTTTCTTCGAAGGTCTTTTCCCCCGCGACAACCCCAGGAACACGCGATTTGCCATCAACTTCTTCACCTCCATCGGCTTGGGAGGACTCACGTAAGAAACGGCGGGAAAGTCCGCGCCGCCGTTCCGTTTGGAACTTTTCTCATTTTTGTCCTCCAGGGACGAGCTGAGGGAACATCTGAAGAACGCGCCCAAGATGATCATGACGCAGAACCAGGAAGTAGAATCTTCCGACTCTTCGTCCTCCTCCTCCTCCTCCTCGTCCTCTTCTTCGTCTTCCTCGGACTCGTCCAGCGAATCCGATTCGTCCTCGTCCGGCAGCGGCTCGGGTACGTCCGCCGCTCGTTTTCGTGGAAAGCCGATCGTTGTTAACCTTTGACCCTTGCAGACTCGGACGAGAAACGCAAGAAGAAGAAGAGGAAGCGGAAGGGAGCGAGCGACAAGAAGGACAAAAAGAAGAACCCGCGACGCGGAGGGGACGGGAAAGGACGTCGACGGGAGGAGGAGGAGGAAGAGAGGGCACGGCGGAAAAAGGAGACGGACAAACGACGGAGGGACCAAGGCGACGGGAGGAGAAGGAGTGAGGAAGACAAGAGAGGGAGGCGGGAAGACAAACGAGGGAGGGGTAGAGAGGAGGAGAGGAATAAGGAGAACAGAGACGGCAACCGTGCCGACAGGAGGAGGCGCTGAAACTTTTTGTCTTCTCCTTGTTGTTTTTGTGCAAAACATTAAAGTTGTCATTTTTTAAAAAATGTCTTCATCCTCATTGGACGTCTTCACAATCGTTCCCTTTACATCCTAGGTTAAGTCGGCCGTTTTCCAAAGAGGTCGAAAGATTCCTCGTCGTGCTTGTGCTATTTGTCGGGAGTAGACGTCCAATTCGTGTGAAGTGGGAGGGCCCGTCCGTTTATCGCCGTCAATGTGTTAGGGAAGGGAAAACTCACAAGAAAAGTGGCTGACAAACTAACTGCAATTACTCCGTTATGAGCAAGTGATTTTGTCATATTAAAACAATATATGCAATTTCTGGAGAAATTGTGTGAGTATACTCCTGTCGATCATATTTAGATAAAAATACACATTTGTTTTTCCTGTCACTTAGAGAGACAGCGAGAACCAAAAGTGGTATTTGTCATGTGGCAAAATGGATTTTACCATGTGGCATTTTTTTTGGCTATGTGGCAAAAAGGATTTAGCCATGTGGCATTTTTTTGCCATTTGGCATTTTCTTTGCTATGTGGCAAAAAGGATTTAGCCATGTGGCCATTTTTTGCCATTTGGCATTTTTTTTCCATGTGGCATTTTTTGCCATTTGGCAATTTTTTGCCGTGTGGCAAAATGGATTTTGCCATGTGGCATTTTTTTTTTTGCCATGTGGCAAAAAGGTTTTTGCCATGTGGCAATTTTTGTGCCATCTGGCAAAATGGATTTTGCCTTGTGGCATTTTTTCTTGCCATATGGCAAAAAGGATTTTGCCATGTGGCGGTTTTTTTGCATTGTGGAATATGGTTTTGCCATGTGGGTAAATGGTTTTGCCATGTGGCATTTTTTTGCTATGTGGCAAAAAGGATTTAGCCATGTGGCTTTTTTTTTTTTTTTGCCATTTGGCTTTTTTATTTTTGCTATGTGGCAAAAAGGATTTAGCCATGTGGCATTTTTTTTGCGATTTGGCAATTTTTTGCCATGTGGCAAAATGGATTTTGCCATGTGGCCTTTTTTTTTTGCCATGTGGCATTTTTTTGCCATTTGGCAATTTTTTGCCATGTGGCGCTTTTTTGCATTGTGGAATATGGTTTTGCCATGTGGGAAAATGGTTTTGCCATGTGGCAATTTTTTTTTTTTTTTTTTGCCATGTGGTTCTCGGCCCTGCTGCACTTTTACGTACTTAAGCTTCGCAGTGATGGACGTCAGAAAAGTCTACATTGCTAAAAAAGCAGTCCAACAGAGCCCCCGCGTGGCGACTCATAGTAGCTATACTATGGTAAAAGTAAAAAACACAAGTTGATACTGTGGTCCCTCTTTTGTATTTGCTGCTTCATGCTTCCTTTCAGACAGTCCTTCGCTCAGTCCGTCCGTCCTTCGTGACGTCACCAACAGCTGGCGCGTTGACTGTAAACAGCGAGAGCCAGGTCAAGCTGGAGCGCCGATGTGCGCGCGCCTGCGCACAAGCGCCCCTTCGTGGCCGTCCCCGTTCCGTTCCGTGTATCGCAGCAGTCGCATCCACCTTTGACTGACTTGTTTCATTTTCGGGACGCTTTTTCATCATTAACATCCTCTTCTTCAGCCGGTAAGTCTGAATCTATGTTGATCAGATTTTTGACCGCTTGCAAGTGCGCTCATTTTCACTCGTCTTTAATTATTGACGGCCCTAGACGTCCAAACTGTTTGAAGTGAGAGGATGGGCAAGCCAACCTCCAAACGGTTTGGACGTCTACTAGTGTTAAACTCATTGATACATCTTGGACAGAGAAAGTACTTTTTCTTTTTTAAAAACTCTTTGGCTGCCATTGACGGCGCTAGACGTCCAATCCGGTTTGGGGTTGACAGCCAACTCATTCTCTTCCATGGACGCCCATTTATTCAAGGGGGCGGCCGTCTTGCGGTTCCTCACGCCACGTCTCACCTTTCTTCTTGGTCAATTGAGCGCTTTTGAATTTTTCACGACTTTTGCGGAGGAAGTGATGTCATCCTTCTCCGCTTTCCTCACTTTCAGGTGACGGACACTCGCTCAAGCTGATCGGCGGAGAGGTTTTTAAGTCGTGTCACCGCCGCTTTAGAAGCGCTAATCTCTTTAAACGCACACGGATTATCATGTCAATCCTCTTCGGCCCCCGCCGATGGAGTGTTTGCGTCATGAGCGATGTTTGCCGTGATGCCACCTGCCCCGGAGAAGAGCGGTGCCAAATGTCACGCGCAGTACTACTGTTTATATACAAATACTCGGGCCCTCGCCGGAGGGAGGTCGCAGCAGTACCGGTTCACTGTGTTTTGCGTGACCATTAGTGTGCCGTGGCCTGGAGGTGAAGCATCTTTTTCCGCTCTTTTTGTGTAGGAATTCCATTAGACCCTCTCAAAAGAAAAAAAAAGATGCGGTCTGCCTGCCTGCCTGCCTGCCTGCGTGACGACCCGTGGAATTGTTGCCCTGCAAAAAACCCCACTTCTTTTACTCACGCCGTTGACGCTTCAAATAGATTGGATGTATACTCATGATAAACGTAGTTCACTTCACGGCAGAAGTATGAAAAGAGCTTTCGTCGCCCCTACCAACAACATGGCCTCGAGAGGGCCGATGCTCCCATTCAAGTCAATGCATTGACATTAAAGTGCCTGTGACAGCATAAAAGAATCTTAAATAGCATTATTATGTGAATTAGAATCATATTTTGAGACGATTCAACTACATATAACAATTTGGCAAAGCGCAGATGACGAGAAATTAGTCTTTTAATCTGCCGTTTAGCCCCGCCTGTCATTATAGCGCTTTAGGGTCGCCAGCTGGAGGATGACGTCGGCAGGGTCACAATTTCATCTGATTTAGAATTCAGCCCATTGAGGGGGAAGATTCAGAACGGGGAAAATGCGACTAAGAGAGCAGCAAGATGTCATTGTTTCGGTCAAAGCCCGCAAACAGTTTGCTGAAGACATGTCAACAAAGCACATGGATTACTGGAACCATATCCTATGGTCTGAGGAGACGGGCGGCCTTTCTTATGTACCGGCCTTAGAAGAGGCTTCCTCCTGGGGTGACAGCCATGCCCACCAATTTGATGTATGGTCTGAGCACTAACAGGCTGACCCCCCCACCTCTTTAATATCTGCAGCAATGCTGACAGCACTCCTGTAACAAGTCACATGACATTTTGGAGAGAAAATGACAAGCAGTACTCAATTTGGACATTTAGGGATGTACGTTTTTTCAAAGGGGTGTAATCACTTTTGTTGCCAAGGGTTTAGATATTATTGACTATATTTTGAGTTATTTCGAGGGGAAAATAAATTATCATATAAGCTGCACACCGACTACTTTTCATTGTGTCAAAGTGTCAGTGTTGTCCCATGTAAAGATATACTTAAAAATATCTGCAGAAATGCGAGGGGTGTACTCACTTTTGTGATATACTGTACATGAGGCGAATTTGAAACCCAAAGTACTACCATGCGTTCTCAACTTGTTTTGTTTAGATGCATACAGGCAGAACGTACTGAATAAATGCCTTAAGAAAATACTTAAATGGAATTAGATGAAATAAGGATGGTTTAAATCAGTGTTTCTCAATTATTTTCTGTCACGCCCCCCCAAGGAAGACGTAAATGTTTCGCGCCCCACCAAACTCTCTGCCGCCACTGTAAATAGTATCATTTGTCTATAAAATTACTATTAAAAATACGCATCTGCCTAACATTGTGTCCTTTTTTTCTAATAAAGAAAAAAAGTAACACAGATCAACTTATAATAAAGTATAACTTTATTAACATTGTTTTGTTTGTAACAGAGAAGACTTGAGGTGCATCAATTTGCCTGAATTAAAAAAAAAAAATTCACATCCAAACTAAAAAATACACTCAAGGTACATTTTTGACCATTTGATACAAAAAAATAAAATGTAATAAAATCAGTAAATAATAACAAATTCATATTGATTAGAAACATTCACTCATGAGGACAATATGCCAAAAAATTTGACCGAAAAAACAAAACTGAATAAAAGAAGAAGAAAAAAGTGTCCTTGGACAGGACAGTTTTTATTTTTGCTGCTCACAGTATTTACCTCCTTTGCAATGGTGTGGAGTTATTTTGCAATGAGCATGCTAACAATGCTCACTGGTTTACTGATATAACATTGACAAAGCAGGACGATTGTTGGCAATATTCGGCACGTTTTCACTGAAAAAATCAAGCGGCTTAACAATGAGATTGGGGTCTAATGTCTTTAAGTGGCGTCTTAATTGATTTGGCTTCTGGCTGTCTGCTATAATTATTTTTAGACACAGCAAACAGTGGTCTTTCATCATCACCCACTGTATTAAAAGTCAAAGCTAAAAGGCAAACGGCACGAACAAAGCGCATTCACGGCGGCCGAGGTAGAACCGTAGGTGAAGGCGGTCGTCATGACGATCCCAAGCCGAAAATGGCACTTCTCGGGCGGCGACGTGAGAACCGGACAGTGGGTCGCCGGTTGAGTGAGTCCGGTCGGAAAACGGCTTTCGAAAACGGCGGCGGCACACTGCTCTTCATATCTGTTGTCTGTGTGTGCTGAGTGCTCTTCCTTAGTTCAAAAATACTGCGCGCACTCTGAAAATGAGAGCGCCACTGCCACCTGCTGAGTGGATGTGCAAGTACACTTTATTCCAGTACGGCTAAAACCAAAAAAAAAAAAAAAACATGTTCCCCGAGGTCACATGCGCCCCCCCCGGCATCGGGGCGCGCCCCACTATTTGAGAAGTACTGGTTTAAATACACTATGTGACTAATGTGGCCAACTGCTTTAAAGCTACCAACAGAAAGCACAATGGTTAAAAGTACGAGAGGGAAATACATGCAAAAAGTATTTTTCAGGCAATGAAAAGGTAATACAAAATCAATAAAAAACAAAAAGTGAATTCTCGCTGCTTTTAACCAATGTGTGCATGCGTGCGGATGCTTGCGCAAGCGCACTCAGCATTGTAGACGTTTCGCGCCGTAGGAAGTCATTGCCGAACACCGGTCCTTCCCGTTGGCATGATCGCTACAGCTGCCCTCATCGCCGGTTGTTGCTTTTCTGACTCGTTTTGAACCATCTTCCTTCTTTTTGAAAAAAGACAGTAAATGCAACTTTGTTTTTGGCATGTTGAAATACTGTTTGATCCTGGCTGCTTGCTCCTCAGATGTCACTAACTTCCAATGTTTTTTTTTTTGTAAATGTCACACGGTAGGTGCCGGATCTGCCCAAATAAGTCCCGGAACAAAGGGAGGCCAAAATCAATAGGTGCCGGGTTCTTATCCGGCAGGATCCGGCACAAATTAACCCCTGGTTTTTGTTACGGGGGAAATCTGAATTTTGTACTACCCTTGATAGTGATGGAGGATTTTTTGGGGGGATATTTTCCTTGTGAACTCATTGGCTGCCATTGACGGTGATAGACGTCCAGTCCATTTTGACCCATCAAAACGTCCATCGCCGTCAATGACACTTTAAGATGACCATTCACGGCTAGGATGTGACCCAAAATCGACAGGAAGTGGCCTGGAAATTGAAGCTAAATCAACAAAGAGTAACCTAGAAATGTCCCAAAATCAATACTATGCGACTTGCAGAATATTTTAATTTAGTTTCTATCTTTCTATGATTGACGGCGGAATGTTCATTCACTACCAGCCCTCCCACTATAAATGGATTGGACATCCACTAGACACAAACTCATTTCAACTCACAGCGGACGGATAATTAGATGCCACATGATTGGACGTCAGTCATGGTCAATGGCACAAAGAATTCATTAAAAAAATAAAATGTAATTTTGGTATTTCTACTTACTATATGTAGTATCGAAAATGGTATCGAGTACTTTTTTGAGTATGCATATCAAGTTGAAAATGTTTGTATCGTGACAACAGTAAGTGAAAGCCACATCCTGTTGATTTTTGGGGCATTCTGATTCACTTCCTGTTTATCTTTTCGGTCAGTGTTTTTTGTTGGCCAATTGGAGTAAATGGAGAAAATTTTGAATGTACACCCCACGAACATTAGCGCGTCAGCTAGCATTTACACATCAGCCGTTAATGCCGATATCAACCTGCCGTGACTTGTGTTATTTTTGTGCTCCCCCTCAGCCATGAAGACGACGGGGCGCTCGTACTCGCTTTGCGTGGTGTGCAATCTGCAAATGACTTCGCCCGCGCAGGCGCAGCTCCATCTTAGCGCTCGCTCGCACCTGCGCAGGCTGAGGAACATCGCGGCGCCCGGGCCAGGTAGACCACTTTCTTAGCAATCGATTGGACGTCCTTGGCGCCCTAACGTGACCGTTCCCCGTTAGCGTGATGTGGGCGTGTTGTTTTCTCGCAGGAGGCGGGCCACCGAAGTTCCTCCCCCAACCGCCGATGTACGTTTACAACAGCGCCGACTCAGGTAGGAACAACCAACTGCGCTTCCGACTCTGGTCTTCGATGTCCCGTGTGCGTGATGCCGCTTAAATCGCTGTCTTCCATGGACGTCCAATCCATTTGAAGCGGGAGGCCTAGCAGAGAACAAACAAACGACCCACCTCTGAAATCCGTGATATTTTATAGTTGGCCTCCTTTCTGGATTATTCACACTTGCACACACGCACACAGTGTGTTACTATTGGATGTGATAACATCACGTGACCCGAGACAAAACAGGATTGCCCTGGAGGAAGGAGCTGGACACGCTTGAGTGTGCACACACAGGATAGAATTGCATATGGTGCACTTTACTCAAGAGTGTACAACAACACTTAACTCTGTGTCTGCCATTGACGGCGCTAGCTGTCCAATCAATTCCGAACCGGAGAGGCGAACAAAGTTTATTGGCCCCAAACGAATTAGACGTCTAGCTTCGTCCATGGCACTGAAACATGATCACTCAATGTCAGTCATCCCATTTTCACCCTTCATGGGTCGCTATGAATTTAAAAGTATCGAAAATAATCCCAAATCAACAGGAAGTAACCCAAAATTTTCTATAAATCAACAGAAAGTGACCAAAAAAAACAAGAAGTCATCCTGAGAGATGAGCATTAAACGCCACTCCTGGCAGTTTAGAGGAATTGGGCGCCCATCGGTCTAAATGGCAGGCAATGAGTACCCAACTTTCTTGTTCATTTATGTGTCACTTTTTGTTGATTTTCGGGTCACCCCCTTGTTCACTGGTCACTTCCTGTTGATTTTGGAGCAATCCTGATTTCCTGATTTGTGTAGTTTTTGATGAAAGCAGATTATCTTTGATTAACACACTGACACATTGACAGTGATAGAGATCCAATTCATTTGAAGTAGGGGAGTTTGGCAGCGAATGAATGAACATTCTGTTGCTGCCAACCCTCCCACTTCAAATTGATTGGACGTATATCAAGGACAAACTCATTTGAATTCACGGCGGCATTTGATTCTGGGTCACTTCTGGCGTGATTGGACGTCTATCATGGTCAGTGGCACTGAAAATGAGACATTAAAAAAAGTTAATAAAATATTTTTTAACAAACTTTGTCATGTTTCTGCGCACAGTGCTCAAAAAATGACTCTGTTGTTCAGTTAATTTGTGCTGCGTCATAACAACGTTACAAGGATACGTTCCACATTTCAGTGGACCAAGCTGGTTGTGACTCTTCCAATATGGCCGCCGCCCTGACGTATCCGATGTGACGTACTTCCGATCTAGTCTTTTACGGTTCACTTCCTGTTTCGTATACTACAGCGGGAAAATGGACGCACGCAAACCCTGGAACGCTTTCTATGACAGAAAAATCAACAGCTTTAACGGGAAGAACAATTTTAACATTCCCAGGAAGACGGGTGGCTCAAACCAGCCTTATAGTGAGCATTATAACGATTATTACAGCGAAGAGTACAGCGAAGCGTACGGAGAGTACTCTGCCCCACTCGGCAGCGGAGTGAGTCGTCGACAAAGTGACGTTAGCTACCAGGGCTATCCCAAACAGCCCGCCGTCCAACCTCGAGCGCCATGGAAACAAAAACCCACGGGATGTATTTGTTGTTGCCCGGCACACGAAGGTAGGCAGCGGACACTTGGACGCCGTATCGTCGTGGTTTGAACGGAAAAACCGTCGGCGAGCCGCCATGTTCCCGTTAGCCGACATGTCGGATGGCGTACCCCACTGGAATCTCACGCGAACGCCGTAGTCGGGGAACACAAAATAAAACTTCTTGCTACAGCTTCTTAAACGTGTTGCCTTTCAACGAGATGTATAAAGTTGTTCTCGCAAACGAGTACAGTATTTGGATAGCGCTTTTGCTAGTTGACGTCATCTCCTGTCATCAATTAAAATAGGTTAATCACTGGAAGTGAAGCCATGAAGTCATGTTAAAACAAGGTATATATTTTCAAAGGACATGGTATAGGTACGGAATCCATATTGAGAGCTAAAATTATATAGGTGCCGCACAAGTGTGAGTCAATTATAATTGTAGTAAATAGTGACATAATTCTTTGAGAAAAATATTAAAAGTAGGAATAGATTTGAAATATTTATTCTTATGTATGAAAAATTTCCCAAGAATTATACTTATATTGATAACCAGGTCGTGCGATGACTCTGATACAGAGATAACATATAAAACATTTTCTTTTGTGAAACTAGACAAATTTGCCAATTTAGGAAATAACCAGTCATACAACTCTTCCCAGAATGTAGTGACATATTTACAATCAAAAAATAAATGGTCAGTTGTTTCGATGTCTTCATTACAAAAAACACAATTGTTGTGGTCCAAATTAAATCCGAGCCTTAAAAATTCTGCTGATGGGTGCACTTTGTTAATAACTTTGTTTTTGCTGTATTTGGACTCAATTGAGGACAGCCAAATGACTCCGCCCCTTTGTTGGTATTGGTTAGGACGCATGTGCGCCACACTAGCCGCCGCCTTGCCAGGTCTGATGGGCGGCGCCAGAGGACAAAGCGGCACGATGACCAAACCTTTCTTCCAGTTTCCTGTCGGCAACAACAGCACGGCAGCACCTTTTTTACCGAACTTTAACACGGTGGGTCCTTATGTATGCGAGAAATTCTTTGGCCGCCACTGATGGAGCTAGACGACCGATCCGTTTTTGACAGATGTCCATCGGTGTCAACGGTGGCCGATGGCTCGAAAAGCGTATTTGATGACGACATGGCTAACGTGTATTATGATGCGTGTGGTGGTGGCAGACGGACCCGGTGCAGAAAGCGGTGATCAAACACACGTTCGGCGGCAGGGCGGCCAGGGACGGAAAGAGGAAGCGGCCCATCAGGTGTGACGTCTGCAAAATCATCTTCAACTCGGACGTGAGTGAGGCCACGGCCCCTCTGGCCAGCGCCGTCGTCGTTGACGTACGCGCGTGTGCAGTCACAGGCGCAGGCGCACTACCAAGGCAGCCGACACGCTAAGAAACTGAAGAACCAAGAGCTGGAGCCCCTGGTCAAGATGGCAGCCAAGGGCTCTGGTCCCGCCCCTCCGGCGGCACTCGGCCCCGCCCCACCGACGGCATCCGGCGCCGCTCCTCTGACAGCAAACGTCACCAGTCCCAAAACGGGTTGAGTTTGATTATGACCATGTAGAGCTTTAACACACATTTAACTCACAGCTGCCATTGACGGCGCTCGACGTCCAATCCATTCGAAGTGCGAGCTAACACTTGTACATTTGCTGCGTTTTCGGCCGCGCTCAAAAGTCTTGGGTTGGACGCTAGCGCCTGAAATGGCAGCCAAATAGTTCATATGTCAATGATATGTCCGAAGAGTTCAGGCAGTAGAAATATTCTTTCCCTCACTAAAGTGGCAGGAGCCCTGCCCACTCTGGACCAGGAGGCAGAGCAGGCCAGGAAGCTGCTGTACTGTTCGCTCTGCAAAGTGTCCGTCAACTCGCTCATGCAGTTGGACGCCCACAACTCAGGTGGGCGGAGCACCGCCTTCAACGGCGCTAGCCGTCGCCGAGCTAACGAACGTCCGCGTCTCGCCTGCTAGGTGGCAAGCACAAGACCATGTTGGACGCCCGTAGCGGTTCGGGTTTCATCAAGGCCTTCCCGCGAGCCGGCGTGAAGGTCAAGGCCGAAGGGGGCGCCATCGCTGCCGCCGCTGTCGCCGCCGCCCCGGCGGCGCCGATCCCGAAGGGTTCCGGCCTCCAGAACAAAACCTTCCAGTGTCAAACGTGCAACATCCACGTCAACTCTGAGATTCAACTCAAGCAGGTGACGCTACGTCGCTTAGCCTATTGACACTAGAGTAACCAAAAATGTGCCTCAAGTAAGAGTAGCATTATTTCCGAATAATATTAAATTCACTAAAAACTTAGTGAAAAAACTTTCTTCTTCACGCATCTACTCAAGTATGGCATGGTTAGAAAAAAAAATTTTTTTTTGTAAATATAAAAGGGCTAATGTGGCGCCTTACTAGCCACCTCTGCTCGCAGTGGTTCACAAAATGGTTTACCGGGCTAAAGGTCGGCCGATATATTTTTTCGAGATCGTCCGATATCATCGGATAACTGTTTTGGTGATGGTCTTTCTCATAAAGGTCGACTGATATATTGGCCGGCCAATACAACCCCTAACAAAAAGTATGGAATCACCGGTCTCGGATGAGCACTCAGGCATTTTATCATGTAGAACAAACTTGGATAAAAAGCTTGAAAAAAAATAATGAATTTGTTCAAAAGTGCAACTCTTGCATTCAGAAAAACTAAATGAATAAAAAACATTGTGGTGGTCGGTAAATGTTACTTTTATAGAGCAAGTGCAGGGAAATATATATGGAATCACTCCATTCTGAAGAAAAAAAATATGGAATCATGAGAAACAAACCAAGAAATAACAGCCAAAACACTCTAGTATTTAGTAGCACCATCTCTGGCTGTTATGACAGCTTGCAGTCTCTGAGGCATGCACTTGATGAGTATTCTTCATCAATTTGGTGCCAACTCTCTTTGATTGAAGTTGCCAGATCAGCCTTGTGGATCATTTTTTTTCTATTTCCCCCACAGGTTTTCAATAGGGTTGAGATGTGGGCTATTTGCAGGCCATGACATTGACTCGATGAGGCTTTCTCCAAGGAATGCTTTAACAATGCTTTAACTTTTAAATCTCACTGGAACAGCACCAAACAAATGTTCCAGCATCATCACCTTGTCCACTGCAGATTCTTGACTCTTGACAAGGGTTAAGAGTTGATTATTTGATGAACTAGTTAGTTCAAGTAATCTGATAAGGAACATAAAAATTAAAATACGTAAATGAGGATTTAAGTACAATAAAAGAACAGTTGGCTAGCTTAATAGCAAAAGTCTGCTAGCTTAAAACGCCAGCGTTTTTTTTTTTTTACAATGCTCCTAACAAATGGTTCGGACGCTTTATTCCCAAAAAATAGCAAAATATACCTATACACTTAATTCCGAATGCATTCAAAAACATTAGCTCAAACAAAAACTTAGCTGATGTTGGTCTTACCATGGAGCAGTTGGATTCAGCCATGTAAATTGTGGCAGACTAGAGGGCAGTGTATCTACCCAAATCAATAAAACTAAATGCAAACACTTTTAAAATAAATCATTACAACGCCACTTTAATTAAACGAATATTCGAAGCAGCAAAATTGAATTTGAATCTTTTTATCTAATCGAATACTCGAGTTAATCGATGAATCGTTGTGGCAGTAGCTTGAATTGCCTTTCATATTTAACGTGCTACTTTTTGAAAAAGTATTATCAGCTTACAAAATTGGCTTTAGACATCAGCAAATATATATACACACACACATACATATTAGAGCTGTCAAAATTATCGCTTTAACGGGCGTTATTTTTTTTAATTAATCACGTTAAAATATTTGACGCAATTAACGCAGATGCCCCGCTCAGACACATTTAAATGATGGTACAGTGAAACGCTCACTTGTTAATTGTGTTTTATGGAGTTTTGCCGCCCTCTGCTGGCGCTTGGGTGCGACTGATTTTATAGGCTTCAGCACCCATGAGCATTGTGTAAGTAATTATTGACATCAACAATGGCGGGCTACTAGTTTATTTTTGGATTGAACATTTTATAAATTTTATTAAAAAGAAAACATTAAGAGGGGTTTTAATATAAAATTTCTATAACTTGTCCTAACATTTTTCTTTTAAGTCTTTCCATCAATGGATTGCTTTAACAGAATGTTAATAATGTTAATGCCATCTTGTTGATTTATTGTTATAATAAACAAATACAGTCCTTATGTACCCTATGTTGAATTTATATATCCATCTTGTGTCTTATCTTTCCATTCCAACAATAATTTACAGAAAAATATGGCATATTTCATAGATGGTTTGAATTGCGATTAATTACGATTAATTCATTTTTAAGCTGTAATTAACTCGATTAAAAATTTTAATCGTTTGACAGCCCTAATGTATATATTTTTAACTGTATCGGCATTTGAAAATCTCACAAGGGTTGACTTGGATGCATAACACCCAAAATAGGTTGAAAGTGGCCCACAGAGCAAAATAATAATTGCATTTCTTACCTTGGTCGCGCATTATTCACTCGTGGACAAAGTCACGTGACTCGCATTGTCTTTGCAGCACATTTCCAGCAGGAGGCACAAAGACCGTGCGGCAGGGAAGCCCACCAAGCCCAAGTTTACCAAAAACCAGCAAGCGGTCAGTGCCGACGCAGCCGCGACCGCGCGGCATAAAGCCGAGCTAGCCGTAACACTTTCGTTTCCCTTCAGGAGGTGACCGCTGACGGGTCTTCGCTCGGCTCCTCCCCCGACTTCCGCCCCGCGCCCGGACCGATCCGAACGAGCCGGGACGCCGCCCTCTTCTCGCCCTACTGAAACGAGGGACGCCGGGGAAAAGACTCGCGACAGGTAGCGGACGACGTGAACGTCGGCGGCTACCCGATACCCGTCCCGTTAGTGTCGTTAGCTCGCGGCTCCTGATAGCATTGTGAAATTATCTGGAGCAAAAATAGCCTCTGGTCCGTTTGCGATGGTGTCATGTGGCCGATATGAGCTGTTAGCTCACAGCGGATGTTTTGGTTGATGACTCAATCACAACGAATAAGACCTTGGTAATTTTTTTTTTTTTTAATTGTCTTCATCCTTTTATCCTCTAATAACGAGTCATAGACATTTGGCGTTGGCTAATTTTGAGTGGATGTCTGGTCAATCGACACGTTTTGTTGAACTCGTTGGCTGCTGTTGATAGGTGAAGCAGAGTCCCTTTACAATGAGACCTTTTTATACTTGGCACACATATTAGCATCGAGAGCACCGAAACTAAGGAAAGGCTCTTGTTCTCCTGGCTAAAATATTCCTGCGTAAATGAACATTGGCCGGCCGCAGTTGACATCTACGGCCTTCGACGGCGGCGGCGTTTCCGCCGAAGCGGTCTCGCCGACGTCCGTTGTGGCGATACCGCCGGTCACGGAAGCTCCTCGGCCACTTGTGATGATGTCATCCAGATGCAAAACTGTCAAGTCATTAAAGATTGTTTTTGTGAAATGTGGTCGACTTTTGCATTTCTACGCATCGTACATGCATACATCCAATGACGCTGGTAAGTAAGCTACTTCTGTTGGCGGGTCTGAACGGAAGTGAAAAGACCACGCACCTCTCTGCACACACTCTTTTGAGGGGGACAGATTATTCATTCATCAAAAGCCTTACTATACACGGTCATTTTTTGAGAGCAAAAATCGATGCTTTATTTATTTATTTTTTTTGAAAAGTCATGTAGTTTTTTTTTTTTGTTTTTAAAGAAAAGCCTTACTACTTTTTTTAGCCCTACACGTGGTTTAAAAATGTATTTTGAAAGCTCTACTGACATGGGTTTTTTTTAGATTAAAAATCCTTACTAGACACGGTTATTTTGGAGAAAAAAATAGCTTTTTTTTTTTTTTTTTTACAAAAGCCTTCTACAGAGTATGTTTTATTTAAAAAAAAAAAAAACGCTTAAATTCACGGACAAAAGTCATACATAGTCCTTTTATTTTTAGATAAAAGCACCTTCGTGTAGGTTTTTTTTTTTTTACTAGAAAACATTACTGCAGTTTTTGAAAGCCTTCCTGTACGTGGTTATTTAAAAAGCAATCTTAAAAGCTTATTAATATACATGGTTGCCTTTTTGTGATAAAGCCTTTCAAATAAAAAAAAAGTTACTATACATGGTCGTTTTTTGGGGGAAAGTTTTTTTTTTTTTTATTTTTTTTTTTAGAAGCCTTTTTGTGACAAAAAGCCTTACTATACAATACTTTTGTGTGTGTGTGTGTATGTATATATATATATAAAAGCCTTACTATGGTCGTTTTATTTTTAGAAAAAAAGGTCTTCCTATACGTGGTTCTTTAAAAAACAAAACGCTGCCTTATACACGGTTGCCTTTTTGTGGTAAAAAGCCTTTTAATATTTCCAAAAAGGCTTACTGTACATGGTCGTTTTTTTTTTTTTTTTTTTTTTTTTTTTTTTTTTTTAAAGCCTTACTATGGTCATTTTTGGGAGAAAATGGTAGTTTTTGTTTGTATTTTTAGAAAAATATATTGTTCTTTAATTTTTTATTTTTTGGGGGGGACTTATTGTCCACTTTAAATGGATTGGACGTTGAGCGACGTCATTGGCAACCGATCGGTCTTGGTCAGTCACGTGCCCAAACTAGCGAACACGCCCCCAGGTGCCATTTTGGGTGTACCGCGGATGTAAACAAACCAGAACGGGTAGCCGGTGAAGAAGTGAGTTTTTAATCTTTTAAAACTTTTTGCTCAGTCGCCCATTCTGGAAAGGAATGAGAAGGATGAGAGGATATCGTACAGGGACAAACGTTTTGAGGAGGCCAGGGATCGGTATTTGGCTAAATTGTCGAAAGTAATATCGATCCGTACGAGTCCCTACTAAAGAATGGAGCTCCCACGCCACATTACTGCCTCCAACTTCATCGCTGGATATAACAAACTACCTCGTTTACGGTATCAGCGTTTACACATATGAACAGTTTTTAAAAACTATAAATCTCTCGAAGATCACGGACATTTTACGAATGCTGGGTGCAGGATGTCTTCGCATTTCGACCGCAGGACCGCGACAACACGGTCGTCACTGCAAAGGTAAGCAAACTTGGGTGTATAACAAACATCAGCTTGTCTAACCACAGAAACAAGCCAATCAGCCGGTAAATCAGAAACCATAATAATGTAGACAGCCTTACGAATTCAGCAAAATATAGGAAACTGTCGAACGCTGTTGTAAACTATGTCTGCCTATGTGTTGTCTACAGTGTTGGGGACGTTACTTTAAAAAAGTAATTAGTTACATTACTCACTACTTCTTCCAAAAAGTAACTGAGTTAGTAACGGAATTACTCTATAGTAAGAGTAACTAGTTACCAGGGAAAGTAACTATTTCCGTTACTTTAAAAAGAACTTGTTGTATGTCAAAGAATTTGAAATTTTCTGAGCAATATTCGAGTCAGTGGAATAGAGAAGAACAGACAGGTAGTTAACTTGTTAGGTGCTTCAGCAGATTTGAATTGCTTACCACAGATGTCGACAAAAGCTTTGCCCCGGGACATAAATGACACATTACATGCAGGTTCTTTCCTTTAATTTCGACAAACTTCAAATAGTGTCTATATCTCCACCTCTTAAAGGACAATTTTTCTTCTGAATGCTCTGCCATCCCGACCCTGTGCATCTGTTTTGCTAAGGTGGAAAAGCGCTATATAAGTATAACACCATTTACCATTTGTGTGTGTTTGCCGCACGCGCTGTTCCGGGTTGCTTGTGAAATCACCGGCTCTGATTGGCTTACCAAGACACATGACTCTAACCCTCAGCCAATCACAATCACTTCCATCGCATCTCTCGAGGGGCTGCATTCAGGTAGGCCCGTTTCCCGACAAGTCACGTCACCTTCAAAGCGTCTGCCGTCCTCAAGATGGAAGCAGGATTATTGCTGGCTGACAGTGGGAGATGGGAACGAGGCTGGCAAACACAGAAACATTACCAAACTTAGGAAAGCATTGTCTAATTGAATGAGCAGGGACAAACAGCTTGGAGTCAGAAGTACGTGCGCTATTCTCGAACCTGAACGCACCCCAAGTCTTGGATGACAAATCAACAGAGCAGAGTCTCGGCTCGACACGGCTGGTAGTTTCTTCAATTTATTCAGAGTAAGTAACGCACCGCTTTTGACCGCCAGTAACAGTAACGGCGGAAAAAGTAATTAGTTAGATTACCCCGTTACTGAAAAAATAACGCCCTTACGTAACGGCGTTATTCCCAACACTGGTTGTCTACAGGTCTTGCACTCCCGACGCCTCATTGATACACCACTCAAGGCCTGGGCCATCATCGAACCATCAGAAGCCATATCAGGTCACTGCACATGTATGGCTTGGATAGCGGAGACGTGCACACATGTTGCAGCTATGATGTTTAAGCTGGAGGCGGTTCTCAGATGCAGAGAGACAACAACAGTAAGTGGATAACCTGCATACTAGATGGTACCAAGCAGCATTAGTAAAGTGGGGGCAGAAGCAGGACAATAAATAGACTTCACTACTGCAAAAGCTAAAAGAAAAACCCTTGATAAACTCCTGGATAGTGAGGAAGGTGACATGTCTGCTTAAAGGACTTGGATGAACAACTGTACATTTGGCATTTCAACACAGGATCAGTGGACTTCATATTTTAGTGAACTGCAGAAAGTATCCCCAAATGCTGCAATTCTGTCAAATCTCCCGGCATTTTGTGATGCATTTGCAGACTCAGTGCAGCCATTTTCAGCACCAGATTCACTGCGCCTACAGCTGATGATAAAATGGATGGCAGTGAATTATCCGCTTTGCGCCTGCACTGCAAAACCTTGTCAAGAGAGGCAGACATTTCACTTGAGCAGGCACAATAGATAGAAAAAACCACCAGACCACAGCACAGATCTTCAGCTTGGTATCCCTTTTGCACTGGAAGGATTACAACGTCCAATATGCATGCAGTCTATGTGTCAGACTTGGACAAGCCTGCACTGTCCACAGTGAAGGCAGTTTGTTGTCCCAACAACAGTGCAACAAACCGATGTGCTGCTACTGCATGGGGAAGACAAAATGAAGAGAGAGCGCAAACACAGTACAGACTGCAGACTGACAAACATCACTGTGGCTTTGAGATGAGTCAGTGTGGATTTACCATAAAGCCAAACTGTCCTCAGACTGGAGCATCGCCGGATGGGAGTGTGCAGTGCACTTGCTGTGGAAAAGGCTGCGTCGAAATAAAATGCCCTTACAAGTATCGTGACACTACTGTTGAGGAGGCATGCAACCGTGGAGACAATGGCAATAGTGGCCTGAGAGCTTCAGCATAAGAAGGGTCATCCATATTACAAACAGGTACAGACGCAAATTTTTGTCACAGATGCTGAGTATTGTGATTTTGTTGTGTGCACTCTGAAAGACTGTGTGTGCTGCCTGACCCGCAACTCTGGAGAGCTCTCTTGAAAAAGGCTCAGCAATTTTTTGAGCGCGTGTGTCTACCTGAAGTGGTGAGCTGCTACTTCACTCGGGGTGCAAGACAGGCACCACTTGCAGAGATCTCTGTTGCAGAAAGGAAATGACTTCAGAAACAAAGAAGTCCAGGAAAAAGGGAAGAGCAGTCAAGTTGGACCAGAGAAGGAAGATGACACGATCAAAACTGCCCCATTGTGTGGTTCCATTTAAGTTGTGTTGGTCTAGAACATGCCACGGCTAAAGAAGACTTTTGGATCGGCTCTTGCTGCTCCTCTCAGAAACATGATACAGCTCTTACTTGAACATTGTTGAATTTGAATTGTACCTTGAATATCATCTTAAACATCACATGACTAAAACAGGTGAAGGAACTGTCATAATGACATGCAACTTCATGTATATTGCACAATTTATTGTTTCAATGTTGCCATGCAAAGATGTGCACTTCTCTCAATGAAGGACTTGTCATGCGAAGTGGGACAAATTTGCTTAAACATGTTACTCTACAACTAGTGTTATTTATTTGACTTCGTATGCACATATTTTGTATTTCCTTGTATTGCTATTTTCCATTGTGCTGCTGCTGTGTTTTGAGAATTTTAGTAAAAATGATCATCTCGAAAAGTAAAACTGTCAAGCTTCTCGTTTTGTTAGCAAACATTGTATTTCCTATTCAGTGTTGATCTCCGCAAAATTGGTTGAGTGTAATTAATAAAGGAAAGTAGTTTTCATGATCAAAACCAACACTCGTTCTTTATGTACTTAAGAGAGGCAAATAGTCCAGAAGACTTCAAAATTGTCATTGACACACTTTATTAAACAGGTTTAAGTCCTCTAAAGACTTTGCTTGCACAAATACTCCAAAAAGAAAACTAATTGTACTAAACTATTGTTGGGCAATGGTTTGTCAGGGCACAGCACACAGTGACAACCTTATCCAACATTGTGGCTTCTTCACCTTCACATGGAAGAATCATGTTTATGGGTATGTTTCCTGTTATACATCTGACAAACATTTCCGATGACCCTTTCAACATGGATTCTCAAATGTGCGATTTTCCTAGTTTCCTCCACATCTCTAGCTGCTAACTGACAGCGGCCTTTTGTAAATGCTGGGAGTTTGACCTCTGCACACAACATGCCCACACATTCCTGTGTGTCAAAACCTCTCTCAGCCAAGATGATGTCCCCAGGAAACAAATAATCAAGAAAACCACTGTTCAGGGTTATATGTTTATCACTTGTACGACCTCTACGGCCTTTTGATAAGAAACAAATGGCTCCCATGGGTCTAATGCCTATTAAGTACTTTATAGTGTGGTCTGGAAAACATTTGGGCACGTGCTTTCAGATGTGATGGTTTCTCAGTGAAAATTTCAAAACGGTCAATAATCACTGCCACTCTGTGTCCAAAGGCCTCCACAAACTGGTGAGGCATAATTGTGTGCAGAGTGTCTCTATCTGGCCATACAATCAAACGCCTCAATTTTGCATGCAACAAATGACACAATTTCATTGAATGTTCTGTTCACTGTCTTTGGGGAAACACGAAACAGATGAGCTAGGGGTTGCGCAGGCAGATCCAATTGAAGGCGCTTGGAGGTTAAGAGGAGCATTTAAAAGGGAGTGAGAGGCATCAAAAATTGGAATAATACCATAAAGGTTCCCAGGTTTGGCAGACCAGTATAGTACTTTTTCATCATCCTCTCTAAAGAAATCATCAGACATCCTGCGCTCATTTAAGTTCACGCCGCAGCTCTCCGTTTTGTTCCAGCAGACGGTTTACCTCGGCACGCCTGAGCACACACAGGTCACATTCAGTCTGTGTCACATCCTGACTGGTGTTGTGCCTCTCATCCTCTGTGATTAGCTGACCACCTTCTTCTCCAGCTTCATGTGTCCCCTCTTCAGTCTGTAGCTGACCACTTTCTTCTCCGGCATCAGGTGTCCCCTCCTCCTTCTGTTGGTGACTGTTTATTTCACCAGGCTCAGATGGTCCCTCCTTGGTCTGCAGATCTTCAATGTTTGCATCCTGCTGGACCCCCATCTCTGGTGCTTGCAGTGTGTCTTTCCGTGACTGCTCACGCCTACTTCGTCTTGCAGAGCGCGCAGTGTTTGTCGGTGTAACAGATGTGTGTCCCAGATGTATAGGGATGGTGCCCAGTCTGGTTCAGTCTCCATCATTTCATAAGTTGGTTCACCTGCAATCGTGTTAGGTTTTATTTAGAAAGCTAGGTAAGATTGGATGTTTCCATGGCATTTCACAATCCTAACCACCATCCCATCAGATCTCTCAGATCACAAGAGGAAATCTCACGCATTGATAAATATTTCTTTGCATTTTTGCTGTTTACCTTTATCTTTCATATCACCCTGTAATGTTTTTATAAACGATGACTGAATAAATTAAACACTGATTTATCACGAACAGATTAACCCATTTCCACTGCCCTCCCTCTTTGCCTGTAGTTTACAAGTGAGGCTAGCTAGGTAAGGTTAGCCAATGAGAAAATAGCAACTTTAGAAATAAAAAAAGCAGCATATTCAGTATCAATATTTAATCCAAAAAAAAAAGCTGACTTGCCTTTACGAAAATGCCGAGAGCAACCACGCATGAAGGGAGATTTGGTGCCGAAAGTGATGCCATCCGACGCCGCTTCGTTAGTTCCTCAACATGCTGTCCATAACCTCTTTTCCAAGTGGGAAAACGAAAAAAATCTTACGTCGAGGTCAACTTTGCTGCCATTTTTGTCGTGTGATTTAGTATGGCAGCCTTTCACACAACGCGAGTGTGCCATTTTATCAAAGGCAATGATGAAAGCAAAGACGATTCTCACTGTTCTGTTGTTTACAATAAGTGACCCTCCAAAATGGCGATTCGACCCACAATGCGCTGCAGCTGTTGCAAGCGTTACGTCACCTGACAAAGACCGATGAGTTCAATGAAAGGAAGTGAGCGAAAATGATGAATTGGAAGACGAGATTTCCTAGTGTTTTGATGTTTATTGGATTTACGAAAGCAGGAAACTGTTGGAATAAATACACAAGAAATCATTAATCCACGAAAGAAGGAAGTACACTTGTGCGTGCATCAAAGTCGCTATAGAATTGTGAATTCAAAAGTATGCACACGCACCCCACTGTGACTGCTGTGCGCAAAACGGAAAGTGACGTCACGTGACGCAACACCGCCGTTCGGATGGCGCTCCCGGCTTGTTTTGCACTTTGGGTTCAACCCGGCAACACAATTTTTGGCACTCATATTTTTGCAGAAGAATGACTGGTATTTTTGCCACTGATTTTTTTTTCTTCTTTTGGTGGCACAATTTCTGTCACAGAATTTTTTGCAACATCTATCTTCCTGGAGCGCCGCCGTCGCCGTGAGCTTGTCCGCGTGACGTCACGGCGATGGCGTCATCACGACCGTGTAGTGAAGGCACAGGTGAACACCGCAAAAATGTTTCCGTGTGGCTTTAAGGCATTCGCGCTCACACTTGCGCACGCACGCACTTACGCATGCACCTCTACATGACAAACATTGTGTGTGTAATTATAAATAACCAGAGTATTGACAGAGGCGGGTCAACCGGAAGGCCTTGCCGTCATTGGCGGAAACGAACGAAGCGGCCCCGATTTGACCCATCTCTGTGAATATGCCGGCCGGCGTCGTCTTCCCGGTCTCCGGTAAGGAAGTGCAACGGCGCCACTTCCCGTCCGAGCTGCTTTCCTCCCGCCGGAGTCCATAAGCCGCGGGCTCACTCCTCCTCTTCCTCCTCTTCCTCTCCGGCCATGACCTCCACCAGTAGCTCGGCGGTGCAGGTGGCTTCGCCCAGATTGTTGACGGCCTTCACCGTATACTTGGCGTCGTCGTCGCCCGACACCTGTGGCGGAAAGAGAGGACCACGTCCCTAAGGTTTCACACCTAGAGCTTACGTGTTGAATTTCTGCAGGCACGTTGTTGTCGGAGGTGGAACATAGCAACTTGTCATTTGTTCAGTCATTTTTAAATCTATCATTTTGAACTTAACAACTAGTCCGATTTTTTGGAACGACTATTCAATTATATTTTAAATCACTTTTGTTTCTGATTAGCTCATTCAAAATGAAGGGAGCCAAAATCAGTCCCAGGAAGGCCCCAAAATGGATAAGAAGTGACCCACGAAACCTAGAATTGAACCATGGGTCAGTAAATTATGTTGAAAAAAAAAAAAAATCAACTACTCAATTATGTTTTAAAACATTTTCAGGACATTAAAAAGAAAAAAAAATGTAAAGAATGGTTTCTTGTACCTACCGCTCAACTGTTTGTATTACTCTAACACACCTAATACAATCAATCAGGGAATAGTATATTTTCTCGTATTTACTGTTTGACTGTTTGTATTACTCTAACATACCCAATATAAAATGAATAGCATATATTTGACATAGGGTTTAAGAGATACAGTGTATCACAAAAGTGAGTACACCCCTCGCATTTCTGCTGATATTTAAGTACCGTATTGGCCCGAATATAAGACGACCCCGATTATAAGACGACCCCCTCTTTTTCAAGACTCAAGTTTGAAAAAAGACTTTTTGAACACCAAATTAATTTTTATACAGAAACGACCACGGAAAGTTTTTCTCTGACTGTGAGCATTTTTTAGGCGATCTTTTTGAGCTCTACATCTCCGTACATTACACTCTGTGACACCATATTTCACAGCCGCTTTGCAGTTGTTTGAAGACACCGCCTCATTTACCACCATCAACTTGAAGTTTGCGTCATAACTTCTCCTCAGCTGCCGGTGTTCTGCCAAAATGTCCTACATCAGCGAAACGTCCTACATTAGTCGAATTTGACACCTAAATTACTACCGTGTGCTCTAAACTTGTTTTGTTTAGATGCATACAGGAATAACGTACTAAAGAAATGCCTGCAGAAAATACTTAAATGTAGTTATGTCAAATAAGGACGGTTTAAATACGCTACGTGACTAATGTGGTCAACTGCTTCAAAGCTAACACAAAAAAACACAATGGTTAAAAGTATGAGAGGGTAATACATGCAAAAAGTATCTTTGAGGCTGTGAAAAGGTTCTAAATAACTAAATAAAAACAAAAATAGTGAGTACTCGCCGCTTCCAACCGATGTGCGCATGCGTGTGAATGCATATGCAAGCGCCCTGAGCATTGTGTAGGACGTTTCGCCGCGTAGTAAGGAATGGCCAAACACCGGTTAACCTGGCCAATCTTCGACCCACTTTTCTCCAAATTGTCGCGAAGTTTCTCCATTTTCGGTTATCTCTTCTATTACCGGTATTTTCTTCTCTTTTCCTTCTTACCACTTTCTTCTTCGTGTCAGGGGTTCGCTTTGGCCGCCCGAGTCGCGTTCAGCCTTCGATTCATTGATGACTGGCGCCATCAAGCGTCGTGAATGGGTATATGTCTAGGCCGCAGTTTTTTTTTTTTTTTTTTTTTTTTTTTTAGGCCGCAGTTATAAGACGACCTCCTCTTTTTCAATCTTATTTCAGTGCAAAAAACATCGTCTTATATTCGGGCCAATACGGTATATCTTTATTGGGACAACACTGACAAAATGATACTTTGACACAATGAAAAGTAGTCTGTGTGCAGGTTATATAACAGTTAATCTATTTTCCCCTCAAAATAACTCAAAATGTAGCCATTAATATATAACCCCTGGCAACAAAAGTGAGTACACCCCTTTGAAAAAACGTACATCCCTAAATGTCCAAACTGAGTACTGCTTGTCATTTTCCCTCCAAAATGTCATGTGACTCGTTACAGGAGTGCTGTCAGCATTGCTGCAGCGATTGAAGAGGTGGGGGGTCAGCCTGTTAGTGCTCAGACCATACATCAAATTGGTGTGCATGGCTGTCACCCCAGGAGGAAGCCTCTTCTGAAGAAAGCCCGCCCGCCTTCAGCAAATTGTTTGCAGGCATTCTTGTGTACCGTCTTCAGAAGAGGCTTCCTCCTGGGCTGACAGCCATGCACACCAATTTGATGTGTAGTGTGGCGTATGGTCTGAGCACGAACAGGCAGACCCCCACCCCTTCAATCTCTGCAGCAATGCTGACAGCACTCCTTTACCGAGTCACATGACATTGTGGAGGAAACATGACAAGCAGTACTCAATTTGGACATTTAGGGATGTACGTTTTTTCAAAGGGGTGTACTCACTTTTGTTGCCAGGGGTTTAGATATTAATGGCTATATTTTGAGGGTAAATAAATTTACTCTATTATATAAGCTGAACACAGATTACTTGTCATTGTGTCAAAGTGTCATTTTGTCAGTGTTGGCCCATGAAAAGATATAATTAAGTATCTGCGGAAATGCGAGGGGTGTACTCATTTTTGTGATACACTGTACATGACGCCTCTGACCACGGAAGCCCAACGCGTGCGTCATGGAGCTGAGTGAGCAAGCTTGACGCTGACTACCAGGTGACAGGCAAGACATCTACAAGCTCATGTCTGCAACACCAAATCCCACAATCAGCTCTTCAGGACAGTCCAGAACAAATGGCGAGACGTCCTGTACTACCACAACACCCGATAACAAACGCAACTCTTAAGTTTGATAGCTCGGCGCCTCTCAGACGTCAAGGCAGGCTGAACCTCCCACCTCAGTTGCTTCATTCACTATGACCCAGCAACAGTGACGCACAAACTTGACCGCCCAAATCTGCAACAGAAGAAGACCCAAACACACCCCTCTTCCTGCCCACGGCTCACCCCGAGAGAGCCTTCAAAAAGACAATGTTTAACTAATCGTCATTTTCCTCGGGAACCTTTTGTTGACTTGTGATACGGTGACCCTGAGTCTGCCTCCTTGCCTGGGTCTGTTGCTGTTTCGCCTTGCTGTTTGATCACTGTCGACCTGAATTAATTGTCAACTTGTGTTTCGAAGCCTTCTTCCAGCTTTCAAAATAGAGTCAGTACAAGAAATTAAGACTAAGGTGAACGCGTGGCGTTTGGCCTTTTGGCCGGCCCGGGTCGTTGGAGCTGTGCCAGCACGGGTCCAGCGGTTCGGCTGGCGAGATAACGTCAATCTGGCTAAAAGGTCAGATTCCTCCATTTTTCATCTGCATGCTAACATCTGAAGAAGCTGCAGGAAAAGCCGCCCTATTGAATGTGGCTCACCGTCACAGACATGGGCAATGTTACAATAATAATATAAGACTGTCTTCAAATAGCAATTGCGAGCAGTGATACAAATGCTATGATTGCTAGGGAGGTAGCCTCCATAAGAAATTTGCTCATGAGCATGGCTAACATAACATGAGAGGAGCAGAAAAAAATGGCTACTATTACTATTGTGCCCATATTGTACAAGACTATTATTACATAAGTATTACAAACCCAATTTTAAGTACTTACTAACTCATCTGTCAATGTCTTCCCCATTTGGTACATCTGTTCAAAAAAGTAACTTTTTCTACAAAAAAAAGGATTGTTGTACCTGCCGTTAACTAAGTAATTGAGTACATTTGAAATCGGTGACAGCAGCGCTTCCATCCACGTAACAAGAGTAGTACGGTACTATGAATTGAGTAGCCCATCATTTTTTTGGTGTGTGATTTTTGTTTGAAAGCCAGGCACCTCGGAAATGACCAAGCTGCAGTTGCCGTCCTCGTCGTAGTCGATCTGAAAGTGTCTGGTCTCCTTGATGGGCTGCTCGTCCTTGTACCAAACCACTTCTGGGTCCGGGTAACCTGTGGAAGGCAGCCTACGCCGTTAGCTCGTCAACCGTTTTGACCGTAGCGGCGTCCGCTTTGTGGCGTACCTTCGATCTTGCAGTCAAAACGCGCGGCGCTGCCCTCCACCACCTCCACGTCTTTGATGACGGAGCTGAAGCTGGGCTTGCACTCGGCCTTGTGTTCCAGCTCCAAGCACTCCAGAAACTGGTTGTCCTCTGAAACGTGCGTCGGCCGCCTCAGATTTGCTACCTTTTATTCATATTGACTGACTCTGCTAAGAAAAGGCTTGCCGTAAGCGAGCTAGCCTATCTTGATGGGACGGGTACCTTCGGTGGGCGAGCCCCTCTTGGCGTGGACCCCCGCCATCATGGCCATGGAGGAGAGTCTGCCAATGGCTTTGATAGCGTGGCCCGTCTTCTGCCACTTCTTCCTGAGGATGTACTTCTTCATCCTCTCCTTGGACAATTTCTTGGCCTTCATGGTGTTGGTGTCCTGCTTCAGCCAGCTGTGCTCCAGGCACTGGGGGCAGCTTAGACGTGCCCTGCAATTCAGAAAAAAATGGTCCTACATCTTCACGGTTTTGGACAAAAATCATCAAAATGGATCCTCAAATCTCGGAAATGCCCGTCGTAGATATCGCACGTATCGTAGATGCACAAATCGCACATGGCGGCCATTTTGTGTCAGTGTCAACGTCAGTGTCAGAACACCGTCAGCTGCGGCAGACAGTAGGCGTGTTGTGTTGGACAAGTTCTGAAATAAATGATAAAAACCTGACGAAGCTGGCGATTTCTTTGGCGATGTTACCACAATAATATTGTAATCGTCACCTTAACTTATAAAAACTGGCAAACGGAGGTTGGAGGAGGACCGTGGAGATCACGGAGCCAGTTCACGGATGCGCACCCCACGCTCAGAGATGTGACATATTTATGTCACACTGCTGTTGCCATAGTGTGCACTTCCTGTGGGTGTGGTATTACAGTATAAAAGGAATCTCTGTGATGTCTCTGTGACATATATGCTGAGAAGCACACTGAATAAAGAAGTGTTGTTCCATTCAAGTCTTGGCCTGACATGTACTTAGATTAAGGAAGTACATTTCAAATGTAAAGTGCATTATAAATAAAATGCATTATTATTATTTTTTTTTTTTTCTATCATTTGCGTCTTCATTTCAATGGTAAGCGCCACCTTCTTCCTTTTTTGCCACCTGTTCCAACCTTTTTGAAACCTGTGTTGATTTCCCTCACAAGAAAATCTGCTGTGCGTCCGTCTGCGGCGCTGTCATGTCGAATTTTGAGCATGCCATCAGATGTAGAAACAAATGGCGAGTGAAAGTTTACGGCAGATTTCGAAAAGCTCGTGTGTCGAAGTGATCATATGTCGAGGTACCACTGTACGGTACTTTTGGATAGTCTTTAAAATTTTTAAAGGATTCATTTTGACTCACGCAGAAATTCGGGTTACGTTGCTAGCGTAGGAACGGAACTCGTTCGTAATCCGGGACTACCTGTAATTCTCAATAGATGCGATATGTACCAGTGAGCGCCTGGGTCAAAATGCGGCAAGCCCCGCCCCGCCCTCGCCCCACACCAGCCCGCTCTAGATGAAGAACGAAAGCGAGAGAGAAAGCTAACTTCATGTCCTTCTTGAGCAGCCTGGTGATGAAGTCTTTGGCGTCGTCCGAGATCTCGTCAAAAGCCTCGTCCTCAAAGTCCCACGTGGCCGAAGTCACGTTGGCCAACGTCTCGTTGTCGTTGTCGCCCATGAAAGGCGACAGGCCGCTTAGCCTAAAATGGATGGATGGTAAATGGAGTTACACTTGAATAGTCTATATCCTCATCTGCCTACTGGTGACGCGGCACCAGGAGCAACGTGGGCTTCAGTATCTTTCCCAAGGATACTTAGATGAGTTCATCAGGACGGACAATTCGAACCCACAACCTCAGGGTTGGGGAAAGATTACTCTACCAATGAGCCACGCCAACCCACAGACATAAGGCGGCACTAAACATTTTCAAACTCGTCCAACCCGTTTTGTCCCGTTACATACATACACGCCCCAATATTAATGGGAAGTGACCCAAATGAACAGGAAGTGACCTAGGAATGAGCGAAAATCAACAGAATGTAACCCACAATGAACCTGCAAATGCCCCAAAATCAAGAGGAAGTGCACTACTCACAGAATGTAGCATATGACGCCGATGCTCCACATGTCAGTGGGGTAACTGATGGCTTCGTAGTTGATGACTTCGGGCGCGACAAACTCGGGCGTTCCGAACAAAACTTTCAGGGTTCCGGCATTTTCTGCGAAAGGGAGGGAGACACAACAGGTCTAGGAAGGACCTATGTAAGGGAGTAAGTCGGAAGCCGGGTCAGTCACCTAGCCGCCTGGCCAGGCCAAAATCAATGAGTTTGATCTTGCTTCCGATCTTGTTGACGCACATGATGTTCTCGGGTTTGAGGTCAAGGTGCACGATGCCCTGTTTGTGAATGAAGCCCACCCCGTCCACGATCTGGAGCATGTACTTGATGACTTCACGCTCCGACAGCTCAAAGTCCTCGTCGATGATGCGCTCGAACAGCTCACCCCCGGAGATCCTGCACCGCACGCACCCGTCAAATCATCATGTCAAATGTTATGCCACCTGGGCTCCCTCTAGTGGCACGCAAAAGAAATACACGAAACCACTGCAGTGCTTTTATCAAGTACAATTCGATAGGATTCGGCTTCAACAACAAAAAAACATTTGACAATAGTTTGAAATGTTTAGGAACAACTTCTAAGGGTAATGCCATTTCACTCAATCCACACTTCCCGAAATGAATAGGAAGTGGGCCAAAATCAACAGGAAGTGACTGAATATAATGGCCATAATTGAACAGGAAGCAACCCAGGAATGCAGCAAAACCGACAGGACGTGACTCATAAATGCCGCAAAATCAACAGGAAGTGACCCAATCAATAAGAATCGACCTGCAAATGTCTCAAACTCAATGGGAAGTGACCCGAGTATGGTCCAACATCAATAGGAAGTGACCCGTAAATGCCCAAAAGTCAACGGTAAGTTACCCAATCAATAAGAATTGACCTGTAAATAACCCAAAATCAAAAGGAAGTGGCCCAAAATGGAGTAACAGCAAAACCAGAAAGTGGTATTTTCCATGTGGCCAAATGGATTTTGCCATGTGGCATTTTTTTGCCATGTGGCAAAATGGATTTTGACATGTGGCATTTTTTTTTGGTATGTGGCAAAATGGATTTGGAATTAGGAAAATTTGGACGTGCATAGCCGTCAATGGCATAGCCTGACTTGGTTGCCAATTGAATGTTAATGCGCTGTAATGCTAAGTGTATGGTCAAAAATCAGCCACACATATTTTTCTGCTATTTAAAATAAATGGAAAATTTGGACGTGCATAGCCGTCAATGGCATAGCGTGACTTGGGTGCCACTTGAATGTCAGTGCGCTGTAATGCTAAGTGTATGGTCATAAATCACAGCTGCGCATGTTCTTTTTGCCATTTGATGTGAATGAAAAATTTGGACATGCATAGCCGTCAATGGCATAGCCTGACTTGGGTGTCAGTTGAATGTTAATGCGCTGTAATGTAAAGTGTATGGTCAAAAATCACAGCCAAACATGTTTTTCTGCCATTTGAAATGAACGGAAAATTTGGACGTTCATAGCCGTCAATGGCATGGACGTGCATGGCCTTCAAAATTGCCATACACCCCCCCACAAATCCCACATAACCCCCTCAAAAAATGCGACAAACCAAAATCCATTTTGCCAAATACCAAAAAAATGCCCCATGGCAAAATCAGTTTTGCTACATGGCAAAAAATTGCCACATGGCAAAATACATTTTTTTTGCCATGTGGGATTTTTTTTGCCACGTGGCACAATGGATTTTGCCATGTGGCTTTTTTTTTTTTTGCAATGTGGCAAAAAAAAATCCCACATGGCAAAAAATGCCCTATGGCAAAATCAGTTTTGCCACATGGCAAAAAAATTGCCACATTGCAAAATCCATTTTGCCACATGGCAACAAAAATGCCACAGGGCAAAATCAGTTTGGCCACATGGCAAAACATTTTCACACGGCAAAATCCATTTTGCCACATGGTAAAAAATGCCACAGGGCAAAATCCATTTTACCAGATGGCAAAAGGAATGCCCCATGGCAAAAAAAAATGCCAGATGGCAAAATCCATTTTGCTAAATGGCAAAAAAATGCCACATGGCAAAAAAAAAAAAAAAAGCCACATGGCAAAATCCATTTTGCCACATGGCAGATACCACTTTTGGTTCTTGGCCCTGCTACCAAAAGAGTACAAAATGACCTGGAAATGCCCCAAAATGAACAGGAAGGACATGCTCCAAAATGAACAGGAAGTAAGTAACCCGCAACCCAAAGTAACCCAAACTTGGAGCCAATCCATCGTAATAAAAAAACAGACAGATATTCGGTCCGGAAACAGAAGACCCCAAGTCACCAAAAGCAGCGACTGACGTCAAAGGAACACACTTACATCTCCAAAACCACCACAATGTCAGACTTTCCCTCGAAGGCGTCCACACACTGGACCAGCTTGGGATGGTGGAGACTGTTCATGATGCCGATCTCTTGCCGAACGTTTTCTTTGTCCTTGGCCGAGTACGCTTTAATGAACTTGCCCGCCCACACCTTCTTGGTGGCTTTCTCCACCAGCTTGAACACCTGACCAAACTTGCCCCTGTCATAGGAAAAAGTGCTATTTTTTTCCCCAAGGTCGACCAATGATAGCATCTTTATCTTGATGTGGTTAGGCTAACGGGACTAGCTGGCGCACACGCCGCAAGAAACCTACGTTCCCAGCCTCTCCTCAACGTCGTACAGCTCCTTCACCTTCACGTCGGTTCGGACCGTCACCTGCCTGTAGTCCGGCTCCTTCTCAGAGTCTGTCAGAGCAACGGCAATTTTACGCATTTAAGTCAAGTCGAATTCATAAAATGGATGAAATTAACGATGTCGCATGATTCCGACGATGCATTTTCGGTGTAAGTGACAGGAAGTAAGAGTAGCCGTACCGTCATCCTCTTCTTCCGCTTCCTCCTGGTTCTCTGTGCACAAAGGAGAAGAAGAAAAGGAGTCATTCCCTGCCGGTTCGGATCTCTCCGCTCGCTCTCCTCACTGTTATCGTCCACCAGGCCCACGGTGACCTCCTCGGACTCGGCGCTGGGCTCGCTGATGCCGTAGATGTTCTCGGCTCGGATCCGGAACTTGTACTGGCGCTCCGGAAGAAGGTTCTGCAAATGCACGATAAGAAGGGGCTTTTGTTAGGTGTCTTTGCGCATCTGGGCCAAGCTAGCTGTTAACAGTAATGTGGTGGAACTTGCAGTTTTAGACATAATCAGAGATCTGGACGCACTTGGACATTGTAGGACGTGCTGTTGCAAGACACCAGCGGCTTCCACTCCTGCTCCACAGAGTTGCGCATCTCAAGGTGGTAGGTCTGGACGGCGCTGCCGCCGTCGTAGGTGGGACCGTACCACGACAGCGTCAGACTGGAACGCCTCACGTCGGATAGGGCCGGAACCTTCGCCGGCGGGTCCGGCTTGTCTGGAGGACCAAGGACATTTTGAAAGAAAAACTCGAGACTTTCAATTATGAGGCATTCAATCAATGGCGGTTGACGAGTCAACAGTAAATAGTTTTCAAGTCAGCTCATGTAGTTTCTGTTGATTTTGGGCCATTTTCAAATCACTTCCTGTTGATTGGGGATCATTATGGTTAACTTGCTGTTTATTTTTGGCTTACTTGCTGTGTATTTTGGTCACTTCCTGTTGGTTTTTAGGCCATTCAAGTCACTTCTATCCATTTTTAGGCATTTCTGGGTCACTTCCTCTTGATTTTGGATACTTGCCGTTTATTTTGGGCACTCGCTACCAATCTGCGGTCATTTCAAGGTGACTTCAGGTCAGGTCATGTTGGGGGCACGCGTCGTGTCAGGGAGGTGCTTCGATGAGTTTACTTTCGCACTTCACTCAGCGGATGACCTCCTAGCGCAGGTCCGTCCGGGCGCCCGTCCCGCTCGTTACCCTAACATTCACAAGATTCTCTTCTAGCTGCTCTAGCCAACGTTTGCGCGGACGCTTCCTCGGGCGTTTCCATTCCATGTGTTCCCTGGCTGACAGGGGTGACATCCTGTTAATTTTGGTCACTTCATGTTGATTTTGGGTCAAATAAAATTCATAAATATCCTCCATTACAATCAGGAGTAGAGAAAAATCAAATTGACTCCATGACATCAAATAACGGATTATGGCCACTTATGCAATTACATATCGTGTCCGAATACAACATTTCAACAACAAGCGAGGCTAGTTACTTCTCAGCTCACCCTAAAGATGCTAAGGAAGTTGGAACAGTTTGAGATGGCGCGGTTTGTTTAGTAAGATTTCTGACTTGTCTTTTCTTGGGCAAAGTAGAGAAGGAGGTCACCCGAAGGTTAGCTAGCTTGCTAGCGAGCTAAAAGGAAAAGGGAGCGCTGCCATAAAAGGCATCCAGCCAGGCTCCCTTCATGTTTCCCCAAACAAAGAGCGCTCATTGCGCGCGGACGCTTAGCTGAGCGTGGCGACACGGTGGCACGTACGCACCCACGCTCTGACTTAAGGACAAAGACCTGACCCAGACGAAGATGTAAACACCTAAAATACTAGATGAGGGGAAACTCACCTGACACATGGTCCATTTGTTTTTTTTTGCCCCTAACGTTTGACGGTTGTACCAAAAACAGTTTATTCATTCATTTCCAATAGCCCAAATATGTTGTTTCCAATTTTCAAAATGCTACTTCTCCTACAGGTTTTGTCTGAATAATAATTTACCCATTAAAAACAAAAAGAAAATTCACCATTAAAAACATGAAGGCGTTTTTTTGGCAATGTACGGCTCCGCCAAAATTTGACAAAAACTTCCCCATGCATTTTCAATGACAATTCATTTCCAATGGCACTCAGAGTACCCACAAAAACATGTTATTTTTAACCCCCCCAAAAAATCCCTGAATTGCTTCAAAGTCAACAGGAAGTGACCCAATACGAGCAGTAAGTGGCCCCAATACGCCCGACAACAGGAATTGACACAAAATCAACAAGTGACCAAGAAATGCCACAAAATCAACATTGAAGCGACCCAAAAATCAACAAGAAACAAGGGCGTAGGTTTGCATAGGGACGGTTGGGACAAAACACTATCAACTTTTCATGATGCTCAAATTGTCCCCACCAACCTTTAAGCAACCTTATTTTCATTATAGGTCATATATATGTCTTCGCATATGTTTTAATTGTTGTAAATGACCCCACAAATGAATTATTTTCATTATGTTTAGATTTACATGCACATCTTTTTTCACTTGGCTGAATGTGCCTGTCCATTTTTTCCTCCCAAACGCACATTTGATTGGCTGATGACTTGACCCTCACACACACGCACATTAGATATTAGAGATGGGAAAAGTTTTTTTCAGCCAGCAGCAGCCACTGTTAGAAATGTAAAAATACATCATTGTTTTGGAAGTGGGGGACACACCATTAATTTTGCTACTGTAGGTCCGACCTGCATCAGTGTTAGCATAAAATTAAACTGTGTCAGCTTGCTAACCTGCAAAACCCAAGTACGAAGATGCTTCAAGAGAAGTGTCCTTCTCTTTGTGTTTTCTACTGTTTATTAGGGCTGTCAAAATTATCGCGTTAACGGGCGGTAATTAATTTTTTAAATTAATAATGTTTGAAATATTTGACGCAATTAACGCACATGCCCCACTCAAACAGATTAAAATGACAGCACAGTGTCATGCCCACTTGTTACATGTGTTTTTTGGTGTTTTGTCGCCCTCTGCTGGCGCTTGGGTGCGACTGATTTTATGGGTTTCAGCACCATGAGCGTTGTGTAATCATTGACATCAACAATGGCAAGCTACTAGTTTATTTTTTAATTGAAAATTTTACAAATTTTATCAAAACGAAAACATTAAGAGGGTTTTTAATATAAAATTTCTATAACTTGTACTAACATTTATCTTTTAAGAACTACAAGTCGTTCTATCCATGGATCGCTTTAACAGAATGTTAATGATAATGGCATCTTGTTGATTTATTGTTATAATAAACAAATACAGTACTTATGTACAGTATGTTGAATGTATAGATCCGTCTTGTGTCTCATCTTTCCATTCCAACAATAATTTACCGAAAAATATGGCATATTTTATAGATGGTTTGAATTGCGATTAATAACGATTGAGTAATTTTTATGCTGTGATTAACTCGATTAAAAATATTAATCGTTTGACTGCCCTACTGTTAATATTAAATAAACTGTGAGAAATGTAGTGAGCTATGCTGGAAATTATGGAACTACAAAAATGTTAGCAAGAAGCTGCTTAGAGAGAGAGGGGTGCTGCTTAACCTCATATGTAGCTCACACAACACAACATACACACAACAATCATAATTATGTACATTTAAAAAAAAAAGTATTTTTAGGCGGGAGCTAGCCTCACTAGCTTTGCTATTGACTGGTCAATACTGATCGACGTCATGAGCACCCCTGATTTAGCATATCAATTAATTAGGTTCAAATTCGTGAGAAATGTAGCCCTGACCCCCATTCGGCCAATCTGTTTGGTCTTATTAATGTCCCATTCGCAATATTGTCCTTACCAATGTTGAGACCAAACCTACGGCCTTCACAAGAAGTAACACAAAATCGACAGGAAGTAACCCAGAAATGCCCCAAAATCAATAGGAAGTGACCAAAATTAAACAGGAATGACCCGAACTCATCAGGCAGTGACCTGTGTGAATGCCTCCAAATGATCAGGAATTGTCCCGGTTTTCAGTCTGGTTTTGCTCACTTTGCTTGTTTTGGTTAAATTGGAAAATGACATCCGCTAATGCTAAGATGCTAATGACTCACCCACGATGGTGAGGTTGAGGGCGGCCTGGCGGAGGCCATATTGGTTCCTCAGCTCGACGGTGTAGCAGCCGCAGTGCTCCTGCTGTCCGCTGGCGATGCTCAGCAAACTGCTGCTGTCGCTGCTGCTAATGGACGTCCCCGCCGCGCCCTCCTGGATCTGCAAACATTCGGACCCGTGACGCGCGTGTAAACGCCCGTCCGCTTCTTTACCGACGCTTTACCGGTTTCCTGAACTTGAGCCACGTGCAGTTGATCGGCGGCGCTCCCGTGAACTTGCACAAGATCTCCACCTTTTCCCCGGCTAGGATCTTCATGTCCTCCGGGAACTCCACGATGTTGGGCGGCAACGCTGCACGCACGGGAACACGTCAAAAAGCACGGACGCCTAACCTTAACCATAACCCTAACCTACCTTGTTTGGGAGGTGTCTTGGCTGTAGGCTTCTTTATTCGCGCTTCGCCTGACAACACACGTGCATTCCATTCCGTTAGTTCATAATATGCCCGTGTTTACATTGAACTCTTATCTGTGGCGTTCAATCCACCGTCTATCAATGAGTTTATCACTGGACGACGTCCAATCCATTTGAAGTGGGAAGGTGGCAGCGAAGTTTACTCGCTGCCATCCCCATTTTTTACTTGCTTAATCTTTACACTAACTGAGTTAGTACAGCATGAAAAGAGAGCGTGTGTGTGTGTGTGTGTGTGTGTGTGTGTGTGTGCGTGAAAGCAGAGTTTCCAGCCGACATGTCCTTATTGGGACATAAGTGAGTCTCTTTCTTGTCTTCATTTAGTTGAGGGGAGCTCCCCACATACTGTATATGTAATAGGAGTTGGTATTTTTTCCCATCCACATTTTCAATGCAGTCCACTCTGAATGCTCACATTTGAGTGCCACCGAAAGCGCGATGTCCGATTCCTTCTCCCCGTCAAAAGGAATCGGACGTCTCGATCCGTCAACGGCGCCCAGTGTGCGAAGAAGGAAGCCGACCTCGAGTTAAGCGTTAATATTTGCTCAACTTACTCTCTGAGGTGGCGGCCGTCTTCTTCTTGGAATCCTTGTCAGCTGCCGACTTTTCCGGAGGATCTGGGAAGGCAAACCGCTTCATCACTTTAGCAACTTGACTTGAGAGCAAAAACGTAAGATACGAGCGCCAGCAAACGTCAGCTCAAGTAGCTCAATGCTAATCACTTCCGTCGTATTATTGTCAACGTAAGTCTGTGTAATGCCGATGCCTATGGAATCAACGAAACTACTTCCTGAAAGTAATTGAAATATGCATGAAAATGAAGGAAATAGTTGTTACCGTCCACCAGAACCAAACAAGAACACTCGTCCCGACCCGCCGAGTTCTCCACTTTGCATTTGTACACGCCTTCGTCCTCGGGCAAGGCTTTGTCGATGCTCAGCGAGCAAACGCCACCTGTTGCATACCATTTCAATGTTTAGATTAGATATATTAAAAAACACGAGACTCCATTTCCATCGTCGGCACTGCAATGTAATCATAAATAAACATGTTTCAAATGCTAATTATTTGCAGGCTAGCACTTGAGACGCAATCTTCATCCATGCTAGTTTGCGTTATGTTAGCATTTTAGCAAAAATCCTTTTAGCATCAATCGGCCCAAACGACTGTTAGCATTTGAGGCAAAAATGTCCAGCTTTGTGCATGCTTTGTTAGCATTTTAGCAGCAATCGTTCCAAAATGAAAAATTGCCATTGTTTGGCGAGCAGTTATGATGACTTTTTGGGGCCATCTGTTTGCATGTCGGCATTCCGGGCACACTCATGCATGCTATCTTGCGCTATGTTAGCATTTTAGCAACAATTGCCCCAAGTCGAACCTTGCATGTTAGCACGTGAGACACAATCTTCATCCATGCCAGTTTGCGCTATGTTAGCATTTTAGCAAAAATCATTTTCATATCAATCGGCCAATTTAAACACTTGCCGTTGTCTTGTTCGCAGTTAATTATCAGTTTTCAGTGCTAATTTTTAGCATGTTAGCATTCGGGGCACAAGTGTCCAGCATGCTTTGTTAGCATTTTAGCAGCAATCGTTCCAAGATGAACAATTGCCTATGTTTGGCTAGCAATTAATGAGGAGTTTTTGCTGCTAGCATGTCAGCAATCCGGGCACAAATATTCATTCTCAGTCATGCTATCGTGCGCTATGTTATTATTTTAGCAATAATGTTTCCAAGTTGAACTTTTGCAGCTAGCTGTTAATGTAGGGTGACCATATTTTGATTTTCAAAATAGAGGACACTCAGCCTGGCCTCAAGATACTTGAATTTTACTCGAAGTTCACTCAAAGATGCCAATATACCCTACCCACCGACGTCATGTATGGTTCCGCCCACTTGTCCGTCATTTTGTCTCTGTATTAGCATTGGTTTCAATTGATCGAGGAATTTAAAATGCATTTCATGGAAGACCCGGTGCTTTCTGATGCCGTAAACTCACTGGATGTGTTGCATAAAAGGCGTTATGTGGAAAAGCTTCGTTCTATACAGTCGCCAGATCCATATTTGATGCCTAAATCGATGATTTTTGACCGGCTGCCTTCGCCGTCTCTGCCTGACCCTGATATTTACAACTATCTTGTCCACACAAAATCAGCCTATTCTCACGAAAGTTTGAAAAACTTTTAAGAGCTTGGAGGCTTATAAATGCTACGTTGCTGGTTGGGTGAAACAGGTCCTCGTACACGAAAATTCGGCAGGAATCTTGTGCTCGGAAGGTGAGTTACGAAATTTTCAATTCAAAATCTTTGGTTCTTGCTAACATCCACTGTCAAGTCTAATGTATTTCATGTCATTTGTCAATGGAGCTAGGGCTTTTAATGTTTATATGGTTTAGCGATAGCACTCTCACTACATACAAACGTGTATGTTGTCGGCGATTAGCCTAGCAATGATCTTAATTGTGGTTGTCAGCCCAAAACCCTCTAAATATATATTGAATGCATCTTACCAGATATAAAATGACTACTACATAATCTGTGGTAATCGTTTGGAGCCCAGTTTTCTCGTCGAATTGCAGCAGCCCATCTCGCTCTCTCCTCTCCGTGTCTCTCGGAATCCGGTAGAACTTCAAGTCTCTCCGTCTATCTTCTCTGTTATTGCAACCGACCGCCACACACGCCTTCACCATTTTGATTATTAATGTTAACGAGCAGAAAAACACGCCGTAAATAGGAGGAATGTACGTAGCCGTAACAGGTCAACACGATGTGTTGACGGACAAGTGGGCGGCACCAGTCAGGAGAGCGGAGTTGTGACGTCACGTGGGTAGGGTCTATATCACTTTAATATATTTAAAGTGTGTCCCCTCACTCTGGATGGAAAAATGCAGTTTGAAAATAAATAAATAAATAATGACTTTAAAAAAAAAATATATATATATATATGTATGTATGTATGTATGTATACACGTATAATATATAATGCAGACTCATAGAAATGTAGTCCAGCCAATACACATACACACAGTAGGCTATGTGCCATCTAAACATTTTTATAAATTACTATCACGACAATTGTCCTTGACAAATTATTATTCCCATTCAATTGATATTCTCATTCAATGTTCTAGATTGTCAAATTATTTCGGTTTTTGTTTGTGTGCAAACTATTCAACCAGCATGTTTCCAAACGTAGCAGTTAAAAACTACGTTTCCCATAATGCCTAGCGCGGTTTAGCTTACTGATAGTTAGCTGAGGCAAAATCAAACTTTGCTATAAAAGTTTACAATCAGTGGCAGCGCAACGATGCGACACCAAACGGGATTTTACAGTCAAAGCTCCGACAGAAGTCAACAGTTGCCATTATATACGTATTTATCGTAAAAAACTTCAGGCGTTGTGGCCAAATCGTCAACCCAGTATATGGCTGTAATGCCTCATGATAGGGGTAAACTGCCAACAAAAACAAGAAGACCTACTCCTTCCCTCCCTACTACTAGGAGCCATGTCATCGAAGGCAGGCGCTGCCACCCAGCGGCCGGAGGGATTCTCTTCAAATTGGTCCCATGAAAAATCATAAAAACCGGACATTTTTATGAATTTATAAAACCCGCCCGGACCACGAGGATACTATGTGAAAGTAGGACTTGTCCGGGCAAAAGAGGACGTTTGGTCATTTTTTTCCGGGCACAAATAATCATCCTCATGCATGCTATCGTGCGCTATGTTAGCATTTTAACAACCACTGCTCCAAGTTGAACCTTTGCGGCTAGCTGTCAATGATCATTCATTAGTGTTAACCTTTAGCACGTTGACATTTTAGGCACAATATCCATCACACTGCATTTTGTCCTCTGCTGTGTTAGGATTATAGCAACAATTGTTCCAAGTTGAACCATTGTCTTGTCTAGCTGCCTAAGGTAGCAGGTAATGATCGTATTCCAGTGCTGACTGTTAGCATGTTAGCATTTGTGGCACAAATATTCATCATCCTGCATGCTAGCGTGTGCTATCTTAGGCAACAATTGTTCCAAGGTGAACCATTGCTTTTGTCTGGCTATCAGTTAATGATCATTTACCAGTGCTAACTATTTGCATGTTAGCTTTTGAGGCATAATCTTAATCCTCAACGTTACCTTGCTCGACATTGGCATTTCTGTATGTTATTGTTTCATGTTGAACCCTTCGTCTGCCTTTGCCTAGCAGTAGCATCGACGGCGTTAGACGTCCAATCCTTCTGAACTGGAGGGCCGGCTATTTCAAATGAATTGGATGTCTATCGCCGTCAATGGCAGCCGACCATGTCCCCGGCCAACCTGGCGAAAACGAGTAACTCCTAAAATGCCCGCAAACATGGCACGCTTGCCGACCTTGGTTTTTGAGAACGATGAACTTGGACGCTTTGACGAGTTTTCCGTCCAGTGTCCACATGACGTCGACGTCGCCCTCGCCGTCCAGCCGGCACTGCAGGTGCAGGCGCTGTCCGTCCACCACCGTCACGTCGCTCAGCTTCTGGGCAAACTTGGGCGCCCCGTCTGCCACGCAGTTGTTGACCATCTTTCCCGCGCTCCCTCCGTTCTTCTTCTTAGAGTCCGCGGTGGTGGCGGGGTTCTTCTCGACCTTGCTGGCGCCTCCCTTCTTCCCCAGCACGGAGCGGAAGTCCATTTGCTGCGCAGCGCCGCTGGCCACTTTGCGCTCGTCCTCCGTCTTGGCCTTGACCCCCTTTAAGTTGGCCTTAAAATCCATGGCGGTGACGCGGCGCCCGCGCCCCTCGGTTTGATCACCTCTTCCTTTTATTTCTTCTTCTTCAGAGTTGTTCTAGTTTTTGCGCTTCCTTGTTCAGCCTCCTGTTTCCTCTTCTTCTCGTAGTCGGCGTTCTTCAGATGTTTCTTGTTCGGCCTGCTGCCGGCGCGGAACCACCCTGTGCAACTCCCTCTCTTCAGCGGTCTTTTATCTTTTGTGGTTCCTTGTTTGACCTCCTATTCTTCTTATTGAGGTCCTTAAGGTGTTCTCTGCTTGGCCTCCTGCCAGTGCGGATTCTCTCTGCAACTCCTTGCTGGAATTCCTGCTAGTCCTTATCTCTGGTCTCCTTCCTGAGGGATGTGCAGGTTCCCCGCCGGCCGGGCCTCCTGCCTCTGTGGACTGACTCTGTTGCCGCCGTCGCCTCCTCCTCTTCCTTGGCGGATGGAGCCAGCGAGAGAATAAACAGCTGGGTTAAAGCCCCCGGCCTGGAAGAGGAGCGCTGGCCCCTGCCCCGCCCCCTGCCGTTCCGCCGCCGCTGCTTACATCACATCAAGTGAACGGCGTGGCCAAATAAGGTCATGGGACCCGAAGATCGACGGAGCGCGCTCGACATCGTTCCTGGGGCATACTATTCTATTTTAGTTTTTCCTGAAAAGTCAGGGCGATCACGATCGATCGGCGCTCGGTCGGGAAGTGATGTCACGGGCGCACCTGAGGGAGCCTCGGCGGTTGTTTACCGCCAACCCGTGGAGGGATTACGGCGGAATTTTAGCTATAGCGGGACCACCCGGCGGGGGGTGGGGGCTGTTTATGTCTGGGGGAGGGGCCGGCCGGCCGGGCGGGCGAGCGGATAATACAAGCATGGAAAAATCAGCCAGTACATGAAAACAAAACAAAATTTTAAAAAGTGGTCACGTTTGTCACATGATCAGAAACAGCGGGATGGATACATTTTTCGGACCGTAATTGTCGTGACGACAGTGGTTTTGGCTGCCATTGGCGGCGATAGACATCCCATTCATTAAATTGGATGCCTATTGCTGTCGATGGCAGCAAACATTTGATGATTTTTTTCAAAAAACGTAGCATTGAAATGTACTACATTTAAAAAAATAAATACAAATACATTTGATTGTTTTTTTCCTTTTGTTTTTTTGGCATTTAAAAAAGAATTTTTATGTTTTTCCCCCCTATTTTTTTATCAAAAATATATTTTAAATGACATTTTCAAGATGATCGTGTCATTGCTTTACTCTTTGTAAATAAATGAAAAAAAAAAGCTGCTCTCCAAAGTCCAACGGATTGGACGTCTATTACCGTCTATGGCAGCCAGTCTTTATTTAGCTTTTTCAACAAGAGGAAGCTTGTTGATGCGTTTGAGTCTTCCAAGTGCTCATTTGACTTGTGAGCTGATTTTGCAAGCAACTTTGACACACGCACGGACACGTGCATTCACTCAAACGGAACATCTCATTAAACGGGAGCACGCGCGCGCGTGCACCGTCAAATGTGGATGGGAGAGAAAAGGAAAGGCAAACTCCTTATATGGTCAAGACCAGCTAGGACATACGCACGCACGCACTCACACACACACGTGCAGGAAATGAACTCCAAAAACCATTGGAGAAAGATATTATCCTACAAGACTGCTATTAAACAAATGCTTAAAAATAGTCATAAACGCGTCATAAAAAGCTCATAAACAAATAACAAAAATCTGTGTGTGTGTATGTTTGGACTGGAAAGTGGGAGTATTTCCTGTTCCTCCACTGCCCCCCCCAAAAGTTGTGTTTGTGTGTTTTGTGCTGATGTGCTGTGATTGCCTGAGGAGAGCGAGTTTCAGCATTCAAGTAGAACTAAGAGAGCATCAGTATATGCCCTGGAATTGTCCTGCCATTGACAGCACAAGAAAAATAGGAAGAAATGATCAACAGGAAGTGACCAAAACACACAGGATGTTACCCATCAAGGACCCCCAAATCCATAGGAAGTGACCCCAAATTCATGGGAAGTGAGCTGGAAATGACCCAAAATCCACGGAAGGTGGACAAAATAAAAATCAACAGGAAGTGACCCAAATTTAACAGGAAGTGACTTGACCTGAACAATATCTACCATTATAGGATTGGCTACCATTGACGGCGCCAGATGGCCAATCCATTTGAAGTGGGAGGGAAAGCAGGCGACGAATGAACATTGGATCATTCGCTGCCACCCTCCCGCTTCAAATGGATTGGAAGTCGACTAAAACTCATTTCAGAAGGATGATCAAACACCACATGATTGGAAGTCTTATCATTTTCAACGGCACTGTAAGAGTTTGTGGCAGCCAATGAGTTAATGTCCTGGGCCTATGTGGATGGACACACGCACGCGCACACGCACAGCCGTGTGTCTGTTCATGCCCATCTTGGGTGGACTTTTTACTGTGCGTGAGCGGCGTGTTTTGTCTTTATAAGGCTTCCACTTCTGTTTCTGCTTGGACTTGCCCGCTTGCTGCTCTCGAGTGTGAGTGTGCGCAAAAGCCCTTCCTCGAGCGGACACATGGGGGACTGTTTTTTAACATGCACCCTTTCTCAAAAGTTTTGAGTAGAGTTGTTGATATTATTGGACAGCTGATATCATCGGCCGATAAAAGCATTTTTTATCGGATAATATCAGTTTTTCATTATCGGGTTTGGGCCAGTATTCACTTTTGAACGGTTAGGTAGCGTACATATTGCCATCAAAGTGAACGTAAAAGCCGCCACCTGCCTTTGCACAAGGGCTGGTCACAGTTTAGCACAGCGGTTATGCCAATTGACCATTGGATGCAAACTAAGATGCTTGGGATTTGTTATGTGAGTAGACCGTTTGCAAAAATTCAATGAACAATGAATGATTGAAAAATAATGACTGTGTTACCAGAAAGAAAGTCACAAAAAAAAACTTGAAAAGAAATAAAATCCAAAAATATGTGGAAAAGCCCAGCAAAATGAATCTTTGGAATTGTCATTACATTGGCATATCCTATGACTTGTAATGCTTTGGTTGCCCCCTAGTGGCTCTTTGGGGTAAGTACTGCAAACGTGATTTAATTGTGAATGATTCCTTTTATTTAATGATGGACATTTTGGCTTATTTCTATTATTCATACAGGACATTTATTTTCTAAAATTTCAGTCTTAATTGACACAGAATGTTTATTTGGAAACCCTTGAAGCTGTTATATTTATCAATATTAAAGCATCCAGTGGGGCATCACAATACAATTAGCAATAACATGTTACAGTGGGATGAAAAAAGTATCTGAACCTCTTGGAATTGATCACATTTCTGCATAAAATCACTATCAAATCTGATCTTTGTCAAAATCACACAGATGAAAATACAGGGTCTGCTTTAACTAAAACCACCCAAACATTTATAGGCTTTCATATTTTAATGAGGATACCGTGCAAACAGTGACAGAAAGGGGAAAAATAAGTGAACCCTCTGCCTAAGGAGATTTAAAAAGCAATTGAAACCAATTTTTACCATACATTTTAAGTCAGGTGTGTGCCCAATCACTGATGAATGGTTTAAAGCTGCCCTGCTCACTATAAAACACACACCTGGTAAGAAATGCATGCAAAGCACCGTCTGATGTGCATCATAGCTCGGTCAAAAGAGCTGTTTGAAGACCTGAGATCAAGGATTATTGATTTTTATAAAGCTGGGGAAGGATACAAAACCTTCTCTCAAAGTCAGGATGTTCATCAATTGACAGTAAGAGAAGTTGTCTACAAATTGAGTTTGGCACTGTTGCTTCTCTCCCAAGGAGTGGCCGTCCACCAAAGAGGACACCACGAGTCAGCGCAGAATACTCGAGAGGTAAAAAAGAACCCTAGAGTGTCTGCTAAAGACTTACAGAAATCACTGGCACGGTCCAATATCTCTGTGCACAAATCAACTATTTGGCCAGGAATGGTGATCATGGGAGAACTCCACGGAGGAAGCCACTGCTGTCTAAAAAAAAAAAAAGTTGCTCGTTTATCCATCCATACATCCATTATCTTCCGCTTAGTCCGGGGTTGGGTCGCGGGGGCAGCAGCTTTAGCAGGGAAGCCCAGACTTCCCTCTCCCCAGCCACTTCAGCCAGCTCCTCCGGCGGGATTCCAAGGCGTTCCCAGGCCAGCCGAGCGACATAGTCTCTCCAGCGTGTCCTGGGTCGACCCCGGGGCCTCCTGCCGGTGGGACATGCCCGGAACACCTCTCCAGGGAGGCGTCCAGGAGGCATCCGAACCAAATGCCCGAGCCACCTCAACTGGCTCCTCTCAACGCGGAGGAGTAGCGGCTCGACACCAAGCTCCTCCCGGATGACCGAGCTTCTCACCCTATCTCTAAGGGAGAGCCCGGACACCCTGCGGAGGAAACTCATTTCGGCCGCTTGCATCCGGGATCTTGTTCTTTCGGTCACGACCCACAGCTCGTGACCATAGGTGAGGGTAGGAACGTAGATCGACCGGTAAATCGAGAGCTTCGCCTTTTGGCTCAGCTCCTTCTTCACCACAACGGACCGGTGCAGAGTCCGCATCACTGCAGACGCTGCACCGATCCGCCTGTCAATCTCCCGCTCCCTCCTACCCTCACTCGTGAACAAGACCCCAAGATACTTGAACTCCTCCACTTGGGGCAGGATCTCATCCCCGACCCGGAGAGGGCACTCCACCCTTTTCCGGCTGAGGACCATGGTCTCGGATTTGGAGGTGCTGATCTTCATCCCAACCGCTTCACACTCGGCCGCGAGCCGCCCCAGTGAGAGTTGGAGGTCACGGCTTGATGAAGCCAACAGCACCACATCATCTGCAAAAAGCAGAGATGCAATGCTGAGGCCACCAAACCGGACACCCTCAACGCTTCGGCTGCGCCTAGAAATTCTGTCCATAAAAATTATGAACAGAATCGGTGACAAAGGGCAGCCTTGGCGGAGTCCAATCCTCACTGGGAACGGATTCGACTTACTGCCGGCAATGCGGACCAGACTCTGACACCGGTCGTACAGGGACCGAACAGCCCTTACCAGGGGGCTCGGTACCCCGTACTCCCGGAGCACCCTCCACAGATTGATTTTGCTCGTTTAATGTTTGCAAAAAGGCACTTGGACACTCCACAGAAGTTTGGGCAAAATAATTTGTGGACTGATGAAACTAAAGTTAAATTGTTTGGGAGTAACTCAAAACATCATACAGATGTAAATCAACTTTAGAATGGTTTCAGAAGAACAAAGTACACGTTCTGGAGTGGCCAAGTCAAAGTCCAGACTTGAACCCCATTGAGATGCTGTGGCATGACCTAAAGACAGTGATTGATGCCAGACATCCCAGGAATATGACTAAAGTACAGCAGATTTGTAGCAAAGAATGGGCCAAGATTAGTCCAGATCGATGTGCCAGACTGAACTGCAGCTACAGGAAGCATCTGGTTGAAGTTATTGCTGCCATAGGGGGGCTCACAAAATATTAAATGTGATGGTTCACTTACTTATTTTCCCCCCTTCTGTCATTGTTTGCATACTATCCTCATTACAATATGAAAAAATATAAATGTTTGGGTGGTTTTACTTAAAGCAGACTGTTTTTTTCATCTGTGTGATTTTGACAAAGACCAGATCACATTTGATGGTGATTTTATGCAGAAATGTGAGAAATTCCAAACGGTTCAGATACTTTTTAATACCACTGTAAGTGCACGACCACATGTATCGGAATCGGTTTTATATCGGTGTCGGATTTTCAGGGTTGGATAATAAATATCGGGATATCGATTAAAAAGTCATTATCGGACAACTTGTTTCATTCAACCGAATTGAGAAGTCTTAAAACATCACATCGGATGGGGAAGTGATCTGTAAATGCCCCGAAATATATAGGTAGTGACTGAAAATAAGTGAAATGTAAAGGTAGTGACCCAGGAATGCCCTAAAATCAACAGGTAGTGACCCAAAATCGATAAGAAGTGACCCGTAAATGCTCCAAAATAGGAAGTGACCCATAAACGCCCTGTTAACATTTAACATTGTGACCAGAAGTGATCCAAAATGAAAAAGAAGTGACCCGGGAAAGCCCCAAAATTAATAAGAAGTGGCACTAAAACAACAGAAAATGATTCAATCTCAATCGGAAGCCACCTAAAACAAAAATAAGACATCTGGAAATTGTGCTAAATAAAGGAAGACAGGAGTCGTGCTGCTGTGCTGACAATCACGCTTTATTCAATCAATAATGGAGAAAAACTCCAGGAGGCTGCGGGAAAACAAACAAAAAAACAGCAAAGTCCAGAGAACCGAGGCGGAGGACCCCTCTCTCTGGCCCCGCCCCCCCGCCGATGAACAGACGGGCGGGCAGGCGGGGGATCTACACGCTAACACACGCACGCTGCAGGCCTCCCGGAGGAGAAGCCGGCCTTGAGTCGGTCGGCCGCTCGGCAAAAACAGACGACAAAAAGACGCGCTCGGGCGGCGAGGGCCGTCGGCGCCACGAGCGCGTCGGCCAAAATCGTCCTTCGCGGCGTCAGCTCCGTTCGCGCCGCTTACGTGAGGGTATGACGCAAACGGCGCTCGGGAGCTGGCGCTCGCGGTTCGCTGTTTTTTTTTTGCCTATTTTTTCAATTTTTGCAAGTCTTCCGTCGGGTAAACGTCGGCGGGGAGACGCTCCACCTGCCGAGGCTATCTTAGACATCAACGTAACGTTGAGGCGCTTTGTTTTTCCGTTTCTGCCTTTAGCGGGTATTCGTTCCACGCGGGACTTTCTCCTGCTAAAGCTAAACTTTGGTTTCATCGTCGTCAAGAACGACGCATACATTCCTGGTCGCATCCGGCTATATACATTATGTACATAACTAGGGATGTCCTCATCACGTATTCACGGAGCGGAATTCCGAGGATTTCCAAGTCCGGATTGCTTAAGGGAAAAAAAATGCATCCAAATGTCAGATATGTTCACACTGAAGTGATTATGATAGCTAAGCGGGCAACAGCTAACATCGTGTTTTCCAACTTCTGCCCGCGTTGCCACGTTGCGTCGTATAAAACGAATATATTTCTTTCTTTCGGCAAACATCTGGAATATTTGGTGTATTTCACCCCTTGAAATTTCACAATAAATAAATACAAAACTCAATCTTTCTCACCCGATTCTGAAACTCTGGAAAATATTGTGATCGGACACCGTTTCCGATTGCGATCGAAGCGGGGACATCCCTATACATAACACAAGTGGAGATACTTGAGGTTGTCGCGTTTGGTAAAAAAAATTGTTGCTATATACAAGTCATATCTTTAAAAAAAGAGGAATTGGACAAAAAAGGGAAGGGCAGGGTCGCTCGCTCGCTCGGGTTTCCCTACGCGGAGCGAACGCCAATGCGAACGGTGGCTGTGTCGCAGCCCAGCGGGTTGGACAGTTCCAGGGTGTAGACGCCGGCGTCTTCTGGGCGCACGCCGGCGATGACTAGGGTGGCAAGGTCCTCGCTCGTTTCCATGTGGAAGCGGCCGCCCGGCACGGCCCGGACGGGTCGCCCGTCGCGGGACCACGAGGCGCTCGCGCCCTCGCCCGAGAAGGCGCAGGCCACCGTCAGGACTTTGCCCGCCTCGATGCTGATGTCCTCGGGCATGGCCTCAATGCGGGGGGCGCCACCTGCTGGAGAGAAGACAAGCGGGCGTTCGGTTAAACGCGCCCACTCGTGACCGGAAAAGCGTCGCTATTATCCTTATTAGAGTTGATATTTGGACGCTTGTTAAGTTTGGGACATTTCTGGGTAACTTGTAAATTTTGGGGGGCATTTCCAATGGATATCGGGTCCCTTATTCATTTTTGGACGGGGTAATTGTCATGTAAAAACCTGGAAATTAGAGTTGTCTGATAATGAGTTTATAACCGATATTATCCAACTCTGAAAATCCGATACCTATATAAAACCGATTCCGATATATGCAGCTGTGTACTTAACGTGTTATTGCTAATTGTATTGTGATGCTTCAGTGGATGCTTTCATAATGATGATAACATAGGTTTTCCAAATAAAACAAACAATGTGTGAAAATGAAGAGAAAAACTTCAACTGATTTTTTTTTTTAAATTAACTGAAATGAGTTAGAATGTCCATCATTAAATAAAAGGAATCATTCACAATTAAATAGCGTTTACAGTAGTTACCACAAAGAGCCACTGAGGAACAATCAAAGCATTACAGATCATAAGACATGCCAATGCAATGTCAATTCCCATTCGCATTTTGCTAGACTTTTGCAGAGATTTTTGTATTTTATTACGTTCATGTTTTCTTAGTGACCATTTCCTTCTAGTAACACAGTAGTCATATGTAATTAGTTTATAATTCATTATTTTTCAATCATTTATTGTTCATTTCATTTTTGCACCATGAATGCAAATGGTCTGCTCACATAACAAATCCTAAGCATCTTAGTTTGGAGACATCTACTGGCCAATAGCAAATGCTATTTTTAGACTGTGACGTCGCCATTGTAATGCGGAGGTGGGTCATTACTGACAAGCCCTCGCATACAATCCATATTATTTCTGCTTGTTTTCTCTGGTAATCTTTAAAAAAAAAAAGAAAAAAAAAAAAGAACATGCCGATCAAACACTGCTGCTACGGAACTTGTAGAAACGACTCTAGACATTACGACATATGAAGGACGTTTTCTTCATACGTTTTCCGAAACCAAAAACTCGGGGGAAAAAATGTGAAGAATGGATCAACTTGCGCGGACGTCCAAAAGACCAGTTTAACGCCAGCAAGGTGAATCCATTCACATTTCGTATGCAGTAAAATTTTGTTGGGGGCCATGGTCCTACAGATGATGAACAGGTAAGCCATTTTGATATTTTTACGTATTTTTTAGCGTAGCGTTTTGCCGTGCTGCTTCTATCTGAGAATGAATGACCTGAAAAAAAATTACAATGTATCTGACTGCCACTGTTACCTTTTCTGTTGTAAAAAAGGCAACTTTAGTAAGGGGGAAATGTAAATTATAGAATTTAGTAAAAGCTAACTCTGAATCAGGTCGGCTCTTTTTCAGCCCTCGACACTCAAGCCATCTCTTTAACTGAACAATTGTATGTTCTTCCACAAGTGAATTTGGCACCAGGGACATTATTTTCGGACAGAATTGGTAGGTTTAGCTCACTAAATATCTTGTTCATACACTATTTCCATGCATTTACTATTAGGGACAAACGGGAGGTTGACCAGCCTAGCAACAATTGCTAACGTCATGAATATTTATGAGCAAAAGTGACGTGCGGTATGCCATTAGCACAACTGCTGGGCTAAACTTTAACCAGTCATTGTACAAAGGCAGAAAGCTTTTAAAAATCGGCCGATATTACTGGTAATATCGGACAACTCTAGTTCTCATTGTTATTTCAAGGGTGTCAAATTCATTTTTGTTGAGTTATCAACAGGGAGTAACCTGGGAATGCCTGAAAATCAACAGGAAGTGACAACATAATGCCCACAAATAAATAAGAAATGCCCCAAAATTAACGTTATCATGAATGCCCATTTAGAATTTGATTAGTGACATCGAAATAACGCACCAGCTTAGCACTTAGCATAGTTTACACTAACTTTACACAGTGAACTAGGGCTATTAATTTACGAACACATACTATATAATATGACTAAGAATGTAATATGGCTTATTTTTTGTGTGGATCCAGTGTGGTATGAAGCCACTTGAACGTGACGTCACATCCGGTGAGTGTATCGTTTGTTTGTTAGCGCTGCTACTAGTCGCTAATCTCCTAGTGCTCCTCAATTTGTTTTATCCCACGGACACATCGGAGAATCGATCCTAGGCTGGTTCGGCTCTCCTAGTGCTCCTTAATTTGTTTTATCCCACGATTTAACAGGTCGTGGGTTAAAACTACTCTACTCTCCTCTTTAGCTCTATCTTGCTAGCCTAGCTTATCCGAGCTATGGCTAGCCCTCTGCCTTCTTCCTCCCGTCTTTTCTGCTCAGTGTGCTGTATGTATAGCGAGCACCCTGGCTCCTTCGTCGAGGACAGTAGTAGCTGTAGGAAGTGTAGCTTAGTCTCAGGGTTGGAGACCAGGGTTTCTGAGCTAGAAGCACGGCTCTGCACTCTAGAGACGAAAGCTAGTCCTAGCTATAGCCAGGTAGTGGCAGGGCCCGCAGGTCGTGCTTGCAGTAGTAGGATTGCTAGCGCAGTTAGCCCCCCAGCGAGCCCCGTGCAGCCGGGGGAAATTAAGGACGGATTTGTGACTGTACGGGGGAAGCGCAGTGGTAAACGCACAACCTTAGTGCACCAGCAGCTTCACATCAGCAATAGGTTTGCCCCCCCTCAGCGACACACCGGCTGAACCAGACACTCTCGTAATTGGAAGCTCCATAGTTAGAGACGTGAAGCACCCGGCGGTGTCTGTCAGGTGTTACCCAGGGGCCAGAGTCGGTGACATCGAAGGAAACCTCAGGCTCCTAAAGCAGAGTAGGAAGAGGTTCCGCCGTATCGTGATTCACGCAGGCGGTAACGACGCCCGGCGGAGACAGTCTGAGGTGCTTAAATTAAACGTAGCCTCGGTGTGTAAACTTGCTAAGTCGATGGCGGACACCGTAGTTTTCTCTGGTCCTCTGCCTAATTTGGTCAATGATGAGATGTACTCTAGATTCTCATCATTTAACCGCTGGTTGTCTAGATGGTGCCCAGAAAACGATATAGTCTTTGTTGATAACTGGCACGCGATTTGGGGCAAGTCCGGGCTCATGCGCCGAGACGGCATTCATCCGACTTGGGACGGTGCTGCTCTCTTAACTCGAAATTTGGCCGCCAAACTAAGTCTCCCAAAGTGACACTTCAGAGTGGGGGCCCGGGCGCAGTGTTGTCGTGTAAAACACAACTCTGTTAGTAGTGACCACTCGCCTCTTTCCGAGCTGTCACAAATCCAAAATTCAGGACAGAAGATAGAGACTGTGTCCGTGCCTCGTATAGTGAACAGGGGAAAACAGAGTACTATAGGAACGAGACCAAAGAATTTAATACATATAGCTCTTAATAAATATATAAAATGCGGATTATTAAACATCAGGTCAATCTCGCCCAAATCTCTGTTAGTTAATGACTTAATTGGGGATTATAATATTCATATTTTGGCCCTGACTGAAACTTGGCTTCAGCAGGATGACTTTTTTAGACTTAATGAATCCGCACCCCCAAGTCACGTGAATTTTCACACAGCTAGAAGCACGGGCCGTGGAGGGGGGGTGGCAGTAATATCACACTCTTGTTTAGGTATGAGCCCAAAAAGTACATCTAATTACATTTATAACTCCTTTGAAAGCCTAGCACTATCAATTATAGACGCTAACTGGAAGAACCAAAAACCAGTTCTTTTCATAGTGGTTTACCGTCCCCCTGGTCCCTACTCACAGTTTTTGTTAGATTTCTCTGACTTTTTATCTAGTATTTTGCTAAGCTGGGATAGAATTATAATTGTAGGGGATTTTAATATACATGTTGACGACGAAGGTGACTCCCTTGGTAAGGCCTTTAATGACCTACTAGATGGGACTGGCTTCATTCAAAATGTAAATAAACCAACTCATAGTCACAAGCACACCCTGGACTTGATTTTAACCTACGGTACGGAGATTAGTGATCTTAGTGTCCATCCCCACAACCCCGTACTGTCTGATCATTTTCTAATTACCTTTCAGTTTGTGCTTCAAGATAATCCGCCACTAGTGACTAGAACTCAGATGAAAAGGACATTTGGTGATCGCTCTGTTTCAGAGTATAAACAGATAATTCAGCCTATATTTGCCTCCATGTCATCTAATTATGAAGGAATAATGTCCGGCCTTGCTGTTAATGACGAGTTTGTTGATCGTGTTATGTTTACGCTTCGTACTACCCTCGATGTCGTCGCTCCCTCCAAATTAAAGTTTGTCAAGCCGAGACGAGCCTCTCCCTGGTATAATGCTGAAACACGCTCTCTTAAACAATCGACACGTAAATTAGAAAGACTTTGGCGCCGTTCCAACACAGAGCACACCCTCTCTGCCTGGAAACACAGCTTAGTGACATATAAGCAGGCCTTGCGTACGGCTAAAACCAGATATTACTCATCCTTAATAGAGGAAAACAAAAATAATCCTAGGTTTCTGTTCAGCACTGTAGCAAGGCTGACAAACAGTCACAGCTCAATAGAACCTTATATCCCAACCACCCTTAGCTGTGATGACTTCCTAAAATTTTTTAACAATAAAATCGCAACTATTAGAAATAAAATAAATGAATCACTTCCAGTTATTAGATCTGATAAAGTGCAGACAAAGAATTCGGAATCTCCTATAAACCCCTATAAAATATTAAATAACTTTACCACTGTAGACCAAATTGATGTAATTTCAATTATAATGTCCTCCAAACCATCAACATGCCTCCTCGACCAAATCCCAACCAAACTTTTTAAAGAGACCCTGCCTCTAACTATTGACACTATCTTAAATATAATAAATACCTCATTAGTTACTGGCTACGTGCCGCAGTCCTTTAAATATGCAGTTATTAAACCGCTCTTGAAAAAACCTACTCTTGATCCTGAAATTTTGGCCAATTATAGACCTATTTCTAACTTACCATTTCTCTCCAAAGTCCTTGAAAGAGTGGTAATTAAACAGCTCTGTCAGCACCTATAGTTTATTTGAACAGTTCCAGTCTGGCTTTCGAGCTCATCATAGCACTGAAACCGCATTAGTTAAAGTAACTAATGACCTGTTACTTGCCGCTGACGTTGGATTAGTCTCGATCCTGGTTCTGTTGGACCTGAGCGCAGCCTTTGACACAATCGACCATAATATCTTATTGCAGAGATTAGAATGTGACATAGGCATTAGAGGAGCAGCCCTCTGCTGGTTTAAATCATATTTATCTAATAGGTACCAGTTTGTCAATGTAAACCAACAATCATCATCGTACTCTAGAGTTAGTTATGGTGTGCCGCAAGGATCTGTCCTCGGGCCCATCTTGTTTACGCTGTATATGCTTCCTCTAGGTAATATCATCAGAAAACATAGCATTAACTTTCATTGTTACGCTGACGACACACAACTGTATCTATCAATTAAACCTGAGCAGGTCAGGCAAGTAGAAAAACTAAGCGCCTGCGTCCGAGATATAAATACCTGGATGAGCACTAACTACGTATCTTCTACTTAACCCTGAAAAGACAGAAGTCCTTATAATAGGCCCAAAAAGTGTTCGAGACTCTTTAGCTGCCCAGATAGTCACTCTGGACAATGTAAGTGTAGCCTCCAGCACCACAGTTAAAAACCTAGGAGTTTTATTTGACCCTGACTTATCGTTTAAAGCACACATTAAACAAACCTGTAGAACGGCTTTCTTTCACCTGCGCAACATCGCCAAAATTAGAAATATTTTATCTAAAAGCGATGCAGAAAAATTAATTCACGCGTTCGTTACATCGAGATTGGATTACTGTAACTCCCTACTTGCAGCTTGTCCTAAAAGCTCTCTAAAAGGTCTTCAGCTAGTCCAAAACGCAGCAGCAAGACTTTTAACAGGAACCAATAGAAGAGAGCACATCACCCCTGTGCTCCAGGCACTTCACTGGCTTCCAGTCGAGTTTAGAATTAAATTTAAAATACTCCTTCTTACATTTAAGACCATTAATGGGTTGGGGCCACCTTATCTCACCAATGCTCTGGTTCCATACCGCCCCAACAGAACACTCCGATCTCAGAATGCAGGTCTACTGGTAGTTCCCAGGGTTTCTAAAAGTACTGTCGGAGCTAGAGCCTTTAGCCACCAAGCCCCTGTTTTATGGAATCAGCTTCCAGCTAGTATTAAAGAAGCCGAGACAGTCTGCACATTTAAGATTAGATTAAAAATGTTCCTATTCGACAAAGCTTATGGTTAGGCTAGTTGAAGTCAGAGTAGACTCACAGTTTAGTCTAAGCTGCACTAGAAGCTATAATGCTGGGGGCAGTACAGCCGCTGAGTTCTATCTCCTTTTCTTACTCTACCTACCACTTGTCTTACTTTATTTCTATTTTCCAATGTTAATATCTAGTTGTCTAGTCTCTTCATCACTAGTCACCCGGTGTCCCCTTTCCCCCCTCCCCTCTGGGGAGGGGCTATTTTTCAGCTGCAGCCGCCTGACTGTCCGGACCCCTGGCTGGATAGACGTCCTCGCTGCTACCCCCGTCTCATCTGACTAGAGGGACTTCTTCTTGCTCCTTTACTCCACTGTATTTTTACGGACTATAATTTCGCTTGCTAATTCCCATTAGCCGTTCTGGGGTTCCTGTCTATCCGTCCTGGGAGTGGATCTCTCCTGACTGTGGTACTCCCCAAGGTTTCTCATTTTTCTCCCAATTGACTCTGGAGTTTTTGGAGTTTTTCCTTGCCGGCATGGAGGGTCTTAAGGATAGGGGATACCCAGGACTTGAACTGCATCTATTCATCTTTGTTGCTTCATTTCTAATTGTGTATCATATTGCCTCTGTAAAGCCCTTTGAGACTTCTGTTGTGATTGAGGGCTATACAAATAAAATTGAATTGAATTGAATATGGCTGCCACAAGAAATAGATGAACTTATAGAAAGCACTTTGACCAGAAGAAGAGAGCAGCATTAAAGTCTCAGTTTAATATCAATTCTTCACAGAAAAGATTCATTTTTAATGACTCGCCACTGTCCTCTAGTGGGCAGTGGAATACTCTGCAGTTGTAATTTGACAACTACAGTGGTACCTCTACATACGAAGTTAATCCGTTCCAGGACCTTGTTTGTAAGTCAAAATGGTCGTATGTCGAGCAGGATTTTCCCATAGGAATACATTATAATTCCATTAATTCGTTCCACAGCCCAAAAACCTTCACTAAATCCTTAAAAAATACTGCTGGTACTATTACAAATGGCAATTACACATAGCAAAACAAATAAATTATCAATCAAAATCGTAATAATAATAATAATAATAATTCCTGTATTAATGTAACGAATCGGGTTCTAATGTGGCGGACGTTTTTTGCTGACCCTGAACGCACCGCGGGGCTGACGTGCCAGAGACAGACCGGTGAGCTTGAGTTTCACTTTCACTTTGAATGTTTTCTTGAGAACACCGTCAATTGCGGCAGACAGAAGGTGTTTTTGTTTTGAATAAGTTGTGAAATAAATGATAAAAACGTGGCGAAGTTGGCGATTTCTCTGGAGATGTTACCACAATAAGAATTGTCAGCTTAACTTATAAAGACAGGCGAACGATGGTCGGAGGAGGACCGTGGAGATGTATCGTTGAGCCATTTCACGGATGCCCACCCTACGCTCATATTTTTCTGTCATTTGCATCTTCATTTAGAAGGTAAGCGTCAACTTTTTCCTTGTTTCACCACCTGTACCAACCTTTTCTGAAACCAGTGTTGATTTGTCACACAAGAAAATCCGCCGTGCATTCGTCTGCGGTGCTGCCATTGTCGTCGTATTTCGAGCATGTCGTCGGATGTAGAAACAAATGGCGAGTCAAATTTTACGTCGGATGTCGAAAAGTTCGTGTGTCGAAGCGATCGTATGTAGAGGTACCACTGTATACTGTATAATAGTCCTCACGGCCTGAAAGGAGTATACTGTAGTCTCTTTGGATTGCGTAACATAAATACGGCGCTACCGTTTAGACATCACCACAGTGCGGCGAAACAACAATGACGAATTACATCGAAATACATTTTTGTAGAAAAGTTGATTTGGATCGTACGCCGCTGATACACACGCTCAATAATTTTGAAAAAAGGTCTTACCGATGGCCCTGAAGGAGGATCCGCTTACAAGCTGACTCATTCCCGTGACGCTGCTGGAGCTAACGGCGTACGAGTCGGACGCCGCCGAGGACACGCTGGACAAGGACATGGTCTCAAACTTCATCTCGGCCGCCAGGCTGCCGAAGGAGTGGGACTCCATCACGGAGGACCGTTGGGCAGAGGACGACGAGAAGGAAGATGACGACAACTCCATGGTGCGTGTCTCCCTCCTCATGGCTGCGTAGGAGCCGGACGAGGAAGACTCCTTGAAAGTGGTCACGGTCGAGCCTGGAAAAGCGTGACCGTTAACTTATTTGGGTTCCGAAAGAGCCAAAAACACTTTACTCACCTTTAAGTGCAAGTTGCTTTTCACAGTAAGCGGTGACGGACATCCGAACAGCCCGGTAGACCTGTCCGGTGAAGGAGAAGGATGATTTGGACACGCCTCCTTCCGATGTCATCTCGCAGGTGTACTCTCCTTGGTCAGCGTCAGTCAGGTCACGGATCAGGAGGGTGCAGGAACCCTCAGAGTAGCGTGTTTCAAAGCGGCCGCTCTGAGAAAGCCGCCTACCGTCGCGATACCACGACACCTCCTTGATGCTGCCCTCACAAACGCAAGACATCTTCACCGCGTCTTGGTAAGCCACAGCCGCCAGCTGACTGGTCACTTTAGGCGGCTGAGAAGTCGGCGGAGGTGGGGATTTGACTTTATCGGGCTCAGGGGATTTAGCAGCCCTCGGTGATTTGACGCCAGATGGTTCCGGAGACTTGATGCCTCGTGGGGTCTTGGTGCCAACAGGTTCCGGGGACTTAATGCCTTTAGGTGTTTTGCTTCCTGCAGGTTCAGGGGATTTGACTCCTCTGGAAATCTTAGCATCCTCAGGTTCAGGTGACTTGGCCGGGGGTTGTGGTTTAGATCCTGGTTCGGGAGATCTTATACCCCTGGGGGATTTCATTCCATCAGGTTCAGGAGATTTAATTCCAGGAGTCGGTGACTTCACACCTGGTGTCCTGACACCCGGAGTTGGGGACTTGACACGTGGTACCGGCGACTTGACTCTGGGCGTTGGTGATTTAATAGAGGGCTCAGGGGACTTGATGCTTGGTTCTGGTGATTTCACGCTTGGTTCAGGAGATTTGACGCTAGGCGCTGGTGACTTGACGCTAGGTTCAGGAGATTTGACGCTAGGCGCTGGTGACTTGACGCTAGGTTCAGGGGACTTGATGGGTTCAGGAGACTTAATGCCAGGTTCAAGAGATCTAACGCTGGGTGCTGGGGACTTGACGCTAGGTTCAGGAGACTTGACGCTTGGTGCTGGAGACTTGACGCTAGGTTCAGGAGACTTGACGCTGGGTACTGGGGACTTCGCACTAGGTTCAGGAGACTTGACGCTAGGTGCCGGGGACTTGACGCTAGGTTCAGGAGGCTTGACGCTGGGAGCTGGGGACTTGACGCTAGGTTCAGGAGACTTGACACTAGGTGCTAGGGACTTGACACTAGGTTCAGGGGACTTGATGCCAGGTTCAGGGGACTTAACGTCAGGTGCAGGAGACTTAACACCCTTGACCTCTTTGGTAACAGCCTTGCGGATGGTCAAGGTGAACTGAGCCTCCTGTCGGCCCGCCGAGTTCTCTACGATGACTGTATAATGTCCCTCATCAGAGGTCGCAATGGAAGAAATCTCAAGGTTGGACTTGTACTGCGTGGTGGTGACCTTAACACGGTGGGAGGAGACAACGGTTCTCCCCTCATGCGCCCATGTAACAGAGGGTGCCGGCTCTCCGTCAATATCGCAGGAGAACCTGGCCGTTTCGCCCTCGGCAAGGGTCAAAGACTGGGGCTTGGTGAGAAATCTGGCCGCGACGGGTGACTTCACTTTTTGGACAGAAAGCTGCTCGGACGCAGCGGAAAACTTTGTCTTTGCTTCGGCTGCGACGCGCTTTTCAGAAGATGCAAACTTCTCGGAAGAGTAGGAGGAGGCAGATGTCAAGCGTTCCGTAGAAGCGTACTTGACCGATGAGCCGTAGCGCTCGGCGGACGAGTATCTCTCAGAAGAATCCCGGTAGCCTTCCCGAGTGATGTCTTCGCGTGTCTCGGTGAACTTGGTCTTGCTTTCTTCCACTTCAAAGTGGCTCTGAGATTCGTAACCAGTTTTGAAGCGGGACCAGTGGTAGTGATCAATTCGCGTCATTTCGGGGACTACGGTTTTGGGAACTTCCTCATCCTTGCGCCGAGATGAGAATGCGGTGTAGGCGCCGCCCGCCACGTCCAGAGTGGCGTAGTCTGAGGCTTCTCCCCTGGCGTTGGAGCAGAAGCAGCGGTACGTCCCACTGTCCTCCTCTTGGCAGTCCAGGATAGCAATGGTCAAGACTCCCCTCATGTTGCTAAAGACATATTTGCCGCCGGTTTCGCATATCTCGTTCCCGTTGTGGAACCACTTGACCTCTGCCTCTGGCTTGGCTTGGACGTTCAAGGTGAATTTGGTGTCCTGGCCGAGCGGCACTCTGTGCGAGCGCATCCTAACGGTCACGCGGGGCCCGTGATCCAGGCGGAATGGAGACTGACTGACTACCTGGTAAGTCCTCTCAGACTTCAGAGCCGCCTTTCTGGCCTCGTAGCGGGACATGATATCAAAGCGGGCAGAGCGCTCGAACCGAGAGGAGGAACGAGAGGTCCTCTCCGCAGACCTGATGGGGCTCGGCGAGCGGGGACGGGTGCGCTCGGGCGTTGGGGATCTCCTCTCTACGATCTCGGTTTCAGTCTCGGTCTCCGCCGTCTCCAGCCTGGTGCGAGTGGAACGCATAAGCTCGGAGACTGGGCGCATCAGCTCGATGTACGTGGGGGAAAGCGAGCGCCTCCTTCTCATCAACTGAGAAACGTTACGCTTTTTCTTCGTCTCGGTGACTTCCACGGCTTTCTGCCGCACCTCCTGCGCCATTTCTTCACGCCGCACTGCGCGTCGTTCAACGCGGACCGGACTGACCGCAGGGGAAGCGGAAAAGCCGAGTTCCAGTTCATCTTCCAGCATCATCCGTTCCTGCTCGATTCTTCTGGTGGACAGGTAGTCATCCGCGGTCATGAGCAGCTCCTCATCACTCAAATCGCCCAGGGATCTTCTCCTGGAAGTGAAGGAAATCTCTGACTTGGGAGACGGTGAGCGGCGAGCGGGTCTGACGATTTCTAGATCGTCGAAAGTCATTTTTGGAATTCTCCACCTGGGCCTGTACTGGTCGGTGATTCTAGGAAGCGGCACGACATAGAACTGCTCCCACCTGGAAAGGCGAATTCGCCTCTGTCGCTTTTGCACAAACCTCTCCGTCCTCTCTGAGACCAGGTACTGGTCTTTCAATTTGCGGTACCACTTCATGTCAGAGAGCGCAACAAATTGCTTGATAGCCTTGTCCTCATCCAGAGCTCTGCGGTCGTGGATGATCGGCTCGGGAATCTCGTACGGCATGAAAATCCTTCGCTCTTCTTCGAGTTTCTTGGTCTCCGACTTTACCACTGTGATGTCAAACTCACCCTCGACATTCTTGGTGCTGACGGCGGGCTTGTACATCTCTGCGGCAAATTTCAGAGCCTCTTGGGCCGCCGGATTCAGAGGAACAATCTCCTCCGTGGCAGCAATTTTCTGAGCCATCTTGTTGGTCTTTTCAATCTGCTTCTGGACGTGTCTGTGCTTCTCCTCCTCGCTCTTGTACTCTCTTCTGGTGTAAGTCAGGCGGTCCACCTGCAGGCTAGCCTGGCAGCTCACAGATCCGGCAGAGTTGGTGGCGGTCACTTTGTAGACGCCGGAATCCTCGAGCAGCGTCTCCCTTATGTACAGGACATGGTGGTCAGTGTCCTCTTGGATGAGGATGACCTTGGTACTCAACCGCAGAGAGTGGCCGTCCTTCTCCCATTTTAGGGATGGAGCGGGGATTCCAGACACTCTGATATCAAAGCGGACACTGTCTCCTTCCGTGCACTCCACGTTGGTCAGCAGACGCTTGAAGGTGGGCCTCATGGTTTCCTCCGTCACAGGGTGCGGCGTCACGGTGAGACGAGCCTTGCAGCTGTCCTCTCCAAACTTGTTGTGAGCCATGACAGTATACTCAGCGTCATCGCTCATGTCAAGATTGTGGATGATCAGCTGATAGAGACCCTTGTCGCTGAGGAATGTGTACTTGGCGTCACGCTCTCCGGGCTGGATGGCTTCTCCGTTCTTCAACCAGGTGACACGAGGATCGGGGTGTACGGTGATGGTGACGCCAAAGCGCACATCTTCGCTGATGTAAGCTGTGCGATTGTACAGAGGCAGCGTGAACTCCGGTGGCCTGTACATGATTTTGGTTTTGTCCACCCTCCTTCTCAGTTTTTTGATAGAACGACCGACGTAGTGCTCTCTGAGGCTTCTCACGGTCTGGACAAAGAGTTCACCGTACGCGCTATCTTCACCCTCATCGCTCAACACCCTGCACCTGTAGACACCGTCGTCGCTGTCTTCGATATCCTTCACGTATATGCTGGCCAAACCGTGGCTGTACGTTATCTCATACTTGGAACTGGAGTGCAACTGACGGCTGCCAAAGTACCAGCTCACCTGCGTGCTTTGGTCAAAGCTTGCGATGCTACAAGTGAACCGGACGTGGCCGCCCTCCTCAGCGGAGGCGTGCATGACCGGGCCGGCACGAAGACCGCGGTACTCTGCGGCAATCTTAACTTTGCCAACGGCCAATCCTCTCTGGTTCCTGAAGGCGCCGCCGTATGCCACGCGAGCTGCCGAGACGATGGTATCGGTCCGCTTTACCGTCGAGTGGTAGTACCTTCTGTGTCTCAGCGTTCGGATGACTTTGCTGCTGACGTGTTCGATCTTCATCTTCAGCCAAGGGTGCTCCAATGCCTCGTGGGCCGTCATACGGAGCTTCCTGTCCTTGACGAGAAGTCTGTCCACAAAGTCCATGGCCTCTAGACTGATGTCCCTGAACGCTTCTGCGTCAAAGACATACTCGCAGGCGGAGATGTTCTCGATTGTTTGTGTGACTGATTCCGCGGCAAAAGGATTGAGACCGCTCAGCAAGACGTAGGCCAGTACACCCACAGACCACATATCAGTGGCGGTCGTGACCAAGTCATGGCGGTGGACTTCAGGGGCGCAATACTCTGGAGCCGAGAAGAGCATTCTGATGTTTTCGCCCGGTACCAGCAACCTCGCCTGACCCATGTCAATTATCTTGATGAGGTTGCTTCTCCTCGTGGTGTAGACGATGTTCTCCGGGCGGATATCAAAGTGGCCGAAGTTGTTGCTGTGCAAAAACTTGAGTGCGGCGCAGACCTGTCTGAGATAAAGGACGATCTCTCGCTCGGAGAGCTCAAAGTTGCTCGTTCCGAGGCGCTCGAAGATGTCGCCTCCAGAAATAAACTCAAAGATCAGGACAATTTCCTCCATACTTTCAAAGTATTCGTGCAGGTAGATAATGTTCTTATGCCGGGCTACGTTCAAGGCCTCAATTTCCCTCAGAACCAGTTCACGGTCAGTTCCTTTGACTTTGATGAACTTGGCCATGAAGGTCTTCTTGGTAGCGATCTCCACACAACGGTGGACCACTCCGAAATGACAGCGAGCCAGCTCCTCGGAAATGGTGTACTTGGAGTGCAGCTCCTTGATTTTGAAGGACTGAGCCTCTTCCTTGATAATCTCTCTGGTCTCGTCCACTTCCTCGTCATAGTTCCGAATCACGGACTTGTCTTCTTTTGTTGTGACGGGTTCCGTCGGAGCGGAGGGAGGACTCAAGCCAAACTGGTTCTCCGCAATGACGCGGAATTGATACTTTGCTTTGCCGAAGATGTTGAGGATGGTGACGCTGCAGTCGGCGGTCTGGCCGGCACGAATCCACCTATCCGCTGAGGTGGGGCATTTCTCCACGATGTAGCTAATGATGCTGCTTCCGCCGTCACTGGCTGGGGGCTCCCAGGTCAGGGTAATGGAGTCACGAGAGACGTTGCTGACTACCAGGCCTTTGGGAGCTTCGGGAATGTCGGCTATGCTCACCTCGATGGTCTGTTTGTCTGTTCCGAACCTGTTTTTGGCAATGATGCTGTAGTAGCCTGTGTCCTTCTGCTGAACTCCCTTCTGGAAGACCAGTGAAGTGAAAGAGCGGGTGGTGATGATCTGGTGATACGCAGAGTTGGAAAGGATCTCCTGACCCTTTTGCCAAGTAATGGCTGGTTCGGGCTTGCCGGAGATAGGGATCTTGACGGTGATGTGTTCACCTCGCACGGCGTGGACCGCTCCCATTCCCTGGAGCTCCTTTGGCAAGTGAATCTTGGCAGGAACTGGAATTACACAGACCACGTATCGTCATTCAATTTGAAGTATTTACTCGTTGGCTTATTTAATGGGGAGGGACTGTTAAAGCAAATAGAGAATTGCAAGACAATGTACGCAGGCTGAATTTAAGCTTCCATTTTCAGTGATATTTTCATAATTTGTTGCGGGCCAAAGAAAATTGAGCAGTGGGCACCCCTGCTCTCACGTTGAGCAAGTTGAATGTTTACCTTCTACTTCCAAGTTTGCAGTGGTGGAGATGGAGCCTCCAGAGTTGGTGGCTCTGACTTGATAGACTGTAGCGTCGCTCTCGTCTGCGGCGGTGATGACCAGCTGGTAGTAACCGCCCTTGAACTCCTGGGCTTTAATCTTGGTTCCGTCGGCCTGGATCTCCTTTCCACTTCTGTACCATTTCACTACAGGCTTGGGATGTCCTACCACCTGGATAGAAGTTGAAAATTAATATGAGCACATTGCTGACAGAAAGTACAAAACATGCACGACTAGAGATAAGAACCTTTGTAACAAAGGTGGCGTTGGCGTGGTATTTGACAGTCATGTCGCGGATCTCCTCCCTGAAGCTGGGAGCACGCAGGGTCTGGTCGGACTTGGGCACGACAGGCTCCGAAATCTCACTCCAGTCGCTCTCCCCGCCCATATTCTCGCACTTGACACGGAACTCATACTCAAAGCCCTCAATTAGGCCCGTGACTTCATAACTGGTCTCCACAATCTTCTTGGTGGTGACAGACATCCACTTGTTCTGCTTCTTTTCGCGCTTCTCCAGATAGTAGGCGGAGATTTTGGCACCGCCGTCACTGGTCGGAGGTTTCCAGCATACCACACACGAGTCCTTGGAGGAGCTGACGATGAAGGGCTGTTGCGGTATACCCGGTTTTTCTGCGGAACAAACATATTACACAGAAATAAGATCCGAGAAGAATCAAACATAAGGCAAAATCCTTCCCGTTAGTGTGCATGCACGTGACCCACCGAAGGGACTCTTGATGATCACCACCGAGGGGATCTCCAGCGGTTCGCTGACACCGTACTGATTCTGAGCAGAAACACGGAAGTAGTATCCAGCGCTCTCCACCAGGTTGGGTACGCGGCAAGTGGTTCCAGAGACAGAAGAGGACACCAGGTTCCACACTTCTCCCTCCTTGGCCATGCGTTTTTCCACAATGTAGTTGGTGATCATAGAGCCGCCGTCGTCTTTGGGAGCCTTCCAGCTGATGATGACGGAGCTTTTCAGCAGCGCTTCGACCACCATCGGACCCTCCGGGATGCATGGTTTATCTGGGTACGCAAAAATAGACAGCTGTAAATCACCGGCAGATCCGAAAGTGTCATTTCATCATCTTAAAAGTCGTATAGTCACCTTGGATCTCGACTCTCAAGATGGTGTCGACGGAGCCGAACTTGTTGCTGAGCTGCACCTTGTAACGGCCGGCGTTGGTCTTCCTCTGAACGTTCCTCACCACCAGGTGGGTGTAGCTTTCTGTATTTTCAATAATCACTCCCTCTGATGCGTTCAGAGGCTTCTTGTCGTAGAACCACATAATTTGGGGGATCGGTCGGCCGATGTAGACCACGTGGAGGCGGAGGCTCGTGCCGGCTCCGGCGTAATACTTCTCCTTCAGAGGGAAGCCAGGGTGCAGCTGAGGCGCTGCTTGAAGTCTCAGTTTCCCGCTGGTCTCGATCTCCCCCGCTTCATTAATAGCGCGGCAGGTGTAGAGGCCTTCATCCTCCTGCTCGTCCGTCAGGACACTGAGGGAGTGCTTGCGGCCGTCCGAGCTCATCTTGTACTTCCGACTCTGGATCAGCTCCTTGCCGTAGCGGTACCACTTGATTTCGGGTAGAGGTCTGCCTATGATCCCACAGGACAGCGTGCCGGACTCTCCCAGTTTGGTGGTGACATCCTGGATATCTTCCTTCAAAGCCGGAGCCTCGCCCACTGCCGAACATCGACCATTTTCAAAGAGTGCATTTGACATCAACGGGAGTCCATTTTCAAAGAGCGTATTTGACAAAAGAAAAACGAATGTGAACAGAGTAACCGTCACTCACCGCTCAACTTGGTCTTGATGCCCATGGGGGTGCGTCTGGGCCTGCTGAGTCCGGCTTCGTTCTCAGCCGTGATCCTGAACTCGTACTCCGTGGCCTCCATCAGGCCACCCATGGTGAACTGCCTGTCCTTGGAACGCTCTTTGTTGCATTTCTTCCAGGCGCTTTCGCCGGCCTGCCTGTATTCAATCCAGTAACCCAAGATTTCCTTACCCCCGTCAAAGTGGGGCCGCAACCAGTGAATGGTTATGCTGTCTTTGGTGACAGAGATGATGTCGATCTCTCCCGGTTGGCTCGGTTTGTCTGTCGAGAAAATAGCAAAGTGGACGTCAATGTGCAGTCATGACAACAGTTAAATCGATTAGCTCCTGATGACCACGGTGGAACATTTACACACCGAACGGATCTTTGCAGACCACCGATTCGGACGCGGGGCCTGGCTCGCTCTGCCCAACGTCATTCTGAGCCACAATTCTGAAGGTGTATTCGGCATCTGGGATGAGGCCGGTGATGTTGTACATGGTGGTGGTGATGTGAGTCTTATTGTGGCGGACCCATTTCTCTGTGGAAACCTCTCTCCTCTCCACAAAGTATCCAGTGACCCGAGAGCCACCGTCGTCCCGAGGCCGGGCCCAGGACAGAGACACTGAAGACTTGGCCACGTCCATGATCTCCGGAGGATTGCTGGGAGGTTCCGGCGGACCTGTATATAAAAATATTTACAAATTTGTAAAACAATGCTACCGCTTAAATCTGTAAATGCATTGTCGGTACTCACAGAGCGGCGTCTTTGCTGTGACAGCCTCCTCAGACTTCAGAGAGCGGCTGATACCAAATTGGTTCTCGGCAGAGACTCGGAAATGATACTGCATGTTCTCTTTAAGACCTTTGACCACCAGGGAGTTCTCGGTGACCCGGGAATCCACGGTGTACCAAGCGGCCTTGGGGACTTCTCTCCTCTCCACAATGTATCCCAGGATGTCGGAACCGCCATCGTCAGACGGGGGCCTCCAGCTTACCCGAACCGATCTCGCCTGAATGTCGTCAAACTCCAGAGGACCTTCCGGAATGTCGGGCCGTCCGATGACTTTCACCTAAAGACATACAGACATCTGTGCGTGAGATGGAAAGGAACCTCTACTCGGTCGAGGCTCAGGATCAGGATTTCAACTCACCTTAATGTACAAGGCTTTCCTGCCGCATTTGTTCTCAAGAACCAGGTCGTAAGTACCCGTGTCGTCTTTGTGAGCCTCTTTTATAACGAGCTCCGTAATGTCATCGTTTGTGGCGATCATGGCTCGGTGGGAGACATCGCGTCCGTCTTTGGTCCACTTACATGTAGGGATGGGCTTACCACTGATACGCACCGGCAGGCAGATGACACCTCCTTGCCGCACAACGTAGCCCTCCTCATATTTACTCTCCAGCTCGTATTCGGGATAATCTACGGACGAAACCGAGGAGGTACCGTTTGGGTAAATGACACCAAATGGTGTATTTTGCCGACAAGCGATCCAATTGATTGATCTTACTGAGCATCTCCTGGACTTTGACCACCCCAGGAACATCTGCCGGCTCGCCAGTGCCGCCGGCGTTGCAGGCGATGACTCTGAACTTGTACTCAGCACCTTGCGGCATGTGTGTGAGGGTATACTCGCACATTTTGGTGGGTGTGGTGTTGCACAGGGTCCATTCCACCTGGTCCACCTTCTGCATCTCGACCAGGTAACCGGTGACAACGGAGCCACCTTCCTCTTCGGGTGGTGACCAGGCCAGAGATACAGAGGTTCTGGTGGTATCTGTAACTTTGGGATGAACCGGAGGACCTGGTGGCGCTATTTCACAACAGTACATTGGGGTCAGTTTCATTGACGCGCTAGTATTTCTGTCTGCGTCCTTCTGTAAGGTTATCACGTACCTATTGGATCCATCGCGACAGTGATGGCAGAGGTCTCACTAGGTTTGCCCGCTCCTCTGGAGTTAATGGCAGTAATGCGGTATTCGTATTCCAAGCCTTCGATCAGGCCGGAAGAGCGGTATCTGGTCATTGTCACCGGGTTCTTGTTGATCCTCAGCCATCTTTCGGAACGAGGCTCCTTGCGCTCGATGAGATAGCCAGCAATGGCGGAGCCGCCATCATCCTCCGGCGGACGCCAGGTGAGGGTCATGCCTTCGTGAGTCACGTCCAACACCTCTGGTCTGCTCGGAGGTCCGGGGATAGCTGCCAAAGTCGACCACAGATAGATTAGCGGGGGAAAGTCGTAGAATTTACGGAAAAGCAAATAAGACTCAGAAAGGTGGACTCACTCTCAGCGCTCTTGCACTCCACCACTTCTGACTGCAGGAAGCAACCGACACCAAAGCGGTTCATGGCCGCGACGCGGAACACGTACTCGGTTCCCTCGGTGAGTCTGGTAAACTTGAAGCAAGGTCGGGTCACCGATTCTGAGATGGTGATCCAGCCAGGGCGATGGGCGTCTCGCTGTTCCACCACATATCCGCTAATATTAGCGCCACCGTCCTTCTCTGGAGGCTCCCAGCTAACGGTCACTGACAGACCATCGACCTCCACGATTTTCATGGGGCCAACTGGTACACCGGGTTTGTCTGAGGAAAAAAAAAAAAAAAACGATTCAGATCTTAAACTGCAAATACATGAAAAGTGCAAATCGGTTCGGCATCAATCCGGGGATTACCGAGGATGACGACTTTAATGACTTCAGTTGCTACGCCAATGGCATTCTTAACCTCCAGCGTGTAGTCTCCCGTGTCGTTAATGGTGGTCTCACGGATGACCAGATGGCTGAATTTCCCATTGCTGTCGATTTTGATACGTTCCAGGCTGTCCTTCAGCTGGACGCCACCAAAGAACCAGGAGCAGACGGGCTGCGGCCTGGCCGTAATTGGCAAGTTGAGGTCGATGGGTTTGCCCCGGGAGATGTAGACGGTCTTCTGAGGAATGCTGGTGATGTCGATCTTTGGCGTCACTGGGGGAAAACAGGTGCGTTAGGCGAAATGAGAAACCTGAAGAGATATTTCATGTCTCTCATACCTTTGATCTCCTGGATGGTAACGGGGGTGACGATGTCCACGGCTTCGCCGGATCCTCTGCTGTTACAAGCTCGAATCCTGAAAAAGTACTGGTCGTTCTCTGTCAGAGACTGGATGGTGTACTGAGAAATAGACGCCTTGACAGTAGCCACCGTGGTCCACCTATCCGTGGACACCCTGCAGGCTTCGATGATGTAGCCCGTCAGCCTGCTGCCGCCTTCGTGCATGGGTTTCTCCCACTGCAGTGTGACCGAGGACTTTGTGACGTCCAGGACATGGAGGCTCTGAGGCACCGATGGTACTTCACACACGAGCACGGCCTCAGCCGTCTCGCAAGGTTCACCAACGCCGTAAATGTTCTCTGGCAGGACTCTGAAGAAATAGTGCATGCCCTCCTCCAGGCCGGTAATCCTAAAGAGGGTCTTTCGACACTCTGTGGTGACAGTCTTGTAGGACTTCATGTTGGCTTCGCGTTTCTCCACAATATAGTTGCTGACGTGGGCGCCTCCGTCAATACTCGGGACATCCCAGGTGATGACGACGGACTCCTTTGTATAGTCCTTTACCTTCACTGAAGCAGGAGGACCAGGAGTGTCTGTAGGAGATTGGTCCAGAAAGGTAAATTAATATCCGAGTTCTCCACTGCAAACATTGCACTCACGGGAACTTCTGATGTCCACCTACCATAGACCTTGACCAGGATTGTTGCAGACTTCTTGCCTGATGGGTTCTCTGCCTCTACAACATATTTTCCAGAGTCGTAGCGGTCGACCTTCTCCACGATCAGCATGGTGTAGCTGTCGGTGGTCTCGATGAAGCCTCGGCTCTGCAACTCCACGCCTGTCTTCCTCCAGGACACGACAGGCGTTGGGCGTCCCCCGACAGTCACAAAGAGTCGCAAGGTTCCTCCGGCACGAAGGCAAACAGTCTTCTTCAGGTCATCGTCCAATTCCAGGTCGGGCATTTCTGCGAGGACCGTCAGCGTGAGTTTGGTTTTATATTAGGATCCGGCGGCGAGACTTACCGATTCTCTCCAAGGGCTCCATCTCGGAAGTGGGGTCACTGAACTCTCCGGTGCCATTGTTGTTGACGGCGGCCACCCTGAATCTGTATTTCTTATTGGCGACTAGGCCACCGGCCAGATATTCGTTGGTCTTGATGGGCTTGGCGGTGGCACGGTACCACTGCTCAGAACCCTCCTCCAGGATTTCCAGCACGTAGCCGGTTACATCCGAGCCGCCATCATACATGGGCCTGGTCCAGGTCATGCTGATGCTATGCTTGGTGGTGTCTGTGATACGAGGCGTTGACGGGGGAGCAGGGGTGTCTGTGAGGGGACATCACAATCATTTCCATGTACATGGAGATAGAGCAGACAAAGTTTGATTAAAAATAAAGAAGTCTCACAAGTAGGATCTTTGAGAAGGATGTATGGAGATACATCGCTGGGCTGACTGTCTCCAGCTGCGTTGACGGCCGTCACTCTGAACTGGTACTCGCTTCCTTCTAGCAGGCCTGTGATCTTCAGACGTGTGTCGTAGATGGTGTACGTCTTATTGACTCGCGTCCACCTGGTTTGTAAAAACAGTAAAAAGTTGTCAGAGCACAAGTACATGTTCCATTTCAGACTTCCGGATCACACTCGTGTTAGGGTTTGTTTCATGTTTTTGTGCCTTAGTGTCTTTTGTTTGTGATCGCCTAGTGCAATGGTTCTTAACCTGGGTTGGATCAAACCCCAGGGGTTCAGTGAGTAAGTCTATGGCGTTCGGTAAAGTTTAAGATACACAGGGTGCTATTTTCATACTCTGATTAAAGGCAAAGTGCTGTTTTAGACTAGGTTTTGGACTGGATTGCCCCAATTTCCATTTAGTTCAACTCCTGGCCCTCTATCTTATGGGAGGAGAAACTGGTTTGCTCAGTGAAAAGTTGACTCGCATTTGATATGAGCAAGTACAGCAAACCTTCAGGCAGCATGGACTGCGCTAGCCCTCGCCTAACCCTAACCCATGTTGTTACCTGCTCCTTGCGTGTCTACCAATCCAATGCTCTAGTATTATCCACCTGTTCCTCACGTAACCTCCCAGTTTTTGTTTGGTCCTCGTCAGGTCGTCATGTGCCGTCTGGTTCCCTGGTTTCTTTTGATTGAGGTTTTGATTTGTAACTTTATCTTTTGTTTGGCCACCGTCTTTTGTGATTGAGAGCTAGTTTATGTTAAGTACTTTTTAGTTGGCACCAGCTTCTGTTTTTGCCTTGTGTTGCCATGCACATGGGTTCATCTTTCATTCCACGTCCGCTAGCCAGCCCCCAACCCTAATGCTCGCCATTGCGATCTGGCAGGCAGCTTGACTTGTATACCCCCCACGAGATCTTGTAACCGTCTCAGTCGGGCTGAACCCGAAATAAAGTTTCATTGCACTTGTAATGACAATAAAGTTGATCTGACAGATCATTCTTCCTTGCTTTCAAATACTTTGGTTGGATTGAAGTTGTTAGAAAATGCGTGGCACCCACCTAGTGCTATTCTTCTCCCGTTTTTCAACGATGTAAGTCTTTATCTCACTGCCTCCGTCACTTTCTGGCTTCAACCATTCGATGATGACATGGTCTTTACCCACCGCTGTTGCCTCCGGTGTGCCCGGCGGGGATGGCAAGGCTGAAGTAAGTACAGAGTGCCCGGTCAGAATCAAAGAAAAAAATGCAGTCCAACTTTTATGATCTTTAAGCAGAGATGGATAACTTCTGTCTAAAATTTTACGACTTAAAATCTCAGTTCCGTAGGTTGCCCTTACTGTAAGCGTTCCTGGCGATGACAGGCTCAGATTCCAGCGGAACGCCAGGTCCGTATTTGTTGACTCCGCGCACTCGGAAGATGTACTCGTTGCCCTTGATCAGGCGGGTGCTCACGCACGACAAGCTCTTGCACTCGGTCTCCATGATGACCCAGTTAAGACGGCTGGTTTCTCGGCGTTCCACGATGTAATGGCTGACAATGTCGCCGCCATCCTCCAGGGGGATCTTCCAGGACACCGTGCACTTCTCCTCAGTCACTCTGCTAATTGCGATCTTATCGGCAGGAGGCCCGGGAGTGTCTGGGAGGAATCAAAGGACAGTTAGATGATTATTTTGAGTTGAGAAAATAAGCAAGTATGAATTTATCCGCCAAGTTGTGGCTAACGTTTCGCCAACTGACCCATGACTTTGACGCTGACGGTGGCCGTTTTGGTTCCGTTGACATTTTTGACGGTCAGGATGTATCTGCCGCTGTCAAATCGGTCACAGTTCTTGATGACGGCCATCGCTCTTGTACTGCTGTAGGTCAGCGAGTACTTCTCGCCTATTTCCAGGATCTTGTCTCCCTTAGACCAGTAAACGGTGGGTTCCGGTTTTCCGCCCACCGCGCCGTCAAGAACAAGGTCAGAGCCGGCAGTGACAACGATGGTTTCGCCGATCAGCTTGCTGTCCAACTCTGCTTTGGGAGGAGCTGTCCACAGGGAGAGACATTCAATTTTACATCAAGAGCTTCAACGCAGCTGTGTATCATATTGCCTCTGTAAAGCCCTTTGAGACTTCTGTTGTGATTGAGGGCTATACAAATAAAATTGAATTGAATTGAATTGAAAAAGTACAGGCGCTTCAGAGTAGTGTTGCAACGAAACAGTTACTAATTTTGGTACCGATACTGATATAGGGAGTACTAGAAATTAATGCGCCGATGCTGCACAACATGTAATCTTCTAGATTTAGTTTCCAACCGCTGGTCAACCTGCTGGAAATGGACCCAAGTAAAAAAGATGCTAGCCCTCCAATGATGTGGCATCCAGTCATTCTCTGTTTTGAATTTCATTGACATCATCACTAGTACATGTCCAATCCATTTGAAGTGTTTGTTCATTCGCTGCCACCCCTGCCACTTCAAATGGATTTGACATCTAACACCATCAGTGGCAGCCAATGTTTTAAGCAGTGCCTGACCTTCTACTTACTTGAAAGGAATGTGATAGTTTAGAATTACTTTATTTTCAATACATTGACTTTGATGGGAATGTCACCTCAGAGTGCCTGTGTAGGATCTTTTCATGCTTCTGCTGTGATTTGAAATGAATTCATTACTAGTCGACAAAAACATGGCATCAGTTCAGTATCGGCAATGGCCGAGATGGAATCGGTATGGGAAGACAAAAAAATTATCGGTGCAACACTTCTGACGATTTCTCTGACTGCTGTAACCTAAAGAGTTGTTGAAAATCAAAAGATATAACTTTTGAATCTTACAGTATTCATCCTTGCAGGTGACTGGTCCGGTGGATACAGAGGGCGCGCTGTGAACTCCGGCGGCATTCTTGGCGATGACGCGATATTCGAAGGTTTCTCCTTCTCCCAGGTTGGTGACGGTAAAATAGTTCTCCGTAATGGTTGTGTAATTACACTTGAGCCAGCGGTTGTCGTCCCACTCGTCGGTACTGTAGAGCTTTCTCTCCACCACGTAGCCCACAATCTTGCTGCCGCCGTCATTGACAGGGATGCTCCAGCACAACGACACGGAGGAGCGAGTGATGTCCGTCACTTGAGGGTGACCGGGAGGATCTGAAGAGGAGAAGATCAAATTGCCTGAAATTTGACAAACTACTGAAACACTAGTTTCCTACATTGATTTCATCATGTTTTCAGGTTTTGATCTCTTAGCTAGTGGAGAGGCACTGTTTAAGTGACTAGCTCCATCTAATGTTGAAGCTGAGAAGCGCAAGAGAATGTAAGCTGAACTCAAGCTATTTTCATCATTTGCTGCTGGCCAATCAAAAGCAGGCCGTAGTTTGGACACCTGTGCAGATTATGGACTCACCGACGGGGTTGAGCGCCACCACCGGTCTGGAGGCCTCACTGGCCTTGCTAATTCCGGCAATGTTCATGGCATAGACTCTGAACTGGTACTCCAGACCCTCCATCAGACCGGAGACCTTGTAGTGACGATCCAGACAGGGCAGCTTGTTCTCCCTCACCCACAGGATGGTATTCCGCTCTTTTTTCTCAATCCAGTAACCCGTCACCACGCTGCCACCGTCGGCGTAGGGCAGGTCCCATTTGATGCCAATGGCGTTGGCAGAAACGGTCACCACATCTGGACGGGTCGGAGGACTTGGCGGAACTGCGGAGTTAACCAGAAGGAATTACACTTTCAGACAAGCGTCGTCAATGAATGTCCTTAATCTTAAATATCAACAAAATTATCAATTTTTCATGATCTTTTTATAAAGCCATTTTTTTCCCTGGTTTTTATGTTTTCTGCAGTTTCTCACGGTTTTGAAAATTTTAGTGTTTTTTTTGTGATGCACAATATGGGAAAGCGTACCAAAAGGATGTTCAATGATCACAGGGGCGGACTCGATGGACTTGCTGACTCCGAACTTGTTTTCGGCGCACACTCTGAAGGTGTACTCCATATATTTGGTCAGATGAGTGACCTTGATGGTGGTTCTCTTCACGCTGGAGTTCACCACTTGCCAAGAGGCCGAGCCGGACTCACGCTTCTCAACAATGTAGTTGCTGATTTCGGCGCCGCCATCATCAGATGGCTCGGACCAGGACAACGAGCAGGACTCGGAGGATACCCCGGAAACGGCCAAGGGGCCCGTGGGAGGGCTCGGTCTTCCGACCACCATCACGGTTACGGTGAAGGTTTTGACTCCTGCAGCGTTCTCCAGAGTCAAGTAGTATTTGCCGCTGTCGCTCCTCTTGCTTTCCTTCACCACCAAAGTGGTTCTCTCGGCTGTCGTCTTAATGGACACTCTGTCCGTCTCCTTCAGTTTCATCTCTTCCAGCTTCCAGCTGACCCTCGGCGCCGGCCTACCACTAATGGGTATGTCGACGGTGAAGGTGTTGGAGGTCTTGCAGGTGATGAGCTGGTTGGTGATGCCGCTGAGGTCGGCGGTGGGTTCGACACGAGGCTCTCTGATGAGCACTGAGGTCAAGGTGGCCTGTGGCTCACTCACGCCGGCGTCGTTCTTGGCCTTTACTCGGAATTCATACTCTGTGTTCTCTAGCAGACCCTCGACCAGCATCTTCAGGGACTTGGTCTCCCCGGCCACAGACCAGGACTGTTTGTCCTCGGCTCTGAACTCCACGATGTAGCCTCTGATGTGGCTTCCGCCATCGTGCTCGGGCTTCAGCCACACCAACGAGGCCGTGGAACTGCTTGTGTCCACAACGTCTACTCTCTTAGGCGGAGCGGGTTCTTCCGTCGCCACCACGGGGTCCTTCATCTCGTGAGGCTCCCCCTGGCCATACTGGTTAACAGCGATGACTCTAAAGAGGTAAGACACGCCCGCTGCCAGACCGGTGACCCTGATCATCTGGCGAGAACACTTGGCGCTGACCTCTTGCCACGATAGGCGACTGGCCTCGCGTTTGTCCACCATATAATACTGGATTCGCGATCCGCCGTCATTACTCGGCGCGTCCCACATCAAGGTCAATGCTCCACGCGTCACATCTTTGAAGGCGAAGGCACCCGGAGGTCCAGGTGTGTCCAGCACTTTGACGGTAAACGTAATGGACTTGCGTCCGCTGTTGTTTTCCAAGGACAGCGTGTACTTGCCGGCCTCGTAGCGGGTGCATCCCTCTAAGCTCAGAGTGGAGTGATTATCCGTGGTGGTGATATCGGCCATCGCTGGCAGTTCGCCATCTACTCTGGACCAGGTGGCCAGAGGAGTGGGTTTGCCTCGGAAGGCCGCCCGAAGGGAGACGGCGCCGCCATTTTTCACAGTGTATGTCTGCTTGAAGTCAGCATCGGTGTCGAACTCGGGAGATGTCAGCCTATCTAGAGCCTGCACAGCGTTGGGAGTGACCGAGGATTCGCCTTCTCCAGACCCGTTCACGGCGCTGACCCTGAACTTGTAGAGCTCGCCGGGAACCAGGCCAGTAACTGTGTAGCGCGTGTGGATGCAAATCTGGCTGTTGACACGATGCCACTCTTCAAGACTAGCTTTGCACATATCAATATTGTAGCCGATGATTGGTAAACCACCGTCGAAGACCGGCTTGGTCCATTCCAGGGTGACGGACGATTTGGTGGAGTCGATAACCTGACGGAAACAAACCGAGCGTTAGTGGACCAGATCTCGTCACTTTCCTCCGTTCATGGATTGGACATGGCCAAAAATATATTGTACACATAATCTAATAAACATCGTCCGCGAAGCACACCTTTGGTCTAGGACAGGGGTGTCCAAACTTTTTGCAAAGGGGGCCAGATTTGGTGCGGTAAAAATGTGGGGGGCCGACCTTCGCTGACGTCCTTTACGTAGGACGATATATTTAAGCAAATTTTAGCAAGCCATTCTGTGTGTCACATTTGCTTTATTATTTTTTTTTAATCAGTAATTTCAACGATCTTGCAACTAGCCTTTGTGGCGTTCTCTCTCGACTCTCGGGCTCTTGCAAAATACTGCTGCTGTGAAATTAAACTAGCTTAAAGTTGCTGCAATTTCTCGCTGCGTATCTTCCCTATAATCTTGTCGTACATGTCAGCGTGTCTTGTTTGGTAATATCGCCTCACATTGAACAGCGACTGTCTCTGCAAATGAGGCAGACACAGTTGTTGCGTATTTTAGTGAAGAAATAGTCCAATTTCCACCTATCCTGGACTTTCTTTTGTTGATTGTCGCTATTTTAGAAAATTGGAAGTAAAGGGTCACACGGGGTAATGTTGCTTAGAGTACTGCTGCCTTTTAGTGGGTACATTTAGTGTGTAAGTTACTTCATATGCTTGTAGCAGTACTGCTGACTAGTGTTGCACCGATACCATTTTTTGGGCCCGATACCGATACCTGGCTGTGCAGTATCGGCTGATACCGATACCATTCCGATACCACTCTGTGTGCGTAAAACGGATGCAACAATACAGTTAAGTCACGGTTCGGTACGATTTTCGATACAATTCAATACATTTAATGCTCTGAAACAGAAAATACAACTATTATTATTATTTATTTTATTTTTTTGCTAACAAGCAAAAATAACAGTGCCATCATATAAACAAGCATTTTAGTGCATAGTGTGCTTACTTCTTACTGATCTGAAGAAAAATTTTGCATATAAGTGCTGAGAACAATTTTTACTGTTTGTAAAGTGGGTCACACTGTTGATTGCTGCAGCTCTCTTTGCAGCTATATTTAAACATCCTATTTGTGGTCCAAGTCCATCTGTAACATGTACTGAATTAACAGTATTTGCAGCATTATCTATAGTCACTGATATGGGTTGATTTGGCCTGCTTAACTTCCATTCAGTCATGGCGGTTTCTAATTAATCAATGTAGTTTATGGACTACGCGTCGCTCTGGGCTCACGCAGCTAATGGCATGGGATCTAATGTAGTACAGCTAGGTTGCTATTTGATGATATCTAGTGTGTGCGCGCGAGAGTTGGCATGGGATCTAACATAGGACATCTAGATTGCTATTTGATGATATCTAGTGTGCGCGCTGTGCCGCTTGAGTGTTTTTTGGCCACAGAAGTCACTTCTGCTCATTACTGCACAACACCAGCATATTACAATCGACTTTCATAAACAGGACGAGTTTGAAGTACGGCACTCTTAATTTGCCACGTCTCCCACGGTCTTAACCTTTCTGATCCCATCGGCGTTACAACAGCAAGCGTTAGCTTACGCATGCTAATCGTTTCTGAATACCATGTTAAATGAGCAGCGTAACATCGCGGATATGCGTTGTAGTGCACATCCGTAATATTGAAGACGAAGGCGTAAATTTCGTGTGGTAATTTTGAGACAAAGACATACAGATGTAATGATTTGGGAAGTTAGCTCACATGGGGAGGACAGTATATTTGCGTTCAAATGATGCCAGTACATGGTATCGGCGCCCCTAAATGTTGGTGCTCGTCGATACCGATACGACCAATTCGGGCCAGATCGGCGCCCCCTGCCAAAATTGGTATCGGTATCGGTGCAACTTTACTGCTGACCAATCTATTAAGTCTGTGTGTGGGCCAGACGTTCTTTATTTTATGACAGAGGCTGGGGGCCGGATGAAATTTGACCAAGGGCTGCATTTGGCCCCCGGGCCGGACTTTGTACATGTCTGGTCTAGGAGGTCTCCATGACAACCTACCTTGACGACAGTGGGGGCACTAGGAGCGCTGGTGGGCTCCCTGCATTTGAAGAGCCTGGACGTGCCGCTGGCTGGACCGACGCCGGCTCCGTTCTCTGCCATAACGCGGAACTCGTACTCATTGCCTTCGGTCAAGTTGGTAACTCTGTGCCTGAGTTCTGTGATGGGCCTCTTTGAGGAGACCTTCACCCAACGCAGACTCTTCTTCTCACGTCTCTCCAAGATGTAACGCTTGATTTCGTTCCCGCCGTCTGACCTCGGCCGCGTCCAGCACAGGGTGACGCTGTTGCCGGTCACGTGGGTGGAGTCAGGGGTGCCGGGGGCCTCGGGCACAGCTAGGTAAAGAGGACACAGATCGGGTCGGGATTAGATACAAACAAAACGACGGGTGAGTGACCAAAAACATCTGTGACGCAATCATTACTGAATTGCATCTGCGCGACGAAGGGATGAGAGTCCAGCGGTTTGCCGACCCCAAACTTGTTGACTGCAGATATTCTGAACTGGTACTCGTTGCCCTTGATGAGGTTGGTGGCGCTAAAGGAGCAGGCTTCGCATTTGGAGGTGACCAAGGCCCAGGAGAGCCGAGACGTTTCCCTCTTCTCCACCACATAGTGGGTAATGGCAGCGCAACCGTCGTTCTCCGGAGGGTTCCACCACACGGAGCACTTTTCGGCCGTGATGCCGGTGAAACGAATGGGACCCTCCACTGGTCCAGGCGTATCTGAAAACACGGTGGTTACTTCAAAAACGGACAAACCGGAAGACAGTGTCCTTTGAGAGAACTGCGGTCAGCACTAAGTTACCTTGTACTCTGACGTTGACGTCGGCTCTCTTGGTGCCAGAACTGTTCTTAGCCTCCACGGTATAGATGCCTCGGTGATTTCTGTCAGCGTCACGGACGAACAGACCGCTGGTACCAATTCCGGACGTGAGCTCCACATCTGTGGCGATTCTTGGGTCGATCTCTTTTCCGTCCTTGTACCACACGACCTGCGGCACTGGGCGACCGGTGATGTTGCAGCTGAGCTTGACGTTCTCACCGGCTCTCAACGTCAACACCTGGTCTGGAGACCATTCGATCTCAGGAGAGACTGAAAAAAACGTAGCGGAATCGTGAGGATCGTTTATCTTAAAATGGTCTTTAAAATGTTCGGACTGTCGAATACGTACTGCTCTCATCCTTGGTCATGATATATCCAGAGGAGTTGGACGGGGGGCTGACGGTGCCCACGGCATTCCGGGCGATCACCCTAAATTCAAAGCGGTCTCCGGCGGACAAACCGGTGACTGTAAATTGGGTCTCGTCGATATCGGTGAAGTTGCAGCGCAACCATTTCCCTCTGCCTTGGCGCCTTTCCACGCTATAGGCCACAATCTTGCTACCTCCGTCGCGTTTGGGGACATTCCATGTCAAAGTGACGGAGTCTCGGGTCACGTCGATACAGACGGGGGTGCTGGGCGGATCTAGAAAGGTTGTGCAAAGTGTCAGGTCAAAAATGTGGCTTCGACAAACACACTATGAACTCGAGTCCCGAGAACTCACCAACAGGGGAGATGGCCAGCGCGTGCTTGCTCTGCTCGCTAACAGGACTGAGTCCCGCGTTGTTTTCTGCATAGACTCTGAAAGAGTACTCCAAACCTTCCAAGAGACCAATAATTCTGTACTCTTTGTTGGAGATGATGGTGGAGTTCACCTTCTGCCACAAGAGACTATTTCGGTCCTTTTTCTCAACGTGGTACCCGAGAACGGGGGAACCTCCGTCGAAATCCGGAGCTTCCCACCGTATGCTCATCCCGTCGCTGGTGACGTTGTAGGCCACTGGTTTCCCGGGAGCACCCGGAGGCGTGTACTGATGCTGCGCCACAATTTCGCCGGAGTTTAGAGGTTCGCTAACCCCGTATTTGTTCTCGGCACGGACTCTGAACTGGTACGCGGTTCCCTTGACCAGATTGGGAATTTTGAAGGAGGTTCTGACCACGCTGGAGCAGACCATCTTCCAGTTGGCCTGAGAAGTCTCGCGCTTCTCCACGCTGTAGCAGGTAATCTCGCCACCGCCGTCCTCTTTGGGTTCGTTCCAAGAGATAATGATGTGCTGGGCTTTGATCTCATCAAAGCGGACAGGACCCACGGGCACGGAAGGAGGACCCAAAACTGTCACCTCGATGTCAAAGTAGTTCTTTATGGTTCTGTTGTCCAGCACCAAGGTGTACTGACCTGCGTGCACCTTCTCAGCACCTCTGACTGTCACCGCCGTCTTGTTGTCAGTGGTCCTGAAGCGGATCTTCTCATTTTCTTTAAGAGGCAAATTGTCTTTCAGCCAACTGATGTTTGGCCTGGGTTTTCCCTTGAAGGGCAGCTCGATGTGGATGTTCTGACCAACGCGAACGGCCAGCTCTCCGTTGGGGTAATCGGCGAGACAGGCCTCGGGTGGAATCACCAAGTCCATCACGGTAATGGGGCCGATCTGGGAGAAGTCGCTGATGCCCTTTTCGTTCTTTGCAGAAACTCTAAAGTTCATCTCTGAGTCCTCTTCCAGATCCGTCACCTCGTAGGTGCAGCGTTTACAAGCGGCTGCAAAGGTCCAGCTGACGTTGTTCTCGTTTCTTTTTTCCACCACGTACTCGGAGATGTGGCTTCCGCCATCGTGGTCGGGTCTGTTCCACCGCAGGGTGACGGAGGTCTTGGTGGAGTCTAGTACGACCAAGTCTTTAACTGGACCGGGGGTCTCCGTGGCTCTGACCGGTTCCGAAGTCTCGCAGGCGTCGCCCACGCCAAACTCGTTTTCGGCGGACACGCGGAAGAAGTAGGCCGTGTCCTCCTCCAGGCCGGACACCTTGTAGCTCGTGTTGGCACACTCATCCGTGATCATCTGGTAGGCTTTCATGGTGGAGCCCTTCTTCTCCACAATGTATTTGGTGATGGGGGAACCACCGTCGATGAGAGGAGCCTCCCAACTCAGCGTCAGTTTGCCTCTGGTCACGTTCTTAATCATCAATTTTTGGCAGGTGGATGGACTGTCCAGAACCTTAAGGGAAACCGTCAGGAGCTTGGGCTCCCCCACGCCGTTCTCGATCTCCAGCAGGTACTTGCCGCAGTCGTCCCGGGTCACCTTGGGGATCAGAAGGGTGGTGGCGCGCTCGCTGCTGGTGATGGTGTAGCGGGTGTCAGCGGCCACATTGCGATCGCCACGGCGCCAGGTCACGCCTGGCGTGGGACGTCCCTTCAGGGGGACAAACATCTCAACATCGCGCCCCGCTCGTGCGGTGTAGTGCGTTGCCATAGGGACGTCCAGGTCCACGTCAGCTTCCTCTGTTGAGGGGGAGGGGGGGAATCACACCGCCATTTTAGAATTGACAGACCAGATGTTCTAAGGAAGGGGTGTCAAAGTGGTGGCCCTGGGGCCAGATCTCGTCCGCTGAGTTGTTTTATGTGGTCCGCCAAAGTCAATCCCGTGCATCAACATAATGATTTTTGCTGAACGGAAATTCATGTCAAATTGTTTTTTCCCTTAAAAATGACTTTGTTCCTATCGACTATGAAAATATATGACTTTGCTAATCATTTACGCCGCCATAGTTTACCTGCCATTGATGGTTCTAGACTTCATGGCAGCCAATGGGTCAACAAAGAAGTGGAATCAAAAATGCATCAAAAACAACAAATAAAATGCCCCAAAATCAACAAGAAATGATCCCAAATGGTAGAAAGTCACTCCGTGATGCCCCAAAATGTGCCGAAAATGACACGTAAATACCCTAGAATGATAAACTAGTACCCCCCAAAAAAACAGGAAGGGACCAATGAACAGGAAGCAACCTGTAAATGCCCTAAAAGCAACAGGAAATAGTTCAAAATGTATAGGGAATACACCCAGGAAGCGATCCACAAGTGCCTCTTTGCCTGGCATTGACAACAAGAGACGTCCTATTCCTTTAAACTAAGAGTACTGACTGTGAATCCTTTTATTTCAGTGCCATTGACGGCGCTAGACCTTTTTTGACATGGAAACCCTAACTACAATGCGGCCATGGCCAAAAATGACTTTGACACCCCTGCTTGAAAGGTTTTTATATTTGTGAAAATACAAACCCAAAATATCCTTGGCTTGCACCGGCTGGTACATCTTAATATCTTCTCCTTTGCCTTTGCTGTTGACAGCGGAAACTCTGAAGAAGTAGTAGGTTGCCGGTTTGAGGTGAGACACCACATACTCGCAGGTCTTCACTTTGGGATGGACCGTTGTCCACTCTCGCTCCTCTGAGTTCATTTGCTCCAGGAAATAGTGTGTGATATCGCTGCCGCCATCGTAGACCGGCTTCTCCCAGCCGAGAGTAATGGAGGTCTTTGTGGAGTCCACCACATGCAATTTGGACGGCTCCCCGGGGAGATCTGGAGATAAAAACCGGACCGTTAGCTACCATCCGCTAGCCTTCCGCCGAGTGCAAAAGTATACCGATGGGATCGTAGGCCTTGTAAAAGTCAGAGTCTTGGGAGTAGTTTCCCGCCCCGGCCTTGTTGACGCCACACACTCGGTATTGGTACTCGTTGTTCTCGACGAGTCCGGTGACCTTCTGCCTGGTGTCTCTGATCGTGCCTTTTATCACCTGCGTGATCATGCGGTAAGTTACTAGCGTTGCCGGTACTGATACCACACTAATACGACGTCATCGGTATCGGCGAGTCCTAAGAAATAGCGTGCCGGTGCCATGCAAATTCTACGTTTCGGCCTTCCTGAGACAACGGCCATCCATGCGCGCTGCTGTGAAAAAATGGCGTTCCTGTTGCTAGATGATGATAGATATTTCAATTCAAAGCAGAAGCAATTGTGTAAGTTTGATACTAGTAGACATCCAATCCATTTGAAGTGGGAGGGTGGGAGCAAACGAACGTTAGTTCATTCCTCCCACTTGAAATGTTTTGGATGTCTAGTGCCGTCAATGGCAGCAGACAAGTTAAGCAGTGTCTGACCAAGCCACGATAGCAATGCCTTTGCAGTCAAGCGAGCACGCAATAATTTAGTATTAAAAGAATAGTATCAGTACAGTATCGGCATTGGGTGAATGGATAGCGGGAGCCAAGGAACGGTAACCAGTGACTCGAGACATGTCCTCGGAACCAACCTTGAACCACTGTAGACTCTTCTTCTCCCTCTTTTCCAGGTAGTAACCATCAATGTCACTGCCTCCGTCCATAGCCGGTCTCTCCCAAATTACTGTCATGGTGGACTTGGTGATCATGGAGACTTGAGGCTTGGACGGCTCGCTGGGAGGAACTGGCAAAGAGATGGGACTGTCAGTCCAGGACAGACAATTACTGTCTCGTCGCATTCGAATTTCCTACCAAAAGCGTTCTTGGCGATGATGGGTTCAGACTCCAGAGGGTCTCCCACTCCGTACTTGTTGACGCCTCGGACTCTGAAGATGTACTCGTTGCCGCTGATGAGTCTGGGCACATTGACGATGCAGTCGACCAGTTTCTCTGAGATAATGGACCACATGACTCTGCTGGTCTCCCTCTTTTCCACGATGTAGTGTGTGACCATGGCACCGCCCTCGTCAGCGGGAGGAGACCACATGATGGTGATGTTGTCAGCAGTCACCTTCTTGAACTGAATATCTCCATCAGGGGGCCCTGGCCTGTCTGTAAATAGCAAAATGGTAATGTGATTATCCTATAACGGTGCAATGAAATACGACAGCAGGTTACTTAAAAATGATAGCAGAGCATATTTTGGAGACAAATCTATCCAAAAAAGTGATAGAAGAGGCTGAATATTGATCAAATTTAGCCTTCCTTTCTCAGCTACCTTGGCCCCGCCCACTAAAAAATCTCCAAACACAAGATGATGTAACACCCATATTGAGCTGCAGATTTCTGCTAGCATGCTATCCATATGCGCGCTATTATTTTGTTGCCATGTGAGTGTTTTTTCAACATGTGCTAGCTAACGCGGCACTAGAATGCTAGACACAATCATCAGTTCTGCTTGTGATTTGCAATACTATTTTGAAGAAACGAGTTCAAATAATTTGAAGTACCTTGGATGAGCAATCTAACAACTGCACAGGCTGATCCAAGGGAGTTCTTCACTCTGACCTCATAGGTACCAGAGTTAAGCCGGTTGGTGTCCCTCAGGAACACACTTGTGGACTCAAAGGTGTGTTTAAAGGAGAGTTGGGCACTGGGTTTGAGTTCTCGTCCGTCTTTCAGCCACTCGATGGAGGGAGCGGGTTTGGCGACAATGTTAAACGTCAGTTCTACATCCGAGCCAGCCCTGTGCTTCACCTCATTCAGGTACTCGGCGGGTATTTCGATCTCCGGCGCACCTGATGAGGAGAGCGTCTGGTGAGAACTTTTGATTCAAGAGCGTGACAATTCCAATGTGCTTTTGCATACCGAAGGTGTCGACGCACGTGGCGGGTCCGGCAGTCGCGGAAGGATTGCTGACCGATCCGACTGCGTTCTTGGCCATTACTCGGAACTCGTAGGTCTGATCCTGAGTCAGGCCGGTAACGGTGTAGCGCGTGTCTTTGATGTTGGTGAGGTTAGCCTTGGACCATCTTCCATGGACTCCTTCTCTTTTCTCCACCAAGTAACCCGTGATCTGGGAGCCCCCATCAAAGTTGGGCACCTGCCAGGCCAGGCTAATGGAATTTTTGGTGATGTCGCTGATGCGTAGATTGACGGGCGGTTCTGCAATAAGACGCTCGGCGTTCAGAAGACAACCTCGAAACGATTAGAGAAACCCGTTTTAGTCATTGCAACCTACCGCAAGCGTCGATCGCTAGTACCGCGTCGGAAATCTTGCTGAATTCGCTGACTCCAGCTGCGTTCTCCGCCGCCACTTTGAACTCGTAAATGAGTCCTGCGTGGATGTTGGTGACCTTAAAGTGCGTGGCCCTGATCACACTCCTGTTGACTCTTTGCCACAGGATGCTGTTCTTGTCTTTCATCTGGAGATGGTATCCAAAGACATGGCTGCCTCCGTCCGACTTGGGCTCCTTCCAGGCAACGGTGATGCTCTCCCTGGTCACGGCAGTGATCTCGGGTGTCGAGGGTGCTTCAGGCAATGCTGACAGATGACAAAATGTGTCAAAATTCCAATTGTATTCTATAATTTTGCCCAAAACGTCCCCATTTCCAATGTGAAAAATGTCATGATATTAAGAGGAAGTGACCCAGAAATGCCCTTTCAATCAAGTCAGAAAAACCCTTGCGAAAACTCTGAAACCACCAGAAATCTCAAAAAATCAATTAAAAACATAAAAACAAAGAAAGTGTAACTATATACAAAACAGCAGGGGAAAAAATGGGGAAAATTGGCAAAACTTCAAAAAACTGAAAAAAATGCCCCAAAATGTGAACGAAAATCTACAGGAACTCAAAGCTATTTCCCCAGAAACCGCGCCTTCTTGTTCTTATTCAAAGGAAAGACTGGCAACGAACGCGGCCACTTACTGTAAGGGAGGCTCATGGAGACCACCGGTGAATCCAGGTGCTCACTGATCCCGTATCTGTTCTCAGCCCTGATCCTGAACTGATACTCCAGGCCTGTTGTGAGCTTCTGGATCTTGATGGTGCAGCGAGCCACGGCGGAAGAGACGTCCATCCAGCTGGCCGTGGTGGTCTCCCTTTTCTGGACGATGTAGTTGGTAATGGGGCTTCCGCCGTCGTAAGAGGGCGGGAGCCACTTCAGGCTGACGCTGTCCTCTGTGACGTCGAACAATTCCACCGGTCCCAGCGGAACGCCGGGCCTGTCCAGCACCACGATTTTGACAAAGGACTTGGCGGTGCCGCTGGAGTTGGAGGCGAGGATATCGTAACGGCCCGAGTCTCCGGCGATGCTCTCGCGCAGCGTGATCTTGATGCTGTCAGGCGTGACCTCAGAGTTGAACCGCATGGTGGACTTCAACATCACGTCGTCCTTGGACAGGGACACCTTGGGCAGGGGTCTGCCGGTCAGAGGAATCTCGCACTTCAGCGTGGAGCCGGCTCTGACGTACACGGTGTTGTGAGGGAAGTCCTTCATCACAACCTCAGGAGATTCTACGCCAAGAGAAGCAGTGAGAAACCTCCTCCATGCAAATATGTTCCTCTGACTTACCATGCTGGTCTTTGACCAAGACCGGGGTGAGCATTTCTTTGACGTCGCTAAATCCGGCGTGGTTCTCGGCTCGGACTCGGAAGAAGTACTCCGTATTCTCCCTTAATCCGGAGACGGTATACTGCAAGGACTTTGTAGTACTGCACTTAGCCCACTTCTCCTGGCCTTTCTCCAACGCTTCCACCAAATAGCCAGTGATTCTGCTGCCTCCATTGTGTTCTGGTTTAACCCAGGCCAGAGTGACGCTCTCTTTGGTCACATCGGTTGCACAAAGCTTTGCGGGCGGGCTCGGTTTTTCTGGAAAACCAAAAGCAATCTGTTATTAGCATTTGGTTAAAGCATGTGCATGCGTGTAAAGTCCATTACCTGTGATCTTGGTTCCTTCTTTGGTCTCACCAGGAACACCTACGCCATACTCGTTCTCACCGGTCACTCTGAAGTAGTACACGCCACCCTCCTGTAGATCTGAGACCTTGTAGGTCAACCTATGACAAGTGTCGGTCAACTGAGTCCAGCCCTTTTTACTGGCCTCGCGAATATCCACTAGGTAGTTCTTTACTGGTCCTCCGCCTTCATTTTCCGGCGTGTCCCAGGTCACGGTTGCGGAATTCCGTGTCACATCCTTAACCGCGACACAAACCGGTGGTCCGGGAGAGTCCAGGACTCTGACGTTAAGCGTCAAGGAAGCAGTTCCAGCCACACTTGACAAGGTTACGGTGTATTTTCCCGAATCGCTGCGAGTGGCTTTCTCCAGGGTGATCGAGGTGAAGGTATCCGTTGAGTCGATGACAGCGCGGACCCTGAGGTCGACATCCGGCTTGCTCCAGGTCACGCTTGGGACGGGTTTTCCTCGGAAAGGTACGGTCATGGTGAAGGAGCTGCCGTCCTTCACGATCAGCGTTTTCCGCATGTCGTTGCTTATGTCAAACACTGGTTCTTCTTCTCTTTCCTTGGCCACCTGTTTGTCCGACTCTGGACTGGGGTCGCTGACTCCGATCTTGTTGATAGACTTGACCACGAATACGTACTCCACACCAGCTTTGAGTCCCACCACTGTGAATTCTGTATTCCTGGTGTTCTGGACGCCAACTGTCCATTCGTCATCAGAAGTGTTCCTGTACTCCACTCGGTAACCGGTCACGGGTGCACCGCCGTCGAAGAGCGGTTTGTTCCAGGAGAGGGTAACGGTAGTCTTTGTCGAGTCGATGATCTTAGGTTTGGCTGGCGGCGAAGGCAAGAATTGGGGATCTTCAGCCTTGGTGAGCGGACAGGGGACACTGGGAGCGCTGAGGCCTGCGGAATTTTCCGCAAAGACTCTGTATTCGTACTCGCAGCCCTCGCGAAGGTGCGATGCTTTGACGCGGAGGTCGTAAACGGGTTTCTTGTTAACGCGGATCCAGCGAAGGCCACTCTTCTCTCGCTTTTCGATCACGTAGCCCGCAATGCTGCTGCCGCCGTCGGAGGCCGGTCTTTCCCAGCAGATGGTCATGGCTTCGCTTGTAACTGAGGTAACCTCCACATTCGTGGGTGCGGCAGGGACCGTGAATGGATCCGTGGCCTTGGTGGGCTCACTTTCCAGGGCCTCGCCCTCACCGTATTTGTTGACTCCTCTAACTCTGAAGATGTACTCGTTTCCTTTAAGCATCTTGGTGACTTTGCAGGTGGTGGCCTTCATGTCTCCGTGGACAAGCGTCCAAGCCAGTCGGCTAGTCTCCCGTTTCTCCACAATGTAATGCGTGATATCGGCGCCCCCGTTTTCCCGAGGAGGGCCCCAGTTCAGGGTGCATTTTTCCGCCGTCAGGCCAGACACTGCCAGTGGTCCCGAAGAAGGTCCGGGCCTATCTAAAACCTTGCAGTTGATAGCCACAGACCTGGTTCCTGCCACATTGTGCAGGGTCAGGACGTACTGGCCAGAGTCCCTCCTGATAGCATCCGTTACCTTCAGGGTAGTTGTGAAGTTGGTGGTCACGATTTCACACCTAGCCTTTGCCTCAATCTCTTTTCCGTCTTTAGACCATGACACAACGGGGAGTGGCCGCCCAGTGGTTTCAGCGTCGATATGAATGGTTTCACCTGCTTTAATGACAACCAGCTGTCTGAACTTTTCTTCCAAGATGATCGTCGGTGGCTCTACATCATCTTTGACCGTTACAGCTCCAGTAGTCTCAGAAGGAACACTTAACATCTCAGCAGAATTCTTCGCGATCACACGGAAGTCATACTGCACATCTTCAGTCAGGCCCGTGACGTCAAAGTACGTGTCCTGCAGGTTGGTGAAGTTGGATTTCAGCCAGCGGCCATTCGGTAGCTCCTTACGCTCGACGATGTAGCCGATAATTTTGGTTGAGCTGTCATGTTCTGGCCTATCCCAGAAGAGGGAAACTGAGGTCCTCGTGATGTTGGTGACCCTGAGGTTGCGAGGTGGTTCGCACGGATCCCTCGCCGCCACCGGCTCGCTGGCTTTTGAGCCCGGACCGATGCCGGCAATGTTCTCCGCATAGACTCTGAACTGATAGAGCAAACCCTCTTCAATGCCAGTGATCTTAAACTGGCTCTCAGTCAGAGGACCTCTGTTGGCTTTGGTCCAAAGTATGCTGCTTTGGTCTTTGTATTCCATGTGATATCCGATAACGGGGCTCCCGCCGTCCCTGACCGGCCGATCCCAAACCACAAGCATGCCGGACTTGCTGGCATGGGAAACGCGAACGTTGAGGGGAGAGCCCGGTTGCTCGAACGGATACTGGGCGACGACGGGAGCGGAGTCTACGGCGTGACTCTTGCCGTATCGGTTCTCGGCCGTGACGCGGAACTGGTACTCTGTTCCCTGAGTGAGGCGGGTCACTTTAATGGAGGTCCTGGCAACCGTGGCGGACACAATTTGCCACGCAGTTGTGGTCGTATCTCTCTTTTCCACCACGTAATTATTAATTTGGCATCCACCTTCGTAGGTCGGCGCGTCCCAAGACAAAGAAACAAAGTCGGCGCTCACCTCGTCCAGCTTGATGTTACTGGGCGGGCCTGGTTTGTCTAGGATGATGACTGAGATTTCACCCACGGTGGTGCCCACCACGTTAGTGAGTGTGATCTCATACTTTCCGACATCCTCCCTGCTGGCATCTTTGATAACGATTTTAGACGAGGTCTCGGAGGTCAGAACGTTGACTCGAGTCGTCTGCTTCAGCACCTGGCCGTCCTTCTTCCAAGAGACTTCAGGCTGGGGCCTACCTTTGAAGGGGACGTCAATCTTGAGGTCATCTCCTGCTTTGACGCTGTACGTATTGAACAGCAGGTTGACCACAGGTTTCAGGGTCACGTCCTTTGTGATCACGGGGTCGGAGAGAAGTTTAGGGTCACTTCTACCCTTGTCATTCACGGCGACCACCCGGAAAAAGTACTCCTCATCTGTCGTGAGACCTTCCACGGTGGCCTCCAGAGCTTTAACTTCATTGCACAGAGTCCAGGTTTCTTCTCCGTAGGGCTGCATCTCCACAAGGTAACCCGTTATCTTGCTGCCGCCGTCGTGTTCGGGTTTCTCCCACGAAAGAGTCACAGTGTGACGAGTCACATCCACCAGCTGAACTCGGCCGGGAGGAAGAGGAGCCTCAGAGACCTTGACTTGTTCCGTGGAAGCGGGCAGACCCACGCCGAGTTCGTTGACCGCCAGCACGCGGAAGTAATAGCGGCCTCCCTCCTGCAAGTCAGAGATCATGTAAGAGTTCCTCACGCAATTGGTGCTGACGCTGGTGAAGGCCATCCTCTTCTGCTCTCTCTTCTCCACCACGTAGTGCGTTATCTTGGCCCCGCCGTCGATGAGAGGAGGCTCCCAGGAGAGAGAAACCGAATTTCTTTTCACGTCTTTCACCTGGAGGTTTGTCGGGGCGCTGGGAGAGTCCAGAACTCGGACATTGATGAAGGCAGATTTAGAACCGCTCATGTTCTCCAGCGTCAATACGTATTTGCCTGTGTCAAATCGGTCAACATTCTCGATTACGAGCATGGTGTAAGAACTCGTCACCTCGATCTGAGCACGCTCGTTCAGAACGCCGTCTGCTTTGGACCACCGTACCTCTGGCTCGGGCTTCCCTCGGATAGTGACGAACAAACGCAAAGTGGCCGTGGCCCGAACGTTGACCATTTTTCTCAGATCGCAGTCCAGTTCAATTTCGGGAGCCTCCAGCTTTTCGGCAGCAACGACAGAGCCGGGCAGGTTGACGTGCTCTCCCACGCCTTCGCAGTTAATGGCGCAGATGCGGAAATTGTATTCAGCGTTTTCTTTCAGTTTTTTCACGGTGTACTGAGTAGCCTGCACGCCAGTGTGCGGGGTGCAAATGAGCCATTCGTCTGACGTGGCCTCCTTCATTTCAATCATGTAACCGCTAACAGGAGCTCCGCCGTCATAAATAGGCCTGCTCCAGGTCAGGGAGACAGTCGTGCTGGAGTGGTCGATAACCTTAGGGTTGTTGGGAGGTCCCGGCGGGTAGATGGCATCGCAAGCCTTGATGTATTGAGTGGGCGCGCTGGGGGTGCCCACGCCAGCGGCGTTTTCAGCAGAGACTCTGAATTCGTATGAGTGGCCCTCGGTCAGCCCCGTGCATCTGAACCTCAAGTCAGTTAGCCTCTTCTTGTTGCATTTGCTCCAGCGAATACCATCCTTGTCACGTTTTTCAAGGACGTAGCCCTCGATCTCAGCGCCCCCGTTGCTCTCCGGCCTTTCCCAGGTCAGCACGATGGAGTCTCTGGTGACGGCGCCAGCCTCTGGCACGGATGGAGCACTCGGAGTGGTGAATGGATTGCGCGCCACTACGGGCTCCGACTCTAGCGGCTCGCCTACACCGTATTTGTTGACAGCTGTGACTCTGAAGATGTACTCGTTTCCAGGCAGAAGTTTGGTGACTTTATAGCTGATGGCTTGGATCTTGGGCTCCACCATAGTCCACGACAAACGACTAGTCTCTCGCTTTTCTATGATATAGTGAGAAATACCCGCTCCGCCGTCCTGGGAAGGATGGTTCCAATGCAAGTAACATTTTTCGGCGGTAACGCCTTTGACCTGTAGCGGGCCGTCCGGAGGGCCAGGTCTATCCAGAACCTTAACGTTAACTGGGACCATCTTGACTCCTCCGACGTTGATGAGCTTGAGAACAAAATGCCCACCGTCCGTTCGGATGCATTCCTTGACGGTCAAGACTGTGCGAGTGAGCGTGGTTCTAATCTCCATTCTCGGCACGGTCTTGTCAATCTCCTTTCCGTCCTTCAACCAGATGACCTCGGGCAGAGGCTTGCCGGTGTAGTCTGCGTCGATGACAAACGTCTCTCCGGCGCGTACCACTGTCAGGTCTTTGAATTTGGAATCCAAAGTTGCTTCAGGTGCCTCGATTTCATCTTTAGCGGTGATTTCTCCCGTGCTCGGAGAAGGACGGCTGGATACGCCTGCCGCGTTCTTTGCGATGACTCTGAACTCATAAACGCAGTCCTCGGTCAGGCCGGTGATGGTGAACTGGGTGTCCAGGATGTTGGCGAAGCTCGCTTTCATCCAGCGAGTATCGGGATGTTTCCTCCGTTCCACCACGTAGCCGGTAATCACGCTTCCGCCGTCATACGGGGGCACGGTCCAGCGCAGTGTGACGTGGTTCCGTGTTATCTCAATGGCCTCGGGAGTACCCGGTGGGTCACAGGGGTCCCGAGCCACTGCGCCTTCTGAGACGTTGCTGACCGGACTCAGACCTGCAATATTTTCTGCGTAAACCCTGAATTCATACTCAATACCCTCCTCCAGTTCTCCTGTCTTGAAACGTGGATCAGGGATAATGAGCTTGTTGAGCTGAGTCCACAGGAGGCTGTTCTTCTCCTTCCTTTCCAGGTGGTAACCAAGAATTGGACTGCCGCCATTGTTTGTGGGGGGCTTCCACTCAACAACCATGCTGTCCTTGGTGGCGGCGGTGACGACTGGTGCCGTCGGCGCATCAGGTGCACTGAATGGATATTGAGCAATGACCTGCGGTGAGATGATAGCGGAACTCTTTCCATATCTGTTCTCTGCAGACACTCTGAACTGATACTCCACGCCAGTCTTTAAATTGCTAATCTTGATAGTTGTCCTAGCAATGGTTGCGGACACAATCTGCCACGCTGTTGTGGTCGTGTCTCTCTTCTCCACGATGTAGTTGTTAATCTGACAGCCACCGGTATATGTCGGCGGTTCCCAGGAGAGTGTGACGTAGTTCGAGCTCACTTCCTCAATCTTCACAGGACCGGTGGGCGGGCCTGGTTTATCGAGAATGATGACCGTAATCTCTTCAGTTGCAGTTCCGAGGTTGCTGGTGGCCGTAACAGTATATTTTCCAGAATCCTCCCGCTTGGCTTCCTTGATGCACAGCTTTGTTGAAGTGGGTGTAGCAGATACATTGAGCCTGGTTGTCTCTTTGAGAGTCTGCCCTTCTTTTTTCCACTCCACTTTGGGGAGCGGACGGCCAATCACCGGAATCTCGATCTTCAAATCTTCCCCGCTTTGCAAACTGTAGGTGTTAAATTTCAAGCGGAATCCCGGTATCACGGTCAAATCCTCGGCGACGACCGGCGTAGCTAGAGGCCTTGGGTCACTCTTCCCTTTGTCATTGAAGGCAGAGACTCGGAAAAGATACTCATATCCGGCGCTTAGGCCTGTGACGGTGCCTTCGCAGGTCTTCGTTGTGGCGGCCACCACCCATTCATCAGAATCCATAGTTTGCATTTCCACGTAATATCCGATAATCCTGCTACCTCCGTCGTGTACCGGTTTTTCCCACGACAGCGATGCAGATGTTTTAGTAACTTCTGTTAATGTGACTTTACCTACGGATAGAGGGGGCTCAGAAGCTTTAATCGATTCCGTCGTCTCAATCGGCAGTCCTACGCCGAACTCATTCTCAGCAAGGACCCGGAAATAGTAGATTGTCCCTTCTGTGAGTCCAGTGACTCGGTAGCTGGTCTTAGTGCATTTGTTGTCCACGTTAGCATATACCTTCCTGTTGGACTCACGCTTTTCAACCAGGTAATTCTTGATTCTTGAGCCACCATCGATAAGAGGGGGCTCCCAACTTAGGGTGACACTCTCCCGTTTGATGTCTTTGACAGCGAGGTTGATAGGTGCTCCTGGAGTATCCAGAACTTTGACGGACACGAATGCAGATTTGCTGCCAGCGCTGTTTTGCAGATTAAGGATGTATTTTCCAGCATCGTGTCTGTCACAGATGTCAATGGAGAGCTGCGTATAGTCTTCTCCGGTCTCAAGTTGAACTTTGCTGGGGAGTTCACCGTCCTCCTTGGCCCAGCTGATCTCAGGCGTAGGACGACCCTTAAATGGAATGCAGATTCTCATGGAGGCTCCCGCACGGACAACGATTCCTTTCCGGAGTTCCGCATCCAGTATCACCTCCGGAGGGTTCATTTTATCCACAGGTGTGACTGTGCCCTGGAGTTCGGCGGGCTCCCCGATGCCCAGCTTGTTGATGGCGCACACACGGACTTTGTATTCCTGGTGCTCAATCAACTTGGTGACGGTAAACTTGTTGGCGCTAACACCGCAGGGCGGCGTGCAAATGGTCCACTCCTCCTCGTCGGCCTTGGCGATTTCAACGGCGTAACCTTGAATGTCACAGCCACCGTCATATATGGGCCTCTGCCAAGCCAGACTTACGGAGTCCTTAGTGGTGTCTGTCACGTGGAGGTTCGTCGGGCTGCCAGGCTCAAAAGTGGGATCGCAGGCTTTCACGTAAGGCGTGGCTGGGCTCGGCTGACCCACGCCGGCCACGTTCTCAGCAGAAACTCTGAATTCATATTCGTGGTCCTCAGTTAGTCCCATCACCCGGAAACGCAAGTCAGTCACCCTGCGCTTGTTGCACTTGGTCCATCTTACGCCTGCACGATCTCTCTTTTCCACAATGTAACCGACAATGCTGCTGCCTCCGTTGTTCTCGGGGCGACTCCAACAAACAGTCATGGAGTCTCTGGTAACGTTGGTGATCTCAAGATCCCGAGGTACACCAGGGGGAACGAACGGATTCCTCATGATGACCGGTGCTGACTCCAGAGGCTCACCCTCACCGTATTTGTTCACCGCCATGACCCTGAAGATATATTCGTTACCTTTCAAGAGTTTGGTGACTTTGAACATGGTAGCGCCACAGTCACTGGAGACTACGGTCCATGCCAGGCGGCTCGTCTCCCTTTTCTGGATGATGTAGTGAGAAATGCCGCTGCCCCCGTCGTCCCTTGGAGGAAGCCAAGACAGGGAGCACTTCTCCTCAGTGACGTTACTGACAGTAAGCGGTCCCTCCGATGGACCCGGCCTGTCCAGAACCTTCACACTGAAGGGGACAGTCTTGCTGCCCGCTACGTTGGTCACTACCAGCGTGTAGTGCCCCCCGTCCACTCTGATGGCATCCTTCACGACGAGAAGAGCATTAAAGTCAGTATTTTTGATCTCTGCTCTGGCTGAGTTCTCAACTTCAACGTCGCCCTTGAACCACTGAGCTGTGGGAATGGGCTTTCCTTCCACTTTGGCTTCCAGACTGAACGACTCCCCGGCGTTGATAACAATAGTTTGGTTATACACGGCATCCGTCTCGCACTTGGGCGGGTCGACTTCATCTATCGCCGTGATGGATCCGGTGCTCTCGGAAGGCTTACTGACGGCACCGGCCGCGTTTCTCGCAACGACTCTAAAGTCATATTTGCTGTTTTCCGTCAGGCCGGTGACCGTGAATTCGAGATCTGTGACATTTGCAAAGCTGGCCTTCATCCACTTTCCTTCAGGGAGATCACGTTTCTCCACCACGTAGCCGGTAATTAGGCTTCCTCCGTTGTACTGCGGGGCAGTCCACCTGAGTTTCACAGAGTGTCTGGTCACCACCAGTGCGGCCGGACAGCCGGGAGGATCACATGGATCGCGGGCCACGTAGACCTCTGAGACTTTGCTGCACTTCCCGATGCCAACGATGTTCTCGGCGTAGACTCTGTATTCGTACTCGATGGCTTCCTCCAGAGGAGTGGATTTGAACCTGCAGTCTTGGATGAGCGTTTTGTTAATCTTGGTCCAAAGGATGCTGTTCTTCTCCTTCCTTTCGAGATGATAGCCCAAGATAGCGCTGCCTCCGTCGGACGGAGGTTTGTGCCACTCCACTACCATGTAATCCTTGGCGTACGAAGAAACAAACGGAGTGCCGGGCGGTCCAGGTTCTTGGAACGGGTACTGGGCCACCACCGGCTCAGAATCAATGGCGTAGCTCTTGCCGTATCTGTTCTCGGCGTAGACTCGGAATTGATATTCGGCGCCGGTCTTCAGATTGCCTACTTTTAGTGTTGTTCTCGCCACCGTGGCCGACACCACGACCCAGTTGGTGGTGGTTGTGTCTCGTTTCTCCACAACGTAGTTGGATATTTGGCAGCCGCCCGTGTAAGTTGGAGGTTCCCATGTAAGCGTGATGCTCTCGGCACTGACATCCTCTAACTTGACTGGTCCTGTAGGAGGTCCTGGCTTATCCAAGGTGATGACCTCGACGGTAGCTTCCTTTGATCCGAGAGAATTGGCTACGCTGATGGTGTACATGCCCCCGTCCTCTCTTGTGGCATCCTTTATAGACAGCGTTGTCTGTTTGGGCGAATCTGTGACGTTGACTCTGGTGGTCTGCTTGAGGGGCGCGCCATCCTTCGTCCATGAGATGGTGGGTCTCGGATGGCCCGCAATCGGCACTTCGATCTTGAGGTCATATCCCACTTGCACGTTGTAGCTGCTGGTTTTAGGTCTCACTACAGGCTCGATCACAAGGTCTTTCGCGACAACCGAATGAGCCAGTTGCCTGGGATCGCTCCTGCCCTTGTCGTTGACGGCCACCACTCTAAACTGATACTCTTCTCCTGTGAGCAGGTTACCGACCAGGGCCTCAGTCGCCTTCCCGCTGGCGCAAACGGACCAGGTTTCACTGTTGGCAGGAGCCAGTTCCACTTCATAGTGGCTTATCCTGCTGCCACCATCATGTACAGGCTTCTCCCAAGTCAGGGTGACAGTACTGTGTGTAACATCGACAACACTGACTTTACCCGGGGGCTGCGGCTTCTCAGAAATCTTAATTGGCTCCATGGTCTTCGCCTGCAGCCCGACACCGTACTCGTTCTCGGCCAGCACTCTAAAGAAGAATATTCCGCCTTCTGGCAGAGACTCCACCTTCCACGTCATCTTATTGCAGACAGTGACTGGAGAGTAAACCTTCCTTGTGCTCTCTCGTTTCTCCACTATGTAATGCTTGATCTTTGAACCCCCATCCAGGAGCGGTGGTTCCCACGTAAGTGTAACGGAATTCTTGGTAATCTCCTTTACCAAGAGGTTGCTGGGAGGGCTCGGCGTGTCCAGGACTCTGACACTGATAAAGACTGACTTGACTCCACTTGCGTTCTCAGCAGTCAGAGTGTATTTGCCGCTGTCAAATCTGTCCACGTTTTCGATCATAAGTGATGCATAGCTATCTGTGTTATCAATCTGCGCCGTATCCTTGAGCTCCCCCTCAGCCTTACCCCATTTCAACTCGGGGGCCGGACGGCCTCTCACAGGAACAAAGAGCCTGAGGGTGCAGGCGGCTCTGATGTTGATCATCTTCCTCATGTCGGAATCCAAGTCCAAGTCAGGCGCTTCCAGCTTCTCTTCCAGGGTTATTTTTCCCGGAACGTCGGCATGCTCACCTACACCCATCTTGTTGATGGCGCAGACTCTGAACTGGTATTCGTGCTTCTCTAGGAGCTTTGTGACCGTAAATCTAGTGTCTGCGATCCCAGAAGATGGAGTACACATGAACCATTCATCTGACGCGCTGTTGCACGCCTCAACGATGTAGGCCTGAATTTCACAGCCACCGTCATAGATGGGTTTACCCCAGGTCAGGGAAACGGTGGACCTTGAGGTGTCCACCACCTTGGGATTGTTTGGCGGGCCCGGCTTGAAGATGGGATCCAAAGCTTTGTAATATGTCGTAGCCGGACTGGGTGTACCCACACCTGCGGCGTTCTCGGCGGAAACTCTGAATTCATAGCTGTGGTTTTCTAGCAACCCTGTAACTCTGAAACGGAGCTCACTCACATTTCGCTTGTTGCACCTGGTCCATCTTACGCCATCTTTGTCACGTTTCTCCACAACATAACCCTGGATGGGGCTACCGCCGTCACTGCTCGGCCGTTCCCAGGTTACAACCATGGAGTCTTTGGTAATGGTGGAAACCTCTACCTCTGTTGGTGGGTCGGGAGTGACAAATGGATTTCTGGCCACCATTGGCTCGGACTCCAGAGGCTCGCCGACTCCATATTTGTTCACTGGAATTACTCTAAAGATGTACTCGTTGCCAGGAAGAAGCTTGGTGATCTTCAGGTTGAGCGTCTGGACTTTCTGTTCGACTACCGTCCAAACCAATCTGCTCGTCTCTCTTCTTTCAACAATGTAATGGGACACATCACTACCGCCGTCCTGCAATGGTGGTTTCCAGGAAATGGAACATTTCTCACTAGTGACACCATAGATGGAAATGGGGCCCTCTGGCGGACCCGGTCTGTCCAAAACCTTGACGTTAATGTTCACAGATTTCTCTCCGCCGACATTCTTCACCAACAAAGTGTACTGGCCTCCATCGACACGAATGGCTTCTTTGATGACGATGCAGGCCAAAAAGTTTGTGTTTTTGACTTCCAGGCGTGCTGCTTCACCCATGACTTGGCCATCCTTCAGCCAGTGCACCGAGGGTACAGGTTTGCCAGAGATGGCTGCCTCAAGCGTGAATGACTCTCCGGCATTCACAACCACAGCCTGGGAGTACTTGGCATCCAGGTCAATTTGGGGCGGATCCACCTCATCCTTGGCTGTGATGGCTCCGGTCGAGTCGGACGGTAGACTGCTGACACCCGCCGCGTTTTTGGCAATAACACGGAACTCGTAAATCTGATCTTCACTGAGCCCAGTGACAACAAATGAGGTCTCAATGACGTTGGTGAAACTGGCCTTCATCCAGCGTCCGCTTCCTTCTTTCTTCTCCACCACGTACCCGGTGATTTTGATGCCACCGTCGTACTCGGGTTTTGTCCATCGAAGAGTCACCTGGTTTCTGGTGATGATGACCGCCTCGGGCTTTCCAGGTCTGTCACACGGGTCTCTGGCTACCTGCAGCTCACTCACGATGCTGGCCTTGCTTACGCCGACAATGTTCTCGGCGTAAACTCTGAACTCGTATTCGATACCCTCCTCTAGGCCGACCACTTTAAATCGAGGCTCCGGGATGAGCTGTTTGTTCTGCTTCACCCACAAAATGCTGTTTTTCTCTTTCAGCTCCAGGTGGTAGCCCAGGATTTTACTTCCGCCGTCATTGCTGGGTTTATCCCATACCACCAACATTGTCTCTTTGGTGGCTGACTGGACGACGACTGAACGCGGCGAAGCGGGTACTTCAAATGGATATTGAGCCAGGATGCTGTCCGATAGCAGTGCCGAGGACTTGCCATATCGATTCTCTGCGGCGATTCTGAATTGGTACTCACATCCGGTCTTCAGACGTATGGCTTTTACAGTGGTTCTGGCAACCGTGGCGGACACAATCTGCCAAAGAGTGGTGGAAGTATCTCTCTTTTCCACTACATAATTGTTGATGGCGCAGCCGCCGTCGTACTCTGGTGGATTCCAGGACAAGATCACGCTGTCTGCAGTGACTTCATCCAGCTTGATCGGGCCAGTTGGAGGGCCCGGCTTGTCTAGGACCACCACGTTGATATCCGCCGTTGCCTCTCCGGCAGAGTTGATCAGTTTGATGGAATAGGTACCCACGTCATCTCTGCAGGCCTCCTTAATGACCAGGAGAAGATTTTTGTCAGTGCTTTCGGCGTTGACTCTGGTCGTCTCCTTGAGGGCGACCCCGTCTTTGAACCAAGTCGCTGTTGCTTTAGGACAGGCGGCGTAGGGTACGTCGATCTTCAGATCGTCTCCCGCTAGCACGCTAAAGGTGTTGAAAGCCAGTTTGAAAGTGGGCAAGATAACCAGATCTTTGGCCTCCACGGGCACGCTCAGGGCACGTGGATCGCTAACTCCCTTTTCGTTAACGGCAGAGATACGGAACATGTACTCCTCTCCCTGCGTTAAACCCGTTACGACCGCCTCGTTGGTTTTGACAGTCATGACCTGGGTCCACTTTTCGCTTTCGCTACCCTGCATTTCAACGATGTAGCCTGTGATCCTGCTGCCGCCGTCATGGTCGGGCTTTTCCCAGGCAAGCGTGACACTGGTGCTGGTCACCTCGCGGAGGGAGACCTTTCCCGGAGGCAGGGGTCTCTCCGACACTTTGATGGGGTCGAAGGTCTCCACTGGGAGACCGATGCCATATTCGTTCTCAGCCAGAACCCTGAAGAAGTACATCTTTCCTTCCTCCAGCTCTCCGATTTTCCAGCTGGATTTGTGGCAGGTGGCGCAAACGGTGGAGTAAGCTTTTCTGGTCGATTCACGTTTCTCTACCACGTAATTGCGAACCCTAGATCCTCCGTCAATCAAAGGCGGATCCCAAATGAGCGAGACCGAATCTTTTGTAACCTCCTTGATAAACAGGTTCTGAGGAGCTCCGGGGGTGTCTAGAACCCTAACGTTAACAAATGCTGTCTTACTTCCTGAGGCATTCTCCACGGTTACCGTGTACTTGCCGCCATCGAATCTGTCGACATTTTCAACTTGGAGAGTCGTGAAAGATGACGTGACTTCGATGTTAGCTTTGTCAAGGGACTCTCCGTGCTCTCTCGACCATTTCACGTCAGGTGCCGGCCGGCCCTTAATGGGTACAAAAAGTCTGAGCGTGCCACAGGCTCTGATGCACACCACCTTACGAAGATCCGCTCCCAGTTCAATTTCAGGAGGTAATAGCCTGTCTTCAGCTTTCGGGGATCCGGGTACAGCGGCGGGCTCTCCCACGCCTTCACAATTGGTGGCACAGATGTTGATTTTGTATTCTTGGTTTTCTTTCAGACCGGTGATGGTGAACGAGGTCGCCGTCCATCCCTTCTTAGGAGTGTGAATTGTCCATTCATCTTCCTCGGGCAGGCAGGTCTCCACAATGTAGCCAGTGATTTCAGAACCACCGTCATATACGGGCTTATTCCACGCAAGGGTGATGGACGACTTGGTTGTGTCCAGAACTCTGGGGTTACCCGGAGGTCCGGGTTGGAAGATTGTGTCCATGGCTTTGTAGAAAGGACTCGATGGACTCGGCTGGCTCAGTCCGGCGTTGTTCTCAGCAAAAACTCTGAATTCGTACTCGTGGCCCGGCGTGAGGCCAGAGGCCTTGAATCTCAGGTCAGTTACGGTCCTTTTGTTGCATTTCACCCAGCGCAGACCTGTCTTATCTCTCCTCTCAATAATGTAAGTATTTATTCTACTGCCTCCGTCATTTTCGGGGCGTTCCCAGCAGACCACCATCGAGTCCTTGGTGATGGTCGTGACCTCGGGCTGACCAGGTGCGTCACTGGGAACGTAGGGATTGGTACAGATGACCGGCTGGGACTCGGTCGGCTCACCTATTCCGTATTTATTCACGGCCATTACTCTGAAGATGTACTCATTGCCCTTAAGAAGCTTGGTGACCTTGAACCTGTTCGCTTGGAGGTCTGTGGCCACGTTCGTCCAGGCCAACCTGCTGGTTTCACGCTTCTGAATGATAAAGTATTCAATTTTGGCGCCGCCATCGTGTGTCGGATGCAGCCAGTTTAGGACGCATTTCTCCGCGGCGATGTCAGTGACCGTCAAGGAATCCGGTGGTCCGGGTCTATCCAGCACCTTGACGTTGAAGGTGTATTTAGCAAAGCCGCCGGGGTTACTGGCAGTCAGGATGAAGGCGCCGCCGTCTCTTCTCAAAGAGTCTTTGTTGGTCAGAGATGTGTGGAAAGGAGAGGTCTTGATCTCCAACTTGCCTGTATCTTCAAGCTCCTTTCCGTCCTTGGTCCACACCAGCGAAGGGAGGGGCCGACCCGTCACGTTGGCTTCCAGCATAAATACCTCCCCGGCCATGACGACGACATTGCCGCTGAAGATGGAGTCGACGTCGAGTCTTGGCTCTTCGATATCGTCCCTGCACGTGATAGCTTCTGAGGGCTGAGAAGGTGCGCTTACGGCCCCTGCCGAGTTGCGAGCAAACACACGGAATTCATAAACACTGTCTTCGATGAGTCCGCTGACCGTATAGACAGTCTCCAGGATGTTGTTGAAGTTGGCTTTGAGCCACCGGCCATTTGGAAGCTCTCTCCTCTCCACAGTGTACCCGGTGATGGAAAATCCTCCGTCTGACACTGGTTTGGTCCACGAGATAGTCACCTCGTGTCTGGTGATGTTGAGTGCCAAAGGTCTGCCCGGTGGGTCCACTGGGTCCAAAGCAAACAACGGCTCAGAGGGTTTGCTGGGTTTGCTGCGGCCGGCCAAGTTTTCAGCAATAACACGGTGTTCATATTCGATGCCGTCAACCAGGCCGGTTGATTTGAAGATGTTTCCTATCACGAGAGCTTTGCTGATCTTCTGCCAAAGAATGCTGTTTCTTTCTTTTCGTTCCACATGGTAGCCTAGGATGGGGCTGCCTCCGTCCGTTGATGGTTCATTCCAGCTCAGTGTCATTGCGTCCTTGTTGAAGGATGTGACCGTAGGAGTACCCGGCTGGCCCGGGACGTCAAACGGATAGGTAGCGACCACCGGCTCGGAGACGATGGCCGCTCCGACGCCGTATCTGTTCTGGGCCTTGACGCGGAACTGATATCCAGTTCCATTGATGAGTCGGGCTGCCTTGAATGTGGTGCGGATGACGGTGGCGGCTAGCTCCACCCAGGAAGTACCGGTGGTCTCACGCATTTCAACGATGTAATTGTTGATGGGAACACCGCCATCATCCTCTGGCGCCTCCCAGGACATAAGGATATAATCCGACGAGACCTCATCCATCTTAATGGGACCAGTTGGCGGTCCCGGAATATCGTGAACTAACACCGTGATGGTCTCCGTCACTGTGCCCAGCATGTTCTTGCCAGTCATTGAATACTGGCCTCCGTCAGTCCTCTTGATCTCACCAATGTTGAGGACGGTTGACGTCGCCGTGGTTTCGGTGTTAATTCTTTGCGTCTCTTTAAGAAGCGCGTCTCCTTTCTTCCAGGAAACAACAGGTCTGGGTTTTCCGAGCACCGGAATCTCCACCTTAACACGGTCACCGACCTTGGCGATGACAGTCTTCTGGTACACCCCTCGTAAGTCAAATGATGGACCAGACGTTTGCTCTTTGATAATGGTCGGTCTGCTCTCGCGTGGATCGCTTCTACCTGACGCGTTGACGGCCATGATGCGGAAAGTATATTCTTCTCCTTCAATCAGATTTGTCACCGTGTAGTCCAGAGCCTTGATGGCGGCAAGGTGGAGCCAGTGGTCAGTGTCCTTCCTCTGGGCCTCGATGACGTACCCCGTGATCAAACTACCGCCGTCGTGAAGAGGCTTTGTCCACGCCAAGCTAGCGCTGTCGGCTGTAACGTCAGTGACATACAGGTTTTCTGGCGGAGAAGGGGCCTGAGACGCCCTGATCGGCTCGGGGGTTTCGGCCGGCTCGCCGACGCCCAGGTCGTTCTCAGCGGAAATTCGGAAGTAGTAGTAAGCGCCTTCCTCCAGATCGGTGAATTTAAAAGAGCACTTCTGCCAGTCCGTGCTCAGCACGGTGTAGGCCTTCTTGGTGGCTTCTCTCTTTTCGATAATGTAGTTGTGAATCTTGGAGCCGCCGTCGATAATGGGGATCTCCCACTGGAGGGTTATGCTATTCTTGGCGATCTCTCTCGGTTTGAGATTAACCGGGGGACCCGGCGTGTCCAGGACCTTCACGTTTACAAAGCCCGTCTTCTTCCCGGCGACATTCTCCAGGCAAAGATTGTACTTTCCGGCATCGTATCGCGTGCAGTCAGGAATGACCAGCAGGGTGTAGGACTCAGTGGTGTCGATGTGCGCACGTAGTTTCAGATTGACGTCCTCTTTGCTCCAGGTGACATCTGGAATGGGACGGCCTCTGATCGGAACGAACATACGGATGGATGTACGGGCTCTGACTACCAGGGATTTCCGGAGTTCAGCGTCCAGCTCAAAGTCCGGAAGGGATTCCTGATCCACCAGTTCAGTGATTTTTTCGACCTCCGCAGGTTCACCGACTCCCTCTGAGTTGACGGCTTTGACTCGGAAGTGGTATCTGCCTCCCTTCTGCAGTTTTCCAATGACACAGGTGGTCGACTTCAGCGGGTACTCTGTCTCCGTCTCCCAGTCGTCATGTCCTTCCTTTTTATATTCCACAATGTATCCATCCACTTCCAGACCACCATCGTAGTGGGGTCGGCCCCAGGTGAAGGTGGCAGATGTTTTAGTGGTATCAGTGATTCTGGGGTTGGAGGGAGGACCTGGCGGATCTGGTAAACAGGGAAAATAACTGTAAATAAAAAAGTATCTCAAAGTAAACGATGGATACTCTTGAACTACTTACACACGATGTCCCTGGTCATCGCGGGACGCGAAGGCTCACTGGGTTCTCCGAAGCCAGCCTTGTTCTCAGCAGTCACTCTGAACTCATACTCAACTCCTTCGCTCAGACCTTGCACTTTGAAGCGCAAGTCCGGGACGGTTCTCTTAGAAGCCCGGACCCACCTCAATCCTCGTTTCTCTTTCCTTTCGACAAGGTAGCCCCTGATGTCGCTGCCACCGTCCTGGACTGGTCTCCTCCATGAAATGGTGACAGAGTTCCTGCTTACATTATCAATTTCGGGGGTCGATGGCGGGCCAGGTGGACCTACGGGCAGAAGATGGTTTAGGTTGTTAGAGAAAAAAATATGAGATTACAGAAAAAGTCATCTTAAGTAGAGTAACATGAAACAATGGACGGAACGTACCATAACTGTCGACCATTTTGACCGGAGGTGACAGGCTGGAGTCTCCGGTGCCATACTGGTTGATTGCTGACACCCTGAAGATATACTCGTTGCCTTTGATGAGTTTGTGGGCCACACATCTACAGTCCATGACATTTTCAGCCAGCTTTGTCCACTGAAGGCGACTGGTCTCTCGCTTTTCAAGGATGTAAGACTTGATGGCACAACCTCCGTCCTCCTCTGGCGGAAGCCAGGTCAAGGTGCACTTTTCAGCTGAAATGTTGCTGGCCTCAATGGGGCCCGGAGGTCCGGGAACGTCCAGAACCTTCACTTTGACATGTTCTTCTTTGATGCCAAACGGGTTGCTGGCTGTGATGGTGTACTCGCCGGTGTTCTTCCTGGTGGCATACTTGATGGCCACAGAGGAAGAAGTCGGGGTGCTCGTGATAGTGACGACGTCAGAGTTCTTCAGCTCCCGGCCGGCCTTTGACCAGACAACGGCGGGCGGAGGTTTGCCGCCGATCTCGGTTGCGGAGACCACGATTGTGTCTCCTGCCCGGACCGATACACCGTCCTTCATGTCCGGGTCGATCGTGATGCTTGGGGGTTCTGGGAAAGGGTGTGACGTCGGAGGTTAAATTGCGAGGCAGTACTGTATATTAAAAACAAATGACAGATTCTGTTCAAACCAGCTTACCGTACTCATCCTTGCAAGTTAGCAGATCTGTCTTCTCTGAGGGAACACTAATTGCCCCGGCAGAGTTCTTGGCCCTTACTTGGAACTGATACTGAGCTCCTTCCGTTAGGTCGGTGACGGTGAAGGCGCATCCTTGAATGTTGACGTGGTTGGCCTTCATCCAGGCCTTACCTCCGGCTTCTAGCTTCTCTACCATGTAGCCAGTCAGCTTGTAGCCACCGTCATATTTGGGCGGAGTCCAAATCAGGGTGACTGATGTCCTGGTGACATTAATGACGTCCGGCTTGCCGGGAGGATCTAATGAAAGACACAACACATTGGTGTATTCAGTTTTTCCCTGACACTAAGACGAATCGACGGTCCGGAGATCTCCGAAATTCACCGATCGGATCAAGGGCGACGACGGCCTCTGTAGCTTTGCTGGCCTTCCCGAGACCGGCCATGTTCATGGCCATCACCCTGAACTCATATTCCAGCCCCTCGATCAGACCCGTCACCCTGCACTCCTTCACTCTCAGAGGAGTCTTGCTGGCTCGCTTCCACATCAGACTGTTCCTCTCTTTAAACTCCACATGATAGCCTGCGCATGTACAATCACATGCTCAGCTTTGCCTATACGGATTTCGGCTTTACACCTCAGTCGTGGTGGCGGTCACAATTACCTGTTATGGGGGAGCCACCTGTGTCTTTGGGATCAGTCCAGGTCAGGATGGCGGACTCGTGACGGATGCTCATAATCTCCGGAGGTGCAGGCGCCTCTGGTACATCTAGGGCAGCAAGAGAAGAGGTGTTTGTCAACAGACGGAAGCACGTGACGCAACTCGTTTCCCGTCTCAGATACTTACTGAAAGGATGCTGTGCAATGACCGGGTCAGACCTGAGGTGCTCTCCGATTCCGTATTTGTTCTCAGCAAACACTCTGAAAATGTACTCCACTCCGTCGTGGAGACGTATGACTCGCATGTTGGTTTTCTGAATGGCCGAAGCCACCGTGGCCCACTTGTTGTCTGTCGTCCGTCGCTTTTCCACGATGTAGTTGGACACCTCCGCACCCCCGTCGTCTTTGGGCGGACCCCATTCTAGCGTGACGCCATCGGCCGTGATCTCATCAAACTTGATGGGTCCGGTGCAGATGCCCGGTTTGCCCACGACCTTCAGTTGCAACTTGCAGTCCTTGGAGCCCAGGCTGTTCCGGACATTGACAGTGTACGTTTCGGCATCGCTTCTTTGGCAGTCCCTGACCAGGAGGGTCGTGACCCCCTGGGACGCCTCCACGCACATCCGCCCGGTGTCGCCGAGAGCCACGTCGCCCTTCTTCCACGTTGCCGTCGGATACGGCATGCCGCTGATGGGGATGTTGATGCGGACAGTAGTACCTTCCTTTACCACGTAGCAACCGTCATGTAGACAGCTCAAGTTGCAGTCCGGCAGCACTGGAAAGCAAAGTTGTTAAAGAAATTGATGCCATTAACTTCATCCAGCCCAATTTTGGACTTTTGTGTCAAATTTTGTCAATTTGGGCATTTTTCTTCAGCTTTTTTGTGTTTTTCCAATGCACATTCCATTCATTTCTAGTGTATTTCCTTGGAAAATTCCACGGGTGCATGACTGTACAATGTTTCCTAAAAGTGCGGTTTAATTTAAACGCAGGGTGCTTACCAAACTGGTCCTTTGCAACAACGGCAATTTCAGTGGGCGGCCCCTCTCCGGATTCATTGAGTGCCTTGACTCTGAAGGAGTACTCCTTGCCTTCTGTGAGTTCCCCAACTGTCAGCGAGGTGTTCTTGCCCTTGGCAATCTGCTTCCATTTCTCGCCATCGCTTTGCTCCACAATATAGGCGCTAATATGACTGCCGCCATCGCTGACAGGTTTTTTCCAGGCCAGAGTGATGGAATCCTTGGTGGTCTTCTTGGCCTTCAGGTCCATCACTGGGCCTGGTTGCTCTGGAGAGAGATTAAAGGCAAGATAAATGTGTTTGTAGAGCACAATTGAACACAAGGCCATTCTATGTGAATCTGGAAGTGAACATTTTGAAAATGCTCCAGTTCATACCTGAAGCTCGTACGCTGCCAGCCGTCTCGCAGCCTTCTCCGATTCCGTAAGCGTTCTCAGCTAGAACTCTGAAGCAGTAGGCCTGTCCAGCCTCCAGGTTGGGAATCCTGTACGAAATCTTGTGACACTCGGCCGACACACAGGTCCAGGCCTTCCTCTCGGCAAGGCGCTTTTCCACAATGTAGCTTTTGACCGCACTGCCTCCGTCAATTAGCGGGGCATCCCAGGTAATGAGGGCGTGGTTTAAGGAGGTCTCCTTTACGGTCAGGTTCTGAGGCGGTCCAGGAGTATCTGCGGCATAGCGGTATCCCAGGCATTTTACTTATAGCTGTCCACTGTAGTGACCTTCACTATCCCTGAAAGTGTTCAGGTGTTTTTGATTCTTTCCTGATATCTTTGCTATCTTACCGAGGACCTTGACCACAATGGTGTAGCTCTTGGAACCGCTGCTGTTTTCCAGCGTCAGAACGTATTTTCCGGCGTCGTATCGGTTAACGTCTTCAACTGTGAGCAGGGTGTCCCAGTCCGACGTTTTGATCAGTACTCCGGTTCTCTCCTTTAGGTTCGCGTCCACCTTGCTCCACGTCACCTTGGGTGCCGGACGCCCTCTAAGGGGGACGTAGAGCCTCATGGTGACACCGGCGCGGAGGACCAAGGCTTTCCTTAGGTCGGCATCTAGTTCAGCTTCCGGAGGGACTGTGGGAACATCAGATTGTTCATGTTCTGCCGCAATAATTGGAAGTAGAATGTAAAACGATGAAAAAGCTGAACATACTGAGAACATCCTTGGCCACGTGGTTCCCGGGGACTTCGCTGGGCTCGCTGTAGCCAATCTTGTTAACGGCGAAGACTCGGAACTGGTATTCCGTGCCTTCCATCAGGCCTGTCACCAAGAAATTGGTGGCCCGGAGCTTCTTTGGGACGTTACATCTGGTCCAATTTTCTGCCGTGGCCAGTTTGCACTCCACCAGGTAGCCAATGATCTCGCACCCGCCGTCGTATGCCGGCTTGGTCCAGCTCAGGCTGATGGAGCTCCTGGTGGAATCAACCACCTTGGGGAAAGCGGGCGGGCCCGGGGGATCTGGCCAAAAAAGCGGGAGCAATCGCTCGCATTTTGTTCTTGTATCTTATAATTAGAATGACGAGCTTGTAAAAAGGTACTCACAGACGGGATCGACGGCCAGAGCGGCGCTGGACGCGTCACTGGGTTTTCCCAGACCGGCTTTATTTATGGCGATGACCCTGAACTCGTACTCCGAGCCCTCCGTCAGCTGAGCGGCCTTGATGGTTCTGTCGATCACTGGACGGCGGTTGACCTTGGCCCAGGTCAATTCCGTGGCCTCGCGCTTCTCCACCATGTATCCCAGAATGGGGGCTCTACCGTCATTAGTCGGCGCCTTCCAACTGACCGTCATGGAGTCTTTGGTGATGTTGGTGATCACGGGAGGATCGCAAGGGCCCGGAACATCTGAGAGATCATATTGGAACCATGTTAAAAGTCAGTTCTTTGGTCTATCTAACAGTGCGTGCTCACCATAAGGGTTCTTGACCATGACTGGGTCAGTCATGATAGCGTCTCCCACACCGTACTGATTCTCGGCACTGACTCGGAACTGGTATTCGTGGCCCTCGATAAGTTTCTCCACGGAGCAGTCGGTGATGTGTCCATGAATGTTGGCGGTGACCAGCGCCCAGTTGGCCCTGCTGGTTTCACGCTTCTCAATGATGTAGTTGGTGATTTCAGAACCGCCGTCCGCCAGCGGGGGTTCCCAGCGCAGTTTCACACGGTCCGCGAAGACTTTAGTGATTTTCACAGAAGCCGGAGGACCTGGTTTGTCTAAAGGCACCAACCAGCAAAGCACTTTTAACACTTTTTCTTCAATGTGATTTGTTCCAGGTACCAGAATATAGTTCTTGCTTTCAAATTGGACTTTATGAAGTATTTATTCTAATGGTCTTACAGTTGTGAGCGTAACACAAAATAAACTTACCCAGCACTTTCACTTTAATGGTGGCATACTTGCTGCCATTGACGTTCTCAGCAAGAATGGTGTAGTCGCCGGATTCCTTCCTGGTGACTGAGTAGAGCTCCAAAAGGTGGACATGTTTCTTCTGGGTCATCTTCATTCCCTCCGCCAGATGGAGAGGAACGCCGTCTCTTTTCCAGCTCACCTTGGGCAGAGGCTTCCCAAACACCTCCGCATCAAGGAAGACATTTTCTCCGGCTTTCACCACAATCAGGTTCTTCATGTTGACCCCCAGCTCTACACGGGGAGGAACTGGATGCCAGAAGAAGATCACTATAGTTATTTTTGGTTTAACCAAGCCTTGTTCTAATGTTGTTTACTCAAGAACAGATTGAGTTTTGAGTTCAATTAGAGTGTCCTCACTCATGACTTCACAGCCGTTATGGATTAACGGACTCGGATCGGTTTGCCTACCGTTCTCCGCAATGACGGCAATGGGGTCCGACAGCTCCGAGGGCAGGCTGACGTTGATGGCCGTCTTGGCGATGACTCTAAAGACGTACTTCTGGCCCTCTTCCAGCCCGCTCACCACATAGTTCTCTGTCTGGATGCTCATGCAGTTGCTGTTGCACCGAGTCCACTTCTCATCGGGGAGCTTGCAGTACTCCATGAAGTAGCCGATGAGCTTACTGCCGCCGTCGTGCTTGGGTCGAGTCCACACCAGAGAAACCGAACTCCTGGTCACGTCCATGGGCTCGGGTTTACCCGGAGGGTCTGGCGGAAAGGACTTCGTTATTAAGCTCTTCGATTGGCTCATGATTCACAATACAATTGAGCGAGCTGTGCCTTGACTCGCGAGTTTATATACCGATAAACTCCCGAGTCAGGGCACCGCTGTGAAATTTTGCCACGTTTTCCTACCGACGGCCGTCCTAGCTGTGATGAATTCAGTCTGCTTGCAAGGTTTTCCCTGTCCGGCCAGGTTGATGGCAGACACCCTGAAGGTGTACTCTAGGCCCTCGATGAGAGCGGTGCAGGTGTACTGCGTGGACTTGACCACAGACTCGTTGGCCCTGACCCACAGCAGGCTATTCCTCTCCTTTTTCTCGATGCAGTATCCCATGATGGGGCTTCCACCGTCACTGTTGGGACGCTCCCACGACAGGATGACGAAGTCCTTGTTGATCTTGTTAACCCGAAGGTTTCTGGGTTCACTGGGGGGGTCTGGAAGCAAATCCAACTATTACACTCTACTCAAATACTGTCGCTAAGCTCAAGTAAAGTTAACCTCCAAGTACATGACTTTGCTCTTTAATAATAGCCTGTGAGATGGCCACAAATTCGATAAATGGAATGGAATGAAATGCCCTAAAACTATCAGAAGGTGACCTGAAATCATTAAGAAGTGATCAGGAAACGCCCTGAAATCAAGAGGAAGTGACTCATAAACACTAAGGGAGGTAAAATTAACACGAAATAATCCAAAATGTAAAACAAGTGACCCTAGAATGACCAGAAATATACAGAAGTTACCCAAAATCAACAGGAAGTGACCAGAAATCGATAAGAAGTGACCAGTAAACATTAAGTGCAGTAAAAAAGGAAACAGGAAGTCATCCAAAATGTACGGGAAGTGACCCCAGAATTACTAAAAATGTACAGGAAGTTACCCAAAATCAACAGAAGTGACCTGTAAGTAACCTAAAACAGAAGAGACTCACCAAACGGATATCTGGCAATCATCTTCTCAGAGTAGGTGGGCTCAGAGACGCCGAATCTATTTTCCGCCCGCACTCGGAAGGTGTATTCACTGCCCGTAATCAGTTTTGTGACCCTTAAGCTAGTTTTGGTGCAGGAAGAGGACACGGTCAACCAGTCGCCCTGGCTCACATCGCACTTCTCCACAATGTAGTTTGTGATGTTGCTTCCACCATCCTCCTGCGGCGGGTTCCAGAGTAGCGTGCAGGCATCGATATCCTGCTCCGTGATCTCCAGGGGAGCTTCGGGTGGCCCCGGAATGTCTACACGGCACACAAGTCAAAATATTAACACCCTTTTAGTCAAGGGAATGGGTTCCCTGGTTGTGTTTCCCCTCTCAAAAGCATTCTACTTTTTGGTAAAAGGGTTTAGTATGGTTCAGTTGGTGAACAACTGCTGTAAATAAACATATCGGAAGCTGTGAAAACTTCCGAAACAGTCAGGATAGGGTTTGAGTTTCTCTAGGAGGTTTTTAGACCAGATTTGCAGTAAAACTGACCCATGACGATGACTTTGAGGATCTGGTTGATCTTGGCCGTGCTATTTTCCGCAGACAGGCTGTAGTAGCCACTGTCCGAGCGGCTGACATTCTTGATGATTAGCGTACAGCTGGTCAGTGTCTTGACCACAGATAGGCGATCGGAGGTCAGGACGTCTTCATTGCCCTGCTTCCACTTACAGAAGGGAGCCGGTTTACCCGCCACCAGGGCTTCGATCACCATCTTGCGTCCCGCTCTGACCGTCACCGTGTCAGGCATGATGATCTTTGGAGCCACTGAGGGAGCAATCATCGGAACGAGGTCATTTTCAGTAGTATTGCGCCCATTGTTATTTTTCGCAACGATGATGATCATGAAAAAACATGGTTGAGAGCAGAGTACTCACTGAGCTGCTCCTTGACCTCAAAGATTCCCTCGGCCTCCCGGGGGAGGCTGACACCAACAGCGTTCCTCGCTGCCACTCTGAACTTGTACTTCTTGCCTTCCTTCAGGCCAACTACCACGATGGTCAGGTCTTTGACTACAGAGTACGGCGTCCATTTGTTTTCGGCCGCCCCTTCCTCCTGGTAGTCTACCACGTAGCCGTTGATCTTGGCTCCCCCGTCGCGGAGAGGTTTTAGCCAGCCTAGCGTGGCGCTGTTCCTGGTGATCTCCAAAACTTCCATCTTCTTGGGTGGATCTGGTTCACCTGAAAACCCCGGCAGATATAACACAGGCATCCGCGGGTGGCTTCAAAGTATACAACGACCAAGTCGACAAATCCAGGTTAACTCTGAGCACTTACTTATGGGGTCCTTAGCCAAATAAGACTTAGGCGAATCCTGAGGAACCCCGATCCCGTACTTGTTGACTGCCATCACGCGGAAGTAGTACTCGATGCCAGGTGTCATGTTGGTCACTTTGAAGCTGGTCTTCCTTAAGTCCTCTGTACACTTTGTCCATGTCTTCCTGTCCACCTCCCGTTTTTCAACTATGTAGTTGAGGATGGGGCTCCCACCGTCATTCTCCGGCGGCAACCAGGACAGCTGCGCTGTTGTTTTGGTGACGTCTGTCGCTTCAAGACCGCCAACGGGGCCAGGAGTATCTACCAAAGGAAGGATTCAGTAACATTTTGTTTTGCCAAACATTGTTGCATCATTCCAAATACTTTATAACAACCAGAACAGTCCACTCAAAGTTCATCAATTCAATGAAAAACAGGAAAATCTAGAAGATAAGAATCTAGAAGATAAGTTTCTCACCAAGAACCTTGACACGAACAAAGACTGCTTTCTCTCCGGCCGAGTTAGACAGAGTCAGTGAGTACTTTCCAGAATCTTCTCTTGTGCTTTCAGGGATGACCAGGAAGGTCATGGTGTCCACTTGGTCCACGTGACCACGGCGAACAACATTGTCCACGCCCATCCGCTTCCATGTAACCTTGGGGGCGGGGCGTCCTCTGATCACAGCAAAAAGCCGGATTGGGCAACCGGCGCGGACGGACAGACCTTTTCTCAAGCTTGCATCTAGTTCTATCTCGGGAGCCTCTGTTGCCAGGCAAAAATACACAAAAGAGGTTGGACAGGTTCAGGCTGTTGACGCTATCTGTAAAAATTGTTTCATGTCTAGCCAATATCCTGGTACAGTTTTTTTTCTTACCCAGAATCTCCCTGGGGAAGACGGCCTCCTTTAAGTAGGCGTGACGGCCCCAGCCCACCTGGTTTTGGGCGGAAACCTTGAACTCATACTCTTGTTTCTCATCCAGATGTCCAATGGTGAACTCTTTGAGGACCAGCGGCCCGTTGGTGTCTATCCTCTTCCAGCCTTCGCCAGGCTTCTCGGGGTCAGCCTCGCTTTTCAGTCTCATGTCCAGGCTGTAGCCGATGATTGGTGCGCCGCCGTCGTACACTGGTTTAGACCAGGAAAGGGTGATAGAGGTCTTGGTGCTGTCGGCCACCTTCAGGCCTGCGGGTGGGCCAGGTGGTTCTGGAGAGGGATAAAGTTGAAGAGTGATTAAAAAGTTAAAACCTTTGACTCTTATGTTCAGTTTGCTACAAAATTTTACACAGAGGTGCAACAAACTCACCGATGGGATCTTTGGCTGTGACGGGTCTACAAGGCTTGCTGGGATCACCCAAACCGACCTCGTTCTCAGCCTTGACTCTGAACTGATACTCGTGGTTGGGGATCAGGTTTGTCACTTTCATGCGTCTCTCGGGGATGGGACTCTTAGTGCACGGCACCCAGCGGACCGCCCTCTTTTCCTTCCTCTCCAGGATGTAACCGGTAATTGACTTTCCTCCATCGTTCTCAGGAGGAGCCCAGACCACCGTCATCTCCTCTTTGCTTATCTGCATTATGGTAAAAAAAATAGTCATCTACTGCACTGTCTTTCCACAGTCCGATGTGAATAAGTTCAACCCACCTTGGTAACCTCAGGGGCATCAGGAGGTCCAGGTCTGTTGAACTGCGTCCTGACTGTGACAGGCTTGCTCTCCACGGCGGGACCGGTTCCCATTTTGTTCTCGGCCCGCACTCTGAAGATGTACTCGTTGCCGTCCACCAGGCGAGTCACGTTGCAATATGGCGTTACCACTGACGCAGAATACGTGGACCACACCATCCTCCTGGTCTCGCATTTTTCCAAGATGTAGCTGTCCACCTCGCAGCCTCCGTCATCTTCGGGCGCGTCCCAAATCACTCTGCACTTGTCGGCTCCGATGCCAGTCACTCGGAGGTTCCTGACGGCTCCGGGTATGTCCAGAACGTTCACGTTGGCGTACGCCGTGAAGGTTCCGGCCGAGTTGGTGGCGGTGACCACGTACTTTCCGGAGTCGGTGCGTCTGGACTTGGTCAAAAGGAACTTAGAATAGTCAGTACCAGTCTCGTAGCTGATTCTGGGGTTGTCTCCGACCGCCTTGTCCTTGGTCCACTTAACTTCAGGCTGAGGCTTTCCTCTAAGGGAAGCTTCTATTCTGACAGACTCTCCGGCCTTGACCGTCAAGGTTCCGGAAAGCTTCAGGTCAAGCACTGGCTTCTGGATCTCCTCTCGGACCAGGATATCAGCCAGTTTCACCCAGCCGCTCTCCCCTCCTTCATTGACGCTTTGAACCCTGAAAAATCAAATATTGATGACAATTCAGCACTTTTCGGATGATGCCTGAAAACATTTAGTAACAAAGGGAGTTGACGCACCTAAAAGTGTAGGTCTGGTTTTCAATACACTTATCCGCCAAAAAGAAGGTGTTAGTTAGAGTGCCGGTGTTGAGTTTTTCCCATTCCTCCGCATCTTTAGCTCTACACTCCAGGTTGTAGGAGAGGTTGGGGCTGCCGCCGTCGTAGTCGGGTCTTCTCCATCTCAGGTAGACGTAGTTCTTGCCTATGTCGCTGACTCTGAAGTTCTCTGGCTCGCCTGGTTTTTCAATAGGGTCGATGGCCAGCACAGGGACCTTGGTCTCCACACAGGGCCCCGGTCCCATCTTGTTTTCCGCACAGACACGGAACAGATACTGATGGCCCTCCATCAGCTTGGTCTTTATCTTGCGGTTGGTGCAGTGGGAAGAGATCATGGACCACATGCTGATGCTGGGTTCTCGGCACTCCACGATGTAATTGGTGATTTCAGAACCGCCGTTGTCTTTTGGGGCCTCCCAGTTGATCATGCAAGAGTCCTTCGTGACGTAGGTGGTGTGTAGATTTTGGCAGTGGCCAGGCCTGTCCAGAACATTGACAGTGATGCGGCAGGAGGCTTCTCCGCCCACATTCGAGGCCTTCAAGGTGTATTGACCGTGGTCCGCTCTGGTGGCCTCCTTGATCCTCAGCTGGACGACGGGCAAGTTCTGGGTCATTGTTAGCCGTTTGCTGTTCTCGAGAAGTGCCTCTTCCTTGGACCACAGCACTTCGGGCTCGGGACGGGCCTTCACATAGCCAATGATGTTGACGTTGTGTCCGACGCGCACGGTTACGCGCTCGCGACACGTGGCGTCCATTTCGATCTCCGGTGGGATCAGGATGTCCTGAGCCGTGACGGACTCGGGAATTTCTCTCGACTCGCCATCGCCGATCATATTGGAGGCAAAAACTCGGAATCTGTAAGTTTCGCCCTGCTCCAGTCCTTTAACCGTGTAAGCGCACAGCTTGATCAAGTCATCCAGATTGACTTTCTTCCAATCTCCGTCGGCCTTCTTCATTTCTACCGTGTAGCCCAGAATTGGACTGCCTCCATCCCTGGTGGGTTTGGTCCACACCAAGTCAGCGCTCGACCTGCTGTAGTCTTTAACTTTGGGATTGACCGGGGCGCTCGGGACCGTAATCTGCCGGCAGGGTTTACAGAGGTCGGAAACAGGCGACGGGCCGCTGTAGCCGGCGCTGTTCTCAGCAAATACTCGGAATTCATACTCGTTGCCCACGAACAAGCCCTGGACTCTGTAGCGGAGCTCTTTGCAGGGCGTCTTGTTCACACGGATCCATTTTCCTCCTTTGTGTCTGCGCTCCACAATGTAACCTGTGATCTGACTTCCGCCGTCGGACAAGGGCATGGTCCATCCCACGGTCACGGCGTCCTCTGAGATGTCGGAGGGCAGGGGCTTCCCGGGCGGGCTGGGCGGCATGAAGGAATGCTCGGCCACCGTGGGCTTGCTCTCCAGCGGCGCCCCTACGCCCATCTTGTTCTCAGCGCGAATGCGTACCACATACTCCGTGCCCTTCTGCAGGCGTGTGATCCTGAGTTTAGTAGCCAGGCTGCCGGAGCTAACGCCTCCCCAGGTCTCTTTATTGGAGTCTCTCTTCTCCACAATGTAGTTGGTAATGGGGCTACCGCCATCGTCCTTCGGGGGGCGCCACTCGATGGTCATGGAGTCGGGGGTCACCTCCAAAATTTCAACGGGCCCGATGGGGGCCGCCGGGACGTCCAGGACTGTGACGTTGAGGGCTGCCGTCTTGGTGCCGGCCAGGTTGGATACGGTGAGCAAGTAGGTGCCACTGTGGTTTCTGGTGCACTCGTTGATGCTGAGAACACTGGAGAAGTTGTCGGTGTCGATCTTGATGTTGCCCCCGCTGGTGATCTCCTCTCCTTCCATGGACCATTTGGCGGTGGGGATTGGCATTCCTCTCATGATGGCGGGCAGCCTAATGGTGGTGCCCGCCTTCACAACGATGCCCTCTGTCAGCTTGACATCCACCTCCAGGATCGGAGGCACTGTTAACACATGACATTGTTGTTTGAGATGGGTTAGGACTCATTTCAAATAAGTCATACATAGGCGTCTTAAACTCACCCAGCTTCTCCTGGCAGAGGATGGGAACGGTGGTGTCGGGTCTGCTGAGGCCAATGGCGTTCTCCGCTCTCACTCGGAAGCGATATGTCTTGCCTTCCTCCAGGCCCGTTACGTGACTCTCCGGGATGCTGACTGTCTGCCATTCGTGCCAGTCCTTGGCTCCTTCTTCTTGATACTCCACCAGGAAGCCTGTGATTTCACTTCCACCGTTTCGATCGGGCCAATTCCAGACAAGCCACACCTCCGTCTTATCCACGTCCACGTGATGAAGGTCTTTGGGAGGACCAGGAGGGACTGTGGGAAAAATATGTTCCGCTTTGAGACCAGCGTTTCTCCAATTTTCAAAGGGTTGCACAGTATTTTTCAGATGATACGTCACACCTTAGTATAAATTGCACCAGCCAAAGAATGAAAAGAAAACATAATATATATCAGACCGGAGTATAAATCGCATTAAACATTAACGTAAAAACAACAAAAGGCATCTGCTAACGTTATTATTGTGATACTATTGCCTAAACAACAAAACTTAAGTTTACCAAGCTCTCAATCTCAGGCCAACTCACTGCCAAATCCACTTAAAGCTTCATATTTGGCATCACTTCTAACCAAATCTGCCAACTAACCATTTAGGAGCCTGGCCAAACTATAAAATCAAAAGTGAGAATTATAATCCGGAAAATTTGGTATATATAGTTTCAACTGCCGTTCATATTAATCTGGTTTGGATGCTCATTTGCTGTCTTTTGCATTCTGTTAACCTTATGATAAAGGACTTTTGTTATATTAGCTCGGTTGAACATCTTAAACAGCTACTCACAGAGTGGATTCATGGCTTTGATGGCCTTTGGCGTCTCAACGTATTCGCTGCGACCGTATTGGTTCTCAGCTGCGACTCGGAAGGTGTAGGCCAGTCCCTCGGTCAGGTGCTTCAACATCATGCTGCGTTTCTTGGAGGTGGAGCACACAGGAACCCACTGGGTGGAGCCCGTGTCTTTTTTCTCCACCACAAAGTTGGTGATGCGAGTTCCTCCGTTGTCCTCTGGGTCTTTCCAGGACAGGTAGGCCGAGTCGCTCCTGACGTCCGACACCCGAAGGTGCTGGATAGGGCCGGGTTTGTCTGGAGATAACAAATCAGTACCCTGATGTCACTTGCCGACACTTTTTGTGAGCTCGGGGTTGATGCGGTAAATTGAGGCAATTCCCTACCAAAGACCAACACCGTGCAGGTGACGGTTTTGGAGCCGGCGGGGTTCTCCACGGTGAGCGTGTAGTCGCCGCAGTCGCCCCGGTTGCAGAACCTCATCTCTAACTTGGTGCCCTCTTGGTTGGTTTCGATGTCAGCCCTGGTGGGAACGTCAGCATCATTCTTCTTCCAGACCACAGAGGGGAAGGGGATGCCCTTGATGGCAGCCATCAGAGTTATGTGGGTGCCAGCTAAAGCCTTCACTTCCCGAGTCATAGCGGCGTCCAGGATCAACTCAGGCGGTTCTAAGGTCGTGACACACAAAGACATACGTTAGTCGCCAGATGGCGAAACAACTTTTTTCCACCCAGTCCGAGTTACTCACCGAGTCTGTCCCTCACTCTGACGGGTTCTTTGATATTAGCGGGGTCGGATTCCCCAGCCGCATTGACCGCCTTCACTCTGAAGCGGTATAGAGCGCCGTCCTCCAGGCCGACTACCTTGAATTTGGTCCCCTGGCAAGAGTCTGGAGTGTGGTTCACCTGCAGGACCATAGGAACAGGACAGCTGTCGGTTAGGATCATCCTGTTGGGGCGGGAAACCATTCAGCTGACCTTATGCCAGTCGTCCTCGCCGGCTTTCTGGAACTCCAGCAGGTAGCCGAAGATCTTTCCTCGACCGGTATCGGCGGGTGGCTCCCAGGACAGAGTCACCGACTCCTTGGTGTGGTCCACGGCCTTCAGATTTTGCGGTGGGCTTGGCTTCACTGTGGAAAAGAGCAGCAAAGGTTGATGTCAATTGATGGCAGAGTGACAAGGCAAATATTTGTTTAGGGCCCCACAAGGTAAAAACTGAAAATCAGGGGTCAGGGTATTCTTAAGGATCTGCCAGATCTTACCAATGGGATCTTTGGCAAAGACCGGCTTGGAAGGCGGGCTGGGGTCACCAACACCCACCACGTTCTCCGCGCTGACTCTGAACTCGTACTCGCAGCCCTTGAGCAGGTCCAGGACTAAGTACTCCACCATGGGATGGATCTTTTCTTTGTTGCACCGGACCCATCTGTGAAGCAAAAAGAATCCAGATTGATTCTGCGTATCTATCGTCCAGGCCACGGTAATCTGCAACCACCCACCAGGAACTTAAAAAGTAGACTTGAAAATTTAGAACTGAAGGGGTGCTTTGAAATGAAAGGATTGCTGGACTGTACCTATTGGCCATGGTCTCCTTCCTCTCCACGATATAGCCTGTGATTGGCTTCCCTCCATCAGCTGGAGGCTCCCAGCGTATCAGGGCACGGTCATGGTAGACTTCCTTAACAGTAGGCTGTTTGGGAGCATCAGGTACCTCTGTGCCGCAAAGACGAAACAAAGTGGCATTGAGGATTACTAGCGTCATTTCAGAGCAGAGCTGGAGGACATCTATTAGCTAGTGGAGAGCTCACATGCTGAGTGTTGGGTGTCAACAAAGATTTGATCTGAGAAAATATCACATCTGGACTGTGAAACTTTTAAAGCACATTATGACTTACTGAACATGTCTTTGGCCCTGGTCTCAGCGGACAGCAGAGGATCACTGATGCCATGGATGTTCTGGGCCATGATCCTTATGATATACTCGCGACCCTCGATCAGTTTTGGCACCTGAATCGGCAAAACAGTCAGGTCATGCGAGGCGTTCACGTCACCTGTCTTGGATTGAAAGCTCTTGTGTAAATATCCGAACCCTGCAGGTGGTCCTAGTGCAGGACGAGGTGACTGGCATCCACAGGTCTCTGTTGGTGTCTCTCTTCTCAATGATGTAGTTGGAGATGGCGCAACCGCCGTCATCCAGAGGTGGTTTCCAGGAAATAAGCATGTGATCTCTGTAGACTTCGTCAAAGACCACGGGGCCCTCGGGAGGTTGAGGTCGGTCTAACAGGAGGAAACGGGCAGAGGTAAATGGCACTGTCGCCCTCTAGAAGGTTCAAAACTGTATTGCAGTTCATTGGTGGGAATCTGTCTTTTTCCTTCGGCGTGACTCACCGACAACGGTGATGGCGCAAATTCCAGTTCGGGTTCCAGCCGCATTATCCACGCTGACGCAGTAGCGCCCGCTGTGCTCTCTCTTGGCTTTGCTGAAGTTGAGACTTAGGTGCCTGGCGGTGCTCTGGACGCTGACGTCCTCATCCGGCTTCAGCTCCTCCTCGTTCTTTGTCCAGGTGATGGTCGGTGCCGGTTTGCCGCCATAGCGTCCGGACAGCGTACAGCTGTCTCCCACCTTCACCGTCATTTTATCTCTGAAGTCCAAGTCCAGATTTGGTGGTTCTAAAGGATGGGAAATGACAAATATGTACCCTGTTTAGTTCAGAAAGTATCAGTAACTGCCTCTGTCGCCAGAGCATTTCCTGCTGTCGTTTCCTCTATCATTTAGTTCTTTGGCATTGGCATTGGCGTGTCCTGATAAGATTCCAGCTTACTCACCAAGCTCGTCTTTGCACTGAACTGGTTTGGTGGCAAAGGAAAATTTGCCTTGTCCCACCATGTTGACGGCAGCCACTCTGAACTCGTGGCTAGAGCCGTCCTTCAGTCCGCTCAGTGTGAACTTCCTGTCCATCAGCTTGTCTTGACCGCCCACGCGGATGAAGTTGTCCCGGCCAATCGTGCGAGACTCCAGGACGTACTGGGTCACTTCTGCGCCACCGTCGTACTTGGGCGGCCTCCAAGCGACTGAGATGGAGTCCTTTGTGACACCTGTGATGATCAGGTCCTCTGGACGCTCAGGAACAGCTGTGTAAGATAAGAATTGTCCATTTCTGTTTGTCAACACCTCGATTTATCCGGAGCTTTTTGGCTATACCCGACAGCAAAACACCAAACCACCCAATTAGCACTGGCATTTAGCATCTTACAAACATTAGAGCTCTAGAACACTTACAGATGGGGTCTTTGATGAGCACCACTTTGTCAGTCTCCACAAAGGGTCCCATGCCGATGATATTCTCAGCGGCGATCCTGAAGAAATATCCTTTCCCGTCCAGCAGTCCCTGTACCACGGCGTTGTTCCTGGTCACCGTGTAGGACACGGAGGTCCAGCCCATGCGGTCCGACTCGCGCTTCTCGATGATGTAGTTGGTGATGGCCGAGCCGCCGTCATCTTCCGGCGAATACCAGGTCAGCTTGCACGAGTCATTCGTCAGGTTCTCGCCGGCAAAAGGGAGGCCGACCGGTCCGGGGACGTCTGAAGACCATAAAATTTCTGGTTTTAGCGCCACTACAGCATTCCCAAACATTGATACGCTACCAAATACTGATGTTCATCCTTTATGCGCCCGCTACATCAGAGATTTCCAAAAAGAATTCAAGCAGACACTCACCCAGGACCTCCACGATGACCGCTTTCCTCCTCTCGCCGCCCTCGTTCTTGGCACAGAGCGTGTAAATGCCTTGGTGTTGGCGTTTACAGCTCTTGATGATCAACGAGTTGGAGATGCCGGTGGTCTCCACCACTGCCTCCTTGGGCACCTCGCCATCATCTCGGCACCAGCTGATCGTCGGAGCCGGTTTACCGGACACGTAGGCGATGATTCGAATGGTTCCACCTGCGTGGACAACAATCTTCTCCTTCACAGAGGCGTCCAGGTCCATTTCGGGTGCAACTGAGGAACAAAGGAAGATGAGCAACGCAACACTGACAAGTGGTAACATGAAACATGTCGAGCATCTTACTTGTCCTGTCTCTGGCTTCGATCAGCTCGGACACACGTCCCGGTTCGCCGACACCGGCGGCGTTCACGGCTCGGACTCGGAAGCGGTACAACCCGCCTTCTTTTAGACCAGCCACGACAAACTTGGTTCCTCTGATCTCTGTGTCTTTGGCCTGGAACGACAGCAAAACGGAAACAAAGGACGTGATGACGAGGCGGGATCCAGAAAAGCCGCCTTTACTGGGACCCTGGACTCGAGTGTCTCGCTTTACCTTCTCCCAGCTCTCTGGGGCTTCGGGTTCCTTCTCTTCTTCGGCACTGCTTAGAAGCAACCTCCTCTGAGCCTTCTTCTCCTCCTCTTCCTTGTCCACCTCCTTGAACTCCACAATGTAGCCCGTCACCTTGGAGCCTCCGTCCACCAGGGGAGGAATCCATTCCAGGTCCACCGTTGACCTGGTCCAATCGGTTACCTTCGGAGTAGGTGGCCCGGGAGGCTCTGCAGGGTACACCGGAGACGAGTTTGCATGAATGATCGGCAAGACTCAAGTGACTCCTGAGCCAATTCGTTTTGGGGAATTTCAGTCATGAATTATCTCAACTCATTGACATACATACGCATAAAACTAATGGAAACTGATTGCAAAACAGGGCTCCATAAAAAATATTGGCAGGTGGTCAGCAAGTATTGAAAACTAGACCCAGCAGGTCGGCAACTGTTGATGCTAGTTGAAAATGGTCAGTAACTAATGAAAACTAACTCTTATGACAATTCATTACATCCTCAGAAACGCAGGAAAATAAGTTACAGACACTCGGCAACTTATGAGCCAATAAACTGCTGGACTTTGTATAACATCACTCTTTGTGGAGCAAACCTTTACATATACTATTTGCAGATAGTCAGCAACTAATGAGAATTCGTCGTGGACACTCGGCAAAACTTGGAAGCTAGTCGCAGACAACTCATGGAACTAAATGCAGAGGATAAAAAACTGAAAAATACTAGTCACAGACACTCAAAAACTCACTTTAAAAAACGTAACTTACTAATAGGGTCCCTGCAGAGCACGGGGTCTGAGGGTACGCTGGGCAGTCCGCATCCAGCCGCATTGGCAGCACTGACCCGGAACTGGTAAACAGCACCCTCCACTAGGCCTGTCACGTCCCAGTTGTTGCCCAGTGGTAGTGCCCGGATGGGCTCACGGTTGACGCGACTCCAGCGTTTGCTGGTGGTCTCCTTCTTTTCGATAAAGTAGCCGGTGACCGGGGAGCCGCCATCGTATTTGGGCTCCTCCCAGTTCACCGTCATGGACTCTAGACACACGTTGGTCACGGTGGGCTTCTCACACTGGCCGGGAACAGCTGCGCCGGAACACAGTTTCACTCAAAATTTAAAGCGTAGCTTACATTTCACTTAAGGCTTTTCTATTTGGATCAGAGTAAATAATCTCTCATGACCCGATTCTAATCCTCTGTTTAACAAATGAAAGTGGAAGGATTTCAGGTTGCATGCTTTGATTTTTCTGAAAGTTTGGACACCCTTGCGGTAGAGTAAGGATTTCACTTACTGAAAAGGTTCCTGGCTTTCTCCGGCTCACTGAGTAGGGGCGGCCCAACTCCGAACTTGTTCTGAGCCATGATCCTGAACTCGTACTCGTGGTTCTCGGTGAGCCGAGTTACCAGGTAGGCGCAGTCTTTAGGGTCGTTGGACACATGCACCCATGACTTGCGGTTATCTTCGCGCTTCTCCACCACGTAGTTGGTAATCTTAGATCCACCGTCATCCAGAGGCGGCTTCCAGGCCAACCCGATGCGCTCGGCAAATACCTCGGTGAACTTGATGGGTCCGACGGGGGGCCCGGGCGGTCCTACGGATCAGAGTCCAGTTAAAACCTACAGTCCAGTTAAACTACAAATTAATTTGCAGTCGAACAACGGCTGTTCGCGCTCCTCACCGAAGACTAAGAGTTTGACGTCCTTGCTGATGGTGCCCAGACTGTTGCTGGCGGTCAAGCTGTAGATGGCGCTATCTCCCCGGGTGGCCTGCTGTAGCAGCAGCGTGCACTTGTCGCGTGTCACCAGTTTGCTGAGGTGCTGGTCGTAGCGCACAGGCGCTTTCTGCTCGGGCGTGGCCATCTCGGCTTTGTGCCAGGTTAGGCTGGGGAAGGGGCAGCCGCTCACCTTGGCCACCACGCTGATGTCGGAGCCCTCCTCGCCCTCGATCACGTCTCGCAGCTCGATGGCTGGCGGGCCTAAAATGGGCACGAATCCAAAAATGTTTATGACAATAACAGTCGTTCAAAGCGCACTAGTCGGCAGGACACACGGATAAACTCGATGACAGATGGTGGACACGTGTGCCTTACATGTTTGGTCTTTGATGACGAGCGGTCCGGCGGTGGCCGAAGGGCGACTTGGTCCGGCCGCGTTGACGGCTTTCACACGGAACTCGTACTCGCCTCCCTAAAAAAAGATTCACGTCACGTTTGTGTCACTCGTCGTTCATGGGGAGAAGTACCTGTGACTGTTTGCCAGCCAATTGCAGTACAATCGTTAGACAATTGACAGACTTAATGAAGCGTTTCATCTGCAATTGGCTGGGAAGCAGTTCAGAGCAAAGACATAGTTCAGAACACCCACGACCTAGCTGGAGATTGTGGGGTGTCCTTTAACGGTATTTTCTCGGGGGCCCACCTCCTTCAGGTCCTCCACCACAAAGCTGAGCTCTTCCACGTCTCTCTTGTTGCACTGCTTCCATGTTTCCTTCTCTTTACCGCTGGTGTCCCAGCTCAAGCGCTCCACCACATAATGTGTGACGGGAGACCCGCCATCATTTTTGGGAGGCTCCCAGCTTAGAGTCACAGTGTTCTTCGTCACCAGGTTGACCTTCAGCTTGGTAGGCGGGTCTGGCGGATCTGCGGGTGTAGACGCCAATATAGGTAAAATGTTGAAGGAATATTATAAATTGAATCATAAGTACGACTCTGAATCCAATGACTAATACACTCACAGATGGGGTCTCGAGCCCGGACTGGATCAGTGGTGACAGTAAATGGACCAAATCCCAGCCGGTTCTCAGCTCGCACTCTGAACAGGTAGTCCTGTCCCTCCAGGAGGCCGGGGACCACAAAGGCTTGACTGGCGCAGGCCGCATTCACCTGAGTGGCAATAGATATTTTCGCAATTGTCATTTCTTCATCTTCAACTTCATCTTTCATCTTCATACACTCTGACCGTGCTTTCCTTACTGTACCTTTGTCCAGGCCTTATCGGTGACAGATTTCTTCTCTATGTAGTAGCTTTTGATTCTTTCCCCACCATCGTTGTCAGGCAGCTTCCAGATAAGCCTCATGGTTGACCGGGTAACGTCCGTCACCTTCAGGTCTTTGGGAGGTCCGGGAACATCTGAAACCACGGAGGAAAGGGTTAACGACTCAGAAAATTATAAGCCTGTGGGATTCAGCAGCCTCGAAACAAAGAAGACGCACCAAGGACGTTGACTCTGACGTTGACATGTTTCTGTCCGGACTTGTTCTTGGCTGTGATTGTGTAGCGTCCAGAGTGGGTCCTCAGACTTACAGGGATGGTCACGACAGATGTCGTGTCTGTGGATTCAACCTGAAAAGACGCAAGAAGAAGTTGAGCTCAGGAACTAGCTGTTTTGTTTTCCGCAAAAGAATTCACCTCTGAATCCACGGGAAGCGTGTGCAGCTTGTTCTTCTTGTGAGATTTGGCTTTGCCATCAAAGTCCCAGGTCACCTTCGGTACAGGGCGGCCCTTAATGGTGGCGGGGATCCTGATTGGTTCTCCGGCACGGACGTAGAGAAGATCATCCACCGTCATGTCAATGGTGATAGACGGCGGGACTGAGGCGAGAGCGGAAAAATCATCGATGAGTAAATTTCCACAATCAGATAGCGCCCGGAAGAAAAACTTACGCTGGACTTCTTCGATCAAGACCTCGCTGGTGCGGGGGCTGGGGTCCGATTCGCCAATGTCATTGACTGCGATGATTCTGAAGCGGTAGCGCTTGAGCTCACGGAGGCTGGGAACGGTGAACTCGGTGGTGGGGTGCGGCTCTTCGTTCACCCTCACCCAATCCGATTTGCCCTCGTCCTGGATTTGGACGATGTAGCCCTTGATGGGGCTCCCGCCATCTTTTTCCGGCGGCTTCCATGTCAGCGTGACATTGTGCTTGGTCTTGTCGGCCACCACGGGAGCGGCGGGCATGCTGGGAGGAGCTGGGCGGGCACGAGAGAACACAAAACAATCATTCAGCCAGAGAGAAAGTTGCAACTCGACTGCTGAAGATGTTTCACCATGTCCAACAATGTCCAAGTTCTAATCGGGGAAGACTGGTTTCAAGTCTGAACTAAGTGAAATATCTGGTGAAACATCTTCAGCGAGCTTGAAGTGACCTTGAAGACCGGGAATTTGCACCGACAAGCAGTTGTCTCGTTGATTTTACTTACTCAGAGGGTCAACAGCAAAGGCAGGGTCTGATGGCGCGCTGAACGGTCCGGTTCCGGCCGAATTGAAGGCAGCGACTCTGAACTCGTACTCGCTTCCTTCAAACAGGCGAGTCGCCTGCCAGACAGAGTTTTAGTTGGAATGTTTTAGGAGAAGTCAGCAAGATGAAAAGCCCTACCTGGTATTCCCAGCCTTTCATGCCCCTCTTGGTGACGGGCATCTTGTTGGCTCTGGCCCAGTAGGCGGAGCCTCTTTCTTTTTTCTCTAGCCAGTAGCCAATGATCATGGAGCCACCATTGTCCCTCGGCGGCTCCCAGGTCAGGGTCATAGAGTTCTTTGAATACTCGGTGATGGTCGGTTTCTCCGGAGGGCCGGGGAGCCCGAAGGGATCAGTGATCTGAACTTCCTCTGTTGCGCAAGGGTCAGACTTCCCGTAACGGTTCTCGGCTCTGACACGGAACTTGTAGGACTTGTTGGTATCCAAATTCCACACCTAGGGGAGAAGACTTTATGATAACCTGTCCTAACCTCATCAGTCGAAACTTTGTTATCAATCTTTTGGAATTTGAAGTACTGTAAATGTTCTTTTGTAAAATAAGGACTTGCGTTTAAGAGCAGAGTCTGAATACTTTTGCCAAGCTGGGGGCTTTCAGCACCTACCCTGTATTTCTTGTCAATGACGGTGTTGGTGAGCTCCACCCACTGAGGTTCAGCCTCTCCTTCCTCCGGTTCCTCTTCGAACACTTCCTTCTTCTCTACGATATAGTTGGTTAGCTCGCTGCCGCCGTCATCCAGGGGCGCGTCCCAGTGCAACTGACAGGACTCTGCCTTGATGTTGGACACTGCCAGGTTCCTGGGAGGAAGCGGCCGGTCTGGGTGGAGGGAGAAGGGTTAGTCTTCTGAACACTGAACGGGCTTTCTGGGGTTAGCTTTCATCCTTGTTTAGCTCACCTAACACCATGACCGAAATAGTATGCTTGGCTGAGCCCATGTTGTTGGAGGCAGTTACGGTGTAGCTGCCTCTGTCCTTCCGGTTGGCCACCGGGATAGACAAAGCGGTCTTGCAATTCATCCTGCCCGTCACGGTGGTCTCCATCAGCAGAGATTCAGTGGGCTTGTCCAGCACCACGTCGTCTTTGGACCACTCCACTTTTGGGATGGGCAGGCCAAGGATGTCGGCAGGGATGTCCACGGGCTCGCCCTTTTTCACTGTGATGCTGTCGGCCTTGAATACCTTCAGCATGTGGATCTCAGGGGCAACTGACGGGCACCGGAACAAGAGGACATTGTCAAGTTACGTGGTTACGGGGGAGAGACAGAAGACGTTGCTTTGTGGATGGTGTGGCTATCTACTTGTGATAAACCAAGAACTACTGAGGTAACGAAGAACAAATTCCATATTTTAAATTGATTGGACATCTACTGCAGTAATGACAAAGTAAATTAGTTTAACAGCAGAAGCATGAAAAGAGCTTTCATTGCCCCTACTACCATTGCCTCTGGGTGGCCATGTTAGTAGGGGCAAGGTTCCCAGTGACATTGAAATGAAGTCATAACTAGCTTAAACTTAATTTTAAAAGACTATTTTATCAATGTCAAAGCAACTGCTATTTACTCATTGTCTGCCATTGACAGCACTAGAAGTCCAATCTATTGGAAGTGGGAGGGTTGAATGAACAAACGTTAATTGGCTACAACCCCTCCCCACTTCAAATGGATTGGATGTCTACTAAAATTCACAGCAGGAAGATGATTGGACGCCACACAATTAGCAATCTATCATCATCTTGCATAACTGATGGCCATCGTGGGTGGGACAACCAGCAATTGAAAACTAGATCTCAAAAAGCACATAATTTCTAAGTACTTCCCCATACCGATGGCGTCATTTTAGTGCCTTATCGGTACCAATAGTAGCATTGGTATTCCTGCAGCTATGTCATTTTGGACATGGGGCAAAAGATTCCGAGACTTGCCGTACCTTCATCGTCTTGGATGACCACGGTCAGCGGGAAGGATGGGTCGCTTTCTCCGATGAGGTTCGCACACTTAATCCTGAACTCATACATCCAGTCCTCATCCAGACCCTCCACCGTCATTGACATGTTGGGGCAGATCTCGGTGTTGCAAGGTTCAAAGGCTTGCTTGTCTTGACGCTTCTTCTCCACAAAGTACCCGATGACGGGACTGCCTCCGTCATTGCGAGGTGGCTTCCAGGCCAGCGTGATGGAATTCTTGGTTCTCTCTGTGTAGTGGAACTTCTCGGGAGGCGATGGTGGTCCTGTGGAACCGAGAGTGTCATGGAAATGGCAATCATTGACGTAGGATCAGAACAGAGGCCTCTAGAGTCAAACCTTGCGGGTCCACGGCAATAATGGGTCCAATCTCGACAGGTGGTCCGATTCCATACTTATTCTTTGCGCTGACACGGAACATGTACTCCTGTCCCTCCATTATGCCGACGCACTCGCATTTGGAGGAAGTGGTTTCGACAGGCTGCCTCCACGTGTGCATTTTGGCATCTTTGCGTTCCACCAGGAAGCCGGTTAGGTCACTTCCGCCATCATCTTCTGGGTCATCCCAGTTCAGGAAGATCATCTTTCTGGTGACCACCACTGGCTTTAGGTCAGTGACCGGTCCGGGAACATCTGCCGACAAAAAGGGTTGTCGTCGGTCTAAGTTCATCAAGCATGAACTCACCTTTCTGTACGTCTGCTTACCCATGACCTCCACCCGAGTGAAGGCAGACCTGGTACCGCTGGGGTTACATGCAGAGATCAAGTATTTGCCGCAGTCCTTCCTTTGTGCACTTTTAATGAAGACGATGCTGTTGTTTCCTTCGCTGAGAATCTCCACACGCTCTTTGTCAGGTTTGGCATCATCCACAGTCCACGTAATGGTAGGGTAGGGTTTACCAGTGACCAGCGCCGGAACGCGAAGCGTCTCGCCGGCTCTGACCACCACACCGTTTTTGACTAAAACATCCAGCTCCACCGTGGGCATTTCTGCAGAAGCCAAACAGCAATCGCAGGTGAAAATCCAAGTCCGGTCCAAATAATATCTAAACACTGTTTAACGTCCCGATCGTATCGGACTCAGACTTACCCGCGGGATTCCTGACAAAGACCGACTCGGTGAAACCCGGAGCTCCCTCTCCCGCGGCGTTGCAGGCAATGACTCGGACAAGGTATTTAGCTCCCTCGCGGACCCCATACACGGTAAATGCTCGGGTCTTCCAAGGGCGTTCTGTAGACCTGGACCAGTCTTTGGTACCGGCAATGGTCTGCGAAAAAAACCCACGGAATCAGTACTGTTTTCACATTTAATCGGAGTTCTTAGGCACCTTGTCGACATGGTATCCGAGGATCTCTCCTCCGCCGTTGTCGGCAGGCGCTTCCCACTCAACGTCAATTGAGTGATCTGTGGTTGCCACCACTCGAGGGACCGGTGGTCCAGGAGGTACTGTATGAATAAGGACAAAAGAATTAGATCTTTACTCCGATTCGAGCATGGGTTCGGCTTAGCTCTAAAATCCACGTACAAATTGGGGCTTGTGCAGTCTTAGGATCTGAAGGAACGCTAAACTTTCCGGGGCCCGCCTGATTTTCAGCCGCCACTCTAAAGATGTAAGTTAAGCCCTCAACGAGTCCTTCTACATTCAACTCGGTGGAAGAGACCATGTTTCTGGAGAACACATTGAAGATGAAGTTACACTAGTGAGGATCAAATTTTAAAGATAGTAATATTTCTTCAAGCGATCCTCCACCTGTTGACTCGAGCCCAGTGGGAGCTGTTGATCTCGCGACGCTCCACCCAGTATCCTAGGATGGGGCTACCGTTGTCGTCGGGCTGGTTCCAGACCACTAACATGCTGTGGGCCGTGACATCATCGATCTCCGGCTTCTCGGGTGCCTCGGGAGGTTCTGAGAAGAGGAGCGAGAAGATGTAAGTCATCTAAAAGAAGCTCACATCAACAGGTGCAATTCTTTATGAGGTTTTTCATACCAAAGGGGTTCTTGGCAACCAGAGGTTTGGAGATGCAGGGTGGACCGGCTCCATACTTGTTCTCTGCGACCACTCTAAAGATGTACTCCTTCTTCTCAATCAGTTTAGGCACCAGATAGCGGCATCCTCTAAGCGTTGAAGTGACACAGCTGTATCCGAGCTCTATTTTGGAGTTATCTTTCTTCTCCAGCGTGTAGTTAAGGATCTCGCTGCCGCCGTCGTCTTTCGGGGGATCCCACTTGCAAATGACTGAATTATTCCTCACTTCTTCGAAGCAGAAGTTGATCGGGGGTCCGGGAGTGTCTGACACCAAGAAACCAGGTTTAGGCCCCTGAAACCGACACTCTCGAGCTACCGGAATTCTCACCGAGGACGTTGACCTCGCAGGTGGCTGAAGCAATGCCGTGGTCGTTCTCCACCTTGATCATGTAGACGCCGTGGTCAACACGGAGCGAGTCTTTGACGATGGCAGTGGACTCGCCCCTTCGGCTGTTGTCGATGGTCAGCCGCTCGCCAATTGTCGGGTAGTCGGTCTCCTCCTCGGCCACCTCCTCCTCTTTCTTCTCTTCTGCATCCTTCACTGCTCCCTCCTCTGGTTCTTTCTTCTCTGCCTCAGCCCCTTCCTTGGCTTCTTCCTTCTTCTCCAGCTTCTTTTTCAGCGGTCTCTCCAGTCTCCTGCGTGGCGCCTCTGGCCGGATCACCTGGTTGTTCCAGTACCAGGTGATCTCAGGGTAAGGCGAGCCAGAGATGTTGGCCTCCAAACGGATCTCGCTGCCTCGCTTCACGTTAAGGCCAGACTGAAGGCTGCCACTCAGGAAGACCTTCGGAGCATCTGATAACAAATTAGGACATAGAAGACAGAGATCAGTTGCGAAGAGCTGCAAGTTAATTCTGAGAGAAAAATGAAGGGTTCCTCACCAACTGCGTCCAAGGCCTTGACAAAGAGGGTGCTGCGAGACGGATCGCTGACACCGGCTGAATTCTCCGCTCTGACTCTGAAGGCATAGCTCTTTGCCTCTGCCAGCCCTCTCACAGTGTAGGAAAGCACCGGGACCAGGAAGTCATTGCACCTCTCCCACTTGTCCTCACCCTTCAGCTGCCGCTCCAGAATGTAACCCATAATCTTAGCACCTCCGTCATACATGGGAGGTTTCCAAGTCAGCGTGATGGTGCCTGACGTGGGATTGTGGGTCTCCACATCCACCGGCGGATCAGGAGGATCTGGGGTCAGATGGGACATAGTTTTAACATTTCTACAAAACATATTAGGGGGTCATTTTGGGAGCACGCTTACGTTTCTGATCCTGTGCAATGACGGGGTTGCGAAGCTCAACGAACTCCCCCCCTCCAATCTTGTTCACAGCCTGGACTCTGAAGTAGTACTCTCCGTTGGGGATGAGGTCTTTGACGTTCCAGCTGACTTTGTTCTCTCCGGACATCATGTTGACATACGTTCTCCTGCCGGCCTCGCGCCGCTTTGACGATGAAATAGAAAAAAATGCTCTGGTTCATTAGATGACTGAGAAACAATGCGGAAATGAAACCGCATCGGCTTCTCAAACATCTGACATGTGGACCTAGAAACCAATGCGGTATACCCAGTCTAAAAGATGAAGCTCAAAAGACCTGGATCAAGGTGGTACAAACCTGCAGGACATAGTGAAGAATCGGGGTGCCTCCATCATAATCAGGAGGATCCCAGGAGACCTTACATGAGCTCTTCGTGATCTCAGAAGCCAAGATTTCCTTGCACGGGCCGGGAAGGCCTGGATAAGAAGACCGGTCAAAAACCCGCAGATAACAATACACGCTGACGGTCGGATGTTTGCTTACCGATGACTTTGACGTTGATGGTGGCGCTAGCGGCTCCGAGTTTATTTTCCAGAGTGACTTTGTACTGGCCTGCATCAGAGTGAAGACTACTGGCCACCTCGACATGACAGGAAGTATACTCTTTCCTGGTGAGAGCAAATTATTCCGTCACTCACTACTGGCACCAAGACGATGCAAGGCAAATTTATTTTAACAATAGGTGCAGCTATAAACATGGTGTAGTAAACAATAGTCCTGATAACTGAGCACATTTCAGATCTTCAGGTCATTTGTTCCACAGGTGAGGAGCAAAATGCTGCCCAAGCCTGCTTGCTTTTGTTCTCTTTCCCATTAGCCGTTCAGGGGTTCCTGTCTATCCGTCCTGGGAGTGGATCTCTCCTGACTGTGGTACTCCCCAAGGTTTCTCATTTTTCTCCCAATTGACTCTGGAGTTTTTGGAGTTTTTCCTTGCCGGCATGGAGGGTCTTAAGGATAGGGGATACCCAGGACTTGAACTGCATCTATTCATCTTTGTTGCTTCGTTTCTATTTGTGTATCATATTGCCTCTGTAAAGCCCTTTGAGACTTCTGTTGTGATTGAGGGCTATACAAATAAAATTGAATTGAATTGAATTGAATTTGGACACAAAGAAGACTGGCTGATCCTTAATCTTTCCTTTCTTGGCCCCACAAAAGATCACCACAAAAGGAATAAAAATTGGCACCCACCTCAAGCAGACACGATCGTCATCCTTGAGCTCTTTGCCGTCTTTATGCCAAGTGATCTTTGGTGAGGGCACGGCTCTGTAGGGAACCGGAATATCCAGTTTCTCTGTCTCCACGACCACCAAGTCCAGAGTCTGGAATTCTAGCGTGGGGTTGCCTGTGAAGAAAGACGACGGCAGTGGAAAAAACACAAACAAACAGAAGTCGCGACAAGCTAAGATCCACAGGACTTACAGTCCGAGTCTTTGGCGAAGACATTTTCAGAGATATCGGAAGGATCGCTGACTCCCACGGAGTTGATAGCTCTCACTCGCAAGATGTACTCCTTCTCGGGAACCACACCTTCCTCCACGGTGTACTTCAGCTCCTTGACGGGACGAGAGTTGACCCTCATCCATTTCTCCGTCCCGGCCTCGCACATCTCGACGTGGTAACCGGTGATGGGAGAGCCGCCGTCCTTCTGAGGAGGTTTCCAGCCGATGGACAGGAACTCACGGCCGGCGGCCGTCACGTGAAGCTCAATGGGAGGAGACGGGACACCTACGGAGATAACGGCTTCTTTTACCTAACGACTACAGTGGGAGAAGAAATTCTGGCTTTGTGGGCTTCTGTCAACTTGCCTGTGGGGTCTTCGATCGTAAGGATCTCGGTAGGCTCACTGGGATGGCCGATACCGGCCTCGTTTTCGGCACGGACCTGGAACTGAACTTCTGTTCCCTCTATCACGTCGGTCACTCTGTACTTGCAGTCTGGTCCGGACGTCTTTCCGCACTTCACCCAACGGGTTCCGAGCTTCTCCTTCTTTTCAATGGAATACCTGCCAGGTCCGTGACATCGGTAAGCCATCCGCAAAACACACACAACTTCAGATGTACTACCTGAGGATCGGTCTGCCTCCGTCGTTTTTGGGCGCCTCCCACTGCAGGTCCACGTATCTTTTAGTCACAGCGTCAACAGCGAGTGCATACGGCGGTCCAGGAGTAGCTAGAAAAAAGACGTAACTCTTTTCATGTTCAGCCAACGAGCTCAAATCGGATTCAATCATTTTACAGCAGAAACGCTGGCCGGACCGTCTCTGCCAACTCACTGAAAGTGTCCTTGGCCAGCACGGAGTCTTCCAGCTCGCAGAAGGGCCCGACGCCAACAGCGTTCTCGGCTGCCACGCGGAAGACGTAGAGCGAGCCTTCGTTGAGCGGTGTCACCGTATACTTCAGCTCTTTGACGGTGGTGTCCACGGCCTGCCAGCCTTTACGCCGGACGTCTCGCTTCTCTACCACATAGTTGGTGATGGGCGAGCCGCCGTCGCGTTCAGGAACGGTCCACTTCAACTCGGCGCTATTCCTGCTGATGCCGGTCACCTCCAACCAGCGGGGGGCAGAAGGCGGATCTGTGGAGCGGGTACTATCGTGAGAACTTTTTCACCACAGGCGGGACCGGGGCTGGATAAGCTAGGGATGTCCCAATCAGATATTCTTGCACGATTCACCTGATTTTGAGGATCAGCCGATACAGAGTCCCGATCAGATACCTTGGAAATGTATTGAGGAGAAAAAAAAGTGCATCCAAAAGTCTTTTCCAGACCCCCAAGTTGAACAAAACTATCCTACAGAAAGTATATTGCTGTCACCCCACCACCAAAAATGGATTAATAATTTTACATGACATACAAAAATAACAAGGACAAAAGTAAAGAAAAAAACCCAAAAAACTGCAATAGACAAAAAAAGGCCAAAAACACAGAAAGAATGCCAAACTGCAGAAAAAAATTAGCTAACCCACAAAAAACTACAAAGCTACAAAAAAAAAAAAAAAAAACTACAATCCACCCACAATTGGTAAAATTGCAACAACCCCCCCCCCCAAAAAAAACAGAAAAACTGCAAAAACAAAAAATAACACAAAAATAACCAGAAAAAAATAACAAAAAACAGAAAATTGCAGTTGAAAGTAAATCCGGCGACATCAACGGGACCCCCCCCCCCCCCCCCCAAAATCTCCCACAAAAATAACTGGGGAAAAAAACCCGCGAAAACTGGAAAAAAAAAAACTTTAAAAACATGGAAAATTGATATTTTAGTTTTAGTTGTTACAGGCCACTCATTGGCTGCCATTGACTGTACTAAACGTCCAACCCATATTGACTGGTACTTAAAAATAAAAAAATATATTTTATATAATTTTTTATTTTATATTATCATTACTATAATATATTAAATATATTATATATATATATATATATATATATATATATATATATATATATATATATATATATTTTTTTTTAATATAGTATTTCAAAAGCCGTTTTTTTAACCTAATTTTAATCCTTTGAAAATGACACGATTGGGCCCGATTTCCGATCGCATGATCGGATCGAGGACATCCTTAGATTAGATTGCGGGACTCGCGCTTACTGAGTCTCTCCTTGCAGAGGACCGGGTCGCTGGGCTCGCTCGGTTCGCTTTCTCCGGCCACGTTGAAGGCTCGCACCCTGAACGAGTACTCCTGCTTCTCCATCAGGCCCTTCAGGAAGTACTCGGTGGCGTTGATGCCCTCCGCCACGCGGATCCAATCAGTGGTGCCGCTTTTGAGCATCTCGATGACGTAGCCGTCGATCTTCGCGCCCCCGTCGTGTTCCGGCTTGGTCCACATCAGGAAGCAGGAGGTCTTGGCCACGTCTTTCACCGTTGGTTTGCCGGGAGGCCACGGTGGATCTGCCAGATCAGTCGGGAGTTTAGGAATCGGTACCAGATGCGACAAAGCGGAGACTCCAAAGTGTTTTACCGATGGGATCTTTCACAAGGATGGGTTCCGTTTCCTTGCTTGGTTTTCCAGTTCCGGCTAGATTTTCTGCTAGGACTCGGAACTTGTACTTCTTCCTGGTGGGAAGGCCTTTGACCCTGAAGACAAACAAGCATTTTGTTTGACCCGTGCCAAGTATTACCCCGGAAAACCTTTGGAACTTCTAGTACCGCAAAACAATAAACTAGTCGACTAAAGTCTAAAGTTAGCCACTATAAAATTATGCGAAGCAGATTAGTACGGCCATTATAGTATATGGGGAGAGAATACTTAAGGATTCAAAATATATTGAGCCCAAGCAGTAAAGCAAAACCCAATAGTACTTAAAAGTTAAATACAACTCGACCTTAGTTGTTTTCAAATCAAGACCGCCTTTCGCACTACAGGAAACCTCAGCAGCTGTAATATCACGGTTTAGTAGCCAGAACCGCAAATATTTCACATTTCCGCAATTAAGGAACTCCAATAATGCTTTCAGGTCCGTGGGGGAGTTCACAGGAACCATACGACGTGATTAATAGAGCCGATAAACAGTGTTGTTAATAACGGCGTTACTAACGGCGTTCTTTTTTTCAGTAGTGAGTAATCTAATTACTTACTTTTCTCATCTTGGCAACGCCCTTACCGTTACTGAGGCGGGAAAGGCGTGCGTTACTATGCGTTACTAAGTTGGTTGAATAAAAAAAAGTCAGAGAGACGGACGCACGGAGACAAGAGAGCAGAGCAGGAGTGGGAAGACGCCGTTGCAAACGCGATGCTAGGTGGCTCCAATAATACCTGACTGTAGCCTACAAACTACGCCCACATGATACGGTAGATATCACATATTATAGAACTAGATGCAAATGATAGACACGGCTGCATTGGCAACATGTTTTAAGGACTACATGCGTTAGTAAACAGCCGCCATCTTAAAGCAGTAGACCTCTCAGAAAGGCTCTGTTGTAGAGATCCTTCCTAGCAAACCTACTTTTTTTTTTTTTTTAATCTAAAATGGTCCTAAATCGGCAAAATCTTGACTTAAATCTATCTTTAAATGATGAAACAGTTTTAAAACTTACACATGTTGAAAGTAGACAGAAGGGAACTAATGCAATGGCGGGAGAAATTTTAACAACTTTAACGGTTGATTCACAACTTTAAATGACTTCCACACATAGCAAAGGTTACTATATAGTTATCGCAATACCCTTGTGTCTAGTTACGTGGAGGGTAAAGAATTGGGCTAGGGCTAATTGTCCCAAAAACCCTTTAAACTTCACATTGTGTGACCTTTTTTTTTTGAGGAAAAAAAAAACAACAACATGAAAATTATCACTAGTTACTTTGCCAAGTAACTAATTACTCTTAAATTCAGGTAGCTGAGTTACTAACGCAATTACTTTTTGGGAGAAGTAATTTGTAACTGTAATTAATTACTTTTTTAAAGTAAAATTAACAACACTGCCGATAACTGAGACTGCCTCGTTCCAGGTAGTCCATATCTCGCCAGCTACTGTCACACTCACCCCACGCTTGTTTTGTGCGGCCTTTTGAAACGAAAACCAACATGTTCACTATGAACTATTTAGATCTTATAACTAGATCTACGTTCTTTTAACCGATCATGTGCGAAAGTGGCTCGATTCATTTGAGTGCCGCTAGCGGGATCTCGTAAACCAAAACACAACACTTTGTGAATCCAGTTCCAAATTGGCTAAGCAACCTGTAGTTGGTATCTTTGATGGGTAGCTTGTTGCATCGGATCCATCTGTCGTGGTCAGGCTCGTATCGCTCCACCCAGTACCCAGTGATCGGGCTTCCTCCGTCCTCATCCGGCTCGTACCAGCTCAGAGTCAATGAGTCCTTGGCAATGTCAGAAGGCTCAAGCTTGTAAGGGGGGCCGGGGGTGTCTGAAAGAAACAAAAAAAAATGCACTTAAGCGATTAGAACAGTCATCTTCAAGGAACTCAAAAAGTGCACGCTTCCTAAAGGTAGAATAACAAATGCTTAGACTTTTAAAAGTTAAATATAACTGAATTCAACTTTCAGTATGTGTTCTCAAGGAAGCAAAAACTTGATCAACATACCGAAGGGGTATCTGGCAATAATGGGCACATGTGCGGCTGGTGGACCCACACCAAACTGGTTCTCAGCAAAAACCCTGAAAATGTACTCCTTGAACTTCACCAGGCCCGTTGCTCTGTAGGTGGTTTGTTTGACGGTAGACGAGAGACGGTGCCAAATCTCGCTGTCGGCAGCGCGCCGCTCGATGATGTAGTTGGTAACTCTGGAGCCACCGTCGTCCCGCGGCGGGTTCCAGGCAAGGAAGCAGGACTCATTGGTGATTTCAGAAATGTCAAAGGCAGCGGGGGGGCCGGGTTTATCTGAGGAGGAATACGACTTACAAACAAACCGGGACCTAGAATGTCCTACTGAAGTATCCTTATTTCCACCTACCGAGGATGTTGACCTCAACGGTGGCGGTGGCTCGGCCACAGCTATTGGTGGCCTCGATGATGTAGGTGGAGCTATCGTCCCGTCTTGTCTTGGAGACCGTGACGGTTGAGTGTCCGGGTTTGGTGTGGATATTAACTCTGTCATCCGCTTTAAGGACAAGATCAGCCTTCGTCCACTTGACCCGGGGCTCGGGTTTGCCCGTCACCTCGGCAGGGAGTTCTATCTTGCTACCGGCCTTGGCGGTCAGACCTGCAAGCAGCTTGGCATCCAACCGGATCTCTGGTGGCTCTGGAAAACGATCAACCGCAAAAATCAGATCACAAGGACTAAAGTGAACTCACGCAAAAGCAAGATTCACGCAATCGCTTAGTGAGGATTTTCACAGAATTTTTTTTGTTCCTTGGAGCGATGGTATATCACAAACCATTTCTGCAAAGGGAAGCAGTGGGTGCAGGTTTTCATTCCAACTGAACAAGAAAACACCTTTTCACCATTCTGCTGTCTCACAAGTGTAATCAGTTGAGTGCTGTTGCTTACTGGTTAAATAATCTGTGATGGATCTGTTAGAAGGGAAAGCTGCACCGACTGCAGCCCTTTGTGAAATTAGATTGAGAACCCTGCTCTATAATTTCTGGACAGCCAGAGAATGAGAAAAGATGCTTTCTCTACAATGCAGATTTTCACGTATAGTGGGTGGATTTGGAACACAGCCCCGCAACAAACGGTACTGGACTGCATTGCAGCACCAGCTCAAGATTGACTCTCCAGATCCAGGAAAGCATCTAGGTCTTACCTATGGGATCTACAGCCTGGATCTCATCCGTGGCCTTGCAGGGACGGCTGGCTCCGAGTCGGTTCAGCGCTCGGACTCGGTACGCGTACCACTGACCCTCGATCAGACCCGTGACTTGCAACTTGAGCTCTGGGACCAGGTCACCGCAGGGCTCCCAGCGATCGCTTCCTCTCTGGCAGCGTTCCACATTGTAGCCACGGATGCTGCTGCCGCCGTCGTACTTAGGAGGTTCCCACGTAAGGAAGATGCCGCTGGCAGACTTGTCTCTCCATCTCAGGTTCTCCGGTGGGTCGGGGACAGCTGGAGGACAAATCGAATGGAGGTTACAGAACCTCATTTCATTTATCACGGATGGATTGTTTGCCGACTCACTGGCAGGAGAGGAGACATTGACAGGCTCGTCAATGTACGCCGGCTCTCCTGGTCCGCACTTGTTGCAGGCCGTGACCTTGAACAGATACTCTTTTCCTTCGATCACATCGGTGACGGTCGTCTCAAGGTCCTGGATGCCTGAGGCCACCTGACAGAGGGAACGCAACGGTGACTTGCTGTGGTGAGGTTCACTTTACGGGCCCAAATTTTTGATCTTTTGTACCTTGACCCAGGTTTTTCGGGAAACCTCTCGTTTCTCCACCTGGTAGCCAGTCAGAGGACTTCCTCCGTCATGCTCGGGAGTGTCCCAGCTCAGGTGTACGTGCTCACGAGTCACTTCTGGAACCTTAAAGTCTTTCGGTGCACTGGGCGCAGCTGAAATGTAGCCGCAACAATCAGAGTCATCATGGGTGCTTCTTATTAGATCAGACAAAGAAAATGTCCAGTGCTCCCTACCGATGACATTGACTTCGATCTCTCCGGAAACAGATGCGACGTCGTTTTCCAACCGCAAAGTGTATGTTCCTTTGTCCGGACGGACGCTTGGAGTAACTACTAGCTCTGCGAAAGTGAACCTGGTGGCCACAGTGACGCGTTCGTCGGCTCCAGTGAGCTCCTTTTCCCCGAACGTCCACTGGGCGACGGGGACGGGATATCCGGTGATGGGGACTCTAATGGTGAGAGGATTGGGAACGATCACCTCCAAGCCATCTTTAAAGCAACTCAGGTCCATCGTAGGAGCGGCTGGAATCGAGAAGAAACAAAGTCGTGTCAGGTAAAGCGATTGAAAGGAATAAAACTGCTCCGTGTTCCACTCACTATGTGGGTCGTCGGCCAGCAGAGGTCCGATGACATTGGATGGGTCTGAGATTCCGGCAGCGTTTTCTGCGAATGCTCGATAATTGTAATATGTTCCATATTTGAGTCCAGAAACCTGAAAAGACAACATAAACAATGGATTTAAAGTATTTCAGTTGAATCTTACAGACGCTGTCCAGGACTTTGTACCTTATAGAAGAGGTCTGGGCAGAGGCGGGTGTTGCAACGGAGCCACTTATCAGTTCCGTCCTCACAGCGCTCCAGTATGTAGCCGGTAATCACGCTGCCGCCGTTACTTAGTGGGGTCTCCCAGCTCAGCTGCACTGAGTTCTTGTTCTGGTTCTGCCAGACTAGGTTTTGTGGCGGGCTAGGACGCTCTGTAAGAGACACATACAATTTGAATGTGACACCACAGTTCCCAAACATCCGGGGACTTACCAATTGCATCCATGATCTTGACGGGATAGGTTGCGGCGGTCGGTTTTCCAACGCCGGCTTTGTTCTCGGCCTTGACTCTGAAGATGTACTCCTTGTTCTCGATGACATCGTTTATGACGGTGCTCAACTCGTCAGCTTTTGTCACCTGGACCGGCGACCATTTGACAGACGTGCGGTCGCGAAGCTCCACGATGTAAGAGGTGATTGGGGAGCCTCCGTCTGACTTGGGCGGCTCCCAGGACACGGTGCAACCGAACTTGGAGACGTTCCCCACAATCACATTTTCAGGAGGATCAGGAACATCTAAAGACCACGAAATAGTTTTAAGATAAGAGACAATATGTGTGAACTTTATTCAGATATCAATTCGCGTATACCAAATTTGTTCTTGGCCTGGACAGGGTCTTCCGTCTCAACAAAAGGTCCGCTTCCGACTCTGTTTCGGGCGCAGACTCTGAAGAGGTACATGGAGTCCTTCTGGAGTCCAACCACGGTGTGCTCTGGACTCTCGGCGTGCTGCGTGGCCAATGTCCAGGTCTTGCGTTTCACATCCCGTCTTTCCACCACATAATCTGTGACTTTGCTTCCACCGTCATTGTCGGGTTCATCCCACGCCAAGCTGACTTCACCGTCGGCGGTGTCGATGACCTGAAGATTCTTCACGGGCCCTGGAACATCTAGGGTGACAAAAAAAAGGTTTTGGAATTCTTGTGCTTAAAGCTAAGGCGCAGACCGCTCCGCAGTAGTCACGTCACTCGGTGTGCAATTGTGTATTTTACCGTAGTTAACGAGAGATAGAAAATCATACCGATAACGTCCAGGTTGACGAATGCTTCACATTCTCCGTGTTTGTTCTTGACAATGACCTTGTAGCGACCCTCGTCAGATTTTCTGGGGTCCTTCATCCGGTACTCGGTGCATTCCAGAGAGGTGTAAATACTATCCTGAGGCAGACTCAAGTTGTTATACAGCCAGTCGGCCTTAGCTTGAGGGTAGGCGCTGTACGGGACCACCATAGTCAGTGGCTTCCCTGCATCTGTGACGTAGTTTTGGTCCGTGGTCTTTATCTGGGGCGCAGCTGCAGGAGCGAGAAACCGTGAGAAAAACCCAAACAAAAACGAAGAATATTGAGTTGGAAAAGGTGGTCTGTAGAGTAAAAGATAAAAACGTTTGGCTATCCTGAAAGATGGGGGCCTTGTATGTGTTTATTCAGGGCTTTAGCTACGCTATCACAAAGGCTAAATTTGTTCATCATTGTTTCTTACCCGCCAGCTCCAGCTTGGCCATGGCGTCTTTGTCCTTGACTACCACTCTGTACTGGCCCTGGTCTCGAGGACGGATCTCGCAAACCTGCAGCCTGTGCACTTTCCCTTCGCTCATCATCTGGTATTTATCTCCTTGCACGACGGTCATGTTGTTCCTCAACCACTTGACTTCCACTCTGTCCTTGTTAAGCTCCACCTCGAAGACCACGTCCGAGCCAGGTGGCTGAAAGGCATCCTGCGGAGGCCTGATGATCTCCACCGGGGTCTCTGTAAGAAGCAAACTGAAATGTGGGACAGCGGAGACGGCGGGACGACGCTAAGCAGTGCTTCGTGAGGAGTCTCACCTTCGACAAAGAGCCTGGCTTTAGATCGCTTGTCATCAACGCCGCAGGCGTACTCGCATTCGTCGTCTGGTCGGCACTCTTTGATACGTAGGTAGCACATATTTCCATCTTTTTCAAATTTGTATCTGAAAGAAAGACAAAGTTTCTTTTTCACAGATGAACATCATGAAGTTGGAATGGTTGAGAAATGTTGAATGAGCATAAGACTCGTGCAAGATGTTGAACCATTTTAATGTCCAGCACCTGGGTCCTTCTCTGATCTCACGTCCGTCCCGGTACCACTTGACCTCGGCTTTCTCTTTGGTCAGCTTGCAGGCGAACTCGGCATCCTCAAACTCAGTGATGGTCTGGTCCTTCAGGTGCATGGCGAAATCGGTGGGCGCCTCGCTGATGATAAGCTCTGCCGTGGACTTGTCCTCACCAGCGACTACGGTGTACTGGCCCTCGTCCGCCAGCGTGCAGTCCTTGATGGTCAGCGTGTGCTTTACCTTGTCCACGCGGTAGACCAAGCGTTTGCTGAGGACCACCTCCTCGCCGGCCTTCAACCACTTCAGAGTTACATTGTGGAGGTTGACCTTGCAAGAGAAGCTGACTGTCTTCTTTTCCTGGGTGTCCACATCCTCCAGAGGAACAACAATCCTCAAACGCTCCTCTGAGGACACAAAAATCAGACATGAGCTAAATCCTAGCTAAACAAGCAGATGCATTTTCTGGAAAAATTGTACGGGGATGTCTTGCTGTCTCTCCCGTGGGCCACTTCACATACCTTTGACGAGCAGTTCACAGGAGCTTTTGACCTGCTCGCCTCTGTGATTGCTCAGGTGGATGCTGTAGTTGGCCACGTCGCCCTTCTGTGCGTCTTTGATCCTCAGCGAGAAGATGTTGTCGCGCTGGGCCATGGCATACTTGCCGCTCTCGAAAATGGTCTCGTCATTCTTCAGCCACTTGGCCTTTGCCCCCTCGTTGTTCACTTCACAGTTCAGCACTACTTCCTGGCCTTCCCCGGCTTCCGTGTCCTTCAGTGGCGTTATGATCTTCAGTTTCTCTGCAGACCACATTGCAATTAGCCTCGTGCACATCTGTCGACCATCTCACAAAAAACATGGCCTGACCATAATCTAATCTGATTCTAGGTTTACTTACCCAGTACGGTGAGCTGGGCACTTGCCCTGGTGGTTCCAATCATGACCACATACTTGCACTCGTCGCTGAGCTCACATTTCTTGATGAGCAAAGTCCTTCTCTTGCCGTCGCTGATCATCTGATACTTGTCCCCAGCCTCTATCTCCTTTTCATCCTTCAGCCATTTGACCTCAAAGGTGTCTTTGGACACAGTGCAGGTGAACTCGGCCTTTTCGCCCTCGACCACCTCCACGCTGCGAGGCCTGGACAGGAACTCGGCTGCCAGTTCTGCAACACAAGAACGCGGCGAGATTAGTTTAGAATTGATAAACACGAAGCAAGCAAGCGCATACCGTTAATCTTGAGATTTCCGGAGGTTCTGACTCTGGGACTGAGCCTGCAGTTGTACTCTCCAGCATCGGACATCTTCAGGTCCTGAATGAGGAGGATCCTTCTCCTGCCGTCCATGATGTGCTCGTAGCGGCCACCCTCCGGCAACTCCTCGTCGCCCTTGTACCAGGTGACGTCGGCATCAGGTTTGGAAATTTCACAGATCAGCTTCACGCTGTCCGTCTCGGTTCCTTCCACGTTGGACAAGTTCTTGGTGAATCTGGCCTCCTCCTCTGTGAGAAACCACCACCAGCTTGAGTCCAAGTATCTTTAGAGTTGTTGTAAAAGGTTCTTCTTACCAATGACAGTTAGCATGCCAGAGGTCTTGGCGGTCTTGGCATCACATTCATATTCAGCCTCATCATCCATCACTGACTTGTGGACAACGAGCACGTGCTGGCGTCCCTCAGCGATAATTTCGTACTTCTTCCCTTTTCTGATTTCACTTCCGTCCTTGAACCAGAGAACCTGTAAAGAGGACGTGAGATGTGAGAGGGTCACACACGGCAGACGATTGCAAAGGGGGACGACTGTGACAGCAGACTAACACAAGCACTTACCTTGACATTGTCTCTTGAAACTTCACACTCAAACCTGGCGGATTCCTTCTCTTGCACCTCCACATCATGGAGTGGCTTGGAGAACTCCACGCGAAGAGCTTTGGTCAGACACAGAGAAGTTAGCCCACCTCAATCTTTGTTTGTGAAGGGCTCCCAATATACCTCGAGGAACATATTCTGAATATATTCTGGTAGAACACTTAGAAAAGGGAAGTTTCTGGTGGATTTCTGACTTAACCTGAAAGCTCTTCTTACCATTGAACAGAACGTGAACCCAAAAAAGTCCAGATCAGTTCAAGTCAGGCCACGTCAATCCTTAACTGAAGTGTTCACAATGGCCTCCTTGTGGACCTTTTAAAACGTTTCAACTCCAAATTGATTTCATTCAACTCTAAGGCAGTCTTGAATTCATAGAACTCCAGGAACATTTTCCGTTTTTTGTGACTACCTGACTCAAAACTTAAACGATTTTACCGTCTGAGAACAGCAAGTAGTCCCCCTAGGTGAACTACAGCCAGTTCTGTTTGTCCTAAAGTGTTCTCAGAGGCTCCACATTCTGAAAAAGAAGGTACTCACGTTCAACGTTGAGGAAGCAGGAAGTCTTGAATTCTTTGGCGGCACAGGAGAAGGTTCTGGAGTCGTCAAGAGTGCATCCGTGGATGAGCAGCGTCCGCTTGCGTCCGTCTGTCAGCATCTCGTGTTTTTTGCTCTTGCGGATCTCCTGTCCGTCTCTGAACCACTGCACCTCAGCGTTTTCCCGGGAGACTTCACAATCCAGAGTGGCGGTCGACTCCTCCTCCACAGTCTGGTCCTCCAGCGGCTTTGTGAACTCCACTGGCGGCTCTGGATAAAAGATGGCATCAATGAGGAGGCGGGACATGTTAGTGGGCCAGCGTCGGCTTTCGGAGACCCACCTCTGACGATGAGTCTGGCTTCAGTCTGGCAGTCTTTAGTGGTGAGCCGGACTTGTCCCGCTTCATTTAGCTGGACATCTCTCAGGGTTAGGCTGTGGACTTTACCCTCTGACTTCAGCAGTACCTGCAGGTCAACGTGGGAACATCAGCCTCTGCCCTCATTACCTCATCTAAAACACTATGCGTTACTATAATCTACATGTAAATACATTAAAATCAATAGGAAGTGATGTGCGGGAGTTTGCTGACCAGCAGAGCAAAGTATCCCCATACAATCTCTCCAAAAATAGCATTTTCTTGTTGATTTAGTGTTTATTCCCATGTAAATAATTTATTAAATGGTTTTATTAATCAAATACCATTTAAAAATAGCTTTTAAAACTAATCACTTTCCATTTTTTAATGCTCCATTTTTTTGTAGCAATGGCACGATCTTACAACAGGAGAGACTCATTGTTAAAATATGATAAGAATTAATAACAAACAAAACACTAAATGTGTACTATTTGTACTAAATGTCAAATGTAATGCTTTATTTTCTCTTCGCGTGTTGTTTTGAAAACTTCAACATGGGTGTACATGACCTAATCTGAGTGAAACTAACAGCACTTTCTTTCCATTGGGTAGCAGCAGCATTAAGAGAGTGAAGGTGTGAAAATTGGGCGGTCACCTGCCACCTGCTCGCTTAAAAATAGATGGAAAAGAGCTGGCTCTGCAAAACTGGCCTATGGCCGGCCTTATAAGCACACGCGCCACCACGCAAATAGTGAGAAAGAGGAAATGCGGCAAAGAGACTCACCCGGTCACTGGGCTCCAATTTGACGCCCTCCAGGAACCACTCCACAGGGACATCCTCGTAAGACAGCTCGCACTCGAAGGCGGCCGTCTCGCCGGCTGTCACCGTCACGTCGCTCAGCGGCCGCATGAGGCTGACCACTCGGGCTGGGGGGCGAGGACAAGACATCCTGGGTAAGGGCTAATTCAGCAACCCGCGGGTGCGCCACCAAAAAGAAACAAATTCCCAGAGAGGACTGCTCGGGGCGGTCGCTGGAAGCCCGCGGGACAACTGCCGGCGAGCAGCAGGGAGGGGCGGCCCATTAACGTACAACCCGGCAGCGATTGGCCAGGTCGGGACGCGGTGGATAAGGCGCGTCACTTCCAAAATAAGCAAGCATGGGCCAAGAGCGGGGAGAGGGAGGGGCCACGGCCAATCTGCTCCTGTCAATCAGCTCTCACTAAATGTCTTCGATAATATGCCCCCCACCCCACCCCAATATCTCGAGTGTCATTTGCATTTCCATTTCCATTGAAGGCTTATTTAATTACATCTGTAATACTCGTATAGTCGTGATATATTTATAATGAACATGGAGGGGTTATTACAGATTAGGTTCTTATATTTAACAATTAGGAGTTGTAACCGTGTAACCGTGGCACACGATGTGATCTGTCCCTCGTCCACGTAAACACTTGAACCCGTGCCCCACAGCGCAGTCAGCACGGCACGTGGGTGCAATACCCGCTCGGCCAAAAAGCCCAGGCTAGCAGCTCTATCTGCTAGCGTGCTGTCTTGAAGTCATCGGCTAGGAGGTTTCATATGCAACCTACAACTTGTATCCGTTACACCTATCGTCCATGATTTTGGAATGTGGCAGAAAATACCCGAAATATAACCCATAGAGTTTGCATGTTGAACCTCTGAAGTGCGAGGTGAAAATGTCAACCGTTTGGCCAAATGCCACACACATAAACACACAGAAACATTGTGTCACCTTTGACGCGAAGTTGAGCTGACGACGTGGCGTTGGCGGCAGCAAAGTCAACTTTTCCTGCCATGTCCTTGCGGCAGTTGAAGAGGACCAAGGTGTGCCTCACGCCTTGCTCCTTGATTTCCACGTCCTGAAGAACAACAAGTCACGAAATGCCAGAAATGACGCAGGGAGGGATGACGGAGGGGGGCAAGGGGAGCTCACGGCGGAGGGGTGAAGGGTCTCGCCCTTCAGCTTCCAGATGGCGTGGAGGTCTTCCTCGGAGATCTCCGTCTCGAACTTGGCCGTCTCGGTCTCGGTGACTTCCACGCTGTAGAGTGGACGAATCACCTTGATGTCGCGCTCTGCCATGCGTGGAAAGATGTTAGCGTTAGTACTGCAAGAGATTATTGCTACGGTGACACTGAGGAGACATCGGTGTTGGGTTGGAGAGATTGGAATTTGGATTCGGGTTTCGCATTCCGGAAAAGGTACACGTTGACAATTTATAAGAAGGAGTAAAAATGAGGACCAACAAAGCTTCAATCATTCACTTAATCCACCAGTAGGAGGTTATCTGGTTCTCCAAAAATTGTACACCATTTAAAGACTCATGACATTCACGATCATGCCAGAAGTTAAGGGGTCACATTGACAATTTATAAAAGGAGGAAAAATCGGGACCGACAAAGATGGAACCATGCACTCAGTCCACGCAAATGAAAATGTCTGGTTCTCCCAACACCTTACACTGTTTAAAGAGTCGTGACCCCAGAGGTTAAGGAGATTTGGGTCCTGCATTCTGGAACAACTACACGTTGACAATTTATAAAAGCAGGAAAAATTGGGACCGGCAAAACTAGAACCCTGCACTTAAACCACGTGTATGAAATTGTCTGGTTCAACAGAAATCTTCCACGGTTTAAAGACTTCATGACTTTAACAATCATGCCAGAGGTCATGGGTATTTGAGTCTCTAATCTCTAAGGGGCCAGCGCAAGCATTACCTTCTATGTTGAGTTGGGCCGTGGTTTTATCGGTGCCACAGTCGCACGTGAAGGCTCCCTTGTCGCTCTTGGCCGCTTTGCGGATGACCAGGATACGCTTTCTCCCATCTGACTTGATCAGAGTATTCTTGGAGGCAGAGATTTCATGACCATCTTTGAACCAGCGGACCTCGCCGTGGGCCTTGCTCAGCTCACAGGAAAGGACCACCTCATCCTTTTCAATAGCTGTGTAGTTTTGGAGTTTGCGTGTGAAGTAGAGGTCTCCCTCTGCAGGACGTTCAAGGTTGTTGATGACAACCGTAAGCGCGCGCGTACGTACCAAGACTCGGGACCGACATACTAACCCAGCACAGTGAGCATGGCCTCCGCAGACTTATCCATGGCCTCCACCTTGATCATAGAGGTGTCGTCGATAGAGACTTCCTTGAAAGCCAGCATGTGGAATCTGCCGTCCTCAGACATGTGCACCACCTTGCTCGGGTGCAAGCGTACATCGTTTTTGTACCAAACTACCGGTATATTTTCGTGGGATAGTTCCACGCTGAACTCGGCCGTTTCGCGCTCCTTCACCGTCACATCTTTGATGGGTTTGAGGAACTCCAGGCGGATACCTGACAGATAGAGACTGTGTTGACACGCCAGTCGAACAAAGACTTAAGAAGTTTGGAGGAACTGCAACAGAATCAATAAAATCTTGAGATGATGAACTCGATTTGTGAAGATTAAAGAGGGTGGACATAGGTATACAGAAATTTGACTTCACGTCATATCATGAACCACTTTTGGGAAATTTTTGATCAGTTTCCAGAACAACAAGCAAGCTTCAGAGACTTCCCAAAGCTATCAAAGCAAAGTTTGGTACAGTAAAAGACACCACGGTTAGTGGAACCATCTTTGAGTTTTTGTACAAAAAGTTCATACCTATAATAATAAATACACATTTACAATACTTACAAATACATAAATACAAATACATTTTTAAAACCTGATCTTTTTACCTGATTTAGATAAAATCACAAACACATTTCATATGAATTCTGTCGGAGGTCCGCCTGAGTCGATGTCAGGTACCTTCAATGATCAGCTTCCCTGATGTTCTCTTGTCTTCGGCCTCAAAGAGGTACTTTGCTTCGTCTTCGTATCTAGCAGATTTGACGATAAGTGTGTGTTTGTTTCCATCTTGTAGCAGCTGATATTTGTCATCGCTTGACAGCGTCTGTGAGCCTTTGAACCAACGGAAGCTTTTGGGTTCTCTGGACACCTCTAGCTCAAACGTTGCGTCGTCTTTTTCAAAGACGCGCACATCAGCCAACGGTGTAATGAAAGAAACAGGAATCTCTGTCGATCGACACAGCAACAATTAGACAATTAGTGCATTGGTGAAGACGGCGTCGCCAGAGGTGACACGATGCTCACCCTTGACTTTCAGGTTAGCTGAGCACTTTGCGTCGGCAGCGCTGAAGGAAACCTCACCGGTCTGAGGCACCTTACAGTTGTATAGCACCAGCGTGTGCTTAACTCCGTCTTCCACCATCTCTATGTCCTGCAAACGCCGAATCATTCTCAATAACAAGATCGAGGTCGCCAGACCTCCATTTTACAGCATGCGCACACACAAGCACGAGAAGTTTTTGAGGGGTGGGGTTCACGTACGGGAGATGAACTTAGGACTTGACCGTTGAGTTTCCACTGGCTGTGCACGTCGTCTTCGCTCAGCTCCGTCTCAAAACGAGCCGTCTCACCTTCAAACACCTCCACGCCATAGATCGGCCGAAGCACTCGGATGTGGCGGGCTAGCGTTAAAGTAGAGGCCGCAATTTAGCCACAAATTGTATAGAAGAAGGGAAAGATGAAGTTAACAGTGTGGTTGAGGGTAGCATAATGGGGGCGGGTGCTGATGAGCGTCCACAACAAACAATGGACTTGTACCTTCGATGTGAAGGGTCGCAGTAGTCTTGTCCGTTCCGCAATCGCACACATACTGTCCCTTATCTTCGTCAGCAACTTTCCTGATGACCAGCGTCCTGCGCAAGCCCTCCGCCTTCACGGCAACAAGCTTGGAGGGTTTCACTTCTTTTTCGTTGTGGTACCAGACCACCTTAACATCTTTGTTGAGCTCACAATCTAGGACCACCTTGTCCTTCTCTACCGCTGTGTAATCCTGCAGCTTGACCGTGAAGTACGCGTCTCCCTCTGGAAAGTGATAGTCGGGCACGCGTGACCAAGGAACATACAAGACAGAGACCGGATGCAACGACGAAGCAAAACAGCACGGCGCGGCTCTGGACGGGCAAAACAAATGAGTGTTACCTATGACGGTCAAGTTGGCTGCGGTGGAAAGTCCTTTGGCTTCGGCCTTGATCTGACATGTATCGTCCAGAGTCACATCCTTGATCTCCAGCACGTGTTGCTTTCCGTCCACATGCTTGAAAACCGTTCGGCTTGGGTGGGCTTTAACATCATTTCTATACCAGGTAACTGGAATATCTTCGTGTGAGAGCTCCAGTTCAAAGCGAACTGTGCTGCCCTCCTTCACTGTTTGGTCCTTGAGCGGCGAAATCAGTTTCAGCCTGATACCTACGACCGCAGTGTCATGGCACGGCAGTTAGGACAGAGATATGGGGGAAAAAAAGCAGCTCCGCGGGGCCGGCCACCACTTACCCTCTACTGTTAGTCTGGCCTTGGACTCTTTGCCCAAAACCTCAATTCTGTACTCGTCCTCATCGTCAAACTCGCAGCAGTTGATGACTAGCATGTGCTTCTTGCCGTCATCGATGATGTCGTATTTGGCATCCGGAGTAATGATGTCGCTTCCCCTGTACCACATGACCCTGGGGACATCTCTGGTGATGATGCATTCGAATTTGGCCTGTTTCTTTTCGGGCACGCTGATGTCCTTCAGCGGCACCACAAATTCCATCGGGATTTCTGAAGATGTTTAGAAGACGACACACAAATCAACTTCAAGCTGCTCTTGTCACGGAGGAATATGGAAGACAAAAATGTATTTCCAAACCAGACAAAACACAATGTAGACAGAATACAAGACAAATGGGGACCTGAGAGTTTTTGGAGAATTCGCACTTTTCAAATGTGCTATGACACACAAATCAACCTCAAGACACTCTTGTGACCGGGGACTGTAGAAGACAAAACCACCGACACTAAAGAAATGATTGTGTTTTCAGCCCAGACAAAACACAAAGTAGATGGAATACAAGACAAACGGGGACCTGGAAGTCGCTGGAGAGTCGCCACTTTTCAAAAGTGCAATGAAAGACCAATCCTCTTAAAAAACAAAGTCTGCATTTCTCGGATTCGTGACTTTAAACCTTTATCTGTACCATATGAGCTTGGGGACGTGCCTAGTGACGGTACATTTGAATTTGGCCTCTCTCTTTTCAGACACGCTGATGTCCTTCAGGCGTGACAAATTGCATTGGGATTTCTGAAGATGGTTAGAAGGTGACACACATATCAACCTGGTGTCACTCTTGCGACCGAAAAACATAAAAAAAGAAACAAAAAAAAAAAAAAAAACACATACCCTAAAGACATCAATCAGTCTGTTTCCTAACAAGAAAAAACAGCAAGTACACGGAATCCAAGACAAACGGGTTATTTAAGAATACGGCAGTTTTCAAATGTGCTACAAAACTGACGATCCACTCTAAAAACAAAGACCTAAAGTTTGAATAGACTTCCACGCTTGCTCCGGCGTTGGAGGTGGACATTCAGAATACTGTTAGAAGCTGCTTACCTTTCACAGTTAGCATTGCGCTGGTGACGGCGTTCAGTGCCTGGTAGGACACCTCGCCTGCCTGGTCCAGTTGACAGTTTGTCAGCTTTAGCTTGCGCACGCCGCCCTCCATTTGGATGTCGCAGGTCTGAGGGAGGAACATGTTTACAAATGCTAAGAATCTGCAACAGGAATATTAAAGCTCCAGCCCGCCAAAGTAAATCATGTGCGTCGACTTCATGGTTTTTACTGAAATAAACTTCATATAAAAGTCCTGTGGTCCAAAAATCAGAAAAAAATAATGTAAGAAATAATAATAAAAAAATATTGTTCCAGAAAGTGACCTGCAAATAATCCGAAACGTACAGGAAATAACCCCAGAATGCCTAAAATTAACAAGGAAGCGACCCAAATTAACTCATTGCTAATCATTGAGGACTATCTGTGAATGCTCATCTTTCAGTGCCCCTAGACGTCCAGTCCATTTTAACTGGGATGAGTTTAACACCCCTTGTGTACCAGACCTAGAAGAAGAGGAACCAAGTGCATCCTACCGGGGATCTGGTCAGAGGCTCCCCTTTGAGCTTCCATTGCCCCGGAATGTCATCCTCAGATATTTCTGTCTCAAATGCGGCATCTTCTTTCTCAAACACCTCCACACTGGTCAGGGGCTTCAATATCTCCGCCTCACGCTCTGACAGAAGAAGTCCGATCAATCAAAGTACATACAATAGATATCACAAATAAGAAGCAAACCTCCTAGCGTCAGTTTAGCGGAGTAGACCCGTCCCTCCACCTCCACGGAGTACTCCGACACATCGTCGGGCTGGCAGTTCTTGATGGTAAGCGTGATGTTCTTGCCATCCTTGTTGATCTCCACCTTGTCGGAAGGGGTCACCTCCTTGTCTCCCTTTAGCCACTTCCAGTTGGGAGTGTCCTTAAACAACTCGCCCTTAAATGTGGCGGTTGCCTTTGGTTTCACGTGCTGGTCCCTCAGAGGCTTTACAAGCCAATCCTTGATCACCTCTGCGTAACCCAGACCACACGGTCAGAATCTAAAGATCGAGCGCTTCCAGGATGGAGTCCAAATACTCACCGGTTACTTTGACATTTGTCGACGTCTTCAGTTCAGTCTGATTGGCCACTTCGCAGGAGTAGCAACCGCCATCGTCCTCCACGGTGTTCTGGATCGTGACAGCGTGTGCCAGGCCGATGACATTGATCTGGAACTTGTTTTCCTGTTTCTTCAGGACCTCGCCGTTCTTCCTCCAAACCACGTCCCGCTCCTTGTTCAACTCGCAGGACAGGTAGAGCGGTTGACCTTTTACGGCAGACACCTCCGGCTCCAACTCCTTGATCCATTTCACAGGGAGCTCTAGAGATGAGAAAGAAAGATTCAAGTCCAGTCCCGAAGAATCGGAAGGTCTCGCCTTGAGTCGAGGATCTACTCGGAGGAAGAGGAACATTGCGGAGTAACAACGCACCTTCGACAATGAGTTTGGCGGTGCAGTTGATTTCCTTGCCCGCGTTCTTGGCCACGCAGGTGTACTCTCCAGTATCAGACAGCTGCACGTCTTTGACCATCATTTTGCGATCTTTTCCGTCAGAAGTGAACTTGTGCTTGGGACTCTCGCGCAGGTTGCCGCCGTCCTTCATCCACGATGTAATGGCTGTGGACGGTGACACCTGGCACTCAAAGATAGCGTTAGAACCGATGGACTCTGCCTCCTGCAGCACGATGTCCTCCAGTTTTTTGATGAACTTGAGCGGTACGGCTTTCAGCTTGAATCCTCCAAAAGGCTCCTCCGGCGGCGGAGGCGGAGTGCCTCTTCCGGCGGGTCTCAGACCGCGCCCCCTGCCTTCGCCAGGCGACGGCGTCAGCTTGGCTGAAAGACAAAGAAGAGACTTTCAGGAGGGGCGGGGCTTTCCAGATGATTTAGTCAGAGAGGACTTACGTTTCAAGCCTCTTCCTCTTCCTCTACCTGCGTCATCTGCTGGTTGTCCCTCTGTTTAAAAACATAAGGCGTTAGCTTGTCAAAAACCAGGTAGTTTTACATTAGGAGTCTCAAACTGTGATAGATTAATGTGATGTTTCATCTAATTTTGCAGTTAATCTATGAATTCTATCCAACAAAAAAGTGGCTGCAAAATACTGACAGCCAGGCCGCCGTTGGCCCCCTGCTCGCAAGTTTGAGACCCCTGTCTCTCATGCTTCCAGTAGATTATCATGAATTTGTGGACAAATGAGAGTGAATGAGTGTTGTGCTGTGTTACTTCATCCCCCCAAAAATGACATTAAGATGAAACTAGACACAGGAATGACATTAAGACATGAGCAGTGAATGAAAGACCACCAAAAAGAAATATGGCAGGTGAGCACGATGAAGATGGCTATGAGTTGAGATGGTGATGGGCGGCTGTTTCCGAGGACGTCCCGCCCGCTTCCGATGTCTCACCTCTCCTGGCGGCCCCCGGCGCTTCCAAAGCACCCTCCTCCCCTTCACCTTCCCAGTCTTCGTCAGGAACCAGTTCCCAGCCCCAGACCTCTTCCTCCTCGGGTTCCCCCACGTCGTCCAGCCAAAAGTCATCCTCAGACAATTCCTCCTCCTGCTGGGTGGCCACCTTTTTCATCTCCACCGCTCCAGGAGAAATTTCCTTCATTAGGGGAATGCTTTCCGGCACAGCCTTTGCTGCTTCTTGATCTTCCGGAGAAGGCGATTTGGCTACTTTTTTGTCTGGGGAGTCGCTTTTCGGAATCTTTTTCAGTTTCTCGGCACTGGGGAACTTTTCGGCTTCTTTGGGCTTCTCGACTTTGGGTGATGGTGTCTTCTTTAACTGAACTTTCTTGATCAGCCCTTCTGGTGAGGGAGTTTGGGGTACTTTTTTTAGGGTTACCACCTCCGTGGATTCTGGCGAGACTGTTTTAGGAGTCTTTTTTAGTTTCTCAGCGCCGGGGATCTTTTCGGCTTCTTTGGTCTTCTCGACCTTGGGTGACGGTGTCTTTTTTAGCTGGACTTTCTTGATCTGTTCAATAGGCGTCAAAGCCACCTCTTTTTGGTCTTTGGTCTTGGGGGTGACTCCCTTCTTCGGCTGCGGCGGTTTAGGTTCTTCGGGGACTAGACTCTGAATTTTTTTTGCTGGAACTGGCTCAGGCTCCTTTGTCTTCTCTGGCTTTTTGTCCTCTGCTGGAAGGATCTGGGGTTTCTCCGGCTCGGGCTCCTTTATCTTCTCTGGCTCTGGAGTCTCAGACTTCTTTGATGCTGCATCTGGCACTTTCTCTTCTGTTTTTTTCTCTGGAGTAACTCGTTGCTGGCGCGACAATTCCATCGGTTTCTTCTCATCGGCCTCCAACGACACCTTTTCGGGTTCGGCAGCTTCTTTTGAAGGACGAGAGAAAGGTTTAAGCTTTACCTTCTCTGGCTCTGGCTCCGGCTGCATTTTTGGGGTTATCTTTAATTTTACTGGTGCTTTTGCTTCTTCGTCCTCAGTGTTCTCCTTTGGTACTGGTTTTAGCACCTTAGCCGGGGGTTCCTTTACCTCTGCTGGCACTTTCTCAGGTTTCTTTTGAGGTTCCTTAGCCTCCATCTCAGTGGGGATCCTTTCTCCCTTCTGAAAAGCCACAGCGTCCCTGTCTCGCGCCTCGTTTTTAGCGCTCTCTGGCTCCTCTGCAGCTTTCACTGGCTTCTCAAAGGGTTTAAGTGTGACAACTTCTGGTTGTTCTTTTTCAGAGGGCAGTTTTTTCACTTTTTTCAAGGAGGCAGCAGGAGGGACTGGCTCCTCCTTCTTTGGCATCTTGGGTGCTTTCTTCAAGGGAATGGTTTCTTCCGCTTTCTCGTCTTTGGGTGTTCCTTTCTGACTACTCCATTTTGGCTCGATATCTTGTTTTTCAACTGCTTTCGGCTTTGGAATTTCCGCCTTTTTCTCTACATCTGCTTTGTCTTTTAGTGTCTTCTCCTCTACAGATCTCCTGGTGGTAACCACCATCGTAGACGTGCGTTCTTCATCCACCATCTCGATAATGTCAATTTGCGTGGTTCTGGTGGCCTCCTGAAGTTTCTGCTCCTTTTCTGCTTCCTTTGGCGATACTGTTGGAATCTTCTTGAGTTGAACCCTTTCCAACTCTTGCTCCACTTCTTCCTTTACAACCGGGGTGGTTTTCCTCAAACTTGGAAGCTGAAAGGTCCCGGTCTCTTCTGTTGGAACTTTACCTTTTTTGAAGAGAGCTGGTTCTGGGGTAGCACATGTTGAAGTTACCAGAAGTCGATACAGATGGACAACATTTTAGACAGTGGACTCTGGACACCAAGACTAGTTAGAAACAAGTACCCTAAACGTATCACCATAAAAGTCCTGTCGTTTGAGTTGAGCCTACCTTTCTTGACTCCTGCCGGCGCCTCAACCGGTCCCTTGGTTTCATCTAAAGGATGAAAAGATTGTTATCAGTTGACTCATTTTTGGAAAACGTTTGACTGAGGACCTTATATAGGCCTGGAATAGTTATCTGAACTTTTATCATGCAGACGACATCAAGTAGGCAATAAAAGAGAGACCCTTTTTAGCGGTCCCACAAACTACCTGCAACTTTTAGAGGTTTTTCTTCTGCCACAACCATCTTGGTTGGCTCTCCAGCCTTTACGACACGTTTAACTGTTTCAACAGTAGAAGGGGAAAAAAAGTTGTAATAGAAGCAAGCGAGGCGTTTACTACTGAAGAGCTGTTATAAGAGCAATACAAGAGTTTTAGGATACCTGGCTCGCTCATTGCTTTTTGCAACTGCTCACCATCGTCGGGCTTTCGTACTTCAACTGGTGCAGTTGTTCGGTGCTCTTCAAGTAAAAAGTAAGTTAAGTCACACCTGTCATTGTTCATAGGTGCTGAAGAGTGACATTCAAAGAGGCCGCTACCTTCTGGAGGAACAGGTGGCTCGCCTTTGGGTTCCTCTACTAGTGGTAGTGGCTCCTCCGCTAAAGCTTGCAAGCCAAAGAAAAAGACAATCAGAGCCTTTCGTGCGGCCGACGCAAAAAACATACAGACGAACGAAGACTGAAGAGGTTAATGTGCTCGGTTTGGAAGAAGGCGTGATGTGAAATGTGCTTGACCAAAGAGGCCAAAGGAAACGGGTGACACGGCACGTGACCCTCAAGGGACGCAAGAGTGCTGCAGAACGACTTGTGATCAAGTCAAAAAAACAAGTGATTGGTGACAGGCCACGCATTTTCTCGATACCTCTGGAGACATTTTGCGATGAAAGACGGTCTTTGGCTCCTCCCCCTACATCTTCTTTGGGTTCATCTGTTACTGAAGGTTCACAGAGTGAGGCCCTCAAACTAATTTCACTTTCTGACTTTGTTTTGTTGTAAGAATAAAACTTGGATTCTGGCTTTACTCTTGCAGAGCCATCTATGCTGGATTCTTCTGCTTTTATCGTGTCCTCTGTTGACACAAGTTTCTGCTTTCCTAATACATTTTTAGGTTGTACGTCATCTGATCTTACTCCCTGAGCATAAGAGGTTTGGAGTCTTTCCTTATCGTTGGTTTCGATCTTAGCAGAAAATAGTCTGTGAGTGTCACCTGTCACCACTAATACTTCATGCTTCTTCTCCTTCTGTTGCACTTTATCTAACTTTTTTGCCATAACCTCTGGTGTTATCTGAGGACTACCCAACTGTGTTTCTGCTCCTTTTATAACAGTTTCCCCCAGACTTAGGTATGTTAATGGTGTCCCGGAAGTTGTTCTTTCCATCCGCTTCTTTGGTTCTGCTTGAATCCAGCTATCCGGAACATCAGTTTGAGGAAATATTAAGATTGAATCAGTTTTCACAGCCTCTGGAGATATGCATTTCAGCTCCATTTGATCTATTTTTTGGCTCCTGAATTTATAAGATAGGTCTTGCTGGAATGGGAAACCTTGGACAATACTTTGAGTATCTCTGGTGTCCAATTGCTGTGTTGCTGCTTCTCTGATCGAATCTCTCAGATGTTCAGCATCCAACAGTTTCTTGGAAGTCATTCTTTGCTCCAGGGCATCTTGGGCCAGAGATCTCAGTTCTGCCTGTCCCGCTTGATCTGTCTTTTGTCTCATGACTTTGGAAGTTGGTTCTCTGTCGGATGTTAAACTTTGGATGAGACATGAAGGTGTTAGTTCTTCTTTGCTGATAACTTCTGCTTGTGTAAAGTTAGAAGGAATTTGGGTCTGTGGAGCTATGAGGTCTTTGACTGTATTACTTTCCAGGCTGTCTGGAGATGCGTGTATCAGCATCTCGTGTTGCAACTGATCTACATTCTGACCGTTAATATTTTCAGCAACACTTTCATGAGTATCTCTGGTGTCCAATTGCTGTGTTTCTCCTTTTCTAATGGTTTTTGTCTGACTCTCAACATCCAAAGGCTTCTCGGAGACCTCTTGGGCCAGACATCCCAGCTCCTCCTGTTCCGCTTCAACTGTCTTTTGTCTCCTGACTTTGGAAGATGAGTATCCGTGGTGTGCTAAATTTTGTGTCACCACTCCACATTCCAGTGGATCTAACTTTTGAACCTCACCCTTGGAAGTGAAGTCTTGCTGGGATGGGAAAACTCTGACATGACTTTCTTGAGTATCTCTGGTGTCCAATTGCTGAATTTCTCCTTCTCTGAGTGTTCCTCTCTGACGTTCAACATCCGAAGGTGTCTTGGAAGATATTCTTCCATTCGGTTGCTTGAGAATATCTTGGGCCAGAAAACTCAGCTGCTCCGTTTCGGCTTCAGTGGTCTTTTGTCTCATGACTTTGGAAGTTGAGTCTATGTGGGATGTTAAACCTGGGATGTCACTTGCAGGTGTTAGTTGTTCTTTGTTAATCACTTCTGATTGTGTAAGTTTATGAGAAATTTGAGGTTGCGGAACTCTCAGGTCTTTGACTGTATCGGTTTCCAAAGTATCTGGTGATACATGTGTCACTACTCCACATTCCAATGGATCTAACTTTTGGTCCTCAACTCTGGAAGTGAAGTCTTGCTGGGATTGGAAAACCCTGACAAGACTTTCTTGAGTATATCTGGTGTCCAATTGATGTGTTTCTCCTTCTTTAATCGTTTTTCTTTGACTCTCAACATCCAAAGGTTTCTCGGAAGATGTTTTAATCGGTTGCTTGAAAACCTCTTGGGCCAGACATCCCAGGTCCTCCTGTTCCACTTGACCTCTCTTTTGTCTCCTGACTTTGGAAGTTGAGTCTCCGTGGCATGTTAAACTTTGGACAATACTTGGAGGTGTTAGCTGTTCTTCGCTGATAACGTCTGCTTGTGTGAGGTTATGAGGAATTTGAGGCTGAGGAACCATGAGGTCTTTGACTGTATCAGTTTCCAGAGTATCTGGAATTACACCTGTTAGCACTCCAAGTTCTAACTGATCTAACTTTTCATCCTCAACTTTGGAAGTGAAGTCTTGCTGGAATGGGAAAACCTTGAAATGACTTTCTTGAGTATCTCTGGTGTCCAATTGCTGTATTTCTCCTTCTCTGATTTTTTCTCTCTGACGTTGAACATCCAAAGGTGCCTTGGGAAAAATTCTTTCAATTGGTTGCTTGAGGATATCTTGGGCCAGAAAATTCAGCTCCTCCTTTTCCGCTTCAGCTGTCTTTTGTCTCCTGACTTTGGAAGTTGAGTCTCTGTGGGATGTTAAACTTTGGACAATACTTGCAGGTGTTAGGTTTTCTATGCTGATAACTTCTGCTTGTGTGAGGTTATGAGGAATTTGAGGCTGAAGAACTGTTACGTCTTTGACTCGATAAGTTTCCAGAGTATCTTGAGATACATGTGTCAGCACTCCACATTCCAATGGATCTAACATTTGATCCTCAACCTTGGAAGTGAAGTCTTGTTGGGATTGGAAAACTCTGACACGACTTTCTTGAGTATATCTGGTGTCCAGTTGCTGTATTTCCCCATCTCTGATCGTTTCTCTCTGATGTTTAACATCCAAAGGTGTCTTGGAAGATATTCTTTCATTTGGTTGCTTGAGGATATCTTGGGCCAAAAAACTCAGCTCCTTCTTTTCTGCTTCAGTGGACTTTTGTCTCATGACTTTGGAAGTTGAGTCTATGTGGGATGTTAAACCTCGGATGACACTTGCAGGTGTTAGTTGTTCTTCGTTAAACACTTTTGATTGCGTAAGGTTATGAGAAATTTGAGGCTGCGGAACTCTGAGGTCTTTGACTGTATCGGTTTCCAAAGTATCTGGTGATACATGTGTCACTACTCCACATTCCAATGGATCTAACTTTTGGTCCTCAACTCTGGAAGTGAAGTCTTGCTGAGATGAGAAAACTTGGACAAGACTTTCCTGAGTATCTCTGGTGTCGAATTTCTGTGTTTCTCCTTCGCTGATTGTTTCTCTCTGACATTGGACATCCAAAGGTGTCTTGAAAAATATTCTTTCAATCGGTTGCTTGAGGATATCTTTGGCCAGAAAACTCAGCTCCTCCTTTTCCGATTCAGCTGTCTTTTGTCTCCTGACTTTGGAAGAGGAGTCTCCGTGGCATGTTAAACTTTGGACAGTACTTGCAGGTGTTAGCTGTTCTTTGTTGCTAACTTCTGCTTGTGTGAGTTGCTGAGGCACCATGAGGTCCTTGACTGTATCACTTTCCCGGGTGTCTGGAATTACACCTATTAGCACTCGAAGTTCCAACTGATCTAACTTTTGATCCTTGACTTTGGAAGTAAAGTCTTGCTGGGATGGGAAACTTTGGACAAGACTCTCTCGACTATCTCTGGTGTCAAATTTCTGTGTTTCTCCTTCCTTGATTGATTCTTTCTGACGTTCAGCATCCAAAGGTTTCTCAAAAGATACTTTTTCAATCAGTAGCTCTTGGGTCAGACATCTCAGCTCCTCCTGTTCTGCTTGAGCTATGTCTTCTCTCCTGGCTGTGGAAGTCGGGTCTCCATGGGATGTTAAACTCTGGAGAAGACTTGAAGGTGTTAATTCTTTACTGATATCTTCTGCCTCACCTAGAATGTGAACCAATGGTGTCCTTGAAGACCTTCTTTCCACCAGGTGTTTCTGTTCTGCTTGAGTCAAGCCATGAGGAATTTCAGGCTGAGGAACTTTGAAATCTTTGACTGTATCACTTTCCAGGTAGTCCTCAGATGGGCGTGTCAGCACCTCTCGCTCCAACTGATCTACTTTTTGATCCATGAATTTGGATGTCAAACCTTGGACAAGAGTGTTAGGTCTTTCCAGTTCATGTCTGTTCACTTCTCGCTTACTTTGAATGTCCATCACTGGTTTCCTGGAACACTTTCTTTCCATCTGTGGTTTCAGTTCTGCTTGAGATAATATATAAGGAACATCTTGGGCTGCATCACTTTTCACGGCTCCCACGGAAATACATTTCAGCTCCTCCGTTTGAAATTGAACTAATGTTTGTGTCTGAGTTTTGGAAGTTGGGTCTTTTAGTACTGCATAACTTTGGACGAGACCCATTGATGGGCTATGACTTTGTTGACCTTCTAACTTTATTCCTCCTTCTCCAATCAAATCGGTCTTGGAAGACTCTCCTTTCCGTCTATAGTTTTCTATTTGTTGCTTCAGTTCTACTTGTGTTAAGCTCTGAGATAGGTCATTGACCTGGTCTTTGTTTGCATCCATCTTAAGGGTGTCTGTCGATGCAAGTTTCACCTTCTTATGGCCTGCTGAATAATTTGCAACAGATCTGTCTGTCTCCTGTAACATTTGAGATTTTAGCCTCGCAACACTTGCTACTTCCGTGGAAGTACTAGACTTTCTATCTTCAAAAACAGTCTCGGTCTTCAATGTTTTGTCAGAAACTTGTTTAAGTTCTCGGGGCTCGATGACTCTTGCGGTACATTCTGTATCTACCACAGCTCTCGTAACCACTGATGAATGTTCTCTGTCATAACCTCCTGGTTTCTTTTCCAAAATGTCATCATCTTGACCGTGAACCATGGAGATATCTGCCGGCATTTCTGCCCCAGAATTGTGTTTGACTTTGCTTAAACTTTGTCTTTTTACTTCCAGTCTGAATTCGTCCGTCATCTGGGAAGTTTCAGCAGCTTCTCCTCTCATGGTGACCCTTACTGATTTGGGAGCATGTTCCTCTTCAACCGTCTCAGCCTCCATCAGCTTGGTTTTCAGAGGCAGTATGGAATGGACTTCAGGTGTTGTGATGAGTACAGAACTGAGTACAGAACTTTTTGTTATTCTGTCCTGAAGATCAGGAATCTCAACTAACTCCTGTGTATTGGGACGAGATGATTCGTTTTCACCTCCAATGTCATTTTCAACTGTTAAGGTCTTGGCGGAGGCATGCTCTTTTCTAGTCAACACCTGCTCATTTGCAATTTCAAAAACTTCTGGCTCATGAACGAGTTCTTGTTTTGACTGAAGTTCCTGACTTGCCTTAGGGCTCATAAATTTTTGAAAAGTGTCCAATTCAACATCTGCAGCCTCAACAACACCTGATAGGGGAGTCACCACATTTGCTCTTCTTTTCACTTGTTCTGGTTTCACATCCAGAGGACTTATGGTTTCTTCTTTTACCATGTGGGACTGGACTCCCCTAACTTTGACTATCCTCAGGCCGGTCTTGGATTTGATATTTTGGTGCATTTCAGCATGCGTTACACCCGTTTGCCCGCGGGTATGAACATCTTCCTTGGGTATAATTGGAAGGGTTTTGTTTGGTCTTTCTTCAGGTGGAAAATAGCTCTTAATGGCTTGTTTTTCCTGTCCTTCAAGTAAGTCTACCTGTGTGCTCTCGTTCAGCAGAGGACCCATCTCAAGTCCAACATATTCGTCTGGAATTGTAGCAATAATAGGCCCAGCGTCTGCGCATTGTTCTGGAGGTGATTTTATGATGGTGGCATTAACCCCCTCTTCCCGTTTTTCCATCTGAGAGTGAGCAAGTTTTGGTTCTTGCATCTTCTCAATATCAGAAGTCTGTTCTTTACTTGGAAACGGAAATGGTGGTGCTTTGTCAGGGGTGACATCCCTTCCAGTTGACTCTTTGCGTTCCATTTTTGAGGCACTCAAGTTTGTTTGGAAGAGACAAATGTCCTTATCTGCAGGTTTGAAAGTCCCTTCTGACAAGGGACCAAATGTTTCTGTTGACCAACTCGAATCTAGGTCAATCACAGTGGCTTTCCTTAGGTATTCTGTGCAACAAGGCTGTTTCTTTTCAACTGTGTTGGCTGGCAGAACTGAACGAAGCTTGTCTTGCGCTGAACCGTCAGGCATATTGAGTTCAGGGTGAAGGACTTCCATCTCTGCCTTTGTAACAGTCACCTTTTTAAAAGACGGTTGATACATTGCTTTTACGGCCGGTTCTTCCGTGCCCCGGGTTAATTTTGTCCGTCTTTCAAGGTCTTCACTTGAGGCGTCAACATCTAGAACTTGATAAGAGTGACTTGAGCTAACCTTTGGTTGCATATCGTCATGTTTAGCTTTGTTTAACATTTGAATTTTGTCATTTTGTGACATCTCCGAGGGAGCTTGGGTTTGCCGTTTTTCCTTCATAGAAGCTCTGAATTTTAAGGGGACATACTCTGACACCTTCATGTTAAGGGGTACTGCATTTTCCCTATTCATTTCTTCTGAGGTCTCACTGTGCTCTCCTGCTCGTTCTTCTTGTTTCAGAACCTTTTCCGATTCAAGGTCGGTAATGTTTAAAGTTTCCTCTGCCCTAGCTACTGATAAAACTCTTCCTTTGTCATCAAGGACTTCTCTACCCTTCGTTTCAAACGGCCCCTGTGAAAGAGAACTGCTTTGTTTCTTAGCCTCAACATATCCCTGCAGGTCATTTAATGTCAATATTTCATCTGATGACTGCCTAATGCCAGGTTTGGCCGGTTTGTCTCGTATCATTGCCTCAACGCTTCCCTGTTGTGTGCTCGGCTGAAATGTAACTCCTGAACCCTGACTGATTTCTGAAGTTTCCTGGACACCAAGACTCTCTGAACCTTCAGTAACGGATTTCCAGAGCCCAGGTTTAGAGAATGCTTCGCACTCTGCACCCTTGTCTATGCTCTGTTCTTCTTGGACGGCCAAGGCTTCTTCAGACAGGAAGTGGCTCCAGGCTTCCCCGGATGCTTAAAGGGAGGCGTAGGATTGTGGGAATAGTGACGCGAAAGCACCATTAGGCGGCACCAAGAGATTAGGACAAGACAACATATATCTTAGTTAGTGCACGGAAACGATAACCGACAATCGTTCAGCCCGAAGGCGGATGGGCTGCCGCTCTACCTCTCTCGGCTTCTTTTGCCGGCGTCTCCGCAATGGCAGCCTCAGCTTCTTCAAAAAAGACAAAGATTATACGCAAGATGTTAATATTCAAAGAAAGACATTAGTGTGGGAAATCCCAAAAAAAAAAAAAAAAAAAAAAAAAAGAGTAATTGATGTTGGAAGTTATGACCCACAGGTGTACCTTTCTTGCTCGCTTTGTTGTCTTTCTCTGTTCTTTTTCGTAAAGTCCGAACTCCAAGACTTGAGTCTTCTTCCGGCGTTTTATCCCGGGAAACTTTCCGTAGGATTTTCTGAGATGGGACTTCTGACACCTCTGGTTCTGCTTGACTTTTTTCTGGGATCAGTTTTTTCTTTCTTTGCTGTTTTTCAGCCACCTGGTGACTCGGTGCTGGACGTTCCTCTTCAGCCGCAGCTTTGAGGGGTTCGACCACTTTGTCTGGAGTCATCTCGACTGTTTCGACTTCTACTTCCTGGTTCGCCACCAATATTTGACTGCTAGTCTCCTGGGTTTCTTTCTGGATTATAGCCTTGCGTTGTTTAAAGATCGCCTTGTCTCGAACTTCTACCTTAAGCTCTTCCAGTTCTTTGGTCAAGACTGCAGTCTCAGATTTGTCGGCCTCTACCACCTTGTCTCCAGTTATCTCAACCGCGTGGACTTCTACTTCCTGGTTCACAAACAAGATTTGACTGCTAGTATCCTGTGTTTCTTTCTGGATCATAGCCTTGCGTTCTTTCTTCACGATCTTCTTCTTGTCTGGAATTTCTTCTTTAAGATCTTCTGGTTCCTTAGTTACGACGGCATTCTCTGATTTGTCAGCTTCTACCACCTTGTCTCGAGCCATTTCAACCGCTTGGATTTCTACTTCCTGGTGCACCACCAAGATTTGACTGCTAGTCTCCTCGGTTTCTTTCGGTATTGTAGCCTTGCTTCCTTTTTTAACTATCTTCTTGTATCGAACTTTTTGCTTAAGCTGTTCTGGTTCCTCGGTTACGATGGCATTCTCTGATTTGTCAGCCTCTACCACCTTGTCTCGAGCCATTTCAACCGCTTGGATTTCTACTTCCTGGTTCACCACCAAGACTTGACTGCTAGTTTCTTCGGTTTCTTTCGGTATTGTAGCTTTGCTTCCTTTTTTAACTATCTTCTTGTATCGAACTTTTTGCTTAAGCGCTTCTGGTTCCTCGGTTACAATGGCATTCTCTGATTCGTCAGCCTCTACCACCTTGTCTCGAGCCATTTCAACCGCTTGGATTTCTACTTCCTGGTTCACCACCAAGACCTGACTGCTAGTCTCCTTGGTTTCTTTCTGTATCGCAGCCTTGCTTTCTTTTTGAACTAACTTCTTGTCTCGAACTTTTTGCTTAAGCTCTTCTGGTTTTTCGGTTACGACAACAGAGTCGGATACCTCAGACTCTTTCACCCGTGTCTCAATCAAAGAGACCTTGACGTGTCCCGCCTGGTACGAGGCCTCCTCGTACGAAACACAGGCTTGATCTTTTGGCTCGACCTCATAAGACTTAGCTTCCTCAATTAGAGGCAGCGTTTCCATCACGTGAAGCAGTTCGTGCTCCGGCCTGACTGACTTCGCTGAAGCGCCAAGAGTGGGCGTCATAATGCGGCGCCAAGAGGTGATGACATAACAAAGACAAACAATCGTGAGACACAACAACAACAGCGTCAGATGCTGAGATCATTTGAAGCGATTCCTCTGCTGATACCTTTTTCTGGTGGAGTAAATCTCGTCTTTGGTTCCATTTTCAGAGGTGAAATCTTCTGAGTCTCTAAACCTTCAAGTCCATCGTCCAAGATGTGAGCGGGGAGGAAAAATGGGACGAGACGGTTAATTAGACAAACAAGCGAGCACAAACAAGAGGTAAGTCTAAAAGAGTGCTCCATGTGCACGGAGAACCTAAAGCGCAACATTTTCTACTTGACAGCAGCTCAGCAAAACATGCATGCATGAGAAGAATGTATCTTTTTTTTTTTTTTTTTTTAAGAAGACGAAGTCAAATGTTTTGCTTCCCTGTACCTTTGGTAGAATCTTCTGCTAGTCCCTTGAGAATTCCAACTACCCCAGAGAACAGATCTTTTGGCTCTTCTGGAACCTTCTCAGGTGTCAAGAGGGAAACCTTAGAGGCTTCAGACACTTTCTGGTTAGCCTGGATAGGCATTTTTTCAATGACTCTGTCCTCATGTGGCTTTGCTGGAGGTTTGTCAGAATCATATTCAACCACGACTTGTTCCACCCTTTTCTGGGGAGCTAGAACTTTCTCTGACATCAGAGGAAGCACCTCCGGTACTTTCTCATAGTTTTTATCACGAAGATTTGTTGGTACTTCCTGAGCTTTATGAGGAGGTTTCTCTGGTACTTTATCAGGTTTAACTGGAACCTTCTGAGGTTCATCAGAAGGTTTCTCTGGTAATTTTTCAGGTTTTACACCAAGCTCCTCTGGCACTCCATCAGGTTTATCAGGAAGTTTCTCTGGTATTTTTTCATGTGGACGTTTTGTTACTTTAGTAGGAAGCTTTTCTGGTACTTGATCAGGTTTAACAGGAACTTTAGGAAGTTTCTCTGGTACCTTTTCACGTTTTACACCAAACTCCACTGGTGTTTTATCAGGTTTATCTGTAAATTTCTCAGGTATTTTTTCATGTGGATGTTTTGTTGTTTTATTAGGAACCTTCTCTGGTATTTTATCTGGAAGCATCCCCGGCACTTCCGCCTGCGTGTGATCAGAAAGCTTCTCTGGTACTTCCTCATGCGGTTTATTGTAAAGCTTTACCTGTACTTTTTTAGGATGTTTTGCCAGTACTTTTTCAGACGTTTTATCTGGAAGTGTTTCAGGCACTTTGTCGTGTGGTTTATAAGGAAGCTCCTCTGGTACTGTGTCAGGTAGCTTCTCCAGTACTTTATCAGGAGGTTTCTCTGATACTGTCTCATGTAATTTATCATGAGGCTTCTCTGATACTTTATCGGGAAACATTTCTGGCACCTTGGCTTGCGCGTGCTCAGGAAGCTTCTGCCGCAATTTATCATCAAGCTTCTCTTTTATGTTTACAGGTTTCTCTGGTACTTCGTCATATGTTTTATCTGAAAACCTTTCTCTTAAATCCTCATGTGGTTTGTCAGGAAGTGTTTCTGGTACTTTCTCAAGTAGTTTATCATGAATCGGCTTTGCTACTGTATAGGGCTTATCGGTAAGCTTCTCCGATACTTTATCGGGGAGCATCTCTGCTACTTCGTCTCGTGATGCATAGTGATGCTCTTCCAAAAGTGTATCAGGTAGCTTCTCTAGCACATCCTCATGTGGTTTATCATGTAATTTCTCTGGTACTGTCTTTGGTTTATCATGTAGCTTCTCTGGTGCCTTAATCTGTTTTTTCGGTATTTGCTCAGGAATCTTCTTGGGGACTTTCACATGGGGTTTGTTAGGGTTCTTGTCTGTTACTTTCTCAGGTAAATCTGATATTTTCGCATGTATTTCATCTGGATGCACATTTTTAACCTGCTCAGGTATATCAAGAGGGTTCTCTCTTATTGTATCAGGAAGCATCTCTGCTACCTTCTTAGGTTTCTCAGATGGCTGATCGTGTACTTTATCAGGTATGTCAAGTATTTTTTCTTGTGTTTTATTAGGATGCTTTTCTGCTACAGTCCCGGGCTTATCAATACACTTCTCTTGCACCTTCAGTGGTATTTTAGCATGTATACCAAGAAGCTTCTCTGGAACCTTCTCATGGGGTTTGTCAGGGTGCTTCTCTGGTATTTTCTCAGATGTTTTATCTGGCAGCCTCTCTGATACGCTTTCACATTGTTTATCGTAGAGTTTCTGAGGTACTTTATCAGGTAGCGCCTCAGCTACTTTTTTAGGTTGTTCATGAGGTTGCTCGTGTACTTTCTCAAGTATATTTTCATGTGTGTTATTAGAATGCTTATCTGCTACGGTCTCAGGGTCAACACGATGCTTCTCTGACAATTTATCAGGTTTGTCATGAAGCCTCTCTCGTACCTTCTCAGGTACTTTATCGTCTATAGATTGTAGCTTCCCAGACACTTTCTCCTGAGGTTTGTCTCGGTGCCTCTCTAGTACTTTTTCAGGTGTCTCTGGTACTTTCTCAAATGGTTTACCTGGAAGCCTCTTTGCTACTTCATTCGGTGGTTTATCACAGGGCATCTCCGGTACTAAATCCGGTTGATCAGGAATTGTCTGTACTACTTTCTTAGGTTTATCGTGAGGCTGCTCGTGCACTTCATCAGATATCTCAAATAATTTTTTAGAATGCGTCCCTGCTACTGTCTCAGATTTATCATTAAGCTTCTCTGATACTTTCTCGGGTCTGTCATCAAGTCTCTCTGGTACCTTCTCTGGAACTTTCTTGTGGGGTTTGTGAAGGCGCTTCTCTAGTATTTTCACAGCTGCCTCTTGTACTTTATCTTGTGGCTTCTGTGGTGCTATATCTGGTTTATCAGGGAGCGTCTCTGGTACTTTCTTAGGTTTCTCGGGTATGTTATCAGGTTTCTGAAGTACTTTCCCTTGTGTTATTTTAGGATGCTTCTCATCCACTTTCTCAAGTGGTTTATCATGAAGCTTCTTAGGAATTCTATCAATTTTATCAGGAAGCGTCTCTGATATTGTCTCAGGTTTATTGTGAAGCCTCTCTAGTACCTTCTCTGGTACTTTATCATGTAAGCTAGGAAGATTCTCTGGCACTTTCATGTGGTTTTTTTCAAAAAACTCCTTTGATACTTTCTCAGATATCTCTGGTACTTGCTTCTGTGGTAGTGCATCAGGTTCATCAGAAAGCGTTTCTGCTACATTCTTAGGTTTATCATGAGGCTTCTCAGGTTTCTGAAGTACTTTCTCACTTGTTTTCTGAGGATGCTTCTCATGTACTTTCTTGAGTGGTGTATCATGAACCTTCTTTTGTAATGTATCGAATTGATCAGGAAGCTTCTCTGGTATTTTATCATGAAGCTTCCCATGGACTTTATCAGGTAGATCAATAATTATTTCCTGCATTGATTTAGGAAGGTTCTCTGGTACTGTTGCAGCTTTATCAGCATGTTTTGCTGGTATTTTTTCAGGTTTGTCATGAAGCCTTTCTGGTACTAAGTTAAGTACCTTCTCTGGTAGTGGTTCAGGTTTATCAGGAAGCACCTCTGGTACTTTTTTTGGTTTACCATGAGGCTTCTGGTAGACTTTGTCAGTTGATTTTTCATGCGTTGTTTTAGGAAGCTCCTCTGGTATGGTCTCAGGTGCACCTTTATGCTTTTCTGGTATTTTTTCAGGTTTGTCATGAAGCTTTTCTGGTACCTTCTCTGGTTTTTTATCAGGTATACCAGGACGCTTCTCTGGTACTTTATCTGGTTTATTGGGACGCATCTCTGATATTTTGTCATGCATACCAGTAAGCTTCTCTGGTACTTCTTCTTGTTTATCGGGAAGCTTCTCTGGTACTTTAACATGTATAGAAGCAAGACTCTCTGGTACTTGACCAGGCTTAGCAGGAGACTTCTCTGCCATCTTTTCTGGTACTTTCTCAGGTTTTTCTCGCATTTTCTCCTGAGTTGTATCATGGAGCGTGTCACACGAGACTGTAACCTCAGGGGTCGTCTTTAGAGCTCGTTTTGGCTTTTGCCGGTCTTGGATGGCAAGATCATCTTTCAGAGCTTAAAGAGGGTTAAAGAAACAACATGCAGACCACATAAAGAGCAGAACAATGTGCTAGTGCACACAAAGGAGGCTGTTTAGCACAAATGGGCAGCACCGGGGGGCCGGCAGGTGAGGACAAACATCAAGGTACCTTTTTGTGGTTCTGCTGGCTCTTTTTTGGGAGGAAGCAGAACAGGTTCAACTTTCTTGGTTGGTTTTGGTTCTTCTATCTTCTTTGCCTCAGGAACTTAAAAGAATATCAAAGTAATTAGCCTAAAAATACCAGCACTGTACAATTTGTTAAGCATCTCAAAGAACCAAGAACTAGTTGGGAAGAACTGCATGAAGAACCACCATAACAGAGAAACAATCACAAATGAAGAACTACCTACGCATATGAAGAACTGTGCATGAAGAACAACGTATGATGAACAACTCATGAAGAAGCACGTGAAGAGCTACGCGCGACGAATGACATGAAGAAAAATAAATGGCATACGAAGAAGCACACGTGAAGAGCAAGAGAACATGACAAACCACAGATGGATAGCCACACATGACGTGCCTCAGTTGATGATCACACGTGAAAAAACAGACACACTGTGGAATGACCCCTACCCATTATAAACCACACGTGGGGAACAAAAGAACACGACAACGCATGTAGAACAAAACATGACAGACATCGCAAGGTGATGACAAAACCTGCACACTATGAAGATCCTCCAATGAAGAATGAACCAAATGTGATGAACTACACAAGCAAAACATACTCATAAGAGGCACATGTGAAGACCAACATATGAAAACCAAAATATGACAAAAGAAACAAAAGGATGCAGAACAACGCAACACAATGAACTGCACAAGATATTAAGAGGAAAAACAGATTGAGGTTTTAGTGGCTGCGCTTCAGATACCTTTGACGACCACAGGTTTCTTCTGTGGTGTTTTCTCTTCTTCTCTGCGGACCTTTTGCAGTTCTGCAGCTGGTTCCTTCTCGATTGGCTTCTCTGGCACTTTGAGACAAGATCTCGGTCAATAAGTACACGGAACGTACCAAAGAATTAAGACCTTCTCAACGCTTTGGGGCTTAAGAGGGTTAAGAAAAAGCCCAAAGCTCAAAGATGTATACCTTTTGCAGGTTCCTTTGGTTCTTTGGCCTTTGGTAGCTCTACTTCGGACACTTTGGAAAGTTCTACTTCACCTATTTTCAACACGGGTTGCGGTTTGGGTGGCTTGGGGGCCTCAGCAGGTTTTGGTTTGGGTTCGACCGCAGGTTCTTGTTTGTGTTCCACCACAGCCTCCGGTTTGGGAGGTTTAGGTGGCACCACAGGTTCTGGTACGGATGGTCTCGGTTCGATTGCAGGCTCCGGTTTTGGCGGTTTGGGTTCCACCGTAGACTTCGGCTTGGGCACCGCCACCGGCTCTGGTTTGGGTACTCCTACAGGCTGTGGTTCGGGTACCGCCACGGGTTTGGCTTTTGACACTTCAGGTTTGGACTCGATCTTAACAGGTTCAGGTTTTGGTTCTTCGGAGACTTAAAGTAACAACGTAGTACACTTAAGGGGGGTATGCACTCAAGAAAACAACAACACACAAACAAAGACACGTACAAAAAAACGACCATAAAAGAAGGCAACAAGTACCTTTGAGTGACGGCGCGGTCGGCTTTGTCTTGTCTTCGGGTTCTGGCTTAGCTACCGGCTTCAGCTTTGGCTTGGTTTCGGGCTCCGGCTCGGGTTTCGAGACCGGCTTGAGTTTAGGCCGGGCCTCGGGCTCCGGCTCAGGCTCCGTCTTGAGTTTGGGCCTAGCTTCTGGCTCTGGTTCGGGCTCGGGCCTCTCCACTGGCTTGAGTTTGGGCCAAGCCTCTGGCTCGGGCTCGGCTTCAGTTTTCGTCACTGGCTTGAGTTTGGGCCAAGCCTCTGGCTCGGGCTCGGCTTCAGGTTTAGTCACCGGCTTGAGTTTGGGCCGAGGTTCGGGCTCGAGCTCGGGTTCGGGCTTGCGTTTCGTCACAGGTTTGAGTTTGGGCCGAGGCTCGGGCTCGTCTTCGGCGACACAGAAATTAGCGTAAAAGTGACCGGAGAGATGTTAGAGACGGCGGCGACGACGAACGAAAACAAGAGGTGAGCGTGATCGGGAAATGGAAATAAGTACCTTTCTTGGAGTCCCACGGTGACGGCTTCTTTGCAACTTCCTCGGGTTCTTCGGAAATAGTAAGGTACGTTAGTGACCGATCGCACGGTCCTTATCACAGAGAAAAAACTACCTTCATCAGGATAGAAAACTTTCTTCTTTTTCTTCTCCTCCTCTGCCACTTTGGTCACTGTGACATCAACATCAGCATCAGTCGCTGAGCGGCCGAGGCCCTCGATGCTAACGACCTGTGACTCACCTTTTCCGGGTGCTGCTTCTTCCTCCTCGGCTTCGGCCACTTGAAAAGAAAACTCATTATGTTAGTGAGGAGATAATGGGAGGACATCTTGAAAGTCTTTGGTACCTCGGGAAATGAATTCCTCAATCACTTCCATTTTCTGTCTTTCCATCGTCTCCTCAATGGTAACTGTAGGAGATACACAAAACTGTTGAATTCCAAATCCAAATGGGACACATCACGGGAAGTCATGAAATGGTGAAATGGGAGAAGCCAAGATGGACAGACGTATGGCAGCGTATTGCTGCCACTCGATGGGAAAAAAAAAAGTCCAGTGTGATGTTTGACATAATAGTTATCAATATGTAAAAACGAGATACTTTTTGTGTATAAGGGTGATAATATTTTCCACCCGATAATATTGGCCGATAAAAGCTTCTAAAATAAAATCGGAAAGTATTGATATCAGTTTTGCGCTAGTCGATATGCTGGTTAATAAATTAATGTACAATCCTACAGCTGGGCACAACAGCTATGCTTGGAGTGATGTATCCAGACCAAAATGCCTGGGATTTGTCAACTGAGGGAACTACCCTAATCACTTATGGTGCATAAATAAAATGAACAATAAGTGAAAAATAATGAATTATAAAATGATCACATATAAATACTGCTGCACCAGAAAGAAATAGTCACTAAGAAAAGTAATCAAACACATCATTATAATTGAAAAATCTGTGCGAAAGCCCAGCAAAATGGATCTTAGGAACTGCCATTGCATTAGCCTGTCCTATAATTGCCTGTCTGTATTTGTAATGCTTTGTCACCTCCTTGTTGCTATTTGAGGTAACTAGTGTAAACATGATTTATTTGTGAATTATTTATTCTATTTAATGATCTTGGAATTTCGTCCCATCTATATAGGACATTATTTTGGCACTTTTTCTATGAATACAGTTGAAGTTGTTCTTATTTTTCACAGAATGTTTATTTTATTTGTTAAAAAAAATTGACGTAGTTACATTGTGAAAGCATCAGTGAGGCGTCACAGCACAGTTAGCTATAATATGTCAAGTCCACGACCGGTATTGGTTTGACATCGGTATGGGATTTTTGGAGTTGGAAAACATTGGGATGTCTGTTAAAAAGTCAATATTGGACAATGCTAGTTATTACATGATCCTTTTCATGTTTGTACATGATATTATCATGCAAAAATGTGATACTGGACTCATTTTTGTGGCAGCAATATGCTTCCATACTACAGAAGGACTACAAGATGACAAAAAGAACAAATGGGGTGAGCCAGAGCTTGAAATTTGGTAGAGCCACAAAAAAGGCCCTCTCAGGGATTGTTCAAAAAAGATGTTCTTCTATTGCTACCAAATGTAGGAATCATGTATATTAGTCAGTGACAATGAGCCATGAATGTAAAGGATGATGAAAATGAATGACAGTGAGAACCAAAGTCCAAATACCTGTTTGCTCAATTTCTTCCTCATAATGATAAAACTCAGCAGATTCTTAAAAAAATAACAAAAAAGACACCTTTATCAGTTTGATCTAAAAGATAGATTACCCGTCAAATCATTTTGTGATTAATCAATGAACAGTCCTCCAAAAAATATGCAATGAATCTAATTTTGCAATTAATCTATTCGGATGAATCAATTAATGAGATATCTTAAAATGCCTATGACAGGATAAAAAAGTCTTAAATAGCATTATTATGTGAATTAGAATCATATTTTGAGACAATTCGACTATATAGAACAATTTGGCAACGCACAGATGAGAAGAAATTTGTCTTTTAATTTACCAATTAGCCACGGCTTTCATTATAGCGCTCTAGCGTCCCCAGTTGGCGGATGACGTCGGCAGGGTCACGATTTCAGCTGATTTAGAATTCAGCCCATTGAGAGGCAAGATTCAGAACGAGGAAAATTCAACACAGAGCAGCAAAATGTCATCATTGTTTCAATCTGTCTACTCCAATATTTTTACAGGATATTCTTTTTATTTAAGTATTTTTCCTTCATTTTCCAAAATTGCTAAATAAATGGTACGGTCATGACAAATAACAGGCTTGTGCTAAATGAAATATGAAATAATAAAAATGCATTTATTCAGTACAACATTGCAAAATTACTCCATAATGGTCAAAAGTGTCGACTTCTTGAACCTCCCGAACGATATTTTATGCCACCGGAGTTAGCCCGGCTTTTGTCATTTCCCTGCCCCGGCTTCAGAGAGTGTAAACAGACCAGGAGGCGTGACAGCTAGACGACATGTTAACCCAAACTGAGCTGCGTTTCCAGATCTTATTCTCGCCTTTCGAAACGAAAAATCACACAAAACTACCCCGGATCATGTCACACGGCGGCAGGATTGTCGATTGTCTTTGCCAATCGGCAACCCCCCCGGCGGCGAGAAAGTGACAGCTCGTCGTTCTCTCTGCTGCGGGCAGGAGAGTGAGTTTGCCGGGGAAGCAGCCGAAGAATGACCGCCGGACAAACCGGTCAATGTTGGAGGAGCGTGTAGCTGCTCGAGCCCAACCCGAGGATACTGGTCTGTTGCCGGGCACACAAAGAGGGCAAAGGGGGCTGGAAGTCTGGACGATATAGAGAACCGCACGAGCATAAGCTGAGTAGAGTGCTCTCCCGGCGGGCACGCGAAGAGGACCGAAGGGGGTGTGCTAGTAGCTGCCGGTCGTCCGTGGAGTCGCATTCTCGGTGGACAAGGAGCATAATTTTAGTCACAAAATGAAAGCCACCTCCGTATTAAAATGTGTGCCATGAACCGAGTATTTGACATAATACAAAACACCATCTTTACTTGGACTTGTTTTGGCCAATCTCGGGGTGGGGGTTTTTGAAACAATACCTTGCAGCACATTTGGGTGGCATGATGTGAAAAATAAACAGAATTAATCCGCAAAATCAGCTGAATCCGCAGTCCATCTGCATGCTATAAAGCAATGCTGTATTGTGAGATGCTGACCCGGGTTACGTCACATTCGCATTCCTCCTCAAAACAGGAAGTTATTCATTTTCATGGTGAGGGATTAAAAACATTGAATACATAAAACGACCGCTTACGCGCACCATCCAAGCGGTCCATTCCATTCAGGAGCATAAAGTAAACATAATTTTTTTCTGTCATAGGCACTTTAATCTGCCGACTAATTTTGCGATGAATTCGATTTTGCAATTCATTCTCATACTTTCAGTGCAAATGGGTTGGCATCCAGCACCATAGTTGACGGTGAATGGTTTAAATGACTTTGTCACTTGTAGACGTCTGATCCATTTAAAGAGCGAGGGTGGCAGTGAATTAACCAATGTTTATTCATTGCCACCCTCCAATAAGGTAAACACACTGAGTTTATTGGCTTCCTATTTGTTATTCTTTAGTTTTAGATCCAGTGAACACCAACTATTCAGGTGCAGCCAAGCACCTTAAGTTATCATTTCATTGCTTCGGGCTAAGAATGAAAGATGCTATGAAAAGAAGGTGTAGAAGGCGACTATGTTGGGGTTAGCTGTAGATGCTAATAGGGTGTAATTGCTATTCTTACCTTGAATGTCCACTGACGATGGCGCTTCAGGCCTCTCCACGGAAGCGTCTTGCACATCTACGCGACAATTTGATCATGATTAGCATGGACATCATCGGCTCATTCATTCCCTGCTTTTCTACTTAATTCACTGACAAGCTAGCATAACCATATGAAGACATTTGCCCCTTTCAGACATATGATGAGGTCTGGTATTTATCCGGCACGCGCAATTTGATCTGTAGATTCCAGGTCATGTTACCCGGTTGCAGCTTTATGACTGAAAGCGCTTTAAATCTGGTTTACGTTTCTGAAACAAAGCTCAGAGGTCAGCTCCCGCAGCTCAACTCAAGAATTATCGCGTGAAAACCACCGAGACTAAAAGGCTAACCGTGTTCACGGCTAACGTGCCTCGTGTGGCTCCAAGATGAAGAACATGCGTTTGAGTCCTTTGACCAACTTTTAAAGATTTTGTGTCCCAAGAAGGAAAGTACTTACCAGACGGTATTGTAGCTAATTGAATCTCTGTAAAGAAATAGGGAGCAAAGAAGAAGATGGTTTTGAACAACCAGAGCGTTACTCCGAGGGTAGTTGAGGCAGTGCCGAGGTACCTTTGCCAGATAAATAGAGCTCAGCGCTGCTCTTAGCTTCGCCCCGGGGCTCCAACCTCACAATCACCGAGTACACGCCTACGCGAGAAGAGTTGACCGTCGGTCGTGGTGCAAAATTTTCCATCAGAGGGCGGCGCACCGCTACGCACCTTCGTCCTCCACGCTCACATTTTGAATGACCATGAAATGTCTCCGGCCCTCGCTGCGGAAGTTGTACTTGGGGCTTTCCCTCAGCTCCCAGGTGTCCTTGTACCAGGACACCACCGCGTTGTCGAAGGACACTTCGCACTCAAAGGTGGCCGCTTGACGCTCGTTCACCTCCACGTTGTGAATTCGCTTAGTGAAATGAATTTGCTCAGCTAAAACACACAAAGAGGGCGGCGAAAATGAGATGGGGACCTGGCCGGGTACGACGTCCGCACCGGGATTAGGAAGGACCGTCATTAGACGGATCCCGAGAAGGAGGACAAACGAGGGAATGACGGGTGTGCCTTAATGAGAGGAGAGGAGCATTGTTGGGGTTGCAGACAGATGCTTTCCAAGCAAGAGAATCAACAGCCACATTGGTGTTTGGAGGGATGGAATGACACAGTCAAGGAGGGAAGACACATGAGGGGAATGAGATGATGACAAGAACGTTCCATGGGACTGGAAAGATGAGTGGTTATATGGGAAGGAGACTACAGGTGAAGCACAAAATTAGGACAGCCCATTCAGGATTAGTGAGGAGAACATGATGATGACAGGGTTGAGTCGGGTCAGAAGAGGTTAGCGAAAATCTTCTGGAAGGCTTCTGGACTAATACCAACCTTCCACCCAGAGGTCTGCCGAAGACTCCAGGTGCAGGTACCGACAAGTGTAGTGGCCCTGGTCTTCGGGCTTCAGGTCCTTTATATGCAGCTTCTGGAGCTTATGTTTGACCTCGGACTTGAATCTGCCCCCCTTGGTGTCTAACCGCTGGCCGTTCTTAAACCACTGCACCTCCACATTGGGGATGGACAACTGACAAGTCAAAGTACATGACTGGCCTTCCTTACCCGAAGTGTCCTGAAGATGTGTCTCCACCACGGCCTCTGCAAGAATCAAAAACATCGGGGCTTGGGTCATGAAAACTGTGGGTTATAGATGGTGATAGAAGGACTACGCCTATAAATGATTAGCGACCGTATACTCCGAACAGTACGGAGTCTCTGCATTGTTCCGTACTGACCGGTGACAGAAAGCTTGGCACTGGAGATGTGAGGTCCGCAAACCACTCGGTAGTTGCCCTGGTCTGCGAGTTGGCAATCCTTAATCTTCAGTAGGTGGCGGTCTCCACTCACACTGATGTGATACTTGGCGCTGGTGTCCAGTTTTTTGGTGCCCTTGTACCAGGACAGCGTGATCTCTGAGTAGTTGATCTTCACCTCACACTCAAACAGAGCCTCCTCATCAACTAGGACCGACTGGTCGCTAATATCATTCACGACGGTCACGGGCTAGGGAACAGACAAGAGGTGATGGTCAGACTATGGACATTGGTTGAGCTTTGGACTTATCGCAGATATCCTTCAGAACTGTAACAGGTTAAAAGAAATGGCAAATGATGCACTGTGGGCTTTGGTCTACAGACTATGGGGTACAGAGGGGGTTCCTGTCAGACTGAGGGACTTCAGGCTATTGATTATGAATCTGGGACTACTGACTGAGTGCTATGCATGTTGATAAGACAGGGGGATGGACTTGAACTATGAACTTATCACAGATGTCCTTCGGGACTGTCATGGGCTACAAGACAGACATGAAGGCACCAATGGGCTCTAGGCTGGGGACTTCAGGCTAAGGGCTTTGGGTTAAGGATAATGAACATGTTTCCCGTGGACTATAACCTCTGAATCATTGGTGTGTGGACTGTAGACGACAAACTACAGTACTTAGGTTAGATAGTGGACAGTGGATCATATGGACTAGGAAATGCCTTGTACTGACCTCTGTCCGCTCCATCCTTTTCTGTAGGTCAGCCACCAGCTTGGCCATATCTTCATCCACTTCTCTGGGCGCACGTTCCACTTCCTGTCAAGCACGAGAGCCACGATCAGCATTCACGAGCGGTTGAATGACTGCTGGATAATCTTACCAGTCTTCCAGTTTCTTCCGCCTTCTCCTGCTTTAACTGCTCGATAGCCTGGAGGAGGCCCCGGTAGTCGGTGATGCCGTACATTCGGGCGTACTTCTCGTACTCCTTTGGGTCCACGTTTCTCAGCAGTTCTACGATGTCAATGTCCTTCTCCGTCTCGGGACTCTTCTGCTTGGAAGGTGTCCTGACAACGCAAAGGAGTGTGAAGTTAAAGTGGCGCTGGGACCGAGGCAGCGGGAGGCTGGCGGTCTGCTGACTGACTTTTTGAGCTTGGCTCTCAGGTCTCCTTCCAGCTGGGCAGCGGCCTTTTTCTCATCGACATGGAGGTCCGCGGAGCACTCTATCTCGCCGTGCTTGTTGGAGGCCACACAGCGGTACTGACCCGAGTCTGACTTGGTCACCTCACGAAGCTCCAGTTTAGAGTCCCGGCCTTTCTGCTCGATAGATACGCGTCCGCCCTGGGTCAGCTGCCTCCACTTGCCCTTCATCCATTTGACACTGGGGATGGGCTCCCCGCCCACCTTGGCGATGAAGGTGGCCGTGCCCTCTGTCGTCACACCACAGGATCACTTTATTAGTTTTAGACTTTGCATGTGATGCAGATTGTCAAATTGCCTGTTTTTGGAGTAATTGTGGTCATATTTTTTGCCCAATCATTGTGGTGCGCGGTACGGAGTATGCAATCCAAGATTTCTATTTGAATGAAGTACCATAGATTACAGTATTTTCCGAAGTATAACTCACTATTACAAAAAAATATAAAAGATGCCCATGACAAAGATGAGTTTGACACCCCTGGAGTATGTTTTCCACATGGTTAGAATGGTGTAAGCGTAAATAAGGATGACAAGGATGTAGGTGTCTCACTTTCAGTGACGTTAAAGCTCTTGGGTTCCTCGATGAAGAAAAGCTGGTCCAGCTTCTTGGAAGGAGCAGCCTCGGCGGCTTTGTCAGTGGGCGCAGCCTCTTTTTCTTCAAGCACAAAGAGGAGAAAAGAACTAAGACGGAAAAGTGATTGACGACCATCCAGCAGTCTTATTCTGGGACGCTAGCCTATCGCTAATGCTAAGCCTGCTCCTCATCGATTTTAGCGGTCCATCTTTTACCCTTGACGGTGACTTTAGCCCGGCACAGTTCGCTTCCGGCGTCGTTGGTCGCCTTGCAGATGTAGTCGCCGGCGTCGTGACGGGTCGCCGCGCCGATTTCTAGGGAGGCTGTCCCGTCGGAGAAGCGGATGCCGGCGGATGGCGTCAGCTCTTTCCGGTCTTTCATCCACTGGATCCTGAGCGGAGGCGAGCCGCGGACATGGCAGGACAGACTCAGACGCTCGCCCTCGGACACGGACGTCGCCTTCAGCGGTACGTCGAAGACCGGAGCGGACTTCGCTTCTATGAAGGATGGCGGGCAGTCACATTAGCTGTCATGATCCCAAATTAATTTTATCTGCGATAAATGCTAAGAAAACTACATTTGTAGCTCTAGCAGTGAGCCTGTTGATATTGTATATTTGCGGAGATGCTAACAAGCCTAAAGTACTCAAACTGTTGAAGAAAAAAAAGTGACTGAGTCATCATGTCATTCTGCTATTTTAAGCTAGCTTTGATTATTGTCCTTCATAGCACATAGCTTTCATGAGAATCACCCTGTTATTGCATGAGCATTCTGTCAACATATGCAAGCTGGTTAGCTAGCATAGCACAAGAAAGCTAGACATAATCATACATTTTGGTTATGATGTTACAGCCAGAACTGTTGAAAAGAAGTGGCAGTTTCCTGATGCGTTATTTTGGGTGAATAACACTACGGAAAATAACATGTACACTCTTTACACTATGTAAAATGACATTAATGAAGTCATTTTCATTATTTAACATGCAGGGTCACCTGTTTTCCATGCTAGCGAAGACGCTAATAAACATACTAGAGACTCCTACAGTGAGTCATCGCTGGTTAATACGTCGTCTATTTTGTGGCGAGAGCTAACTGACCCGAGATTTGGAGAGTGACCTCGCACTCAGCTTTCCCAGCCTCGTTGGTGGCCCGGCAACTGTATCGCCCGCTGTGCTGGCGCCGGCCGCTCTTGATGCAAAGCACCGCGACGTTGCTCTTGAAGCTCAAATCGTAATCATCTGAGCCCGAGATGTCGTCGCCGTCCTTTAGCCAGAGGACGGACATGGGTTGGGACCCAGACACCCGAGCCTCTATCTTGACCAAGCGGCCCTCGGTGTCCTCCATTTGCTCTGATGGCTTCTTAGTGAATATCGGAGGGTTCTTGCGCTCTAGGGACAAGATAATCAGAAAACACAATGACCGTGAGGGACGCTGAAAGCGAGGCAGCAGGACAGACAGACAAATGGAATCAATCTAAAATATAAGGGGACTGTACACAAGTTCCAAGGAAATAAAGGCGAGGAAGCGGGACATAACCATCAAGTGGATTTGAAGGACCGGTGGGATAGGATCAGGATTTGAAATAATAATAGTTAATGCTGCCAGTTACCGCATTAATAATGGTATTAACAAGACCTCTCTCTGATTAAGAATTTTTTTAAAACACGTGATTAATTATGGAACTCTGCCCACCCTCCCATGGTTTGTACTTCAATACAATGTGTGTTTCCGTAGTCGCCAGAGTTAGGCCAGAATATAATACTGGATTTCAGAAAAAAACTTCATTTTGGATTTTAATGGCCAAAATGAGACACGTTGAGACAGCGTGAAGAACATGACGCTGCTGGCCAACTTGGCAAGACCCATTATGGTCGTTGTCCAACATATTTGGATGTAAATACAGTGATGAACCTCCTGCCGCTTTGCTCAGCTCCCAGGCTGCCTAAAACGCACTATATGCGGGCATAACCACACAGAGGATTGGCGTGGAATGCTTTGTCAGGCGAAACATAACTTTGGCTGTTTTAGCCCAAAAAGTGGCACTCTGAGGCAGATTGTGGCATTTATTGTCATTTATTGATCTGCAATGCGCCAATCAACTGTGAATGAATGAGTGGAAAGAAAAGAATGTGAATGTTTTCGAGCACCACGAGAACCTCCAGAATGGAGGATCCAGGCCAGGCGCTTTGCTCTTCTCTCACGGCCGCCTAAGCCTCACTATTTTTGGGCAAAAGGACACGGAGGATCAGGGTGAAATTCACATTCTAAGGCAGAATATTAAGCATAATGCATTAATTGCTATTAAAAAGTTTTAATCGCTTTACAGCACTAATAATAAAACACTTTGTTTTAAAGAGCCTTTCAATATACTCAAGGAGACTAGGTGCCAGGCAGCGACCACGACGCATAGACCGTAGGATATTAACCTTTGACTGTGACGTCGCAAAAGCAGGAGTCCTTGCCGACGTCGTTGGCGGCGTGACAGGAGTATCTTCCCGTGTCGCCTTTGTCGGCCTTGACGATGTTAAGTCTGGCCGTGTTGCCGTCCATTTGGATCCTGTAGTTCCCACCGCTTCGGATGTCTTTGTGGTCCTTGGACCAGGTCACCTTCATGGGAGCCGTGCCGGTCAAGTGACACTCCAGTTCCACACCGTCGCCCACGGTCACCGCCTGTGTCGCTGACAATTTTTTGTCAAAGACCGGTGGATACCGGGGCTCTGAAGAGAGAAGGGGAAAGAGTTTGCTTTTCTTCTAGTTGTGTTTCTTTTGACAGTTGTCAGCAGTGGCGCTTTCCAAACCTTGCAAGGTGAGCTTGGCTCTGCAGGACGCAGAGCCCACGCTGTTGGTGGCCACGCAGGCATACTCCCCGGCGTGCCTCATCTCGCTGCGATGTATGGTGAGCGTGGCCGTGTTGTCACGGTACTGCGCCGTGACGTCGTCGCCGACACGCAGGGGCTCACTATCCTTCATCCAGGAGACTTCCATGGGGGACGAGCCAGCCACACGGCACTCGAAGCAAACAGTCGAGCCCAAAGTCTGCTGGAGGCTCGCGATCTTTTTGGGGAAGCTCGGAGGAGTCTTGGCCTCTGAAGAAAACAACAGGAGCATCAGAGCATCAGTAGTCACAGTTGATATGTGTAACCCAGCATTAATTAATCAGAGAATACATTTTTTAGAATCAACTAGAAAATGTCATTTCAGGAGAAATTGCGATGAAAGCTTTGCTGTGACCGTTGGTAAATCGGGTCACTTCCTGTTGAGTTTGAGGCATTTTGGGTTAACTGTCTTTTAATATCGCATCATTTCCTGTTGATAATGGGGCATTTCGGGGTCACTTCATATTCATATTGGATCACTTCCTGTTGATCTGGTGGCATTTTGGGTCATGGCGGTACATGGGTGGCAATTCATGGGCGTAAACGGGCGTCAATAGAATCAGGGGTCCCAGTCGAATATCACTGGGCTTTAATGGATAGTTTTTGGACAAAAATCATAATAGGCCATCAAGAGATATGTTTGTAGTTGTGCCAATGTAGTTTTGAATGTCTAGGTATGAAATCAATAGAGTGAATGCAAGTTGTTGTGTCACTGAAATGAATGATAACTATGGCCATTGGAAAACAATTTTGGCCTTTAGAAAAGAATGGGTATGTTTTTGGCAAATTTTGGCCGAACCGTACATTTTTGGCAAAACTTTAGTGGCCCTTAGCTTCCTGAAATCTGTGTAAATGATGTGATTGGGATAGCATTTTGAAATCCCCTCCCCTCCCATAAAATCCGCATTTTAGGGCGAACGGACATTTTTGGGGTGTGAAGATAGTCGCGAGAAGAAACTTGTTGATTGAAAGGTTTTGGCTGGGGAGAAACACCATTGGAAAAAAACCCAGAACATTATAGACGGTAGCTTTTGCATGTAACGGAAAGCTGCCATCCATAAATTATTAGGGAGCTCAAACTGTTGGTGAAAGAAAATGACATGGGTGAGTCTCATAGCATTGTGCTATTTCAAGCTAGCTTTGGTAAATGTCCTTTGTTACCAGATTGCATAGATTTCATGAGAATCACCCAGCTGCTTTTGATAACGTCCTGAAAATAAAAGTGGATAGAATACTGTGGCAACAACTGCGTGAGCCCAACAAGGGTACCAATGCCCCGTAACTGACCTTGAACGCTGAGGCGACAGGTGGAGACAGCCGTTCCGATCTTGTTCTCAGCTTTGCATGTGTACTCGCCCGCGTCAGCCTTGGCGGCCTTGCTGAGTTTGAGGCAGGCTGTGCCCTTGCTGTATTCAAGTTTACAGCTGGCAGTAGAGCGCACCTTGCCGTCACCCTTGAACCAGGAGACTTTGATCTCAGGGGTGCCCGCCACGTGACACTTAAGGCAGACGGCGTCCCCGGACGTAACCTCCATGGCCTCCAGGGGCTCCGTGAAGTAAGGCGGCTCTGCGGAGGAGAAAAATTGGCAAATTCGGGGCATCTTTTCCCTCAATTAATCCAGGAGTACTCACCGAGAATAGTAACCATGGCCTGGCATTCATCCTTGCCGGCGTCGTTGGCCACGCGGCAGGCGTACTTTCCGGCGGCGTCTTTGTCATCGGTGCTCAGACACTCCAAGATACAGGCACTCTCCGTGGTGCTCAGGTTGTACTTGTAGGACGCTGACACCGGCTGCTCGTCCTTAAACCAGCAGACTGAAATCTCGGGCGTCCCCGAGTACGAACACTCCAGCCTCAGAGGTTTGCCTTTCTCCACTGACACGTCCTTCAGCTTCTTCACGAACACTGCGGGCTCTGGAAGAGTGGATGTCCATCGTTGTTAAACAAAACTTCATGGAGTTTGCAACCCTAATCACAATTACATACAGTTTGTTTAAAAAAAAATAAAAAGGCTCTGACCTTTGATCATGAGGTTGACGGGGCAGCTCTCCTTGCCCACATCGTTGATGACTTGGCAAGTGTATTCTCCGGCGTGACTTCTGTTTACCCTGTAGAGGTGGAGGACAACTCGGTTGTCCTTCAAGGAGAAGTCGCAGCCCTGGCCGGCCTCCAACTCCTTGGTTCCCCTGAACCACTTCAGCCTGAGGGGGGCGCTGCCCTTCACAATGGCCGAGAAGGTGACGTCCGATCCGGGCGTGGCCTCGGACGGCTGCGGCATTACGGCAAAAGATGGCGGCTCTGCGAACAACAAAGACCAGTCAAGTCACGTGAAGATTGTGCTGGGAAGAGCGGCCCTTCTGTCTGTCCTGGAAGCCGGATTTTTAATATAACTAGACATTCAAATATTTTGTCATCTTCATCAGGGCACGTCTAGAGGACAATTTTGACATTTAGAGCACTTACCTTTGACATCTAAGGTGGCGCTGGTCTCACTGGATCCCGCCTCATTGACCGCCTTACACGTGTAGCGTCCCGAGTCGGACAGCTTGAGTGTGGGTACCCTGAGGGTGCAGTTGTTGTCGCTAAAGGCGATGTCGTAGGCGGGCCCGCTGTGGAGTTCCTCGCCATCGTGATACCAGGATATGGTGAAGGGGGGCGAGCCGGACACCTTGCACTCCATCTCGCCGGCTTTTCCCACCACTGTGTTGCAGTCTTTCAGTTTCCTCGTGAAGGAAGGAGGGATGATTTTATCTGCCCGGGAGAAAGACGGCGTGAGGGCAAAATGGTACAAGCTTTGCAGTTTCTCTCTCAGTTTAATATTTTACACAAGAGCAAAAAGAAAGATGTTCTATTGATACACAACTTCCTTTGGCAACGCGAGTTTAGAAGTCAGGACGGGCTAAGAAAAAAAAATAGTAGTAGTAAGTAACACCAACCTAGCACTGTGAGATTGATTTTGCTTTGGTCCTTCCCGACATCGTTTACAACCTGAAAGGTGTATTCTCCAGTGTCGGATTTCTCTGCCGACAGCACGTTCAGGCTGGAGATCATTCGAGAGAAGGAGATTGTGTATTTATTGCCGGAAGCCAGCTCCTTGCCATCCTTGAACCACTTGGGCACCAGTTCTGGGGTGCCACACACTTTGACTTCCAGGGCGGCGACGTCGCCGGCCGTCACATTCAGAGTGTCGGGCTTATCTACGATTTTAGCGGGTTCTGAAAGTAACGCACGTAGAATTCGGGTATTTAAAACAGTGCCCGCGTAATGGAGAGAAAGTGGAGGATGGAGAAAGAAAGATTTTAGGGGGAAAGCCAGACCAACCTAGAACGGTCAAGTTTGCGAAACATTCCGTAATCCCTGCATCATTACGCAGCTGGCAGGTGTAACGGCCCGCTGCTGCCGTGTCAGCCGCAAAGACTTTGAGAGACACCCGCTGGTTCTCAAAGGTGATTTTTCGGTTGTCGCCGTCCCTAAGAATGTAGTCCTTGTCCAGGACCCAGGAGACGGTGATGGGTTCAGAGCCCCTGACGGTGGCCCCCAGGCTCACCTCCTGTCCTAGGACCACCGTTGCGTTGGACAGTTTCTCCACAAAGGATGGAGGCTCTAGAGAAGAGCCACAGACTGGTCAGTGAGGGGAAGGAATCTCACCAGGGTTCTAAGTATGAAGCACTGACCTCTGAGCTTAACGGACACCTGGCAGGTGTCGCTGCCTACAGGGTTGGAAGCCTTACAAGAGTAGCTGCCGGCGTCGGCGGGTTCCACTCCGAGGATGTGCAGCGTGGCCGAGCTGCCCTCGCTCAAAATCTTGTACTTTCTGCTCTCCATCAGAGGCTTGCCCTCCTTGAACCAGGTGGTCTGGAAGGGGGCGCTGCCACTCATCTCACAGTAGAGACTCACATCCTTCCCCTTCAGTCCCTCTACCGGTTCAGGTACTTTAATGAACGAAGGCGGGTCTACGAGAACAAAGCACACCATTACAGAAGTGTGAGAGACCGATTGGTGGAATGATGATTTAAGGAGGAAATCTTGTCCGCTCTGCCATTGACTTTGGAAATTTGGCACTCTAATGATTTAAACTTCTGCCTCTACCGCAACAGTGAAAAACCAACCTTTGACAGTAAGAGTGGTGCTACAGCTGACACTGCCGGCGTCGCTGTAGGCTTCGCATGTGTAAACACCTTCATCGTTAAAGCTGGAAGCGTGCAGCTCGAGGGTTGCCAGCGAGCCCACAAATGACATGCTGCAGTTGCCGGTGTCGGTCAGCTTGGTGTCCATCTTGTACCAGTTCACATGGAGGGGTCCGGTACCGGTGACCCTACACTCCAGGCGCAGCGGTTCGCCCCGCTTCACACACTTGCTAGCGGGGAGCTTCAGTGTGAACTCGGGAGGTTCTGTAAAAGCCAAAATGATTAGCATTAACAGGGAATGTGTGCGCATGTTCGCATTTGTTAAGGCCACGGAATGCCTAAAATGTTGTACGGAGAAAACCGGACTCTTTTTGGTCGTAGTAGGCTCTTCAGCCATAGCAACTCTGAGACAAAACCTTGTTTGGGCTAACTCCCTACAATCGAAGCAAACGCTGCAATTTTGTTTTTGAGAAGGACGGAGAAGGACCTGTTCAATATGGAAATCCAGGTAGTACAAATAAAATGTAGGAGCACAAACTCATTTGGGCTCGAGTGAGTAGGTTTTTTAAAAAAAAATTAAAAAATGAAGGAACATTATTTTAAGGAAAATAAGGTCTGGAAAGAGAGGACGGCTGATTTTGAAAGAAAAAAGAAAATAAAGAGTGGGGAAGATGAGAGGCAACGGACAGGACACAGGGACCAGGCGATTGTCCAACCTTTCACTGTCAAGTCTGCGCTGGAGCGCACGGAACCGGCATCGTTGCTGACTTGGCAGGAGTAGACGCCGCTCTGGGTGACAGCCACGGAGTACAGCTCCAGGAGGCAGGAGTGTCCCTCCAACCCCATGAGACAAGTTGGCCCCGTCATCAGCTCCGTGTCATCCTTGAACCACTTGACACTGAAGGGCGGAGTCCCCTTGAACGTTCCTTTGAAACGCACCGTGGCGTTAGGTACAGTCACCTGGGACTCAGGCAGGGTGACAAAGCAAGGAGGTTCTACACAAAATGAGACCGAGCATGTTAGAAGAGCACATTTTCCGCTTGAGGGTCAAGTTCACGTTCCGAAAGACGCTTTCCAACCTTTGACTTTGAGGGTTCCGGTGCATTGGCAGCTTCCTGCCGCGTTGCTTAGTTTGCAGGTGTAGGAACCTGCGTCTGAAATCTCCAAGTGCTCAATCTCTACGCACACGGAGTTGTCTTGCTGAATCAGCTTGTGTTTAACACCGCTGGTGATCTTGGTGCCGTCTTTCTGCCATTCAACCGAGATGGGAATGGACCCGGATATCTTACAAACAATCTGGACAAAAGAACCCAGAATCTCTTGCAGGTCAGCGAGCGGTTTAATGAAGCTCGGCGGGATGATTTGTTCTGTGAGCAGGGAAACAAACACAAAGTGAGCATTCGGCCCAGATGTCATGGTGATCCTCATGAGCCATGATCTTCCAACCGACCTGACACCACCACTTTGACGGTGCAGCTGCAGGCGCTGATATGGTTGGACACCTCGAAGACGTAGTCTCCTTCGTCCTCTCTCTGTGCAGACTGGATTTTCAGACTGCTGATGTTGTTCTCAAAGCTCAACTTGTGTTGCCTGATGGACTGCAGCTCCTTGCCGTCTTTCAGCCAGCGCACTTTAAGCTCTGCTGAGCCTGTTACCTTACAGTCCAGGCTGACCGGGTCTCCAGCCGTCACTTTCACCAACTCGGGTTTCTCAGAGATCTGAGGGGGTTCTATGAGCCGGTAAAGTCACATGGTTAACGCAGGTCCAGCGTAGGACCGAGACCCGAAAAGAGTGTCGGCGGAGAGTTACCTTGGACTGCCAGGGTGGCGACACACTTATCCTGGCCAGCCTCATTCATGGCCTGGCAAGTATAAGACCCGCCGTGACTCGCTTCACACACGGGGAGCGTGAGCGTGGCCACGTTCTTCTCAAACTTTCTCTCGATCTTCGGATCTTCCAAAATCCAGTTCCCGTCTTTTTGCCATTGCACGGAAATGGTCGGAGAACCGTCGACCACACACTCAAAGACGACCCTCTTACCCACGACGCAAGTGGCATTTTCCATTCTTTTGCTAAATGTCGGCGGTTCTATTTGAAACAATCGGATATTAATTCCAGCAGGGAACCCGAGGACATTTCGAATCTAAACGGACCGACCTTTGAGGCTCAGTGTAGTCTTACAACTGCAGCTTCCAACTTCGTTGGCCACGGTGCACTGGTATTCACCAACATCGCTCGGGTCGCATCGGTTGACCTCCAGGCCAGCTGTGTCATTGAGCAGGGAAAGCCCGTGTTTAACACTGGATTTCAGCTCCTTCCCGTCTTTGTGCCAAGTGATTTCGAAGGGAGCCGTGCCGGCCAGTTGACAACTCAGCCAGGCGCCGGAGCCTGTGACCACGCTGGCCGGAGTCAGCTCTCGCAGGAACACGGGCGGCTCTAATGTCGGGAAACGGCAAGGTCATCCTCTCAAAATTTAAAACCCTGAGAGCCGCTAGACCAGAGGTGCCAGTTTGACACCGCCCCGTTCTCTGCTTAACTGACCTTTGACTTTAAGTTCCATGCTGCAGCTCTCGCTTCCCGCTTCGTTGCGAGCTTCGCAGAAGTACATTCCGCTGTCCTTGATGTCAGCGCCGCACAATTCGAGGGTGGCTACGTTGTTGACGAAGGCCATCTTATGGCGACTATCGGCACCGATCTCGGAACCCTCCCTGAACCAGTAGATGTCTATCTCAGGAGTGCCGCTCACTTGGCATTCAAACATTTGACTCTGACCCGGTCGGATAACAGACAAACGGGCCAGTGTCCGTGTGAACTTTGGCGGTTCTGCAGAGGGAAAAAACGACAATCGTCCGTCAAAGACACCAAATCAAAGACCAAAGGGAGCACAAGGCACAATAAGAATTAAACCCATTCAGGGACAGGGGTGACTACAGTGGACATCTATTTAGAAGTTATCATTACCTTAACTCATTCCCTGCCAGCACAAGACACAGAGTATGTAGTAAAAGAGGGATATTGATAAAGAAAACACCAGTCCAAAGACATAAATTCAAGTAATATGCCAACAGACGAAGGGAACAGGAGGTAACTCGAGTAAGGAACCTTTCACGAAGAGCGTGGCCTGGCAGGAGACTGTGCCGACGTCGTTGTGGACCTCACACACGTAGTCGCCCGAGTCGGAGGTTTTGACAAAGAAGAGCTCCAGAGATGTAGATGTGTTATCCTTTATCACCAAGCAGTCAGAGCTGGACAAGATCTCTTTCTGGTTCTTGAACCATTTGATGGTCAACGGCGGGGTGCCAGAGACCAGAGCGCTGAAGTTAACCTTTGAGCCAGGCAGAACATTCATAGATTCCGGAGGTTCAATAATGCTGGGAGGCTCTGGAAAAGAAGAGAACAGAGGTTCATCGTGAGTGAGCTCCGTGTGGTTTTTCAAAAGCAAAGAGATGCAAACCTTTGACAAACAAGGTGCCCGAGCATTGAGCACTTCCCGCCTTGTTGTTGGCGATGCATGCGTAGCTTCCGCTGTCTTTGCTGTCCAGATCAGAGATTTCCAGGAAGGCTACATTCTCAAAGAAGGTGCACTTGTGTTTAGGGCCGGTCTGAATCTGGTTTTCATCCTTGTACCACTGGACACTGAGCGGCAGCGAACCTGACACCACGCACTCCAGATGTGCAAAGGAGCCTTTGATACCTTCGGTTTGCTTCAGCTTCCTCGTGAATGTCGGCGCAATGATTTGATCTGACATGGAGGAACCAAAGAGGTTAGTAAAAATGCGTGCGTCTGCACCAGACCCTGTACAAATACTATCCACTGACCTAAAATGGTGAGTGTTGCCTTGCAAGAGCTGCTACCGACATCATTGGAAACCTCGAAGGTGTATTCGCCGTCGTCGCTTTTATCGGTTTTATTTATTTTCAGCACAGAGCTGGACTCTGTGCTTTGTACTTTGTACCTGAGGCCAGAAAGAAGCTCTTTTCCAGCTTTTAGCCAGCTCACCTTTAGCGGCTTGGTGCCTGAGAACCTAGCCGCTAAGGTGGCCAGATCTCCCTGTGTCACACTGATAGACTTGGCCTCCTCTGTGACTTTGGCAGGTTCTGAGACATGAAGGACAAAAGTCAAACAAGGTTCTCCAGACTCTATGTGGAGTACCCGCTCAATCGTTAATGTAGTCAGACAATTATGGAATTGTTACGGTTCAGGCTACTACTGACCTTTGACGGTCAGCACGGCGGAGCAGGTCTGAGTCCCTGCCTGATTCTGAGCCTGACAAGAGTATTTTCCACCATGCTTGCTTTGAAGCTTGGCGATCCGCAGACGGGCCGTCCGATCCTCGTACGTAATCTGAATGTTTTCTCCCTCCTTGACCTCGTAGTTATCTTTAAGCCAGGTGACGTTCAAGGGCTCTGAGCCCTTCAAAGTGCAGTGCAAGGTCACCTCACTGCCTACCAAGGCACTGACGCTCTCCAGCTTTCGCACAAATGACGGAGGTTCTACAACAAAATTAATAAGCACATTATGGGTTAGATTATAGCCCATTTCTCCAGCAGCTGTGAAATTTCAAACCAGAAACTGCAAAAATATGTCTGGTTGCTAGGTGACAGAATAGGGGCTGTAAATATCTAGGTCCTGTACACAGAGACGATCTTCTGGCCCCACCTTTAAGAGTGACTTGGCATTCACAAGTGGCCTTCCCCACTTCGTTCTCCACCGTACACTGGTACAAGCCCACGTCTCCAACCTCCAAAGCCAGCACCTGAAGGGCCACCAGGTCCTCTTTCACCGTTATCCTGTGTCTCTTATCGTTCCTCACCAGTTTTGTGTTTTTGTAAAACGACACGGTGAACGGGGCCGAACCAGAGACCTGGGCCTCCAGCATCATTTCGGAACCCTTCACCGCGTCTTTGGGCTCCAAAGAACGGGCAAACACCGGGGGTTCTGGAGGAACACAACAGAGCATTCGACACGATAAAGCGGACAACAGAATTACATCGTTAGAAACGGACTTAGCGTATCCCACTTCATAGAAGCGGGTCTGGAAAGGTAGTTTGAGTTCTGGTGCAAAAGGGACAAACCTTTAACTGTGAGCGTGCTGCTGCAAGAGTCGCTGCCAGCCTCGCTGGCAGCTATGCATGAGTAATCTCCGCTGTCCTCAACAGTGCACTTGACCATTTCCAGAGAGGCCACAGAGTCCACTGAGGTCATTTTGTATTTAGGACCGTGGCTGAGCTCCACGCCGTCCTTCAGCCACCTGAAGCTTATGACAGGACTGCCCGTCACTTTGCACCGCAACTCGACAGGTTTGCTGCTGACCGCCAGCTTGGTGGCCTCAGGCTTCATCACAAAGACCGGCGGTTCTGAGAGAAGAGGTGAACGCGGGTTCCCATCCAGGTTAGTGTCAAAGAGTCAGTGTGTGTTCACGCATGCGACGAAGGGCACCTTTTACGAAGAGGACCGCGGTGCAGTCCACCTTCCCAGCATCATTTGCCACCTGGCACGTATATTTGGCAGAGTCTCCAGGCTTGACCGAGGGAAGCTCCAGCGTGCTGGTGGAGGCTTCTTTTTTGATGAAACAAGAAGCTCCACTGACCATCTCCTTGTCCTCTCTGAACCACTTGACAGAGAGCGGAGGAGTTCCGGTAAAAGCGGCCTTAATCCAAACGGTAGTTCCAGGGATAACGTCCTGGTTGTCTGGTTTCGTTGTGAACACCGGCGGCTCTGAAGGCAACCGTGGAAAAAGAAACGTGCACTTTTAAGGTGCTATCAGCTACTCCAGTAAATGACTTTAAAATGATAGAGCATATTTTGAACACAAATCCACTCAAAAAAATGATAGTCTTCCTTTCTCAGCTGCCTTCTCTTGGCCCCGCCCACTAGAAAATCTCCTAACAGAAGATGATGTTGCACTTAGAATAAGTAGCTTGCGTACCATCGACAGACTTTCTATTCTATCGCTGCCATGTGACCGTTCTGTCAACATATGCTAGCTAGCTAGCTTGTGTGGCAGTAGAAAGCGAGACATGGTCATCAATTCCGGTGGTGATGTCAAAACCAGAATTGTTGAAATAAAACTGGGCGTTACCTGATGCATTGCTTTGAGTGGAGTATGAGATGGAATGGTACAAAATAGCCAGATCCAAGTGCCAAATTCATTTTCTACATGTAAAATTACATTTTTTAACATGCAGATCACCACTTGGTAGCACTTTTAAGCTAGCGTCAAATGGATTAGAGGACAAACAGAAACGCGAAACCACCTTTGACGTAAAGCGTGCCGCTGGTTTCTTTCACACCAGCCGAGTTACTGGCTCTGCATTTGTAAACTCCAGAGTCTGCTTTCTCCAGCCGGCTGATGGTCAGCGTGCCTGAACTGTCCTTGTACTCGGGCTGGAATTTGGCTCCGGATTCAATTTCCCGCTCGTCTTTGAACCAAGTCACGGTGATAGGTTGGGATCCAGACACCTTACACTCCAGGGAGACGTCGCTGCCGATGTTACCGTCGACCCTTTTTAGGAACTTGGTGAAGGTCGGCGGCATTATACGATCTGCGCATCAAGGAGAAGGTATTGCGTGTTAGTAGTCAGTAGCGGGATTAGACTACAGCACCCTCGCGACCCTCGTGAAGACCCTCGGTACAGAAGACGAATGAGTGGAAGTTGAATAAAATGGTCCATGACAAGGCTCCTTGGCGACAGCATGGAGTTGACGTCCAGTAGCAATGACTGAGTTCCTGACAGTGATAGATGTCCAATCCGTTTGAAGTTAGAGGGTTGGAAGCGAATGAACCCTCACACTTCAAATAAATAAACTTGTGTAAATTCATAGCAGAAATATCCAATGAAAAATCGGTAGCAGAAGACACCGTTCCATGACAAGGCTCCTTAAAAAAGACATGGATTTGCTGTCTATCACTGTCAGTTGCAATGAATGATTGGATGCCATTGATGGCACTAGAAATCCGATCCATTTGAAGCGGGAGGGTTGCCAGCAAATAAACAAATGTTCATTCGCTGCAACCCTCCCACTTCAAATGAATTGGCCGTCTACTAGAGATAAAAACCATGATAGGACTACTGGACACTTGGACATGTACCATCGTCGATGGAACCGAAAGGGCTCGAGCCCCAAGTATAGATAACGACACTGAAAAAGTTGCAGCAAAGCGAACCTAGAACCGTCACAGAGCAGGTGCACTGGTCTTTCCCGACTTTATTGGAGACTTCCATCTTGTATACGGACGAGTCTCCTTTTTCCGCTTTTAGAATCTTCAAGGAGACCACATTGTCCTTCTGGCTCATCTTATATTTGCGCCCGCTGATCATCTCTTTATCATCTCGGAACCATTTGACTTTAAGGTCCGGGCTTCCGGAGATGGTGCACTCCAGCGTGGCCGAATCGCCCGCCGTCACACTGATGGACTCTGCCGGTTCAACGATTCTAGCGGGTTCTGCGAGAAGATCGGTACACAAAAAGAAACATTCATGCTTAAGAAGATAAGAACAGGCGAGAAACCCACACAAAGGGTGTCATCTAACCGTGGACCGTCAAAGCAGCTTCACACTTCTGCTGCCCCGCTTCGTTCTCAGCATGGCACAGGTATTTCCCCGCGTGACCGATGGCCACGGCCGCTATGGACAAGCTGGCCACGTTGTTCTCAAACGCCATGGTGATGTTGGGGTCCTCATCTCTCAGTATTTCAGAGTCTTTCATCCATTTGACCGTGATGGGGGCGGAACCCTTGACGGTTCCTTGGAGCTTCAAAGCATTGCCCAACACTGCCGTCACGCTTTCAACCCTCTTTGTGAAGGTTGGCGGCTCTACAAAAGGATCAAAGCCATCTTGTACTAAGACGGAAGCCAGAGAACGAAGCTTCAAGATGTTAGTGTTTTACCGACCTTTAAGTTTGGCTAAGCCTTTGGTGGTGACTTTGCCTACATCGTTGGAAATGACACACTGATAATCTCCCACATCAGCACTTTCAAAGGTTTGGATCTCCAGCCTGAACATAGGCTCTTGGGAAATGATCTTGTATTTGTGATCACTACTGATGGGCTTCTTATTTTTGGACCAAGTGATCTCGAAAGGCGCGCTTCCCGCCACTTCGCATTCTAGCTGAGCGCTCGCACCCTTGACCGCTTCCACCGTCTGCAGTTCTTTCTTAATGTATGGCGGCTCTGTTATCAAAAGTCAAGAGCATAAGTATCACCTTCTACCTTCATCACTTGCTGCAGCATAATTTTTTAAGCCTCGTTGAACTTATTGACTGCAACTTAGAAGTGGATTTCGATGTTCACACATGGCATTTGATGGAAACGTTGCCCCTACCAAGATGGCTACCACAGGCCAGTCCTTCATATCTGTCACCACACAATGAGAAGCTTCACTTCAATGACATTGGTTGGAATGCCACAAGGATGAAAATGTGACAATCTGTAGTGTCATTGTGGCAGCCATCTTGGTAAGGGCAATGTTCCCACAAAACCCATTAAAGGCTACCGCGTTGCCACACCTTCAGGCCTGTTGCTACACATTCAGATGCTTCGCTTCAGTGATGTTGCATGAAACAACACAGGCACCAAAACGTGATACGCCGTACTTGCGTGCCTACGTAGCGGCCATCATGGTAACAGCAACAGTCCCATTAAACCTAATTAAGTCCAATGATTTCATGTACAATGTTGATCAAAAAGACTTCATCAGAAAAGGTGCCATTTCAATCTTACTCTTGTGCAATTCTGTGACCATTTAACCATCTTTCAGTGTCACTGACGAGGCTAGACATCCAAACCATTTTGACTGGAAGGGCCCTCTCAGTCATAATAGATTGAACATCTAGCGCCGTCAATGGCAGCCAAATGATGTATGAGTTGGGCAACAATTAGGCTAAAAATGAGTTTGACACCTCTGTAGTACATCATGATTCATGCGATAAATGGAATTTTTCATTTGCAAAAATCTCAAAAGCAAATCCACGATAGGTCCGAGACCAACCTTTAACAGCCACCGCCGCACTGCAGCTCTCGCTGCCCGCATTGTTTGACACCTCGCAGGTGTAGCGACCGCTGTCGGTGACAAGAAGGTTGAAGATCTCCAACGTGGCCGTGCCATTGGCAAAAGACATTTTGTGTTTATCTCCGGAGCTCAGCTCTCGCTCATTCCAGAACCAGAGTATGCGGAGCTCTGGGGAACCTTTAATGGTGCAATGCAAGCGAGCAGCTATTCCTTGCTTCCACATGATAGTCGGATCCATTTTCTTCACGAAGCTGGGAGGCTCTGCAATGAGCAGCGACTTTCAACGCATTTGGTAAAAGAAGCAGCGTAAATGTTGAGCGTCGACTGACCAGTCGGTCGCTCATGTCTTACCTTGAACCATCACCGAAGCCTCACAGGAGGAGCTACCGGCCTCGTTAGAGACGGTGCAAACGTACGTGCCGGAATCCTTCACTTTGGACTTTGCGATTTCAAGAACCGCCACTTTGTCATCAAAGGACTGCTTGCACTCTAGACTCTGATGGACCTTCTTACCGTCACGGGTCCAGGTGACCGTCACGTTCGTGTCCTCGTCCACCTGGCACTCAAGCCTCAGCATCTGGTTAACGGCGGCGGACGCCGGATGGAAGCGCTTAACAAAGTTGGGCTTGTTGATAACTTTGAGCTCTGTGCTAAAGGTAGTGGCGCCGACGCTGTTGGACGCCTTGCACAAGTACACTCCCTGATTGCTAGGCTCCAAGTTGGAGATGTGCAGGGAGTACTTGTTCTTGTCGCACTTCATGGCATATTGGCTTGAGGGCGAGATGACAATGTTGTCTTTGTGCCAGACCACCTCTATGGGTGCCGATCCAGTGAGCAAGCACTGGAACACGACAGTTTTGCCCACATAGGAAGTCATTGGCTCTGGTTTTGATACAAAGAACGGCGGATGCATTTCTATGGAGAGCAGGTAGAACATATTTTAGGGAGGGGAAGTGCAAAAGCGACGGCTGTGTGTGGTTAGTTCAGGGTGTCAAAAATTAGAAACACAAAACACTCTCTCTTATATATTGACAGTGAAGTGCAACAGGTCTTACCAGTGACAGTCAGCGAGGCGCCGCAGCTGGCGGTGCCGAACTGGTTGGCGGCCTTGCAGCTATATTCTCCGCTGTCGGTTTTGGCGGGGTTCAAGACCTCCAGCGAGGATCCATTGCGACGGCTGATGATTCGATACTTCTCGCTTTGCTTAATCTCCACACCGGACTTGTACCACTTGAAGGTCACGCTCGGGGCCTCCTCGATCTCACACTCAAACTTGGCGTGGCTGCCGACGTTGATCTCCAGAGGGGTGAATTTCTGCCTAAAGACGGGTGGCACTGAGGCGCACACGGACAGAGAAGAATTTTAATGTTAGCAGAACAGCGGGTGGCTGTATGTGGGTGAAAAACACAGTGAGTCTGAAAAGAGACAGATGGTGGCTGTTATTTCTTTCTGTGAAATATAACAGCCAGAACACAAGCCCCTGACATGGATCAAAACCTGATTTCAGCCTGTTTTCATCGGGCTTGGGTTCGGGCTGCAGATGGAAGAGGTGATGACCAGGTTGATGAATGGAAAACATGCAGACATGTGGAGAATGAAGCACAAAAGACCACAAAAGCTGCCCGAAAACCAGTATCAGGCACCGAGCAGGTGTCAGTTCTGGTCCTCGGACAGCTAGCGCAAAAACAAGATGAGGTGAGTTAGAATGAAATGTGAACATTGGAAAGACAGTGAAATATGATTCATGAGTGACTCGCAGTGGAGGGAATGGATGAAAAGATGGAACATTGATTTTTCTTGATGTCCAACCTCTTGAGACCACCGTGAGTCTTGAAGATGTCGTTGCTCTGCCGGCTTCATTCTCAGCCTCGCAAACATATTCTCCTTCGTGTTTCTCCTTAACAACTTTTCTGATAAGCAGCGAGTGTGTGTCGAGCTCCGTGAAACACTTGAACTCATTGCCAGATTGCACCGATTGGCCATTGAAAAACCAGCGAACCTGGGTGACGTACTTGATGCTGGTTTTAATTGTTATTGCGGCGCCTTCCTCGACCGTAACGTCTTCGAGAGTGGAAACAATGAGCGGGCATTCTATAGGTTCGGGCTCAGAGACAGAAACCTCTTTGAAAACCTCCTCCCTGCGCTCCTCTAGGACGCTAACACGCTGAACCTGTTCAGATGGGGTAGCAGTGGCAGGGACCGTAGCAGGAAGCACTACGATCTCTTCAGCCTTCCGTTGGCTCTTGGACCGCACTTCCTGCCTGGACACCACCACAGACTCTTCTACGGCCACATGGGCCTGAGTGGAAACCTTGACCTGTGATGAGATAAGCTGCGCCGCCTTGGTTTCCCTCGATTCCTGGACTAGAATCTGTTGCTGAGCTGAGGCGCACTCCACCGCTATTTTGGACTGAGTCCTGAGGGCCGCTGCTTGAGTTTTAGCAGCGGCGAAGTCCAACGAGCTCTCTGCCACACTTACAGTCTGCACAATGGATGAGCTGACCTCCTTCGAACGGGCTGAGGAGACCTGCGCTCTCTGAGGTTTGTCTAGCTGCATCGTGCCTGGCTGATCAGAAGTCAGGACGTGAGCCTCCTGGTGCACGATGGAGTGGAGAGCTGCCTTAAGCTCACTTCTAAGGTCAGCCGTGCGAGGATATTCACCCTGGAAAGCCAGAGTGATTTCCAACGGCGCACCCGTTGACGTCACTAAGTACGTAAACTTTGGGTGCTTGGGTTCTTTCTGGACTTTGACTTCCTGTATCTCCGCAGCCTGGAGCCCCTTTACGACATCCGCCAGCAAGACGGGTTGCTCGCTGGCCACCGCAGTCTGGAGCGCGTTTCTAAGCTGTCGACGTACGCTGATGCTGGACGATTTTGGAATTTGAAGGACAAATGTCATCTCTTTGGGAAGAGTCACATTGTCTCTGGACTCAGACAAGAGAAGGGACAGCTGAGGTTGCTTAGTAGCGCTAACTTTAGCGGACTCGGACTTTGTGATCTCCCTCGAGAGCTCCCCCGTCAGTACTCGTTTTTCATCCATCACTATGGACTGCCTAACCGACTGGCCTTCCTGGATCTGGACTGCAAAGTCCTGCTCTGCGGCCTCAAGAATTTCACTACTCTCAGTGCAGACTCCCTTCTCCTCAACCTGGACCGGCTCGGTGGGTACGCTCGCCTCAACGGCTGTCTTGCAGGTGACTTGGTTCTCTGCCGCTAAACTCTTGGCATGTCCCGCTTCTAACGTCTGACTCTCAACCACACCAGTGAGGTGCATCACATCCCAACGATCCTCTTTCTGCACCAAAGCTCGCTGCTCCTTATCGGTAGAAATGAGAGGCGTTTCCTTCGGCAGCTGCGTGGGCTGGAAAGACAGCTGAAGAATGCTCTGAGGCCTGGGCTCGGTTCGAACAGAAGACTGAACTCCCGTCACAGACAAATCGAGCTCCGAGTGACGATCCGCGGTCAGCTGGAGTTTCTCTTCGGAGACGGCGGCATGATGACGGGCCTTTTCGGCTTTCTGCATCGCCGTCTGCCGTTCGGGCTTCTCTGTGATAAAGACGCCTTCCTTGGGGAGCACCTCAATAGACTGGCTTGACTGGAGATGAAGAAGCGAAGGGGGCTCCTTACGAGGCTGAACGGCAACGGTGCTTGCCCTGGCTTCGAAGTCTGAGGTGCCCTCACAAACTACTGTTCTCTGCTCATCCTGGCTGACCGAGTGCAACACAGTAGGACTCTTCCGGGCGCCCGCTTGCTCTGCGTCCGGTTTCTCGCATGTGAAACTGCTTTCAGATGGGAGCAGGTCTTGGTCCGTTATGACCTGCAAGTGCAATAGCTGCTCACCTTCTAATTGGGAACGAACAGATGTGGCACTGGCCAGAGTTGGCAACTGCTGAGAGGATTCGGCCCGAAGCGGATACTTTTCCTCTGCCGTTAGACTCGCCTTCATCACAGTGTCCTTAGAGAGGAGGGCCATCTCCTCTGCCGGTCTCTGCGCGGAGAAGTCGGTCTCCTTGGCCAGAGTGTGTTTGGATTCGCTGACCGTCAGCAGAATTTGACGCCCTCCCTCTCGCTTGACAGAGGTCTTCACGGCCGAGTCGGCTGTCGCCAGCTCGGCGGTGTGACCCTCCGGAAGTGGATATTTCTCCGTAGATTGGGCTGAGTATAAGATTTTCACCCCCTCTTTCACTCTGTAACCCTTCTCCTCCTGTGCCCCGGAGAGCTCTTTGGACTGTTCTTTCATAACGGCGACCTGTGACTCCACCTGATGCCCGCTAACTAGATGCTTGGGCTCAGATCTAGGCTTTACCGACGCGGCCTTTCTGTCGGCCAGCGGTTCGGCGCTAGTGGTAGAAAGCGGGGTAAGTTCCTCCGCGACAGCCGACATCACTTGCGACCTCTCCTCTCTACTGGCTCGGAGCTCGATGACCTCAGGACTCAGAATGCGGTCACAGTGCTGCTCCGCAATGTCCTGACTCTCCTCGACAGACGAGGTGAAGGACGCCACGCGAAGCTGCTTTTGAGAAACCGCCGAAACCTGTGCCGGGCGCGCGGGTGCTTCTGAAACTCTTTCCTCTACCTCTAGAGACTGAAGCACCGCTGCCTGATGAGTCACCTTCTCGCGGTGAACGGTGGCAGCGGAGATATCCAGCTCCGTAAGGGAGCCCACTTGCTCACTGGGAATAACCCGCCGGTCTTCGGTACCGATGGTGTAAACCATCTGGTCCGGCTTGGCCTTGTCCTGGCCAGGGAGGGTGACCTGGTACAAGCGAGACTCTGTAGCCTGTTCTGTCTTGGAAACTTTATAACCTTTTTTCTGGACAACTACCTGCTGTTTGTGAGAGATGGAGCGCGATTGCCTCAGCACAACCAGCTCTGCCCCACTAGACGCCTCCCCAAACTGGTTCGAAGCCTTACACGTGTACATGCCGCTGTCTTCCTGTTTGACACCCTTGACGGTGAGAAAGCCAGAGCCATCTGGGTTAACGGTAATGACACACTTAGTACTAGGCTGAAGCTCCAAAGTACCCTTGAACCACTGAACTTTGGGGACGGGATCTCCAAAGACTTTGTAAGTAAAGCGAACCTCCGCCCCTTCATCGCAGCTCGCAGGTTGAATCTGCGCTAAGAAGGTGGGAGGTTTACCCGTGTACTTAAACATTTTCTCCACCCACCTCTCTGCCTGGCTAAGGTCTTCCTTTTTCACCTCTAGGTAAGCGCTGCACGTGGTCTGGCCGAACCTGTTGGTGGCCGTGCAAGAATACTCTCCCTGGTGCTCAGATGTGACGCGACTGATAATTAAGGTAAATTCTTCCTTCTCCTCTACCAGCTTGTACACAGAAGAGCTTTTAATGACTTTGCCATCGCGAGACCACTGAACGGTGGGCTTAGGTGTGCCTGACACCTTGACGCTAAAAGTGGCGCTTTCTCCAGAACTGACAGACGCAGGAGAAATCTGACTGAGAAACACTGGCTTTTCCTTTCTCTTTTCTACCGTAGTAGAGTAGCGTTTGGTTTCTGGCATGAGTTCAAGTGTTTTAGTTTTGTGAGGCAACTGGACGCCTGTGTAGAAGGTCTCCTCTTGCTCCTCCATAGTGGTGACGATGGTGCTAGAACGTTCTGTCGGAAGACATTGAGCAACACCCATAGGAAAAAGGTCAGATCAGCCACTCAACAAAATACATAATTTAAGGTTTTAATATGAAACTGAAGAGGTGGCTTAGTTTTGAAGTCATGAGGTCAAAGGTCACAGAGACCAGAAAAGGAACGTTTCAATAATTCGAGAACGTATAATGGGGTTATTATATTTCAGGATATGTTTGCAATATGAAACGGAAGCGGTGTATAAGTTTGGGCTATTGAGGTCATAGGTCACAGGGGTTTGTATGTTTGTATTCAACATAATCCTTTTTCTGTCTAGAGATATTATCAAACTTGGAGGATACATTTGTAATATGAATATGAATAGGTGATTAATTTACGAGTAATCAGGTCTAGGAAAATGAATTTTACAATCTGCTGCTTAAGCAGAGGTTTGCTCTCTGTTAGAGTGCTTCTTTTTTTTTTTGCTTTGACATACTTTGCACATTTGGAAGACTAGCAAGTAGAGTTGTCCGATAACGACTTTTTTAACCAATAACTGATATCCCGATATTGTCCAGCTCCGAAAATCCGATACGAATATAAAACAGATTCCAATATATGCGGTTGTGCACTTAACGTGTGATTGCTAATTGTGATGCCCTACTGGATGCTTTAATAATGATAGATGCAACAATTTCAAGGTTTTGTCTGCTCCCATAACAAATCCAAAATGCCATAGTTTGAAGACATCTAGCATAACTGCTTTGCTAAACTGTGACCAGCCCCTGTACAAAGGCAGACATCTTCTACATTTACTTTGAAGGCAATATGCATATTGGCCCAAACCCGATAAATCGATACCGATATTATCCAATGTATAAATGCTTGTATCGGCCATTATTATCCGCTAACCGGTAATATCGGACAACTCTACTAGCAATGTAAGAATTTCATATCCTAACATTGTTTGCACTCAGCATATGAAAATCATTTTGGATCCTGAATACCATAAAATGTTGTAGCGATACTTGTTATAAGTCAGAAACAGTTGGCACTGATAGAGTTGATGTCTATACTGGTCTTAATATGGCCTCCAACAATTGGCTTTTTTTTTTTTACTTTTGAGTTCAGAACATCAAAAGGTCATGAAGAAAAACTCAAAGTGTTCATTTTAGTAGTTTATTGTATAAACTCAAAGACAAAAGCTATATTTATACAAATCAAAGGTCTCTGTTGCTCTCTCAATACCGCAGAGGTCATATTTACAACAATTTCCTTTCAGAGTCAAACGGTCGTTAAAAAGCAGATGCACTGGAGCCAAAAAACAAAATCATCTACTATAGCTTACATCTACCAGTCAACAAGCACCTGGAAATACTCTTTTAGAACTACAACATACAGTAATAATCAATGCTATATTTAAACATGTAGTATTTGCGTTTCGGTAAGACATTACACTGAATATCCAAGACTGAAGACAAATACGCCACTTCCAGTCCACATGCTGTCCTGTTTTCAATGCAGATTATTCTGGTTTTAGCGCAAACACACAATCAAGTAGCTAAGAGAATGAATGTGACATAGATTAACAACGTAAAGCTCAAGAAATAAAAAGGTTTTTTTTGTGCGACGGGTGCAAGCGAGTGCCAGTCATGCCAAAATCTTGGAAAGAAGGCGCTGGTGGCTGAAGCTGCTAGGCTATGCTTTGATCTTAGCGACTAGTTTGTTTACCTACCACAGCGGCGCCGTGCGTTTTAGTCCCGGTCCGGGTAGGTGGCGGTGGATTGCATCATAAGCGCCATCACAAAATGGTTGGCAATGGCAACTGAAATAATAACTAGATTACAATATTCCTCAACCAAGATTGTTTTGTCAATGTCAAAGCATCGGCTATTTACTCGGTGTCCACCTTTGATGGCGCTAGATGTCCAATCTATTTGAAGCGGGAGGATTAGCGGCGAATCATTCGCGACCTTCAAATGGATTGGATGTATACTAGTGATAAACTCATTTAAGAAGGATGATTTCCGCCAGGCGATTCAACATCTATCATCATCTTAGAAAGGGCTCGTTTTTTTTAACGGTGGGGTGACTAGCTGGTGGCCATCTTGGGTGGGGCAGTCAGCGGTAGGAAACTAGATCTCGAAAAGTAGATATTGCGCAGCAGCGGCACGTTACTTATTAGTTCTCTAATGATGTCATTTTCGTGGCGTATGGGCGCAACGCAACTTGGAATCTCCGCAGACACATTCCTCTAATAGACCTTCAGCTGTGCCGAGGTCTGGATCCATCCAGCCGTGTTCTGGATCAAGCATCGGTACTCGCCGGCGTCGTGGTGGCTGACATTGGTAATTAGAAGGTTAAAGTGTCCGGCAGTTTTCTCTTGAACGATGTATCCGCCATCTGTAACCCGCTCGCCATCTTTGTACCACTCGGCCACCGGCTTTGGCTTCCCGCTAACCAGACACTGCAGGACGACCGGCGTGCCGACGGCAGCGGTCACGTCCGTCAAGGGGATTACCAACCTCGGGGCCATCTCCGTCACCTGGAAGCGGAAGCCGCACAGTTCAGAGGACTTCCCTTTGAACTCCACCCTGTCCTCTTTGGAGGACTCGGCAAAGACGTCTAGGTTGACGCTCATGTAGCGGTCCGGGCCAGAGCCGCCGTCAGTGTTGGCTACCAGCCGGACGGCCCGCTGAGACTCGTCAGCCTCCGGCTGGAACTCAAATTCCAGCTCTATCTCTGACAGCTCTGCGCCATTCGCCGCGGAGTCGCCGACCAGCAGGTCGAACTCCTGCGGCTTGACTTTGGCGCTGCCGAGAGAGACGGCCGTCAGCTCCCTACCTTGGGTCCGGACAGAAAAGTCCTTCGGACCGAGTACTGCCAGCGAGGCTCGACACAGTGTTTCACCGACGACATTGACAGCGCTACAGGCATACACGCCGCCATCCCGCGCCGTGACATTACAGATCTTCAGGAAATGGTTGTCACCATCAGACGACTGCAGGTAGCGCGCGTCGTTGTGAGGAATACTTTTGCCCTCTTTGAACCAGGACACCACAGGAGACGGTATTCCCATGAGCGAGCACTCAAAGGTGACGGCGGAACCCGCAGAGGTTTCCACATCACAAATGGGATTGATAAACCTGGGAGGCATCTCGGTCACCTCGAAAGCTATTTTCAGATTTTCGTGTTCCTGAGTCACAAAGTCCACGGCGCCCTCCTCATAAATACTTGGAATAACATCCAGAGATATGATCATGCTCTTGCTGTCGGCTGTGTATTCGGGAATGGTGATGATCTTCACCTGTTTCTCGAACTCTTTGACCTCATTCTCATCCAGTTCTACTTCCATCAGGATCTCTTGGGGCGAAGGTGAGCGTGAAGAGTCGTCTTTCTCTATGTCAAACTCCATCACGTGCTGATGGGTGACGGCGGGCGGGGCGGGCGTGAACCTGGCCTCCTGTGACACCACCACCACTAAAGCCACGCTTCGGGCCTCGCCCGCGTCATTTGCTGCCTGGCAGATGTACTCTCCCTGGTCGGCTTTACTGACGCAGCGGATCGTGAGGGAGACGCCGTCTCCATCTCGCTCAAAAACGGTTCGCTCATCGGGCACCAGCAGGGTTTTGTTGCGAAACCATTTCACCTCGGGCGAAGGGAGGCCAAAGACCTCGGCCAGAAAGAACAGGGTGTCGTTTTCAAAAATCCTTTTCTTTGTGAGAGGTTTGAGGAAGGCAGGCGGAATTCCCTGCACCTTGTCTTGATGGGAGGGAGGACCGAGCGAGCCTTTGCTTTTCAACAGGAACCGCTGCTCGTCTAAATCTCTTTCTGAGCCCTCGTCGGCAGGAAACGTTAGAAACTGGTCGGGTGAGAAAAACCTTTCGCTAGAGTACGACGAGGATCTCCTTGGTGCGAGGGAGGATGGATACTCTTCAGGGGTCTTAAAACCACCTGTGATATCAGAGGTAGGAGAATGGAAGGAAGTGGGAGAATCTGGGTTGTTGAAGGAACTAAAAGAATCAGGGGTATGGAAAGAATTTGGAGATAATGGAGTATGGAAGGAATTGGGAGACTTGGGTGAGTGGAAGGTTTGCTCTGTAGGTGAAGTCGGGGTGTAGAACCTCTCAGCAACTTCCTCACTAACTGTGCTGCCGATCTCAATCGACATGTCAGACTCAGGGGAAAGCGGCCGACACCAGTCCGTGGGAGGGTTGTAGTATTCGTACACAGCATCAAAAGTCACCTCCTCTTCCTCGGTGAAGCCGACTTTGGCAGATTCTTCTCCAGCTTCGGAAACTCTAGAGTCCGAGCTGTCCGCAGCGACACGTTCATGACTGCTGACATCCACTTGAACAGCGAAAGGTTCCTGATTTTCAGCGTGATCGCACCTCTCGTCCGTTTTCTCCGTCCCGGCAACATCACTGGCAACTAAGTGCTCTGCCGGTATCGTGTTGACCCAGGAAGCAGAGTCACTGAAAAATACGCCACTATCCAATGATGGTTCCGGCAGAGAAACACTCTCCAACTCAATCAACCCGCTGTTACATTCCTGAACTTCTTGTTTCACTTTCCTAACCACATCAACGGACCTTTCCTCAACAGCATGACTCTGCACCTCCACAACACCTTCAAACGTGGCGGGTTCCTTTTGTTTGTCAGACTTTAGCGCTTCAGATAATCTTTGAGGTTTCTCTGCATGGCTGCTTGGAACTGAGGTCTTGACTGAACCTCTTACTGTGGAAACATCAGACTGGAAAGGAATGAAGCTACTGGTTTTGTCAAAAATGCGCACCTTTTTCTCCTCTTCTTGCTCTTGCATTGGTTGTTCCATGTCAGATGGTTTGTTGAGTGTCGGCTCGGTGAATTCTTGAGACTCCTGCACACCCTCTACAACTTGTTGGAAAGCTTCTTCGATGTTTGTGTCCATCTCACTGGTTTCAGGGACTTTTTCAACTGAAGCAGCAGGCTCCGGGCTTTCTGGATGAGCTGTCAGGGTAAGGTGTGGCAGGTTAGTTGCCGTGGAAGCATCGGTATGGGCGGCGCCGTGTTTAGATGTGCCTGTGCGCTCCTGCAACTCATGACAAGGACTAGCTGCTGTCGGTATGAATACTGTATCCTCTTGTTGCTTCTGAGGTGAAGTAGGAGCCGTCGCCGAGTCTGACTCAAAGGCTTGTTTAATCTGCCTCACGTTTATCACAGCAGCTGACTGTTGAAGACCGCATCCAGATATAGGAGGAGGTTCTCTGTGCACGCTCCCGCGCGATCTTGGTGGCACATGAGGTAGAGAGTCCTTCTTGTTTTTCTCCACGAGAACTTTTTCTTCAGTGACATCAACAAGATCTACCTCTCGACAGAACACGTCACAGGTGCTGGAGACCTCCCCAATCTTATTTCTTGCAACACATTTGTAAATGCCGGCGTCAGTCCGACTGAAAGAGCTAATATAAAGCTTGTGGACCTGACCGTCTCCATCTGCCCTGTATTTTGACCCCGTAGTTTCGAGAGGAACATCGTGGCAAAACCACGTGACCACCGGGGAAGGTTCAGCCCTGAGGACACACGCCAAGACGGCGGTCTGACCTTCTGGACAGCTGAGGCTCTCCAACTGTTTGACCACACTAGGTCTTTCGGCAGGTACATCAAAGGCGAAAGTAAATTTGTGCTTGCCAGTCCGACTGACTCTTTCATCTGAGGCCACCGGCTCACTTTCCTGAGGTTGATCTTCAGCGCATTCCTCCGTTGTCGTGAGGTCTGGAGTGGGAGCGTCCACTCGGATTTCCACAGGAGGCAAACGAGACACATTCAAATCAAGGTTTTGCTGGCTGACTGGTTGAGGGCCTTGTAATGTTTCAATAATGGACTTTCCCTGACTCCTTTGACTCTCTTCTTTCCTTTCAAACTCATCAGCAACTTCCACCTTCTGCGGGACCCGCTTATTGTTTGTGAGCTTTAAAGTGGCACTGCAGATGCATTTTCCATGTTTATTGCTTATAATGCAGTCGTATGTCCCTTCGTGTTCCGTGGTCGGATAGAAAAGGGTCAGCGTCGACTTGTTGGACTTGACCGCGATGTCGTAGTCAGGGTTGTTGGCCAGCTGGTGTCCGTCCTTGAGCCACGTGACTTTTGGCTGGGGATCACCTCGGAACTGGCAACTCATCTCTGACATCTCACCATGACCGACTTGAAGGGAGGATATTTCTTTCAGGAATATCGGACAGCTGTCTGCAATAGCTCCCTTAAGCGCCACAGAAGACTGACTTGGGTGAGTACTGACATCAGAAATGATCTGCTCTTGACTTGGCATTTCCATTTTTGCCACAGTTCCATGTTCAGAAGTGTCATGATGTGTTTCATCTTTGATTGACATATCACCGTGTCTGACCTGTGAGGATATTTCTTTCATAAATATAGGGCAAGTGTCACCATTTGGTTCCTTGAGTGGCACGGATGCCTGACTTGGGTAAGTCCCGACTTCAGAAATGATCTGATCTTGGCTTTGCAACTCCGTTTTTGCTATAGTTTTATGTTCAGGCATGTCATGACGGTTTTCATCTTGGACTGGCACTTCACCGTGTCCGACTTCTGGGGA